>NC_084836.1:83225252-83850252 GCF_033115175.1 Lepus europaeus
CAGGCAAAATAAATGTGTATAAAAACCAGAGTAATCCTTAACTGGGGTGGGAGTGGAGATTCACTGGAGGGGGTGGTGCTGAGGGAAATTTCAGGGGTGTGGTCATTTTTTTGTTTTACCTTGTTCGGAGTTTGGGTTACATGGGTATTTACATACGTCAAAGTTCATCTTATTCAACCATTTCGCATTATATATAGATATTACCTTGAGAAATAATTTTACTTAAGCAAATATTGAACTGTAGTTAATGATTTACATGCTAAAGTATTAAGAAGTCAAGTGTATTTAATATATGCAACTTTGAAATACACCTTTAAAATAAGAGAGACAGTGGTTAGACCTGTGATAACACCACCTTAATTTTTTTTTTAAGATTTATTTATTTAGGGGCTGGCACTGTGGTACAGCTGGTTAAAGTCACAGCCTGCAGAGCTGGTATCCCATATTGGCACCAGTTCTGGTCCCAGCTGCTCCACTTCCAATTCAGCTCCCTGCTAACATGCCTGGGAGGGCAGTGGAGGATGACCCAAGTCCTTGGGCCCCTGAACCACATGGGAGACCCGGAAGAAGCTCCTGGCTTTGGCCTGGTGCAGCCCTGGTTGTTGCAGCCATTTGGAAAGTAAGCCAACAGATGGAAGATCTCTCTCTGTCTCTCCTCTTATCTTTCTAACGCTGCCTTTCAAATAAATAGATCTTTAAAAAAATTATTTGAAAGTCCAAGTTACAGCGAGAAAGGGAGAGACGAAAGACAAGATTTTGCTTCTGCTGGTTCATCCCTTAAATGGCCACAACAGCCTGGGGCTGGGCCAGGCCCAAGCCAGGAGCCAGGAGCTTCTTCCAGATCTCCCACATGGGTGCAGGAGCCCAAGACTTGAGCCATCTCCTGCTTTTCCAGGCTCATTAACTGGGAGCTGGATTGAAAGTGGAGTAGCTGGGGCTTGAATCAGTGCTTTGATATGGGATGCAGGCATCTCAGGCAGTTGCTTAACCCACTGCACCGCAACGCCAGCCCTACCAGCTTAATGTTAATGTGGGTGGTAGGCATTTGGGTGGTCATTATACAATTCTTTCAACTTGCTACATGTTTGAAGGTTTTTAAGTTAAAATTTGGTCTAGCAAGTGAGACACCTGTATCCCACATGAGTGTATGTGTTCAATACCTGGCTGTGCTAGTGACTCCAGTTCCTCGTAATGCAGACCCTGGGAGACAGCGGTGTTGGCTCAAGTGATGTGGTGTTGGCTCAAGTGATTGGAATCTTGCATCCGCATAGAAGACGTGGATTGAGTTCCCAGCTCTCCCATTTTTTAATTTGGAGGGAGCAGTTTGAGGGAAAAAAAAACACACACACATTAAGTGTACAGTGTAGTCAAACACTGTTCCAAGAATAGCATGTACTTGTGCATGATCTCAGTTTGTTTTCCCAGGAATTCTTTGAAGGTTCCAGGTTCCCCCCGCTCTCTGGTCCTGCTGCTCTCTCCCTGGCTCACTTTATCCCAGCCACCCACGCTTCCTGGTGTTCTTCAGATGCACAGGTGTGTGCCTACCTTGAGGCTTTTGCATTGGCAGTGTCTGTACCTGAACAATTCCTTCCCCAGATATTGGCAAGCCTTGCTCCTTTTCCTTGAGATTCCTGCAGAAACATGTTCTTATGAGGCCGTCTCCAGCTGTCTATTTAAAATAGAAATTCACATCCCAGGCACCCTTTCCCATTTTATTCCTGTTTGCTTTTATTATTATCTCATTATCTGCTTTGTTTGTTTTGTGTATTGTCCATCTCCCTTACTAAAAGAGGAACCATCAAAACTAGGAATTTCCACTTTTTTGTTTACTGCTTTGTCTGAAGGGCTTAGAATAATAATTGACAGGGTACATGTTAAAAAAATATTTGTTAAGGAAATAAAAGAAGTAGTATTTTTAGTAAGGATTGTATTTGGCTGTAAGTAACAAAGACTTACAAAATAGTGACCTAATCCTCCCACCATTAAACTGTGCAGGAACAAGCAATTCAGATTGGGTGTATCGATTTAGTGGTGTTTTCAGATCCAGTCTCTACGCTGTTGCCTTGCTGCTCATACATTCCTTTCCCAAAGTCCACAATGGCTGTTAGAGCAACACCTGTTACTTCCACATTCTAGGCAGTGAGAAGGAAGAAAAGAAAAAGACACCCTTTCCCTTTTAAGGAAACTTCCCAGAAGTTCCATGTAGGGTTTCCACTTTCATCATATTGGGCAGAATTTGGTCAATATGACTGCAAAGGAGGCTGGGAAATGCAGTCTATTCTTTTATTTTATTTTATTTTTGTAGTCTGTTCTCTGATGAGCCATATGCTTGTCAGGAATTGGGGTTCCTTTGCTGAGGAAGGAGGAGAAAACAGATAATGCTGACTGCCTTAGGTAGCTAACAGTATCAGTCCCATTCTACAGATGACATTGGGTAATGAGGTGTTCCCTGGGAGCCCAGAGAAGTAAGCATTCTGTTCCAAGTCCTTGACCTTTATCCAGACCACATGACATCATCTGTGGGTGAGGCGGAACAGGAGAACCGGGGCGTCTTTTGTTGCTTCCTTATTACCACAGAGAGGGTTTATTGGCAAAAAAAAAAAAAAAAAGAAAAAAAAAAGAAAAGAAAAGAAAAAAAAAGAAAGAAAGCTGTAGAAAAGACCTGGATATTACTCCCAGCACATAGCCCAGACCTGATGGATCAGGCAGCCCCACGGGCCCTGGCATCTATTTTAGGAAAAGGCTAAA
The DNA here is from genome assembly GCF_033115175.1 of Lepus europaeus. Taxonomy (NCBI): domain Eukaryota; kingdom Metazoa; phylum Chordata; class Mammalia; order Lagomorpha; family Leporidae; genus Lepus; species Lepus europaeus. Next base: position 83,228,001 of record NC_084836.1, read on the forward strand.
TATATTTATTTAAGTATATGCATGGGGGTGATACAGCCACACATGATAACATTATTGTTTTCTCTCATGGTCCTTATGGGCGTTTACAAGTCACACACCACTATTTTATAGTGTTAAATATTGAACTGCTATATATGGTTTTCAGGTAATACGTACTTGAATTCAAGCTATGAGAAAATGGAGTAGGAAGTAGCACAACAATCTTGATCACTGGTTCTTAACCTCTCTTGGGCCATATGTTTCCTTTGAGATTTTTTTTTATGTTCTTGGTTTATTTGTTTATTTGAGAGGCAGAGAAAGAGCAAGAGAGAGAGAGAGAGAGCGCTTTCCCTCCTAAGTACAATGGCCCAGCCTGGGCAGAATCCAAAGCCAGGAGCTGGGAACATAATCTAGATCTCTTATCTGGGTGACAGGAACCCTCTGCTGTGTTAGCAGGAAATTGGAATCAGGGGCCTGAGCTGGGAACTCAAACCCAGCTACTCTGCCATGTGGGATGCGGATGTCTTAACCCTGACACTAAATGCCCACACCACCCATCCTTGAAACTCTTGAGAAGCACATAAACCCTCTCTCTAGAAAGATAAACATCTGTTCCTACATACCAAGCATGGCCAGGAGCTCATGCACTGCCCTGATGCCCATCTGTTGAACTGGATTATTTCAGGACGGTTTTTGGGAAATGTTCTAAAAAGGAAGCCTATTGTAGTTTAAATGAACCTGCCCCCAGTTCCTTGCACATATACACACCAAAATTCCTCTTGATATCATACCACTCACAGTTTAGCACAAAACCTTTCAGATCATTACAGTAGAAGATTTTTTAAAAAATACCAGTGGGCTCAACAGTATATGTAGGTCTGCAGCTTGTTCTTCGGTCTATCGATGTCATTCCATTTTTCATAAGCATGGTACATTCTCTGTACAGTTCTAGCCTGGTCGTACTTCTGGAAAAAGGAAAATGCACTACACAATATTCAGAAAGGGACAAATAATGGAATCAAGTACTTGTGTTAAAGATGGACTGAGCGAGTTCAAACTCTTCACAGTTAAAGAAGCCCAAGGTTTGAGAGCAGTCCCCAATCCTAAAATCATTCAGGATAGGAATTCAGCAAATAGCAATTTTGCAGGAAATTCTAACTTATAAAAAATAAGAGGGCTTCTGTTAAAACGCCAAAGAAGTACTTTTCCGAAAAATAGGAGGACTGCTTTTACATGATGGGTAAGAATGGGAAGAAAATGACAGAGAAGAAGAAAGACACATCACAGTAACAGACTCAGTGGCTAGCTCTCTGGTTGAGATCCGTTTTCCTTCACCCATCCCACTATCTATAAATCTCTGCTTTTCCCACTGCTGCTACTGGGCAGGAAAACCTCAGGAGCTGCAAAGTGCCCACCCCAGAGGCCACCATGGAGGCCAGCTGGGGGTAGGGAGATGATTCCAACACATGCAAGGGGCTGCCCACGTCCAGAACTTTCCCTCACCTCCCCAGCCTGTGTGGACTCAATGAATGCAGCCTGTGACAGTGCAGGACCGAGGAATGGGAAGTTGTCTGAAAGGGGTAGGGCAATCTGGTTGAGGTATGGGGTTGAGCCCAGATTCCAACATCAGTGGCCCTGCACCCAGATGCATCTCCTATCTCCCCCAAACTTCCCAGGAGCTGTGTCACTTGTCACCCCGGCCCCTTATGCAGCTCTTCTGCATAAGGCCAAAGAGATGAAGGGCCTGTGGACAAATGGTTTAGTACAGGTCAAGTTCATGAGATGGGAAGATCCCAGCCGTATGACAGACAGCAGGCCGAATAAACTTGAGTGAAAAATAAGACATGGTATTAAAATGAGCGTAGTAAATTTTCTCAGAGAGAGAAGGAAAGCTATTGGGAAACCAGAAGCAGGGACAAGCAGTTATAGAAAAATTGGAGACATTCAGAATACAAAAATATTACCGTAGAATTTACAGATTTGCTGGATGGGCTGGGATACAGACTCAATATAAAAAGCCGACCTCAAAAAGTTCACGGGACATGCCTAGTATGAAAAAACTATGCATGGGTTTCAAGAACTTTTTACACTGCAGCCGGCTTTGTGGCCTAAAGGGTTAAGCTGCCACTTGTGACACCGACATCCTATTTGGGTATTTGCTGGTTTGATTCCCAGCTGCTCCACTTCCCATCCAACTCCCTGCTAATGCATCTGGGAAAGCAGCAGAAGGTGATCTAAGTGCTTGGGCCCCTGCCACCCACGTGGGAGACCCAGATGGAGTTCCTGGCTCCTGGCTTCAGGCTCGCCAGCCCTAGTGTATGCGGCCATTTGGGGAGCAAATCAGTGGATGGAAGATCTCTCCTCCTGCTCCTGCCTCGTAACTCTGCCTTTCCAACAAAATTACTTTTTTTTTTTTAATTTTTACACCAAAATAAATTCATCTTTTTATTCCATTTTTTTTTTACAAACTTTTTTGAAACACCCTTGTATCTAAAACACAAGAATATGAGTCAAAAGGTGAGGTCAAAGAATTAACCTGGAAGGTATCAAGAAGAGATAAAGAGATGCAAAGAGAGAGAAATGTTTGAGGAATAAGGGCAGGGGGAGAAGGGCCAATATCTATGTAGAGGAAGTCCAGGATAGTGCAAATCATACAACAAGGAAAGGAAATGTTTGAGGAAATAATGACTACAACTTTGATTCTGCTGCTTATTAAGAATCAATTACTGGATTCATTGTTTTCATATTTTTTAAAAATTTTTTTTGACAGGCAGAGTGGACAGTGAGAGAGAGAGACAGAGAGAAAGGTCTTCCTTTGCCGTTGGTTCACCCTCCAATGACCGCCGCGGCTGGCGCGCTGCGACCGGCGCACCGCGCTGATCCGATGGCAGGAGCCAGGTGCTTCTCCTGGTCTCCCATGGGGTGCAGAGCCCAAGCACTTGGGCCATCCTCCACTGCACTCCCTGGCCACAGCAGAGAGCTGGCCTGGAAGAGGGGCAACCGGGACAGAATCTGGTGCCCCGACCAGGACTAGAACCTGGTGTGCCGGCGCCGCAAGGCGGAGGATTAGCCTATTGAGCCGCAGCACCAGCCTGTTTTCATATTTTTTAAAAAATTTATTTAATTGAAAGGCAGAGAGAGACAGAGACAGAGAAGGGGGGGGGGGGGAGAGAGAGAGAGCCCTTTTATCTGCTGGTTCACTTCCCAGATAGCTGCAATGGCCAATTGGAAGCCAGGAGCCAGGAGTGTCTTCCAGGTCTCCCATGTGGGTACAGGGGCCATCCTCCACTTGCTTTCCCAGGCTCATTAGCAGGGAGCAGGATTGGAAGTAGAGTAGTCAGGACTTGAACCAGTGTCCAGATGAGATGCCAGCACTGCAGATGGAGGCTTAACCTTGCATGCCACAGCACTGGCCCCTCCATATCTATGTTTGCCTTCATTGTGCCTACACTGTTCAGTGCCATGAATGAGACAGACAAGCTTTCTGCAGAGGCCAACAATTGAACACAAAATGTACAGGTTCTGAGGGACATGTGCTTTGTTGGCAGGACAACTGGGTGATGTAGCTGAGGGTAGCTGAGCACCAGCAGGACACATTATTTTTTTAAAATATTTTATTTATTTATTTATTTGTTTGAGAGGTAGAGTTACAGACAGTGAGAGGCAGACAGAGGAAAATCTTCCATCCGCTGGTTCACTCGCCAAATGGCTGCAATGGCCGGAGCTGAGCTGATCCGAAGCCAGGAGCCAGGAGCTTCTTTCAGGTCACCGACATGGGTGCAAGGGCCCAAGCACTTGGGCCATTTCCCAGGCCACAGCAGAGAGCTGGATGGGAAGAGGAGCAGCTGGGACTAGAACCAGCGCCACAGGCGGAGGAGCAACCCACTGCGCCACAGCGCCAGCCCCGAGCAGGACACTTACAAAAGAAGTGGGATTTCAGCTGAGACTGAAGCACCAAGAAGCCCCCGGCCACGTCAAGATCTGGGAAGGTAGCATCCCAGGCAGAGGAAATGAGGTTGACGTGCTCCAAGGACAGAAGGGAAACTGAGGCTGGGGCCAGGTGAGCCAGGGTGGGTGGGCCCAGATGAGGCTGACAGGTAAGCAGCAGCCTGCTCGTGTTGGCCTTAGAGACTGCAGTGAGGAGGTGGGGTGGATTCAGGAAGAAGCTAACTTTATAGCCTCGGTATCAAGCAGTGTATTTGCAGTTTTATGACTCTGTGTCATAGGAACCTGAACAATTCTACTGACAGCATTCAGCTGTCTTTCACCTATAAAGCAGGAATTTTTCACATAGGAATCCGAGCTGCTTGGTTTTATTTTTTTAAAGATTTTTAAAAGAGAATTATTTTCATCATCTCATGCACATTTCCAAATGAATTTCTTGCATCAAAGAGAAGAGCTAAGTGTTAAATACAAGTTTGCTTTTGGAGGCAAAACAAGCATCTTGTTGGCATTCACAGTGGGAGGCCACTTTAAACATGTACAGTTTCCCTCCACGTCATTAGATTTGACAGATGTTCGCTGAGGTCCTACTGTGTGCTGACTTTGTTAACTACCAGGGGTGCGAAGATGAGTCAGTCACAGGTTCTGCCCCAAGAACACGGGTGAAAACAGCGCCACCTGGCCCAGGTCCCTTGGGAATCTCAGGGTCCTAACTGGTGGGGCAGGTACCAGGGAGACGCTACTGGACCAGTAGTGAGCAAGGCATCCACATGGGAAGCAAGTGTTTGTCCCTGATTGGTCACTTAGGCTGGTGAGTATGGGTACAGAAGAGGTGGCTGGAGGTTTCACTCTGTTCAATGTCTGGAGGAAGAGAGCACCAAATGTTCCTATGGCTCCTGGCTTCAGATCAGTGAGATGTGCCGGCTGCGGTGGCCATTGGAGGGTGAACCAACGGCAATAAGGAAGACATTTCTCTCTCTCTCTCTCTCTCTCTCACTATCCACTCTGCCTGCCAAAAAAAAAAAAAAAAAAAAAGTAAACTCTATGGGTCCAAAATATGTCAGATTCATACAGAAATGAAGGGCTGTTTTTCCTAGTTTCACCACTTTCTGGGGCGTGGGAGGAGGGCACCGACTAACGGTTCAGCCAAAAAAACCCAGAACTTCCTGATGTGGGAACTCAGCAGAACATTCAAGAACCACTTTACCAAACAGACCACCTGAGTGCTGTTTAGTGTAGCCTTTTTGCTTCTATCACTAAGACTCCAATAGTTCTTCATTTAAGTTTTATTTTATTTGAAAGAGAGCAAGAAAGAGACGGACAAAGAGATCTTCCATCTGCTAATTCATTCCCAAAATGCTTGGAATAGCTGGGGCTGCACCAGGCCAAAGCCGAGAGCCAGGAAGTCAACTGGAGTCTCCCACATAAGTGACATGGACCCAAGGACTAAAGCCATTACCTGCTGCCTCCCAGGGTGCATCAGCAGGAAGCTGGAACCAGAAGCAGAGCTGGGACTTGAACCCAGGCACTCCCATAGGGATGTGAGTGTCCCAAGTGGTATCTTCACCCCTGGGCCAAAGGCCTACCCCTAGACCCCAGTATTTCTATCATCAGTCATTCAACAGGGTATTTCACTCTGGATGTCGCAAGTTCTAGTCTTTCCCAGCCTGGCTGTGGGCTGGCCACTTGAATTCTGTCAAGTGCACCTCCCTGGGCCCCTTTGTCTTCACCTGGGAGCTGGGAACATTGATAAGTTTAACCTCTGTGGCTCTTGGGGTATGATGCCTTCACTCTGTGGAAGATGTACTGAGTAGCCAGCACCGTTTCAGCTTTCTGCTCACACTAAGGCAAGCCCTTGCATTTTGATTTATAAACTCCAGGCTTTGGGCTCCAGACAGAGGGCCTGTTCTTTCACAGCAAGATGAGTGAACTGCAATAGTTGTCCAGACTGGAGACTGCTGAGGTTCTGTCAGCCCTCTTCACGTCTGGGCAACACAGCGTTATCCTCACACGCTCTAACACGTAATGAGCCAGCATGTCACATCTTGCCGTCAGTCCTGCTCTGGTTTCTTTTCGGGGGTGGGGGTGGTATTGGGAGAGGGTAGTGCCCAGTGGGCAGTAAATTCAGGCCCGATGGTGAAAAAGTGGTCTCCTCATCAGATTTTCCGTGCTGGCGGTGGAAGGCGTCACTAGCTCATTTTTATTCTGGATCCTGTGGAAAACCTTCCCTTCCACTCCTTGAGCCCGTGAGTCATTTCCTCCCTGCAAACCCCTAAAGTTTCCTTGCTCTCCCAGCCCAGGCCTGGCCGCCAGAGAGGGTGCTGGACTGCTGGCGAGGCAGCACACCTCAAACGGCCTTTGCACTGTCAGAAATGGATTCTCCATGCCGGAGAAGGCAGGCACGTGTTCTGATCAATGTCAAGTGTTGGATTCTAAGTTTGGCTTTCCCCCCCCCCCCCTCTCTTTTTATTTTAAACTCTAGGAAAGAAACACCCATAGAAGGTACAACGGGTTGCGGGTTTCTTTAATGACTCATGGAAATTTCTAAAATGATAAATATTGGCTGAGCAGTAGCCTGACACAAGAAACACTCCACTAAACCAGATGCCATGGTTACAAGAAACAAGAAGAGAGCATTTGACAAATATAAAGCGTGACTCCACTTCCAAGCTCTCAGAGAAAGAGAGGACAGAGCAGGGCCTGGCTTCTGAGCGCTTCCTTCCCGCCAGGCCACGCTTCCAGTTTGTTCTGCTTCCCTGAGGGGGTCGCAGCTCCTTCCTGCTCACCAAGGCATTCCAAAAGGCTTTGGTTCTACACTTTATTTAGTCTTTATTTAGGCTCTTTGTGTTTGTTTGTTTTGGCGCCCATAATGAAAATATTTTACCAAGAATAAAAATGAATGAGGGTGAACATGAAGATATTGTCTCCTCAGAGGAAAAGGAAAAATATTTTTTCCTCTTTGAGTGAAAATTCCCCTCCCCCATCTCCATATGTAGAAGGAACTGGGCACCCTGGAGAAATCAGTTTTTTTAAGATTTATTTTATTTATTTCAAAAGCCCGGTTACAGAGACAGAGGGGGAGACACAGAGAGAGATCTTTCACCTGCTGATTCACTCCCCAAATGGCCACAACGGCTAGGGCTGGGCCCGACGGAAGGCAGGAGCTTCTTCCGGGTCTCCCATGCGGGTGCAGGGGCCCAAGCACTTGGGCCTTGTTCTACTGTCCTCCCAGCACGTTAGCAGGGGGCTGGATCAGAAGTGAGCAACTGGGACTTGAACTGGAGCCCATAGGGGACGCTGGTGCTTCAGATGGCAGCTTAAGTGGTTATGCCACAGCGCCGGCCCCTGGCGAAATCTTTAAAATGAATGTGGAATAGCAACTTGTCCCAGAGAAAATTTAGAGCATGAGCCATAAGTAATGGTTGGAGTCCACCTGAGTGAGGTTTTATTATTATTATTATTTTTTCTTGTGCAATGGAATCAGCATTATTTTAACTTCCCATCAGCTTATTTAATTTCCTAAGGAATATATACTATACTAACATTCATAGGCAGTGAAAAGGCTGGTGTAACTACTTACTGAAAATAGTAATGGATAGCTTAACTCTTTTCAGCTGGTTTATGCTATATAACAGATAAACACTGTTTATTAACACAGTAGCATCACTTACTAGCAGTGCCCTTTTAAAAATATTTATTTGTTTACTTATTTGAATGTCAGATAGAGAGTGACAGAGACAAAGTTCCTATCTGCTGATTCGTTCCCCCAATGCCCACAGCGGCCCAGGGGCTGAGCCCAACTCTGGAAACTCAACCCAGGTCTCCCATGCGGGTGGCAGGGACTCAGCCACTTGTGCCACCACCTGCTGCCTCCCAGAGTCTGCATTAGCAGGCAGCTGGAATTGGGAGTGGAACTGACTTGAACTCAAGACAATTTGATGTAGGAGGTGGGCAGCCTAACTGGCATCTTAACCACTCGACCGAATGCCCCCCCTCCTGGTGCTTATCAGAAATGGTGTCACATACACACACGCACACACACACATGCAGTCTGGAGTCATGATAAACACATGATAATGAAGATTAATGACAAAATAAAAGAGAAAAGACACAGGCCACTGTTCATGCCTTCAATAAAGCACCTACTGGAAAGCATACGAGGTCCCAGGTGAGGGACCTAAACATTGTTTCAGTCAATCTTTCTGGTCATGACCCCAACCCTCCTACAGCCGCTCATGAACCTGGGGATTTCTCCTGAGCAAGAGGGAGGTCAGACCGGAACAGACAGAGTGGCCTGGACTAAAACTCCACAACACTGTGGTGGCGGTGGGGAGGGCGGAGACACTGCTAAAGCCATTGCCTGAGCTCCTGTCAAGAAGCCACCTAGAGGCCGAAGGAAAATGAGGTGGCCAGGAAGGGATGTTTTCAACTGCCCTCCTTTTGATTTTAATTTTTCACAATGCATTTATTTGAGAGAGAGGGTTTCCATTCACTGGTTCTCTCCCCAAATATCGGCAACAGCCAGGACTGGGCTGGGCTGAAACTGGGAGCAGGAACTCATTTCAGATCTCCCAGATGAGTGTCAGGAACCCCATCAGTTGAGCCATCACCACTGCCTCCCAGGGTTTGCATTGGCAGGAAGCCAGAGTCAGGAGCTGCAGCCAGGTATCGAACTCAGGTACTCTGATGTGAGTCATTTGTCCACTAGGCCAAACGCCTCCCCTTCTGCTGTCCTTTGACCCAGCTGCTAGGAAACTTATCACCAGTTTCTGCAGGGACAGAAACTGCAAGAGGCAAATGCGTTGAGGAGAGGTGACACAGGGCCCAGGGTGGATGGGAGGAAGCAGGCCTTCTCCCTGGGAAGGCTGGCCCTCTGTGCTGCTCTTCCCTCTGCTTCTCTGCTCATCTTATATTAATCAGTGTTGCAACCTGATGGTGCTGGAGCTCCTGCCACCAGGGAAGCTGTGGCAGGAATGCCTCTACAGGTAGCCAAGGTGATGCAGGCGACCACGGAGGCAGCAGTCACGATGCCCTCCCCCCAAGAACACCCCGCTGGCTGCCAAGGAAGAAGCTGGCCCTGAGCCAGGACATGGATGGGCGTGGGTTGTTCTGCCAGATGAGCTAAAGATCTTTAAAGATAATTTCAGGATGGAAATCACTTTGGTGCATTTTCTTTCCTATTAAAAAATACAGGGCTTTGGGGGGAGGAAAAATCTGATAATGTGTAAGAAAGGAGATAAACATCCCCTCGTTAATTGTCCTGTCATCTTTTTTAATCTGATATTTAAAAGATGATTTTTAAAAATTTATGCAAATTATGTAGGAATGCCTTCTGCTTATTTAAATAAGCAATTTTTTTTAAAATCTCACCTCCATATAGAAAAATTTCACCTTTACTCCCCGATAATTTTTTCTCCTGACCAAAATTAGATCCTATCACTGGTTTGAGGTGTGTCCTTCTGGGTTTTGTTCTATACATTCATACACATAGCTAGCAGATATAATTGTGTGGCTGTGATTTCTTTTTAATTGGAAAGAGAGACAGAGACAGAGGTCATCCATGTCCTGGTTTGCTCCCCAAATGCCCGTAACAGCCAGGGCTGGGCCAGACCAAAGCCAGGAAGCCAGAACTCAATCCAGGTCTTTCCTGTGGATGGCAGGGATCCAATTACTTGAGCTATCACCTGCATTCGCAGGAAGCTAGATTCAGGGGTAGAGCCAGGACTCGAACCCAGGTACTCCAATATGAAGTAGGGACATCCCAATCTGTGAGTTAGCCACTGCACCAAACTCTCACACTGTAATTTTTCTTTGTTGGTGTAAATTATATCATTCTGTTACCTATTTGCTTTCCTCATTAATGGTTTTTTGGACATCTTTCTTTCTTTCTTTTTTTTTTTTTTTTGACAGGCAGAGTGGATAGTGAGAGAGAGAGAGAGACAGAGAGAAAGGTCTTCCTTTTTGCCGTTGGTTCACCCTCCAATGGCCGCTGTGGCCAGCTCATCTCGCTGATCTGAAGCCAGGAGCCAGGTGCTTCTCCTGGTCTCCCATGCGGGTGCAGGGCCCAAGCACTTGGGCCATCCTCCACTGCCTTCCCGGGCCATAGCAGAGAGCTGGCCTGGAAGAGGGGCAACCGGAATAGAATCTGGTGCCCCAACCAGGACTAGAACCCGGTGTGCCGGTGCCGCAAGGCGGAGGATTAGCCTGTTAGGCCACGGCGCCGGCCTGGACATCTTTCTATGACATTACTTGACAGTCCTGTCTCATTCTTTGTTCTGCTGCATACTGTTCCATAATGGAATCACACCTGAGTTTATTTAGCCATCTAGCTTACTGAGAGATTTTTGGGTAGCTTCTGATGACAATAAGGCTGCAAGGACCATCCTTGTACATACCTCTGTACATGTGGGTAAGTACTGTTCTGCCTTAGGCAACTAAGAAGCGAATCTTCTGGTTTGACCAGTGGACTGCACATTTAATTTTGAAACCTAAGATAAATGGCTCTTTTTTTTTTTAACCTGTTTATCCTCTTACCAACGATGTTTATGGAAGTACCTGTGTCTTCACAGCTTCACCAACACTGGCTATTAACCTTCTTAACTTTTTTTTTTGTTTTAAATGGCAGGGAGAGAGAGAAAGAGAGAGAGAGAGAGAGACTTCCAGCCACTGTTTTACTCCCCAAATGTCCACAAGGGCCTTGACGCAGGTAGGAGTGGAAGGCAGAAGCCAGGTCTCCCACATGGGTGGCAGGAACCCAACTACTCGAGCTGTCACCGCTGCCTCCCAGGGTCTGCATTAGCAGGAAGCTGGAGTCTGGAGCCGGAGCCGGAGATTGAGCCCAGGTCCTCTGATATGCATGGGAGGTGTCTTTTTTTTTTTTTTTTTTAAAGATTTATTTATTTGAAAGGCAGAGTCAGACAGAGAAAGAGAGAGAGAGAGAGAGAGAGAGAGAGAGAGAGAGTAAGGATTTGGGCCATCTTCCATTGTTTTCCCAGGTGCATTATCAGGGAGCTCAATCGGAAGTGGAGCAGCCGGGACTCAAACCGACGCCCATATGGGATGCTGGCACTGTGGGCGGCAGCTTTACCCACTACACCTCATCGCTGGCCCCTAAATGATGTTTTAATATACATTTACTCAGCCTTTTTTGAGAGCTATTACATTGTAAATTTTGCTTAAGAAGGTCCTCTCTACCTCAAAGAACTCATTTGGAACTAGTTTTGTGTCATGTAAGGCGTTGCACTTCATGTGTTTTTCAAATGCATGTCCAACTTTCCCAGAAACTTTCACCTAACTACTCTTTCTCCCTGCTCTGGTTTGAGCAGGATTTGGCTCTTCACCTCAGGCAGTCATTTTAATGCCGAAGTGATTAGTTTTTTAATGGCACAAAAGAGGGCGGGGCTTATCCTTGATACTGGGTCATTTTTGGCCCCAGCAGAGACAAAAAGTGGAGACTATTTCCTTGTTTGCCTTCATACTGAATAGGTTATTTAAGGTGAGGCTTAACCTATACCTAGAGCTTTGATAGTATTAGCCTGGGACACCATCAGGTATTAGACCCAATCTGAGACATAAATCTAACTTAAAGTTAGCCTCAAACTAATTTTTATGTTTTAATCTGTGAATCTTCTTTTCTTTTTTTTTTTAAGATTTATTTTATTTATTTGAAAGAGTTACAGAGAGCGGTAGAGACAGAGAAAGAGGTCTTCCATTCGATGGTTCACTCCCAGATGGCCACAATGGCTGGAACTGCACCAATCCGAAGTCAGGAGCCAGGAGCTTCTCCCAGGTCTCCCATGTGGGTGCAGGGGCCCAAGGACTTGGGCCATCTTCTACTACTATCCCAGGCCATAGAATAGAGCTGGATCAGAAGAGGAGCAGCCAGGGCTAGAACTAGCGCCCATATGGGATGCCGCACTTCAGGCCAGGGCTTTAACCCACTGTGCCACAGCGCCAGCCCCACCTCTTTTCTTTTTATTATGTCAGTTTGGGAACTTTATCTTTTTTTCTAGAAAATCATGCATTTCCTGCAGATTTCTAATTTGGGGGTATATAATACTTTAGGTAATAGTCCCTCTCTCTTTTTTTTTAATTTATTTGACAGAGTTAGTGAGAGAGCGAGACAGAGAGAAAGGTCTTCCTTCCGTTGGTTCACTCCCCAAATGGCCACCACTAAGCTGATCCGAAGCCAGGAGCCAGGTGCTTCCTCCAGGTCTCCCATGCGGGTGCAGGGGCCCAAGGACTTGGACCACTGCCTGCTGCTTTCCCAGGCCATTAGCAGGGAGTTAGATTGGAAGCGGAGCAGCCAGGACACAAGCTGGTGCCCATATGGGATGCCAGCACTGCAGGCAGGGGCTTAGCCTACTAAGCCTCAGTGCTGGCCCCAGATGCAACTGCTTATTCAAGATTTGCCCTTGGATGTTTGAGAGACATCTCCACTTACCATGATTAAAACAGAACTCCTGAGATTTTCCTTTAAATCTTCCTCACCTCCAGTCTTCCCCATCTTGCAAGTCACCTTTCCAGTCACTCAAGCCGCAGTCTTCAGCTAGAGCCTTGCTGCCTCTTTTCCTCTCATCTCCCACATCAGCAACTCAGGCCAGTTCTTCTTCAAAATGTGTCCAATATTCCTACCAGCCTAATCCGATTCACCATCACCTCTATACTGGATTATTATAGTAGCTGATTAACTGATCTATCCACTTCTGCTATCCTCCATACACCCACCAAGGTGATTAAATTACATGTCAGTTTGTGCCACTTTGTCAAAACTCTTAATGGCTTCCCTTCACGCTCATAGAAATCCTTTTCTGTTTTTTTAAAGTTCATTTTATTTGATTTTGCAAGAATTCTCTTTATGCACATTGATGGTTTAAGATATTATCAGCTGGGGCCAACATAGCAGGTAAAGCTGTTGCCTGTGACAAGTGGGTGCAGATTCGAGTTCCCGATGCTCCACTTCTGATCCAGCTCCCTGCTAATAAGCCTGGGAAAGCAGCAGAAGATGGCCCAAGTCCTTGGGCCCCTGCACTCATGTGTGGCCTGTTTTTCATTTGTTTATTATATTCACCTCTATCTTCTCCATTTGGATATAAGCCCACAAGAATAGGGATTTTTATCTCTGTTTTTACTATTATATTTCCAGGCCCTAGTAGTGTTGCACATAGTAGGTTGTCAGGAAATATTTGTTGAATACATAAATGAATGTGATCCCAAAGAATTGGTGGGAAGGCATGGCAGGTGTTAGACATTTAGCATTGTCACAGCAACCATCTGTGAGCAAAGGTGCCATGTCACATCCTAAAGACAGCAGAGTGAAGAGTTTGGAATGAATCTGTGTCCCATGGCTCCCCAATACCAGCCCTGAACTTTCACCTCTGTACTCCAGGTTATCAAAGGAAAATAAGTCTTATCTGGTTAAATTGGTGTTGAGTGCTTGCTGTGTGCATCAGAACACACTCCCAGGTGATACCAGTTAATGCCCCAAGGTCAAGAGCTGTTCTGGTCTTTGAAGGAGAAGAGGAGAAAGCTCAGGGTAGAACCTTTAGGAACTTCAAGGATTCCAATGAGTCAGTGAAATTGAAGAGGATCCCTTCAAGAGGCTGGTGTCAAACTGACACCCACATGGGATGCCAGCGCTACAGGCCAGGGCTTTAACCCACTGAGCCACAGTGCCGGCCCCAGTTAGTTGACTTTAAAACACATTACCCTCTGTCACATGGGCCATATGCAATCAGGTTAAGGCCTTAGTAGCAAGAACTGTCTCTTGGAGAAGCAGGAATTTGCTTCAAGACTTCAACATAGAGGTCCTGGCTGAGAGTTTGGCCTGCCAATGTGCCCTATAAATTTCAAATTCCCATCTCCCACCATCCCGTGAGTCCATTCCTTAAGATTGAGAGAGGAAGAGGGAAGAGTTTCGAAGCATAATAAGGGTAAACACTCTGTGTGTTATTCCCAGCTCTGTGTTGGTTTGATGGGAACCTACATACAATTTTTCAAAAGCTATCTAATTTATTTCTTGTCTTATACCTCCATTAAAACCAGCATAGAATGAACACAGGTGTTTGTTTTGTTTTGTTGCATTATTATCTCTGCAAGTTTGCTCCGTAAAGGCAAACAACTAGAAGAATTTCAGCTAAATCTGCCGACCTGCAAGGTGGTGCAGGGCTGTGGTAGTGACTGCTCGTGGCCCCCGATCTCATCTCAGGACTCACCTCTTCACACTGGACTCCCTGTCCCATGGGTGTCATACCCTCATAGCCCTCAACCAGCAGTGGACAAATACCCAGCTTCCGCATCCTTGGGTGGGATCCCTCTGTAGTGTGTTCTACTCAGTTTCCTAGAGCCGTCAGAGACATTGGGTTCTGTTGCCCACAGTGGTGTTTGTGTAATACTCCCCTCGTTGGCTGTCTTCCTTCCTGGTCTCACTTCTGCATTCTCCTGGTGTCGGTGAGCATGTCCCAGATACACCCCGTGTACACTTGCCTCTTGATCTGCTTCTCAGCACACTAAGGACTAAGGCACCAAGACAGATGCTCAACAGAAATTAGGCCACAGGCAAAAAATAATGGCTACTATGCATTAAGCACTCCTAGTATGCCAGACACCATGGTGAGCCCATCACCTATGAGTCAAAACAACCCTCTGGAAGCTATCACTTCTAGGTTAGAGAAGAGACTTGGGGAGGTCTAAGAGAACTAAGTATCTTTCTGAAATCCTGTAGCTAATGGGACACAAAGGATTCCAACCTGGAATGTGTAACTCACGTGTGCGTGCTTTAAATCACTGGAATCCTCCGACACATCCCAAGCTGACTCAGAATTCTTTGCTGGCACATATTTTATGGGCTTCTGAGGGCATTTTGCTAACAGATTTTGCTGTCAGATGAGCTGTTTGGTTTGGTTTGGTAATCTATCAGCAATAATAATGTTGCAGTCATCCCACTGAACTTGGGTCATGTGCAAGAAACTTATTTGAGAGATAGATTGAGGCGTGGAGGAGAGAAAGTTCTCATCCTCTGGGTTACACCCCAAACACCTGCAGTGACCTCAGGTCAGGTCCAAAGCCTGGAACTCAATCCAGGTCTCTCACATGGGTGGTAGAGACCCAGTCACTTGAGCCATCACTGCTGTCTCCCAGGATCACATTAACAGGAAGCTGGAGTCAGGAGCTGGACGTGGGTATCGAGTCCAGGCACTCCAGGACGTGGATGTCTTAACTGCTCTCAGAACACCTGCTCCAGAAGCTTTTCTTTTATGCAACTTGTACCACGTCGAGGAGTTCAGCAGTGCTGCTGGAGGTAAGTCGGTTTTTGCAGCTAACCGCCATTCCTGTTTTTGTGCAAATGAGCTGCCTCACTTAAAATATTATTGTGTGAGAAATAAAGGTCGCCAGTTCGGCCCTAACAGCCAGCTGGCTGGATGTGGGATCCCAGCTGGTGGCGATGTTGAGTGAGACACGTTCATCACTGATCCAGAAGACAACTTTACCCTGCTCTGGGTGACCTGTATTTGAACCCATGTAGTCTAGCTGCTGACCTTGTCACTTTTTTTCTTTGTTGCAAGACAAAATGTCATGCTTTCCTCTTACCCCTGCTGTTGGCCTTCAGAAAGAGTAAAACAAATGTTTTGTGGTTCCTAGAAAATGGTATAAAATTGTTTCCCAAGTTAGGTCATTGCAGTTACAAAATTTTTGTTTTGGTGGAAGACTTGGCCAAAAACAACAGAACCAATGTTCAGCCATTATTTTAGGGGGGGAAAAAAATCTTCAGATTAACTGGGGGTTGCTGTCTCTCTTTCCACTAAAATAGAAGCAAATTCCTCCAGCTGGGCCCAAAGTATTTTTGAGAGAAGTCTCTTTCTCTTTATAGAGATAAACTTAGTCTATTGGCTGACTTCCCCAGTTTTTAAAATTGTCCCATAAAATTTTGGAAGGCATTTTAGCTTTATAAGGCAATTTATCATGAATTAATTTTCAGAAGCGTCTTGAACCAACTTGAAGTGAAAACAAACCACTTTCTTAAGCTATACACTCTAATTCTCATAGAATTTTTTTCAGTGCCCATTTAAATATAGGGCATCAGCTTAAATCATATACCTGGGAAGACTCATGGTGTTTCTTCTTTTTGTTGAGCTTGTGCAGGCCAGGGAAAGGATGTCAAAAGTTCCTCTCCAGCAGTTTCAGCCACTAGAGAGGGTATTATTTCATAGGTCAGTAAACATTTACCAACTAGCTTTCCAGGAAGGAAGTGTCCTAATTTGTAGTGTTTGTCAATTCCTGTGGTGTAAACACTCTCACCATGGCTGATTATAAGCTACTGATGAGATGTTACCTAGTTTGCAAAATTCTGAAAATTTAACAATTGGCTCTCGTGAGCTCCTAAGAGGCAAGCTCCAGGAAAACACTGGAGGTGACTCAGGCACATAATGCCCCAAATGTAGTCTTGGTAACCCTTCTTGTTGGCTCTTTCATATTCTGGAATTAATCTGAGAGCTTGCAGGGACATCACGTAGCAAATGCTAGCAGAGCAGCACCTCTGGATCAATGGCTTAGTCTAATTCCTATCTCTAAAACAGAGAACCCTGGGAATTTGTATAAAGACTGGGTAATTTGTAAAGAACAGAGGTTTAACTTGGGTTGCCATTCTAGAAGCTGGGAAGGCCTAGAGCATGGTGCCAGCACTCTGCTTCTGGTAAGGGCCTCACGGGGTGTCAACTCCTAGGAAGAGCAGGTGGGCAAGTGCAGAAGAGAAAGAACAGGGGCTGAACTCCCATTGTAGCTAACCCACTCTCAAGAGAAAAGTGATTATCCATTCAGGAAGCTCTTCCCCAGGACCCAAACACCTTCGGTTAGGCTCTGCCTCCTCACACCACTGCATTGAGCATTTAAGTTTCCAACACGTGAGCCTTTGAGGCAACCCAAACCACATCACCCCCAAACTCAAGTTACCTTGAAAAAAATAATGGTGCCCTGAGAAAATCTGGTCCAACATATGCTCTTTAATTGTGATCCCTGCCGAGTCATTCAATTAGGGTCACTGAGGACAGCCTAAGGGCATTTTGGAGACAAGGACCACTCACAGCTCTGCGGCTCCTGTGGAGACTGCTATGTTCAGCAGAGGCTGACCACAGAACAAAATAAGCAACCGGGATCTGACTTGGATGCCACCCTTTGGAATGGATTCGGGTTTAGGTTTACATCTGACAAACCACAGCATTTCAGGATGCCTGGGAAATGTCTTCGTTACCTATCAGTTAAGGACATTGCTGGTTTTTTTTTTTTTTTTTTTTCCACCTTCTTAAAATAGAAAGCTCTTCTCTAAAGGATTAGTTTTTCCATTTCATGTGTCTTGTAACTATAGTCATTCTGCTGGCTGATGCTCTGTTTTCTTTCTTAATGAGTGTTTTTTTTTTTTTTTAACTGTCCTTATGTATTGCCTCTCATGATGGAAGGTGACATAAGCCTAGTCATCATAGCAGAGGGCAAAGTAAAGTTTGACTTGGGGCTGCTACTAAGTCTGACTGCGTGCTCTGAAAGGGCCCATTCAGCAAACAGCACAGGGGGGTCTCCTCCCGGAGCTGCTGCTAAGAACCCTTGCAACAGCTCCATCTTTGCTCAAGAGACAACCAGCTTCCCTGTCTGAAAGTTTCAGGGTAAACCTCCCAACGTGCAAAAATGTTAGCTTTCTTTCCTTTTTGTCAGTGAGGGAATTATCTAGGAAATTCGATTACTGGACGTTTCAATGATTATTCCACATTCTAAAATATTCACAACATGTGTTCTTTTAAGTCTATACCAAGTCATGTTGGACATTCGTTTCCTCTATTAAATGATGTAATAGCCATTTAAATTGTAGGCAAAGTATTTGAAGCAAACTCTTTAAGTACGTGAACCAAAAAGCTTTAAACCAGTTAGAAGCAGGATGGGCATTTGGTGCAGCAGTTAAATTTCTGCTCGGGACACCTGCATATCATAGCAGAGTGCCTGCATCAAGTCCTGGACCCTTTGCTTCCTCTCCAGCTTCCTGCTAGTGCAAATCCTGGGGGGCAGCTGGTGGTGATGGTGCAAAGACTGTGTCCCTGCCACTCATGTTGTCTGAGATTCGGATTGAGTTGAAGGCTGCTGCCTTCAGCCTGGCCCAGGCCTGCCTGTTAGAGATATTAGGAGAGTGAGCCAGCAGATGGAAGATCTTTCGCTGCCTTTCAAATAAGATAGAAATAAATAAATAATAAATAAATAATTTAAAGTAAATTCAGGGCCGATGCTGTGGTAGTGGGCTTAGCCTCTGCCTGTGGTGCTGGTGTCCCATATGGGTGTCGGCATCCCATATGGGCACCCATTTGAGCTCTGGCTGCTTCACTTCCAATCTTGCTCTCTGCTAAGACCTGGGAAAACAGTGGAAGATGGCCCAAGTGCTTGGGCTCCTGCATGCACGTGGGAGACTTGGAAGAAGCTCCTGGCTTTGGATCAGCCCAGCTCTGGCCATTTGGGGAATGAACCAATGGATGGAAGACACCTCTCTCTCTCTGCCTCTCCTTCTCTCTGTGTAACTCTGACTTTCAAAAAAATAAATAAATCTTTAAAAAAATAAATAAAAATAAAATGCTTTGCCCTTTGTTTAAAATAATACAAAAGAACTAGACTATGAAATTGAGTGTTATACTAATGAATAAGTGGTCACATTGAGAGAGGTCATAACTGTCCATGACATTTCTCAACTGCAATTTTAAAGCATGTTTTTCAAATGGTGAGCACTTATAAGTAAAAAACAACCCTATCTTTCATTTCAAGTTTCTAAGTCCATTCATCCTGTATCTAATGTTTTAAAAATTTATTTATTTAGAGGCTGGCCCTGTGGCATAGCAGGTAAAGTGGTTGCCTGCAGTGCCACTATCCAATATGAGTGCCTGTTCAAGTCCTGGCTGCTCTACTTCCCATATAGCTCCCTGCTAATGTGCCTGGGAAAGTAGCTGAAGATGGTCTAGGTCCTTGGAACCCTGCGCTCATGTGTTCTCGGCTTCAGATTGGCCCAGCTCTGGCTGTTCCAGCCATTTAGGGTGTGAACCAGCGATGGTTTTCTCTCTTTCTCTCTCCCTGCCTCTCAAATAAATAATTTTTTAAAAATTATTTATTTATTATTTTATTTGCTAGAGACAGATCTTTTGTCTGCTGGTTCACTTTCCAGATGCTTACCTCAGTCGGGGTGGGCCAGGCTAAAGCCAGGAGCCAGGAGCTTTATCCCAGTCTCTCATGTGGACAGCAGAGATCCAAGTACTTGAGCCATCCTCTGGTGTCTCCCTGGGTACACGTCAGCAGGAAGCTGGCTCTGAAGTGGAGTGGCTGAGACTCAACTCTCATACGATGCAGATGAACAAAGCAGGTGCCCCTTAGCTGCTGCGCCAAATGCCTGCCCTCTTCAACTATTTTATCAGGGTTCCATTGTGAGGAGCTTTACTAGTTGATATCTATAGGGATTCTTTTGTGTCTAGTAAGAAGTAAAGGGCATAAACAGAAGGTTTAACTTGAGACTTTAACGAAGGAACAGTTTGCAGAAGGGTAGACTGGGTTAAAGGAATCAAGAAAGCATGATGAAAAGTGCCCAGGAATCAGCAAAACAGAAAGTCTGCACCACTCCCGGGGCCTAAAGGCACACGAGGAGAGAACCCTGGAAGACAATGTTTGGAGCAAGAGAGACGCTGGAGGGAGCCTTTCTGATCTCCTGCCAGTGACTTTCTTTCTATTTTTTAAATATTTATTTATTTTACTTGAAAGTCAGAGTTACACAGAGAATGAGAGGCAGAGAGAGAGAAAAAGAGGTCTTCCATCTGCTGGTTCACTCCCCAATTGGCCACAACAGCTGGAGCTTCGCTGATCTGAAGCCAGGAACCAGGAGCTTCTTCCAGGTCTCCCATGCGGGTGCAGGGGCCCAAGGACTTGGGTCATCTTCTACTGCTTTCCCAGGCCACAGCAGAGAGCTGGATTGGAAGAGGAGCAGCTGGGACTAGAACTGACGCCCATATGGGAAGCCATTACGGCATGCAGCGGCCTTACCTGCTATGCCACAGCGCTGGCCCCACCAGTGACTTTCATTTGTCAAATCAAGAGGGCAACATGGGCAGGTGATGCTTTCTGGGAGGGCCAGACGCTTTGTCAGGTAAAGTGAAAGATAGCAGTCAGATCACCATAGCCCCTGTCCAGACGACCTAATAACTCAGATGGCGGGAATAGGTGGTTCTTTGGATTTGGGCCAGATGCTGTCAAACAATATCAATCTTCTGTAAGCTGGTTACTCTTAGAAATTTCATAAGAAAACTTCCTGTGGAATTTAGGCCTGAGAGCTGAAGGTCAGGGCTTAGAATGTACAATATTAGTATCATTTACTGGACTCTTAAATTGGGTGCAGAATATGAAACTGGCTGATAAAATTGCTTGTGGGTATTATCTCTCCTACTTTCTTTCTTTTTCTTTTTTTTAAGATCTATTTTATTTATTTGAAAGACAGAGTTACAGAGAAGTAGAGACAGAGAGAGAGGTCTTCCATCCGCTGGTTCACTCCCCAAATGGCCACAACTGCCGGAGCTGAGCCAATCCGAAGCCAGGAGCCAGGGGCTTCTTCCAGGTCTCCAACATGGGTGCAGGAGCCCAAGGACTTGAGCCATTCTCTACTGTTTTCCCAGGCCATAGCAGAGAGCTGGATCGGAAGTGGAGCAGCCAGGACTTGAACCAATGCCTATAGGGATGCCGGCACTACAGGTTGGGATTTTAACCCACTGCGCCACAGTGTCGGCTCCATCTCTCCTAGTTTCAAAACTAAGCTGGGAAGTTCATGAACTTGGGAAGACAGAACAAGCTGTCTTATGAGATATTTCAGACAGCTCCTATTAATATCAGCAGTAACGTGGCCCTGGGCCTATATAAGCAATGGATATCCCAAAGGTATGTTTGTTTCCTTACTGGAATGGCATAGTGACAGAGAAAGCACATATTGTGGTATAGTGGGTAAAGCTCCCATATTGGAATGCTGGTTTGAGAGAGAGATCTTGCAACTGCTTGGTTCACTCTCCAAATGCGACAACAGCCAGGGCTGGGCCAGCCTGAAGCCAGGAGCCAGGATTTCCCGTATATTTCCATCAGAAATGCTGCCATGGATGTGTGTGGCCGGTCCTTTGGGATCCATCTCCTAATCGGTACACAGCAGGGTTTGGAACGTGCTCTTTTTAGGGCAGAGTGGGTGTGCAACGGGCCATGGTTCAGACGGAGGCCGACTCAGTGGGTGAGTGGTGGTGGGTCTGTTTAAGGATGCCACAAAGAGAAGTATGGAGCAGAAAATACAAATCCCATGACTCGGTTTTTATTCACAGAAACTGTGATTGTGAAAGAGATTTCTTCCAACTCAGTCCAGAGGATGGCACCTCCTTGGATAACGACTTATCTCTACACGCCTGAGGTCACGGGTGTGGCCATTTTCTTTGTGTAACCAGAGTGTGACAAAGTCTCAGTGACTAAGGCCATGCCCCATCAACCTGTGTGCAGGCAGGCAAGTCCGGGCGTGTTCCGAACTCCCCACAGTCATTAACATCAGTGTGGTAGGTTTTAAACTCAGCCTAGCTATGAATAAAACCCTGGGTGCTGAGATCTTGATACCATCTCGTGAATCACAGGAGAAGTTTTACATTTTTTTTTTCCTACCTGGAAGAAACATCTGTTCTCAGCACGATTTTCTCAGAGGTCTTTGGAATCTGGGGGTGTAGCTTTTTCTTTGATTTCAATGTCAAACTTACAGAACAGTTGCAAGAAGAGTACAAGGCACTTCTCTACTCCCTTTACACAGATCCATCAATTATTTACAGTTGGCTCCGTTTGCTTTATTATTCTATGTATTTATTTGTGAAATGCCCATAATTTCTTTATAGAAATGTATATACATATAATTTAACTTCTGCACCAGAGAGTAGATTGGATATTGTTGCCTCCTCATCCCTAACCCGGTCTGTCTTTCTTAAGAATAGGTCATTTTCTTAGATATTACAAAACCAATGACCAAATCAGGTGTCTCCACTATGTTTACAATATCATTATCTAATCCACGGTCTCTCTTCAGACGTCACCAGTCATCACACTAAGGTCCCTTCCAGCCTTTTTTTCCTGTCCAAAGTCCAGTTCAACAGCATGCATGGTATTTAGGATGCCTTTTTTGGTGCTATCCATGAAAGAGACAAGGAAAACACTTAGGTCAGACAGATTTGGGTTTTCCAATACTGGCTTGAATTTCTTTTTATTTTTTAAAAATTTATTATTTATTTGAAAGAGTTACACAGAGAGAGATGGAGTGGCAGAGAGAGAGAGAGAGAGAGGTCTTCCATCCAATGATTCACTCCCCAATTGGCCGCAATGGCCAGAGCTGCGCCAATCTGAAGCCAGGAGCCAGGAGCTTCCCCCAGGTCTCCCACGTGGGTACAGGGGCCCAAGGACTTGGGCCATCTTGTGCTGCTTTCCCAGGCCATAGCAGGGAGCTGGATCAGGAAGTGGGGCAGCCGGGACTTGAACCAGTGCCTACATGGGATGCCAGCACTGCAGGCGGCGGCTTTACCTGCTACGCCACAGCGCTGGCCCCTCAGTGCCCTCTTAACGTTAACAGTGTTTGAATCTCAGGTCGCCCTTTCCAGAACATCTTTAGATGAAGCACATGTGTGCAGCTGGAGAGGGAGCTAGCTTCTGAGTGTGTTTGTCACCC
The DNA here is from genome assembly GCF_033115175.1 of Lepus europaeus. Taxonomy (NCBI): domain Eukaryota; kingdom Metazoa; phylum Chordata; class Mammalia; order Lagomorpha; family Leporidae; genus Lepus; species Lepus europaeus. The sequence goes on from NC_084836.1 coordinate 83,250,655, forward strand.
TCCATGCTAACTCATCACTCCCAGCCGCACTGAGCAGTTTGTCTTCAGAGACAGGGGCCTGAAGGAGTGGGCTGCTGGGAGCCAGGGGCCTGTGCTTTCGCTGCTGGGTTGTTGACCACCTTGCTCGAGGTGGAACTCTCCGAGGCTGATCTGCCTCTTGAGCTGACCCAAGTTGCTGGAAAGGCCTCAAGCTGTGCATCTGTGCCTCAGTCTGCACCCCTCTTCTCTCTGCAGTCACCCTCTGTGGGATGAGCATCCACTTCAGTGCAGTGTGGCCCTCTTGTGGTGGATCTTTGCATGTTCTGGGGAAGGAATCAATCAGAATGGGAGAGCCCTCAAGGAGCTTGCTAGGGCTGACAAACAGAATACCACACACTAGGGGATTTGCACCTTAAAATCCTGGAGGCTGCAAGTAGTCTGAGATCAAAGTATTAGCAGGAGGCAGGAGCTACACCTGTGTCTCCGATGTGGTGCTGTGAACCCAAATACCTGGGCCATCATCTTGTGCCTCCCAGGTATGTTAGCAGGAGGCCTGGTTGGAAGCAAAGGAACCAGGACAGGGACTGGCTCCATAGGGGATGCCAGAACCACGAATGGTTCTCCTTCAATTGTTGTAGGAACTGCTGTGGGCACCCTGACTACACGTCTGTCTTAGTGTGCTCAGGCTGGTGTGAGTTACCATTTTTGGAGACCGTGAAGTCCAAGACCAATGAGTGGCAGGTTCAGAGTCTGGTGAGGGCCCACTTCCTCATTCACAGATGGCTGTGTTGCTGTGTCCTCACGTGTGGAAGGGGTAAAGGAATCTCTGGGTCTGTCTCTCTCTCTCTTAAAAAAGTTTTTTTTTTTTTTCTGTTTGTTTTGTTTTTATTTGGAAGGCAGAATTACAGAGAGAGACATGGAGAGACAGAGGTCTTCCATCTACTGGCCCATCCACTTCCCAAATGGTTGCAATGGCTGGGGCTGGGCTAGGCCTAAGCCAGAAGCCAAGAGTCTCTTCCAGGTCTCCCATATTGTGCAGGGCCCAGGCACTTGGGTCATCTGCCACTGCCTTCCCAATTGCACTAGCAGGGAGCTGGATCTTAAGTCGAGCAGCCAGGACTCGAATCAGAGCCCATATGGGATGCAGGCGCTGTAGGAAGTGGCTTAACTGCTATACAACAATGCCTTCCCCCCTCCACTCCCCCCCCCTTTTTAAAATGACTTATTTATTGACTGATTTGAAAGGCAGAATGGGAGCTGCCTGCAGTGCCAGCATCCCATATGAGTGACAGTTAGAGTCCCAGCTGCTCCAGTTCCAATCCAACTCCCTGCTATGGCCTGGGAAAGCAGTGGAACATGGCCCAAGTCCTTGGGCCCCTGCACCCACATGTGAGACCTGAAAGAAGCTCCTGGCTCCTGGCTTCTGGTTGGCCCAGCTCCAGGCATTGTGATCAGCAGGGCAGTGAGCCTCTAATTCCTTCCCCTAGTAGGTGGGGTAGTTCCAAGCCACCTGTTTTCTGTGTCTACCTGAATCTCCATTTTCCCACAACAGTAACTTGCTTGATGACAGGTGGCTTTGCCGTCCCTGTCTCTTCTCCCTGCTGGTGCTTCCTGGCATCACCTCGCAGATGAACTCTGATCATATGCCACACTGGATGTGCCACAGTATATGGATGCTGGTGGTCCCATAAGGATATAAGGGGACACAAAAATTTTCACATCCCAGTGATGCCACAGCATAACACATTAGTCATGTGTTTGTGGTGATGCTGGTGTACATACACCCACTGCACTGCCAGTCATATGTAAATACAGCAATACAACTATGAACAGTACATAATTTGGGGACACTTGTAAAAGTTCCGGGAAACCTTTGGTTGAGGTCCATCTGGCGTTTGGGACAGTGGTTTAGGACAATGCTTCGGATGTCTGTGTTCCATATGGGAGTGCCTGGGTGATGTCCTGGCTCTTCAACCCCTAATCCAGCATCTTGTTAATGTGCACCCTTGGGAGGTAGCAGATGATGGGTCCTAGCCATCCATGTGGGGTCCCAGATTGAGTTCTTGGCTCCTGGCTTCAGCATGGCCCAGCCCTGACTCTTGCAATCATTTGAGAAGTGAACCATTGGAGGGCAGATCTCTGTCTCTCTGTCTTTCAAATAAAATGAAAATAAGAAAATTTAAATAAGTAAAAGACTAAGCATTTTCCACAAATCCTTTCAAGGTCCCAAGTACCTGATAATGATGGTAAGAGATGATATAACTGTTTTGTTTTCACTATATTAAGCCTTTTAGTGTTGTTTTAGTGTACAACTTCTACTTGTAAAACAGAGTTGACCATAAAAATGGGACGCTGTGTTGCGCCAGCAGCAGCCTCGTCCGCCCCGTGGGCACTGTGTCACCTGAGTACATTCAAAGGCCACGTGAGTGATTAACTGTATCATCTAGGTTTGCGCAATTGATGCTCATGTAACAAATCGCCTAAGAACGTGTCCTCACCACTCAGTGAGGAAAGGCCTTCAACCAGTTCCTGGAAAATGTACATCAGGAGAAAACCGTAGATTTCAGGCCTTTTGCACTAAAATAAACTGAATTCCGTCCCCACAAACTGTTTGAAGCACCTTGTACTTGTGCTTTAAGCCTTGCTGCAGGGTCTGCTTCTAGGGAGTCCAAATTCAGAAAACCAAGTGCCAGGGCAACCCCAGCTACGTGGGTTTATAACCAGTCATAAGTAGGCGTGAGAGCAGGTTCCACACCCACAGAGAAGAGTTAATGCCCCCGAATTAATCTCTTTCCTTTTTGTTTAAAAAATGAGTATTATATAATTTATTATTTAAAATATTATAATTATTACAAAAGTTTTGATGAATATGTAGCAGTTATACTTTTTTATGGGTTACGGTGCAACATTGCAACACACATACACAGCATAAACCAATCAAAACAGGCAACTAATATTTCCACTTTCTTTTTCTTCTGCTTCTTTTTAAAGTTATTATTTCTTTGAGAGGTAGAGTTACAGACAGAGAGAGGGAGAGACGGAGAGAAAGGTCTTCCATTCGCTGGTTCACTCCCCAAATGGCAGCAACAACCGGAGTTGTGCTGATCCGAAGCCAGGAGCCAGGAGCTTCTTCCAGGTCTCCCATGTGGGTGCAGGGGCCCAAGGACTGGGCCATCTTTTACTGCTTTCCCAGGCCACACCATAGAGCTGGGATTGGAAGAGGAGCAGGGGAATGTGAACCGACGTGTGGATGGGATGCCAGCAGCACAAGCAGAGGTTTACTAAGAGTTTTCTAAGCTACAGTGCCTCCAGTTTCTCATCTTTTCAATATCTTTTCTCACAGGAGATGAAAACTCCACTGATTATAGCAAAATTCTCATAAGAAGTATCTGCATTTTCAATGGCATAAAGAGTTGGGAGCAGGATATCATGATATATATACATCTTAGAGAATCAATACTTTTGGGGAAAAACATTAAATTTTAAAAAGCAAAGTGCAGAAGATTTACATGCTGCAAGAAGAAAATCTTTAGTGTAAAATGGGTCTCACTCAGTGATTCATGGCTTTGTTTGAATTAACCTTGGACCACACAACCATAACCCATCTTGGGACTAAAAGCCAATCAATCGACATTCCAAATTCCAACTCTGGAGATGCTTTTTTCTCTGAAATCATTTTCTGAAGATATTTTTTTCCTGCAGATCCCTTTCATAATCCCAAATTCTCAACCTGAGGAAATGTATGGCAGGTGGCCAGCGTCCCAGGTGTGAATTGGTGAACGAGAAATGGGAAAGGTACAGCCTGCCCTTCCATGTGGATCCATGGATCTACTCCCACAATGCTCTTGTTTTTCAATATGGCCTCTTCCCTGCCCTTGGCTGTGCCTGGTGACCTTGAACTCAGGATCACTCTCATTTTCAGTTTTGCAAGAGAATCATTTCCAGGTTATCTGTCATCATGGGGGTTAGGTAACTACCTGGATGTGCAAGAAGCGGGTAGGAGGTCTGATTTTTTTTTTTAAAAGATTTATTTATTTATTTGAAAGAGTTACAGAGAGAGGTAGAGACAGAGAGAGAGGTCTTCCATCTGCTGGTTCACTCCCCAGATGGCCGCAATGGCCAGAGCTGTGCTGATCCAAAGCCAGGAGCTTCTTCCAGGTCTCCCACACAGGTGCAGGGGCCCAAGGACTTGGGCCATCTTCCACTGCTATGCCAGGTGATAGCAGAGAGCTGGACTGGAAGAGGAGCAGCCGGGTCTTGAACTGCTGGGATGCCAGCGCTTCAGGCCAGGGCTTTAACCCGCCGTGCCACAGCGCCAGGCCCCACAATACAACTCCAAAAACTCTTCTGGAATTCTCTGGCATGAACCTCTTCAATGTCCTTTCTGCTCCCCTATGTAGGGGCCTGGGCTTCAGTTTTCTCCCCTCTGCTCAGTCACTACCATGGCTTGGGGTTTGCCTTTGGGCAGTGGGGTCTAGAGGAGGTCATTGGGTCCCTGGGGGTAGGCTCACAGAAGATGGGAAAGGCAGAGACACATGAGTTCTCGAGAGAGGATTGTAACAGCAGGAGCAAGGCTGCGTGCCTCTGGTCTCTCTGCTCCTGGTTCAAGATGTGACTACTTGTCCTGATCTGTCCCTTGCCCCCCACATCACTGTGCACCATCTACCTTGAGGTCCTCCCCAGAACTGAGCCAAAGCCAGTGCCGAGCCCCAGAACCTCCCACAGGGAGCTTACTGAATTTCCTCCTGAGTAGCCTGTGTCAAGTTATTTGTCATAATGATGAAGAGCTGACTAACACACTCAGTGACCACCGATCTCTACTTGGCCTCCTGAAAGTTTGTTGATCTATCTTGCCCATGGTAATCGTTCCTTCCATGCTTTTGTGGATCTTTATTCTAAAACAAACCAAAATCCTTTGCTGCTGTTTTTGGTAGGGCTTGTGAGGAGTAGAGATAGTGCCCAGGTTCCCCGCTCTGCTACTCGTAGGAAAGCCACAGCCTCTGTGTGAGTTTTGCTTTCAGGAACCCTTTTTCTGTCTACTCCTTAAGGCAGCTCCCGGTGTACAGGAGCGCACTGCTTGCTCTGCTGCTTCTCACGCCCCTTGGTTGATGCTCTCCTCTCTGTCTAGGATTCTGACTTCTCTGTCCCACCTGGTGTCACTGTTTCTTCTTTGGTACAATGACAGCATTTTGTTTAGGTCTCTTATAATAAAACTTATCCCAGGTGCTTTGTTTTGCTTTGCTTTAACTAGTTAGGCATAGATTTGTCTCCAGCACCCTGAGGACAAAGAGTTGTTCAATATTTAACTCTCTGCTATTATGCATCACGAGTAATTTTCTTTCTTTCTTTCTTTCTTTCTTTCTTTCTTTCTTTCTTTCTTTCTTTCTTTCTTTCTTTCTTTCTTTCTTTGACAGGCATAGTGGACAGTGAGAGAGAGAGAGAGAAAGGTCTTCCTTTGCCGTTGGTTCACCCTCCAATGGCTGCCATGGCCAGCGCACTGTGGCCAGCGCACCGCGCGATCCGAAGGCAGGAGCCAGGTGCTTATTCTGGTCTCCCATGGGGTGCAGGGCCCAAACACTTGGGCCATCCTCCACTGCACTCCAGGGCCACAGCAGAGAGCTGGCCTGGAAGAGGGGCAACTGGGACAGAATCCGGTGCCCCAACTGGGACTAGAACCCGGTGTGCCGGTGCCACAAGGCGGAGGATTAGCCTATTGAGCCACGGTGCCGGCGATAATTTTCTAAGTGTTTGTCCCACTGCATTGCACTGAAATAGTAGTTTTCCTTGTATGATGTTTCTGGGATATGTTTTTCTCAAATGGGGTAGATAGAGTTGTTGGTCCCAATTCTTCTTTAAAAAAATTTTTAAAAAAGATTTTATTTATTTGAGAGGCAGAGTTATAGACAGAGAGAGGGAAAGACAGAGAAAGAGGTTTTCCATCTACTGGTTCACTCCCCAAATGGCTGCAACGGCCAGAGCCGGGCCAACCCGAAGCCAGGAACCAGGAGCTCCCTCTGGGTCAACCATGTGGGTGCAGGGGCCCAAAGACTTGGACCATCTTCCTCTGCTATCCAAGGCTTAACGTATTGGAAGAGGAGCATCTGGGATACAAACCGGTGCCCATATGGGATGCCCCCCACTGCAGGTTTAGCCTGCTATGCCTCAGTGCCAGCCTAGTCCCAATTCTTTATTCCAGTGTAATAGGGTAAGACTCACCCTTCACCCCAGTGTAACAGGGTAAGGCTTGGCCTACACCCCAGTGTAACAGAGTAAGACTCATCCATGCTATGGCTTCAGGCTGAGTCATTCCTTCAGACTTTGCCTGTGGCTCCTGTGATTTGCTTTGACCAATGGCACGGACAAGATGCAAACAGCGGCCCAAGACGTTCTTGTGTGGCTAGGCTTGCTCCTATGCATTGCTTGCTCAGAGGCTGAGGGCCTTTGGAACAGAGCTACCTCTATGGATCCAAAGACCTGCAGCTGGCAGGAGAGCCATCCAAGCCCCTGCGCACCTGCGAGTGTCATGGCTGATACTGGTGGTCACTGCATGACACTTGGCTTTGGGGACAGTTTGTTGTGTCCCAATGTCTGACTGCTATATGATGTCAAAAGGAATGAATGATTTATAGCTCTTCCTCTTACGTTTTTTGTCTTGCTCTCTGGGAAGCCTGAAATCAATTTACCATGCCACCGGCACAGGGTATGTGTTCCTTCAAAAACACTCAGGTTTGAACACAACATCTATTTTTAAATGGTTTAAGAAAACAGAAACAATAACTATACCAGCAGCACAGTGGAAGACTTTCTATCGCCGTATTCCAGACGGAATCCATTGTTCTACAGGCTTTTCAAAGTAATTACAAATTCCATGCAGATCTGTGTAATTTTCTTTCTCTCCCTTTGATCACTATAACTCTAATTTGTACTATAATTAAGTGCAACTCATATAAGTGGTAATTAGATGGCACTGCTAATCCTTATTTTTAAGAAAACAAACCCTTTGGATAATGATTTTTTAAAATCAAAGATAAGACAAAATACTTCTATTCAGGAGCAAACATATCCATTTCTTTCTGCAACACAATTTACCTTAAACTTTGTCAAAACCTAGCTGTTAATGCTGTATGTGCACATGTATACACATTTCAAAGCCTGTCTTCAACATCCATCTGCTACTTCCATAACAAAAATTAAAACCTAGGGTAGCGGCAACTCTTCTACTGGAGAGTCAGCCAAGCTAGGAACTCTGCAGGCTGGGAAAGATTTTTCCCGAATTCCAAGAACCCCTTACAGCCACGTCATGGGTAGTGCTCTGTTTTCTTCCACTCAGGGAAGGGTGTCAAAAACCCAGGAGAGCTGGAGTGACAGCGTTACCACAGAACCGTGGGGCCCCTATCCAGGATGTCGCGGCTTCCTCAGGAGTAGGCACACGTCCTAGTGAGGACTTGCTTGCACCGACCCAGACGCGCCATTTTGTTCTGCACCCACGGTTCAGATCCCGACCACCGAGTGGGCTCCCACACGGCGCATTATCATTTTGAAAAGGAATCGCTGAAACCGGCTAGAAAAGGATGGCATCCTCAGAAAGTTCTGGGAAGGGAAGAGTGTGACTGACAGGGAAGGAACAAAGCCAGGGGCCTTGGGCTCTTGAGCGAGGCCAAGTGCAACAGGCTCGCCTTGTTCACAGCCCCAGTGGCCCAAAGCAAGTGCCGCGCCTCTCCTGTCCCCCCTGACCCTCCGTTCAATCACAAAGCCCCAGGCCCTCACCACCCCGGGACAAAACCCCGCACTGCCCCGTGCTGCCTCTCGGGCCCCGCGCTGTATGAGCCGCTAATCCCGCGCACAAAGCGAGCGGCCGCGCCTTTGTTCGGCCCCGCCGGGCGCCGCGCGCGGCTCAGCGGCTGACGGGCTCTGGAAGCTGCCAGCGGCGCGCCGGGGCCCGCCCGGCTTTATTTAGCGGCTGCTGGCTCGGCGCGGGGCTCCCGGAGAGCCAGCGTGGCACTCCCTCGCACCACAGCCACCATGTACCGGCGCAGCTACGTCTTCCAGACCCGCCAGGAGCAGTATGAGCGCGCCGACGAGGCGCCCGAGCGGCCGGCCGACGAGGGCCGGGGCGCGCCGCCCAGCCTGGCGGCGCTGCAGGGCCTCGGCGAGCGCGTGGCCGCCCACATCCAGCGGGCCCGGGCGCTCGAGCAGCGGCACGTCGGGCTGCGGCGGCAGCTGGACGCCTTCCAGCGCCTGGGCCAGCTGGCGGGCCCCGAGGACGCCCTGGCTCGCTACGTGGAGGGCAACCGCCAGCGCGCCCGGGACCTGGCTGCCGAGCGCGGCCGGCTGGAGCGCCAGGGCGCAGAGGCGCAGCGCGCGCTCGACGAGTTCCGCAGCAAGTAAGCGGCGGCCGTGGCGAGACACCGAGGCAGGGTGTGTGTGTGGGTGGCTGGGGGGGGGCGTCCCCGCGGCGTGGGGCCGGGGCGGTGGGGCCAAGTCTCTGGCCCCCCTGGCGACAGATGGCCTCATCCGTGCCCTGTGGCGCCTTCCTGAACCCCAGCGTCCGTTCTGATGGCCTGCACAGTTGGTAGGAAATGGTATCATTTTACTTTCCAAGCAGTTTTATCTTGGGGCGTAACTTACGTGTAATAAAACACGCAGAGTTTCAAAGCGTAGTTCCGTGACTTGTCACAAATGCATATGGCCATGTAACCGCCCAAACATGCAAGATACCTTCGCGACTTGCTTAGACGGCTGGCTTTCCCGGTCGGTTCCCCTCTTCCCAAACCGGCGGCACCTAGTGTTCTGATTTCTGTCATCGGACGTTCTTTTTGCTTTTTTTCCCCCTAGAATTCCACAGACGTATAAGCCTCTGTGTGTCTGGGTGCTGTGGCTCAGCATCATGGTTTTGAGTTGTGTCCGTGTTATCTAATCTTCTCCTTCCCTCATGCATTTAACCTAAGAGGAGACTGGGGCTCAGAAAATGTAGGGTTTGGGTTAGGGTCCTCTCAGCCAGGGAGCTGCTGCCGTGGGACTGGAGTTCAGGTCAAGGAAACGCTGACACTGGGAATAATGTTTCCTCGTGCCTCCCCGAGGGTCTCGCTACTCAAAGGTAGTAGCTGGGGTCCACTGGAGCAGCAGCATCGGCCCCACCCAGGGGCTTGCTACAGTGTGGGTTCTGGGGTCTGGCCCAGAGCAGGAATCAGAATCGGTGTTTTCCCAAGATCCAGGGGACTTGTATGTGTAAGAAACCCTGGTGCAGGGCGTGGGCTCTCCTCTCACAGGGAGTGTTGGGTTAGCATTACCTGTGAGTGTTAAAAAGGATGCTTAGCAATTTGTCACCATCTTTCCAAGTTAGGCCAAGAGGTAAGCACTGAGGCAGAATGTGCAGTAGCCAAAGCCTGGAACCAACCTACGTGGCCACTGATAGGAGACAGGTTATACAAGGACCCAGGCAGTGGAATAATACACAGTATATACAGGAATGGCATGTTATTATCATTCATTTTTCTTAAAAAAAGTAAGGGAGAGTAGAGTTTTTTTTTGCTTGCATAGGAAAAAAGAATTTCTGGAGATGTACACACACACACATGCACACATGCAAGTGATGCTTGTTGACTGCAGGGGGTGAAAAAGTAGAAACTTGGGCAAATGACAGAAGTGGGTGGGAGACTTTTAATGGGAGAGCTTTTTTTTTTTTTTTTTTTTTTTTTTTGTATACAGAAGATCAGTTTAGTATATATTAGGTAAAGATTTCAACATTTTGCCCATATAGCAACATCAAGTGAAAAAACTACCATTGGATTACTAATTATAGCATTAAATAGCAATGTACAGCACATTAAAGACAGAGATCCTACATAATTTTTTTTTTCAAAATAATTAATTTTCTATGCCATTTCCATTTTAACACCAGGTTGTTTTTTTTTTTTTTCATTTCCAATTCTCTTTATATACAGAAGATCACTTCAGTATATAATTAGCAAAGACCTCATATTTTTACTTTTGTTTATTTTTAAAAAAATGTATTTTATTTATTTGAAAGGTAAAGTGATGGAGAGAGCTGGAGAGAGAGTGAGAGAGACAAAGAGCTCCTCCATCCCCTTGTTCACTCCTCAAATGGCCTCAATGGCCAGGGCTGGGCCAGGTCAAAGCCAGGACCTTGGAGCTTCATCCAGGCCTCCCAAGTGGGTGGTAGGGGCCCAAGTTTCTACTTTTTCACCCCCTGCAGACGACAATGGTCACTCGCATGTGTGCATGTGTGTGTGCTGTCTTCCCAGGTGAATTAGCAAGGAGCTGGATTGGAAGTGGAGCTGGGACTCGACACAGCACTCTGAAATAGGATGTGGGCACCACAAGCAGCGGCTTAATGTGCTGAGCCACAGTATCAATCCTTCATGATTTTTATTTAAAAATTGTTTAACCATATCAGATATTTCTTCAGTTAAAAATTATATGAATTATGGGGCAGATGTTTGGCACTGTGAGTAAGATATTAAATTTATTCTGGTGCAAAAGCATTTTGAAATCCATGCATATGAGGAGTTCTTCAAATAGTTCATAGAAAATGTATATTATGAGAAAACTGTGCATCAATTTTAAGGCATGTTTTCCAGTAAAATGCATTTATCATTTAATTTCATGTTTTCCACAAACTTTTTGAAGTACTGTCATTTGCCCCTTGTGGAGGCTGTTCCTTCAGATTCTGTGATTTATTTTAGAATTCCCTTTAATTGAATCCCGCCCATTGCCTGCTTGGAGAGGTTTTGCCATTTTGACTGGAACAGTGAAATTTGAACGTCGCTGTGAAAACCACACCCTCCACATCCCTGTGTACCCCTCCTCTTAACTTTGGTTTCCCGTTGCGGAGGTGAGTTAGTGAGTAGCCAAGACCTGGAGCAAATGATTTGGGAAAGGGGAGGAGCACAGAGCCTGGACTCCAGGCCTGAGCTGATTCTCATCTGCCTGGTAGTTGAATAATTTCACAATCAGGTCTTTAGTACGTCAAAGGTGAAGTAAAACACTAAGGAAAAACAAATAAAACTCCCAAAATGCACTGGTGAATAGAGTCAATTATCCAAATTGCTGAACAGCAAAAATAATTTATGTGAAACAGTTAATTGAAGCCAAAGTGCTTGTTTCACTTTATGAATTAACTTTTACAAATTTAAATGAGTGTATGAATTCTTAGCGAAATCCTTCTTCTCTTCAATATGGTATCTAGACTGGTCTTTACAGCATTAAAAGTACCCATGACACCCTGTTAATGTGTTGATTATCAAGCACATTTTAATCTACAGAAACTCTTTAGGTATTTCTAGCAGGAAAGGGCAATCAGAAAATTAAATTTTGTTGACAGCTTTATTCTCAAATCTAATTAGCCATTAAAAAAATAATGTCTGGCTCTGTTGTGTGACCCAGCAATTCTACTTCTGTGTATGTGACCCAGAAGAATTGAAAGCAGGATTTTTTTTTTTTAAGATTTATTTATTTGAAAGAGTTACACACAGAGAGAAGGAGTGGCAGGGGGAGAGAGAGAGAGAGAGAGAGGTCTTCCATCCGCTGGTTCACTCCCCAATTGGCTGCAACAGCTGTAGCTGGGCCTATCTGAAGCCAGGAGCCAGGAGCTTCTTCTGGGTCTCCCACATGGGTGCAGGGGTCCAAGGGCTTGGGCCATTTTCTACTGCTTTCCCAGGCCATAGCAGAGAGCTGGATCGAAAGTATAGCAGCTGGGACTTGAACCGGTGCCCATATGAGATGCCGACACTGCAGGTAGTGGCTTTACCTGCTATGCCACATCGACGGCCCCAGAAAGCAGGATTTTGAAGAGATGTTTGTATTCTCATGTTCAAACAATGTTATGCATGCTAGCTAAAATGTGGAGCAACTCACATGTCTTTCAGTAGATAAATGGAGAAACAAATCTTGGAATATATAAGAGTACTCAAAAAGTTCTCTTTTTAGAAAAAGAGTTAGTAGAAAAAGCGGAGTTAAAGGATCCATTTATTTTGGTGCAAAAAATTTTTGAAATCCATGCATAGAATTTTTTCATAATATGCATTTTTATATACACAGATTTAAATTTTTTGCACCAAAATAAACTTTTTTTCCCAAGATCTATTTATTTATTTGAAATGTAGAGTTAGAGAGAGAGAGAACAAGAGACAGAGAAAGAGAGCTCTTCCATCTGCTAGTTCATTCCCCAAATGGCTGCAACAGCCAGGACTGGGCCAGGCCAATGCCAGGAGCCAGGAGCTTCTTCTAGATCTCCCACATGGTGCAGGGATCCAAGCAGTTGCGCCATCTTCTGCTGCTTTCCCAGGCACATTAACAGGGAGCTAGATCAGGAGTGGAGCAGCCAGGACTCGATCCAGAGCCCATATGAGATGCTGGCGCTGCAGATGGAGGCTTTAACCCGCTGAGCCACAGCGCTGGACCCCTGGAACCCCAAGATAAACTTATCTTTCCATTCTATTTTACCACTAACTTTTTGAAGTACTGTTGAATATACAGTGGGATATTGTTCAGTCTGAAAAAGGAAGGAAATCCTGGAGTGAGCATTTGGCCACCACCATTCCAGATTGGAGTGCCTGAGTTTGGTTAAATTCTGCTGCCGATTCCAGCGTCCTGCTAATATGCATGCTGGGAAGCATCAGGTGATGGAGCAAGTGGTTGGGCCACAATACTTTTATAGGAGACCAAGATTGATTTCTTGGTTCCCAGCTTCAACCTGGCCCAGCTCCAGATGTTACAGGCATTTGGGGGAATGAACCAGTGGATGCAAGCTCTGTCTGTCTGTCTGTCTTTTTCTCCCTTTGTCTGCCTGTCTTTCTGCCTTTCAAATAAATAAAATTAATAAAACAGTTTTAGAAAAGAAATCCTGACATATGCTACCACTTGGATGAACTTTGAGAACCTTAGGCTTTTGAAAGAAGTGAGTCACAAAAGGGCAAATACCTTGTAATTCCACTTCTGTGTTGTCAGAATCGTGGAGACAGACAGCAGAATGGTGGTTGCCAGGGGCGGAGGGAGGGTTGTTGGCATTTAAGGGGCACAGAGTTTTAGTTTTGCATTAGGAAGAGTTATGGAGATGGATGGTGGTGATGCTGCACAGTATTGTGAATGTATTGAATACTACTGAATTGCACACCTAAAAATGACTAAGATGGTAAATTTTATGTTATGTGTATTTTACCACCACCACCAAAAATAAATAAATAAAAAAAAAAAAAAAACAAAACAGAGACCCCAACATGACCTCGGCTTACCCAGGATAGGAGTTTGTTTCTGTCTTGGGTAGGGTCTGGGTGAGCAGTTGATAGGGGTCCTCTGTGATGGCTTGAAACCCAGAAGGCTGTGCCTGGGCTTCAAGAAGGCAACACGCATGTTCTAGGCTGCAGGTTGGGAAAGGGATGCAGAGAGCCAAGTGCTCCTCCCTTCTCTGGAAGCTGCCACACCGACTTTTGTTTCTACCCCGTTGGTCAGGACTCAGTCACATGGCCACTCTTGGCTGCAAGGAAAGCTGGGAAATGTAGTTTACCTGGAAGAAGGCAAGATGGGGTACTGGGGGGAAGCTTACAGGGAACACAGGGAGGGGTCATTTGGGAAGGGGCCACCTCTGTTTCTTTAAGGGTGACATTCCCGCAGCGGGAAGTCCCCACCCTGAGCAGAATAACGTCTGGAGCCTCTGCTTCCTTGATCCCCATCATTGTCTAGAAGTCCGGGAAGAAACTGACTAGGAGGAAAAAATACACCTGCTTCTAGCCTCTGCTCTATGAATCTTGTGTATGTTTAAATTGAGAGGGAGGGTCTTCCTGCCGTACACAGCATGTGGAGTCACCAGAGCACAGTTTTTGGTGTCGGATTCGAGGGTGAGTCCTGACCCCCTCTGTGTCTTAGTTAGGAGTCCTCCAGAAGCTAAGCTGGAGGCAGGGATTGGAGGGTGAGTTGCTTTTGTGAGATGAGCTGGGGCATGTTGGTGAGGGGAGTGAGGGAGTGAGGCGGGGAAGGGTGGGCAGCCAAGGCTGAGTGCACTGTGGAGCACGGGGTGGTTAGGCACTAGCTGGCCTCTGGCAGAGGTTGAGGGCACCCCCAGCCTGCCCTGCCCACTGGCCCAGAGGAGCCGTTACTGGACAGGAGTGATGCACAGGATCAGGCACAGGGCTGGGAGCATCCATCTGAGGCCTTGGGCAAATTTCTCAACCTCGGTTTCCCATCTTCCATGCAGCAGTAACAAAACTGCTGCCTTGTAGCCTGTTGTGAGGATTAAATGACTTAATCCAGAAAAATGGACACATTACACATGTCAAATAAAATAGCATGGGGATCCTCATAAGGTCAGGGTCATGGTGTTTGTGGTGGACTGTGTGTAGCAACCTTCCTAGCCTTGTGCTGTTGCTGCACTTGGGTTACAAGTGCACCAGAATAGAGTCCCTCATCCCTGGGCGGCTGGGTGACTGCCGGTTGGGGGCTGTTGGGTCCCCCAGGCTGGCAGACTCCTATTCCATTTACCACTCCCCGTTACCCCACGCCAGGTGCAAACGTTACCATATTTGTGCATGCTCCGTGGTGTGAAGAGAATTGGGAGGTGGTGGGAAACAGGTGCAGCATCAGCTGCCGGCCTGTGATTCAGACCCTCTCCTTGAAGCAGAGGGTGTGGCACGCAGGTCAGGCAGGGTTTGATACTGAGTGTGTGGTCTGCACTTGGGAAGTCACAGAAGCCACCCGACTCTCATCTGTGCATCCCATTTGCAGGTATGAAAATGAGTGTGAGTGCCAACTGCTGCTGAAAGAAATGCTCGAACGGCTGAACAAGGTGAGCTGGGCACACCCGGGGTGGAAGTAGCTTCCTTAGTGTTGAACTTAATGGCGGAAGCCATGGTTTCACACACGTCTCTTCATGTTGTACTGTGACTCACCCATTTCTTGCCTCATCACCCTCTTTCTGGACTCCCTAATTTCAACTGAATCTTTGTGAGTGAACCCACACACACCTCTCTGCCACAGGATACACATCAGCTGTGAAGCTACCTGGTTGTGCTGGGCCGTCAGAGCAAGCCAGCCTTGCAGGGGCCAGCTAATGTCCAACACTCACACACGCTGTTCCCAGACACCAAGCTTAGAAGGAGCTCGTGTTGGCCATGGTCATTTGGAGGCAGTGAGACCCCTCTTCCGTGGCTAAGAGTCATGAGATGGCTGCTCCAAGGGGAAGTGTTGAAACAGCAGAGAAGAAATTAATTATTTATTCAAAAACTTACTGATTTGAAAGGCAGAGTTACAGAGAAAGAGGGAGACACAGAGAGAGAAAGAGATCTTCCACCCACTGGTTTGTTCTCTAAATGGCTGCAATGGCTAGGGTTGTGCCAGGCCAAAGCCAGGAACCAGGAACTCCATCCAGGTCTCCCATGTAGGTGCCAGGGGCCCAAGCACTTGGGCCATCTTCTGCTGCTTTCCCAGGGAACTGGATTGGAAGTGAAGCATCTGGGACTCAAACCAGCGCCCGTATGTGATGCTGGTGTCGCAGGCGGCGGCTTAGCCCACTGTGCCACAATGCTGGTCCCAGGAAGATATTTTCATTTGTCCTCAAGCTCCCTCTTCTTGGGACACGAAAAGTAACAACATGGGGCACCAGGGATTCTTTGCTTCCAGTCCTGCTGGGTTGGGTGGAGCTCTGCTTTGCAGGTACAGCTTCCTCCATCACCATCCGGATCGATTGAAAACTCTCCTCCCAGACAGCAGAGTAACCTTGGATGACCAGGGGTGGACAGAACCTGGGATGGCAAATAACATGAAGCATTGTGCTTTCCTCATCACTCAGGGGACAGGTTGTCAGAGCGCCAGGACCCCTGCAGACTGTTTAATTGGCGGGTTGCTTATTTAGGGCACTTGGGTCCCCCTCCCAATGCCCCTGACCTCATCATCATTACTGACGAGGCCCCCAAACTGGTCCCTGCTCTGCCCAAGTAGGCTTCGGAATGCTTTCAGACCAGCTCAGGTGTTTTTCGTCTCCCATCTTTGTGCGGGCTCTGTGTGGGAGATTATTCTAGTGGGGAAATCAGGACTAGAATCTGGGAAGCCAAATTTCGCTTTGTTGGTGTAGCCTGCGTTCCAGGGCCCCCTTCTCTGTAATGTGCTGGCCAGACAAGGATGCTTGTGTGGATGGCGGTGCTGGCCTTGGTTACGCAGGTCAGCTGATAGGAACTACGAAGGTCTCCCTGCTGGAAGGCTCTTGAGCCTGTTGACGTAAGCATGGAGACAGCAGGGAGCCAGGCTCAGCCGCTGACCCCCAGCCTGTTGGAAGCTGGTGCTGAGAGTCTGGTCTTAGCCACCATCGTCACCCGGCCGTTCTGCCCATGCCTGTAGCTCATCCCATTCTCGTCTGTGGTGGCAATCCCAGTGGCCAGATGGGATCACTATTTTGTCCAGAGACGCCTGCCCTCAGGGACAGAGGGTCATCACCACCTTCCTGCAGGTGCCAGTTCAGACCTTCCCCAAACCCTCCCCAAATCGTGTTGCTCCATGAATATTTGTTCTCGTTGTAAGCAGGTCTTTGGCCCGACTTCTCAGGTTGGCACTTACACGGAGCCATCTTGGGCAGTGTTCAAAGACAGAGAAGAAAGAGAGAACAGGGCCCCGGAACCTTCTGCTGTTTTTCTCTTATTACAAAAGCAATACATATTCTCAGTAGAAAAATAGAGACAGTGTAATGAAAAATGAGGAAAAGATGTCCCACCCTTCCACCACGCGTTCAAAACAGCTATGGCATGGGGCATAAATGCATGCAAGAATATATGCAGGTTGCAGGCAAAGCTGCTACCAAGAACTCAGGTGAGGCTCAGCACAGGAAATTCGCATGACTGCTCCCTGAGTCCAGGACAAGACACTTCTGCCCACTGGTGAGCTGTGCATAGGAAGAGGAGTGTGGCCTGCTAATAGGATCCTCGCACTACTGCTGTCTTTGTGAGGTTGTTGGAGAATTGTCTCATGTCTCTGAGCCTCAGCTGCCTCGTCTGGGAAACTGGAACAATAAGAGACCCTTCCCACAGGAGTAGAACTGTGTCCACAAGGCTAGTGACAATTAAATGTTCGTGATCTGCTGTCTGGTGGTGCTCACTTCATGGTCATGGTTATAATTACAGAGCACTTTTTAAAAAATTGATTTGTTTAGGCTGGCGCCGTGGCTCAATAGGCTAATCCTCCACCTTGCGGCACCGGCACACCGGGTTCTAGTCCCAGTCGGGGCACCGGATTCTGTCCCAGTTGCCCCTCTTCCAGGCCAGCTCTCTGCTATGGCCTGGGAGTGCAGTGGAGGATGGCCCAAGTGCTTGGGCCCTGCACCCCATGGGAAACCAGGAGAAGCACCTGGCTCCTGCCTTTGGATCAGCACGGTGCGCCGGCCACAGATGCTGGCTGCGGTGGCCATTGGAGGGTGAACCAACGGCAAAGGAAGACCTTTCTCTCTGTCTCTCTCTCTCACTATCCACTCTGCCTGTCAAAAATTAAAAAAAAAAGTAAAAAAAAAATTGATTTGTTTATTTGAAAGGCAGAGTTACCAAGAGAGGGGAAGAGACAAAGACAGAGAGGTCTTCCATCCGCTGGTTCACTCCCCAGGTGGCTGCAGCAGCTGGGGATGGGCCAGGCCAAAGCCAGGAGCCTGGAACTCATCAAGGTCTCCCACATATGTGCAGGGATCCAAGCACTCAGGCTGTCTCCCGCTGCTTCCCAGGTGCATTAGCAGGGAGCTGGACTGAAAGTGGAGCAGCTGGGACTTGAACTGGTGCTCATATGGGATGCCAACATGGCAGGTGGAGGCTTAACCCCCTGTGCCCAAGGCCAGGCCCTGTTACAGAGCACTTGATGTGACACACTCACTCAGTTTGCTTTGCTGTGTGGGCTGCATAACCCTTGAAAGGGAGATGATTTTAGATGGTGTGTGGAGGAACAGATTTTTAGGGTTGTGAATTTTTTATGATTATTTACAGCAGGTAACATTGAAAAGTTCCTTTGTAAGCAAATAAAAGTAAAATTGAGTCCACGATAGTGCAAGTGATACCTGGATATAGTGGAAGTCATGAGTGCAGCTTGCAAATGTGGGGAGGTCCTTGCACTGGCTCTTGGGAACCTTGGAAAGTTATTTTTGTTTTTTGGTGGGGCAGGCTTTGCCCCTAGAGATGACATGGTCGGCTCCTTCTCTTTGCCAGTGAAGAAATTCACCCTTGGTGAGGTTAAATGACTTTGGAGCCCCAGGGCCCATCTGTGGCAGGTGCACATGTTTTGTGTCTATGACTTATTCTCTACTTGAGAACAGTCAGAGAACCTGTGTCTCTTAGACCCAAAGCCAAAGTTCTCTTGGTAAGAGATGGTCCCTTGGCCCTTGTTGGTTCTCTGCCACATCCCCTGGTGCACCCTAGCAGTCACCCAGCCGTGCTGGGCACCTGATGGCTTCTTGCATCTCTCTGGCTGTGCCATGGACTCTCAGGCTCACAAGGGGCGCAGAGCCCAGATGTGCCAACCCTTAACACCCCAGGGGCCACCTTCAGCTGTTGAGGGGCAGGAATAAGTAGATAAATTCCCCAGCTACCCTACCTTGTCATCATGACAACTCATAGGTGAGCTCCACTCAGTCCCGGAGGCAAGACTGCACCCCGCAGCTGTCCACAATGAGAACCTTCTCACGGACCACCTGCTGGCTTTGTTCCCTGCCCTGTGTCACTTCCCCTCCCTTGCCTGTGCTTTTGGGGACCGTCTCCAACATAAGCACCTGGACCCAATCTTCTGGAACATTCTGTGCTTCAAGGGTTGGCCAGGTGACCACTGGACCTTCTTGTTCTCTGTCTGTTGAGGTCAATAGATGAGAAGAATGGAGAGAATTCACATTTTGTCTGCTGGTCACGTCAGTGGTTGTAGCTGGTAGGTCTTTGGATCAGGGTTTGTTTCTCAATTCAGTCTCCATGTCTACTTGCTTTGGTCTCACTGGCAGATGGGCTCCGTTCATCCCAGGCTGTGGCCACGGGACATCATGGACGCGGCCTCTGAAGCCTGCCTGGAAAACATCACGATGTGTGAGAGTGTGGACTGCTGCTTTCATTCAGCTGCCACGCACTGATGCTGCCCGTGGACTTGATCCTGCAGATCTGAGCGCCCGTGTTTTTAACTGCCAGATGAGCTAAAGGAAGCCACTCTGTGCTATGCAGAATGAATTCCCTCACCTACATAATGGCCAAAGGCGTTCACATTTTCAGCCTTTGAATAGTTAAGAATGTCAGGGGACACTGAAATGTTCCAGTCTGACTACAACTCATTGTCTCTAAATATATACAGATGGAATTATCGTCCCCAGAAACACTTGAATTTTCTTAAAGGAACTATAAAGAGCAGACTTTAAGGTTTTACTCTCACCCACCCTTTTTTTTTCTTTAAAATTCCCAGAATTTTAAAATGAAGGAAAAGTGTTTTTTAGTTCAATCCTAGCTAACTGGAAATCTTCAAGAATTTGAATACCCATTCTTTAGTAGTTGGGTTCTTAAGGGAGTTTCCAGATTCACTGTGAACAGGTAGGCAAGGTTGGTTTACTAGGGTTCATTAAATTCTCCTTATTTCTTCAGCCCCTTTCTCAAATTGCTTGTAAATAGCTTAGGCCAGTGGCTCTGAACTTCAGTGTGCATCCGTGTTATCTGGAGGCTGTGCTGACCCCAGATTCCTGGGTCCCAGCCCCAGGAAAGCTGATCTGGTAAATCTGGGATCTGCTGGACTGGTGTTTGAGTTTCTAGTCGGTTCCCTGGTGGTGTGGTCCAGGGCCCACACTTTGAGAACCACTGGTCTAGATCTGGAACACACACAGTGTCAGGGCTGGAATGTTTTCTAAAATTAAACTGTTGACCCAGAAGCTCCATTTGGTAAAATCTAGATGCTCCCGTGGGTGAAGCTTTTGAAAATTCAGCTGACAGCATCCGAAGCATAATGAAAACTCAAGCGTCCACACATTTTCCGAGTTCTAACGCAAACAAAAGAGAACAGGTCCAAAACAAATTCTCCTCCACATCACAGCAGCTGCACATTCCAGCGGTACCCACTCACCGTTGGTGCTCTGAGGGCTTTGGGGGCTGATTGTCAGGTGACTGTCATCAGAGCCAGACCGTGTGCTTGCACCAGCATCTGCGTGATCCCTATTCTGGGGACACATAATTGAGCCGCCTCTATCATCACCCCGAGCAGTTCTGCAGACTTGACTGATGGGACCTGGGAGGGTGGCTCTGGCACCACTCTAAGTGGGAGGTGGGGAGGAGTGGCAGACACCCCCGGAGGGATGGGTGCAGGGCTCTGCACCCAGTCCGTGACTGGTACAGAGAAGCCCAAGATGGACTCCACTTCTCTCATCTTCTTTTACCCCCTGGACTGTCTGGCTCAGTTTCCCCATCTTTAGAGGTTGGTTTTGACTCTTGGTTTTGAGCTGTTCTTGGCTGAGTCCTAGGGTTCCCTGGAGTGGTCTGAAAGGCCCCTGTTGGGAGAGTGCCTGTGGTTGCCATGAGCCCTCCACGAAGAGCATCTTTGCTACTGGACATTGCTTCCGTGGGATGCTTTGAAGGATGGCAGCTGTGGCTTAAATGAAGTTGCAGGTCCAATGACCTTCTCTTTCTCCCTTCTTTTCTTCCCTTCTTGGCAGAGTAAAAGAGAGGCAGAGGCAGAGAGAGAGAGAGAGAGAGAGAGAGTCTTCCATCTGCTGTTCACTCCCCAAATGGCCTCAGTGGTCGGAGCTGTGCCAATCCGAAGCCAGGAGCCAGGAGCTTCTTCCGGGTCTCTCATGCAGGTGCTGGGGCCCAAGGACTTGGGCCATCTTCTACTGCTTTCCCAGGCCAGAGCGGAGAGCTGATCAGAAGTGGAGCAGCCGGTACTCGAACCGTCGCCCATATGGGATGCTGGCACTGCAGGCAGTGGCTTTACCCACTGTGCCACAGCGCCGGGCCCGACCCTCTCTTTCTAATACCTTGAATGTCTGCTCCCTTTTAGAAGCAGCAACACAAAGTGTCCTTGAAGCCCAGTTTCCATCTTTCAGCTCCCGTAACGGTGGGTCAATCATGGAGGGATTTTGTGTACAAATGAAGATGATTAGAATTCGCCATTCTGTCCTGTCCCTAGCCAACTGCAGAGGGGCAGAGGAGAGGCAGCCACACTCGGAGGGACTGGCTCCAGGTCTGTGCCCAGCTCTCCTTCTCCGTGGCCCCGGAGTTAGCCATGCCTCTGTCAGAGGGAGACCCCATCCCCGGAGTTAGCCATGCCTCTGTCAGAGGGAGACCCCATCCCCGGGGTTGAGCCACTGTCTCTTGGGGGGGGGGGAGCCACATCCCAGAGCACCTGGCTTTACCTTCCCATCATTGTGGTTCTGCTGTTAAGGGAGGTGATGGCCCTGTGACCCACGTGGGCCAATCCCAGCTCACGCAGAACTGGGAGTCCCCAGAAGCAGCATTCAGGGACCCAGCAGGTAGAAGATCTCTGCCCCCACCCCGGCCTGTCTCTCTCTGTCACTCTGCCATTCAAATGAATAAATCTTATATATATATATATATATATATATATATATATATATAAGCATTTTTAGCCAAGCCCTGTATCCACCTTTATTCATAGGAAGCCATTGCTAATATTCATCATGCCTATTCAGTAAAAAGCAGTAAAAGTCCCCTTGTCAAAGCCTCAGGTATTGTCAGTGGGCAGGTGGCAGTGTGTGAGGTGAGTGGGGGCAGGGATGCTCACCTGTAGTACTGCACCGGACACTCTGGAGTACTTATATCGATTCCAGACATCACTGCACAGGAACAGTTCTTCGGGTGTGCATCAGCAGTCCTGGGAGAGAACTATTACAATACAGGTTTTGGGGTAGGCATTGTGGCACAGTGGGTTAAGCTGTCGTTTGGGGTACCAGCATCCCGTGTTGGGGTGCCGGTTTGAGTACCAACTACGGTGCTTTTGATCCAGCTTTCCACTGGATCTCAGAGGTAACAGAAGATGACCCAAGCACCTGCCACCCACATGGGAGACCTGAATGGTGCTCTGGGCTCCCGGCTTTGGCCCAGCCCAGCCCTGGCTGTTGTGGGCATTTGGGGAGTGAACCAGTGTATGGAAGGGTTCTCTCTCTCTGCAACTCTGCCTTTCAACAATACAATGCAATACAATACCAGTTCAGAATTAAAGGAAGCCGATTTTCCTGTTTGATCTCAGGAACTCAGCTTGATGATGATTTAGAGCACATTTAAATGTTAAGGTTATTTGGTAAGTAAATATACCTAAACTCTCTAATCTTTAATTTTTTTAGATTTATTATTTACTTGAAAGAGAGAGAGAGAGAGAGGAGAGAGACCTTTTGTTTGCTGGTTCACTTCCCCAGATGCTTCTAATGGCCAGAATAGGACCAGGAGGAAGCTGGGAGCTGGCAGCTCGTTCCAGGACGTGCAGAGACCCGACCCCTTCCCGACCACCCTCCTGCTGCCCTCCAGGCTCTCCGTTAGCTGGAGTCAGGAGCTGGAGCTGGGACTTGGACTCAGGTCCTGGACACGGGCGTCTGAGCCGCTGGGCTGCACATCTGCCCCAGGACCTGTGTTTCCCTGGGTGCTCACACGCTGGCCGAGTTCCCACCTCTGTGGCCGTGCTGCTGCCGCGGTCCAGGTGCCCAGGACGCCACCCTTTGTCCTCACAGGAAGCCGACGAGGCCCTGTTGCATAACCTGCGCCTTCAGATCGAAGCCCAGTTCCTGCAGGATGACATCAGTGCAGCCAAGGACAGGTACAAAAAGGTAACCGTGACTCCCTGGGTGTGGTCACAGGAGCCCAGCACACAAACTCATGGGCCACCGTTTGTGTGCATTTTCCCTCGAGCTGTGCTGGGGTCGGGTTGGTCACTGCACAGCACTTAATGAACCCAGCGTGCTCAGAGGAGTGGCCCCCTGGGGCGTGTCTGGGGTGTGGGGAGCCTGCTGTCGGTATTGTGTCTGCCATTTACAAAGCGATTTCATGGAGCTCTGTCTTGATTAAGCTCTCCTCTGTCAACTGCTTGAGCTCAGGAAATACAGAAATGAAAAAAGAAAGTGGTGTTTGTTTTTGTTTTTGTTTTTGTTTTTTTAGCTCTGCCTCAGAGACGGTTCACTGAAGGAACACATTCATTCAAGAGTTTCTTTTCCCGCCCACCCCACCAGCTTCTCACAGGCCTCCCTTTGAGGGGTTCTGGGGGTACTGAAAATATCCCACTGTAGAGCTGTGCGTGTGGCCTCACCTCTCTGAGCTGCCAATGTCAGGCTCGCCTTCCCAGCACGGCTGTGTGGGTTGCCCAATGGGGCGGACCTGCGGCACTGGCCGGGCATGGTCTCCACCCTCAGGCTCTGGTCCCTCCCACTTCCGGTGTGTGCACCTGCTTTGTCCAAGCAGCTGCAGGCCGCTCTGCCCGCCAGGGTTGTGTTGAGGATCTGCTGCTCTGCTGTGAGCAGGCAGGAGTTGGCGTCACACGCAGCCCAGCTCCCTCTCGCCTCCGTGGGACCACGTGGGGGCTTCAGCTTTGCCTTGGAGCCCAGAGACATCCCCTTCCCCACTGGGATGGAGCTGCAGGTGCCTAGGTGGTGACATACTGATACCATAGCCACTGCCCTCGCCCCTCCACAGGGGCTTCCCTTCTTGCTTCTGCTGCACTCAGAATCCTCCTAAAAGCAGTGCCTGGGCTCAGCTCCAAGCGTTGTTGTTGTTGTTGGTTTGGTTTTTTTTTTTTTTTTTTTTTTTTTTTTTTTTTTTTTTTTTGAGGCCATTTCGAATACTGAAGAAGAAATAGCTCACCTGTGAACCTTACTTGACTGTCTCACTTGAGAGAGTCTCAGGTCGGTTCCGTAGGAGCTGGGGGTGGAGAGCTTGTGTGATTGATGTTTGTGCGCAGGGCTCCAGGGAGGAGCAGCAGAGAGGAGTGGGCACGGGTCCAGCCCCAGCCCTGTCTCCCACTCCCAGGGTGTGGATTCCAGGCTGACCCCGTGCTGCTGTGAGGCCAGGGCGTTGGTCTTTTGTCAGTCACGGGCCTGCCCTGGGGATGAGGCTCGGTCTGGGTAGCTTCCTGGACAAGAGTGGGCATTGGTTGGCCAAGGTGGCTCTCTGGAGAGGCCATGTCCAATGGTTGCCCAGAGAGCTGGGGACCAGGCGTCCCTACAGAGGGTTTGCTCAGCTTTGTAGATGAACTTGCGTTTCATGACTCTGTGAGTCATCTGGTCCAGGCCTGGTTGCCTGCAGCCATGTTGGGTGCAGGGCCTTTGTGCCTTTGTGCCCTCTGGCCTTGAGGGTTCTACTTTTCTCCCATGCCTCTGCCATCCGCGGCTCTGTGTAGACAGCAGCAAAGGGCCAAGGTAACTGAAGAGAAATGGGTGAGTTGAACACAGCCCCCGTTCACTCATCTGCCCCTCTCTCGTGAGGATTGATGGGTACAGCATGGGTGGGCCCATCGGTGGCAGCAGGTCCATCACCCTCTTCCCATCCCCGATGTGTTCACAGTCTGTCCCATTTGTGATGGGAGAACATGGGTGAGCGTCCTCTCCTGGGTGCACCTGCTGCTACAGGGAAAACCTGGGCGGCTTAACTGATACTGAGAATGCTTTGCTTTCCCTGACAGAATCTTCTGGAAATCCAGGCCTACATCAGCATCCTGCAGCAGATCACCCATACTGCTTCGCAGGTGGCCACCAGCGCAGGTGGGATGAGGGAGGTAAGACCTGGAGCCCCAGACTCCGGGGAAGCTGGTTGTGGAGGCTTTTGCTGCCCTGGGCCTCGGCAGCCTCGGCAGACCCAGGGAATGTGCAGGAACCCTGGTGAGTTGACTTCTCCCTGCTCCTGCACTGCCTTCAGGTCTGAAGCTGACCCCTGTGTGCTGTGACTCACTCTGCAAATGCCCATGGTTAGACATCTGGGGATGCACCCTGGCCCTGACCACTGTCTTAGGTTTCTTCTTGAGAATCATAAGGCAACTTCAGAAAGTTCCTGCCAAAATGGGGTTAAGAGTGAGGTTCAGTTTGATGCAAAACGTTTTTGAAGTCCACGCGCATCTTCTTCATAATATGTATGTTCCAAGAACTTCCTGAAGATTGCTCAGATGGGCTGTTCTTTCCTGTGTATCTTGTAAGAAACCCCAAACTACTTTCCAAAGTGGAAATGCTTCCCTGCCACCATGAACCACAGCTACCATTGCTCTCTGTGGCCTTGGCAGCTCTTGGTAGGTCAGCTTTGCAGGTTTTTTTTTTTTTTTTTTATGTGCTTCTGCTAGGTATACTGCATATCTCATTGTGGTTTTCTTTTGCATTCCCTGATGGCTACTGATACTGAGCATCATTTTTTTAAAAGATTTATTTATTTATTTGAAAGTCAGAGTTACACAGAGAGAGAAGGAGAGGCAGAGAGAGAGAGAGAGAGAGAGAGAGAGAGAGAGAAGAGAGGGAGAGAGAGGTC
The DNA here is from genome assembly GCF_033115175.1 of Lepus europaeus. NCBI lineage: Eukaryota > Metazoa > Chordata > Mammalia > Lagomorpha > Leporidae > Lepus > Lepus europaeus. Next base: position 83,276,079 of record NC_084836.1, read on the forward strand.
TTCCATATGCTGGTTCACTCCACAGTTGGCCGCAACGGCTGGAGCTGCGCTGATCCGAAGCCAGGAGCCAGGAGCTTTCTCCATGTCTCCCACGTGGGTGCAGGGGCCCAAGGACATGGGGCATCTTGTACTGCTTTCCCAGGCCATAGCAGAGAGCTGGATTGGAAGTGGAGCAGCCGGGTCTCGAACTGGCGCCTGTATGGGATATCAGCATTCCAGGCCAGGGCTTTAACCCGCTGAGCCACAGCACTCGCCCCAACTGAGCATCATTATTTATTTGAAAGGCAGAGTTGGTGAGGGGGATAGAGAGAGAGAGAGGCCCTCCATTTCCTGGTTCATTCCCCAAATGACTGAAACAGCCAGATCTGAAGCCAGGAGCCAGCAACTTCCTCGGGATCTCCCACATGGGTGCAGGGGCCCAAGGAGTTGGGCCATATCCAGCTGCTTTCCCAGGCACATTAACAAGGAATTGGATTGGAGGTGGAACAGCCCAGGACTCGAACTGGTGCTTACATGGGATGTTGGTGCCACAGGCAGAGGCTTTACCTGCTACGCCACAGCGCTGGCCCAGTACTGGGCATCTTACGTACTTCTCTGTCATCCAGGAATCTTCTTTGTTGAGTATCTGCTCAGATCTTTGTTCTCCTGTTATTTTTAAAGATTTATTTTATTTATTTGAAATAAAAAGAATGATAGAGAGAGGAAGAGAGATCAAGCTTCCATCTGCTGGTTCACTCCCCAAATACACACAACAGCCAGGGCTGCACCAGGCCAAAGCCTGGGTCGCCCACATGGGTGCAGGGGCCCAAGCACTTGGGCCATTTCTGCTGCTTTCCCAGGTGCATTAGCAGGGAGCTGCCTTGGAAGCAGAGCAGCCAGGACTCCAACATGGGATGCCAGTGTAACCTGCTGTGCCCCAGCCCTGGTCCCTTAGAGTCTGTCTGTTGCCTGATGTTGTAACAGCATACATCCGCCAGGGGGAGTCTCAGTCTGTTCTGCTGTTGTAACAGCATAGGGCCGACTGGGTAATGTATATGGAGCAGAAGTGGATTTCTCACTGTTATGGACGCTGGTGAGGGCCTCCTGGCTGCGTCCTCACGTGGCAGAAGGCAGGAAGGGCCCAAGGTGGGGGAGCTCTGTGTCCTCACTCGGTAGAAGAGGGGAAGGGGAGGAGCCGCCCCCAGTAGCCCTTCTCAGGGCAGTGTTAGTCCATTCCTGAGGGCAGAGCCTGGACTTCTCCCCGCGGGCCCCATCTGCCAGTGCTGTGCCTGGGGACCGAGTCTCCAGTAGGGGGTGGGGGGGACGCAGTCACAGCACAGCAGGCTGCTTGTGTTCGTAATCCCCTCCTGGTTCAGTCGTCAACTTCAAAGAAGGAGAACCTGGGACAATGAGGGGAGATGATTTGAGCCAGGCTTTGCTAATGCTAGCTTGAGTCTGTGGCATGCAAATCTCGTGGAAAGGAAAGAGATCACTGAACCCCATTTGGGAAACCAACACAAATCTCCATAGTCCCTCTCCCTGCTCAACAGGGTATCAATGGATTTTTCCCCCTACTGTGGTTTATGTAATTTTGTGATGCTGTGATATGATGCATATAAATAAACCAAGAAGGAGGCAGGGAGGCTTGTGGCACAGTGGTTAAGTGCCATTTGGGTGCCAGTTCGAGTCCCGGCTGCTCCACTTCCAGTCTGTCTCCCTGCCAATGCACCTGGGAAGACCATGGAAGGTGGCCCAAGTGCTTGAGCTCCAGCCTCCTATGTGGGAGACCCAAATGGGGTTCCAAGCTCCTGGCTTTGGCCAGGCCCAGCCATGGCCGTTGCGGCCATTTGGGGAGTGAACCTGCAGATGGAAGATCTCTCTGTCTCTGTATCTTCCACTGTAACTTTGGCTTTCAAATCAATCAATCTTAAAAAAAAAAAAAAAAGAAAAAAGAAAGGCAGGAGTAGTGGCTCTTGTGGGGCTCTCTTAGCTTGGGTGGCTGTAACGGATGACACAGACTGGGGGGCTTCAATGACAGGCACTGTTGACTCACGGTTCTGGCTGTGGAAGCCAAGGTCAGGGTGCCGAGGGCTCTCTTCCTGGCTTGCCCTCTTGCCGCGCCTGGCATGGTGGAGGGAGAACCCTAGGGTGGCTTCGTCTTCTTGTAAGGGCACTAATCCCAGCACAGGGCCCAGCCTCACGGCCTCCACAGCGCCCATCACCCCCAAAGGCCTGGCTGCCCAGTGCCTTGACCTTGGCGGTGAATACGGTGGGGGGCAGGCGCAAATATCCCTACTCCGCCTTTGTCCTTGCTGCATTTCCTCCCGATGTGTGTGTCTGAGCCTGGCCTCCTTCGTGCAGGAGAAGCTCCTGACCGAGCGGGAAGTGTCGTCTCTGCAGGATCAGCTGGAGGGGGCCCAGGAGTCATTGTCCCACCTACAGGCGCAGAGAACAGAGCTGCAGGCCCAGGTAGGCACCGCGCCCTCGGCGTTCACACTGCATGTGGGTGTGAATCAGGGCTTCCCACACGTTGTGCTGAAGTCCATGTGCATGTGCACGAGGGCACCGGTGTCTAGCTCCCGGAGTTGGCACAGGCTGGGGGCCCTGCACTGAGGGGCCGAACAGACCGTACTCAGCAGGTGATGAAGCTGCCGGTCTGGCCTGGACCTAGGGGTTTCCCGGGATGCAGGACTCTGCCGGATCTGGAAGAATTGAGGGTCGGGGGAGGGCGCAAATGGAGACGGGGGTCATGTGAATTTCCGGCCCCTGGTGCCTCCCCCATGTCCCGCCCCTCCCCAATCAAGGGTAAGGCTGCTGGGTCAGTGACTGGTTAAGCCGATACGGACACAGGTGGGGATCTGCACCCTGTACATTTCTGTGCCATTTCTGGATTTTGGATGCAGACCCGGCCAGAGCGGCTGTGTGTGAGTGTTCGTCTCCAGTTAGAAATTTGTTAGCGGGGAGCTCCCTTCCCAGCCTCCTAGCCCCTTTGGAGTGATGCTCACTTTGCACACTCAGCCCTTCTGGCTAAGGGGCTTCAAGGTCCATTGCTCTCGATTCCCAACAGCTCTCTCTCTCTCTCTCTCTCTCTCTCTTTTTTGACAGAGTGGACAGTGAGAGAGAGAGAGAGAGAAAGGTCTTCCTTTACGTTGGTTCACCCCCCAATGTCCATTGCGGCCAGGGCCGTGCACATCCAGGGCCTCCCTCTGCCCAGAGTCTTCCTTTGGGGCTTTGCGTCCAGACAGCCAGATTCTGGGCACAGCTGCCACCCTGCAGCATCTCGCAGGGGCTGTGAGCGGCCCCTGACTGCAGCCCAAGCTGCCCCAGGAACTTGCCCTGCTCAAACCAGGGCTCAGGGACAGACGCCTCACCCGGTGACTTGGGTGTATGTGACTTCCTCTGAGGCCCTGCAGGGAAAGAAGGAGAGTGTGTGTGTGTGTGTGTGCACATGTGTATGGTGTGTATGTGTCTGTGATGTGTGTTGTGTGTGTACACCCGTGTGTGGTGTCTGCATGCGTTATGTATATTGTGTGCATGTGTGCTAATGGGGACACAGTGGGGGAGGGGTGAAGGGACAGTTTTGGGGAGGGGGCTGTGCACCGCTTCTGCCTCTGGTTAGGACAGCGGAAGCTTCCAGAATCTTCCTGGGCAGGGGTCCTCAGAGTGAGGTCCATGGTTTAGCTGTGTCTGCCTCCTCTGGGGATTGTCGGGAAATGTGCGTTCAAGGCACACCCCAGACCTGCTGAACTAAGAACTCTGGAGCGGGGCCCAGCAGTCTGTTGTAACCAAGGCCTCTGGAGGTGCTGCACAGGCTTCGGTGGGGAGACCCTGGGCACGAGGTGGCACCAACAGCACCTGTGAGTGGAGCGCTCTGTGCCTAGATCGGGACCCCTCCTCCACGTAAACAGAACAAACACTCAGGAGGCCCCCGGAGATGGCACCAGGGCTGATGGTTATGGTCTCCTAGATGCCCTCTGTGTCAGGGCAAGTGGAGAAAGTGCAGTCTCATTTCTTATGAAAGTCACCCAGCACCATCTAGTGGTAAGTTTTGGTAAGACAGTGAAGGAACTTCTGATTTCTTCTTTTATTTACTTTTTTTTTCAGATTTATTTATTTGAAAGTCAGAGTTACACAGAGAGAGGAGAGGCAGAGAGAGAGAGAGAGAGAGAGAGAGAGAGAGAGAGAGAGAGAGAGAGAGAGAGAGGCCCTCCATCCGATGGTTCACTCCCCAGATGGCTGCAACAGCTGGATCTGTGCTGATCTGAAGCTTCTTCCGGGTCTCCCATGCGGGTGCAGGGGCCCAAGGACTTGGGCCATCTTCTACTGCTTTCCCAGGCCATAGCAGAGAGCTGGACAGGAAGTGGAGAAGCTGGGTCTCGAACTGGTGCCCATATGGGATGCCGGCGCTTCAGGCCAGGGCGTTAACCCACTGCGCCACAGCGCCGGCCCCTTATTTACTTTTATTAAAAAAAATTATGGGAGGAGGGCCCCAGCACTGTGGCATAGTAGACTAAGCCCCTGCCTGTGGTGCTGGCATCCCATAGGGGCACTGGTTTGAGCCCTGGCTGCTCCACTTCCAATCCAGCTCTCTGCTATGGCCTGGGAAAGCAGAAGAAGACGGCCCAAGTCCTTGGGCCCTGCACCCGCATGGGAGACCCGGAAGAAGCTCCTGGCTCCTGGCTTTGGATTGGCACAGCTCTGGTCGTTGCAGCCATCTGAGGTGTGAGCCAGTGGATGGAGGATGTCTCTGTGCCTCTGCCTCTCTAACTCTGCCTCTCTATATATCTAACGCTTTCATCCACTGGTTCACCCCTCAAATGCCTGCAACAGGGCTGAATCTGGGAGCTGGGACCTTAATCCAGGTCTCCCATGTGGGTAGCAGGAACCCACTTGCTTGAGCCATCGCCCATGCGGGCGGGTGTGACTTGTTGTGTGACATTACAGGTGATTGAACTCAGGTGTTTTTTTTTTTTTTTTTTTTTTTTTTTTTTTTTTTTTTTTTGACAGGCAGAGTGGACCGTGAGAGAGAGACAGAGAGAAAGGTCTTCTTTTTCCCCAAATGGCCACTACGGCTGGCGTGCTGCGCTGATCCGAAGCCAGGAGCCAGGTGCTTCCTCCTGGTCTCCCCATGTGGGTGCAGGCCCAAGCACTTGGGCCATCCTCCACTGCCTTCCCAGGCCACAGCAGAGAGTTGGACTGGAAGAGGAGCAACCAGGACAGAATCTGGCACCCCCACCGGGACTAGAACCTGGGGTGCCGGTGCTATAGGTGGAGGATTAGCCAAGTGAGCCGCGGCGCCGGCCGAGTGTTTTTTTTTTTTTTTTTTTTTAAATTTAGCTCTTTTTTTTTTTTTTTTTTTTGACAGGCAGAGTGGATAGTGAGAAAGAGAGACAGAGAGAAAGGTCTTCCTTTTTGCCGTTGGTTTACCCTCCAATGGCCGCTGTGGCTGGTGCATCGTGCTGATCCAAAGCCAGGAGCCAGGTGCTTCTCCTGGTCTCTCATGCGGGTACAGGGCCCAAGGACTTGGGCCATCCTCCACTGCCTTCCCGGGCCATAGCAGAGAGTTGGCCTGGAAGAGGGGCAACCGGGATAGAATCCGGCGCCCCAACCGGGACTAGAACCTGGTGTGCCGGCGCCGCAAGGCGGAGGATTAGCCTGTTAAGCCACGGCGCCGGCCTTTTTTTTTTTTTTTTTTTTTTTTTTTTTTAAAGGAGGAACAGAAACCCAATTAAACCAACTGAAACTTGGAAGGGCACTCATCTGTTTTCTTTTGACATAATTTTAGACTTCTGAGAAGTTTGCAAAAACAGCACAGATCTTTCCCATGCAGCCTGCAGCCAGCTTCCCCAGGTGTTAATATCTTGGTCATTACAGGGCGGGCATGGGAGCCAGGAGGTGAGCAAGCATGCCCGGCTGTCGTGGCCGCCCCGGAACTGCACCCGTGACCTCTCTGCAGCTTTGTCCTCGCCCGGGATCCCATTTGCTTCCGTAGTCTCCCCTGTCGGCGACGCCCCTGAGTCTGTCCTTGTCTTTCAGGACCTGGATGTTTTTCTGGAAGAGTCCGGGCCAGCTGTTTGGGGGAGCATCCCTCCATGTGTGTTTCCCTGCTGCTTTCTCAGGATTGGGTTGAGGTTGTGCACTTTAGGCGCGACCCCCAAGGAGGTGGCTTTGTGTTGTCCGCGTGTTACATCATGCCTGGAGGTCTGCCTGCCGGTGGCGCTGAGTTCGCTTGGTTAACGTGGTGTCTGCCGGGTGTCTGTGCTGAAAAGGCTCCCTCAGGTTTTGATGCTGCTGGGCAGCAGGACAGGAGCCAGGATCTGCGGCAGGTGCACCTCTCGGCCTCCCTGCCCTCCTCCTCCTTCTGTTCCACAGCCTCTCTCTCCCTGGGTCTCTGCCCTCTGAGTTCATTTCTCAGCTTCTCCGTGCCCATGGGGCTCCAGGGTGCAGCCTCAGACTGTGTGACGCAGCAGTCTAGAACCTGCCACCAGCTTCTGCTGTCTCTGAGAGCCCTTGCAGGGTCCCAGTAGACATAGCAAGTGTAAGACAGGCCAATGGGGGCTGGCACTGTGGCGTAGTGGGTTTGAGCCGCCACCTGCAGCTCCAGCATCCCATATGAGTGCTGGTTTGTCCCGGCTGCTCCACTTCTGATCCAGCTCTCTGCTATGGCCTGGGAAAGCAGTAGAAGATGGCCCAAGTCCATGGGCCCCTGCACCCCTGTGGGAGACCTGGATGAAGCTCCTGGCTCCTGGCTTTGGCCTGGCTCAGCCATGGCCATTGCAATCATTTGGGGAGTGAACCAGTGGAGGACAGGTGCACCCTGGGCAGGTGCACAGGGAGGTGGGGTTGCATTGTTGCTGGACCCCTTCCAGTGAACGGTTCCTGATTAGCTCCCTGCTAATGTGCCTGGGAAGCCAGAGGAAGTTGGCCCATGTGCATAGAATGCCCCCCATGTTGGAGACCAGGAAGGAGGCCTTGGCTCCTGGCTTTCAGTCTCTCTCAGCCCCAGCTGTTGCAGCCATTTGGGGGGTGAACCAGAGGATGTAAGATCCCTCTCTCTCTCTCTTCCTTCCAAATAAATAAATACATAAAAATTTAAAAAATTGTTGAAACCCATACATAGGATTGGTCTTCAGAAAGTTTATGGAAAATGCATATTATGAAACACTGTGGCATGACTTTCAAAGTTCTTTTGCACCAAAATAAGTTTTTTTAAAACAGGTTATCTACTTTCTTTCCTTCTTCTTTTTTTTTAAGATTTATTATTTTATTTGAAAATCAGAGTTACACAGAAAGAGAAGGAGAGGCAGAGAGAGAGAGAGAGAGAGAGAGAGGTTTTCCATCCACTGGTTCACTCCCCAATTGGCCGCAATGGCTGGAGCTGCGCCAATCCAAAGTCAGGAGCCAGGAGCTTCTTTCGGGTCTCCCGTGTGGGTGCAGGGCCCAAGGACTTGGGCCATCTTCTACTGCTTTCCCAGGCCATAGCAGAGAGCTGGATCGGAAGTGGAGCAGCCGGGACCCTAACCAGTGCCCATATGGGATGCTGGCTTTATCCACTACACCACAGTGCCAGCCCCAAAATAAGCTTTTAATTTCATTTTCGGTGACACTTTTGAAGTACCTCTTTTTTTTTTTTTTAAGTTTTTAAGCTTTTTATTTAGTGAGAGAAATGCACAGGGGAGTGAGGGCTTTAAGGAAGAAGGAAAAGTCTGGAAATTAAGTTGGGGTCCATATTGAGCAGAGAGCAGGCCGAAAGCGACGTGGAGGAGCTTGCAGGCCGGAGACCATGGAGTGGGTGGGTCGAAGGCCTCGTGCCCCAAAGGTGCAGGACAGCAAGGACATCCAGGGCAGCGAGGGAGAGGAAGAATAAGGGCCGGGCCCACCTGCTCAACTTCCAAGGGGAGTGGTCACATAGCCTCATTGGCAGGTGGGCACACAGGTGGGGTCAGGTAGGGGGATGAGATCACATGGGTGGCCCTGGTGAAGGTGTGGCCTTCCAGCTGCTTGTCTACGTTATTCCCCTCTCAAAGACTTTCCAGCCCTTAATCCTAGGGGCTGTTGAAGGTGTAGAACCATCACATCTTCTATAGCTGCTTCCTGCTTATGGAGGGGCGTAGCGCAGGCCCTGCCTGTCCCGGGTCTGGAAGTCTCTGCCTTTTTCATCTAACAAATTTATTTTATGAGCTGGAAGAGTCTTGGTTGCTGCCAATGGCTGTGTCCCCTGCATGGTCAGTTGTTGCCAGAAGTTGAGTTTGAAACCTATGTTTGTTAATCAGTATAAGCAAAACTGGAACAAAACCAATTGTGAGTGGTGTGCCCCTTAAGGTGGAAAGGTCACCCTTATGTAGATTATGAAATCCGTTTAGCTTGAGCATAGAGAGTTATAATAGAAGAACCCATGAGGAGTTTTATTATCAATAACAGTTCCCAGAGAGAATCAAAAGAGGAGGCAGGCACAGCATGTCTGCCTTAAGGTGCAGGAGTCTTGATGTGAGGAAGGCAAAAGCATTACTCGAAGTGCCCTTGTATGAGTTCTTTTTCTATGGTTTTGGCTATCGGACTTCTGCTGAGTCATGGAAGTATGACGAATGTTCTTTATGTGAATTGCACGCATTATTCCACGGGCGACTGTTTCCTTTTTATTTTCTGGGTGTGTTACCTTCCAACTACTTTTTTTTTTTTTTTTAAGATTTTTTATTTATTTGAAAGAGTTTCAGAGATGCAGAGACAGAGAGAAAGGTCCTCCATCTGCTGGTTCACTCCCCAAATGGCCACAATGGCTGGAGCTTTGCCAGTCTCAAACCAGGAGCCAGGAGCTTCTTCTGGGTCTCCCACATGGGTGCAGGGGCCCAAGCACTTGGGCCATCTTCCACTGCTTTCCTAGGCCATAGCAGAGAGCTGGATTGGAAGTGGAGCAGCAGGGACTCGAACTGGTGCCCATATGGGATGCCGGCACTGCAGGCGGTGGATTTACCTGCTACGCCACAGCGCCAGCCCATTCTGACCACTTTTGAGGCAGGGCTGTGGTATGGATGATCCCAGAGGGTATGGATATTAATGCAAGGATGTGGGGTTCAGGTTCTGCATTCCGCTTGGGCTTAAGGATTGCAATGTAATTCACTGCTCATCTCTAACTGGCAGAGGCATAAGCAAGTGCAAGTTCATGCCCGGGTGCAGGGCGGGGTGGGATGGGTTTCCTCACTGTGTGTCTCGGCCCCTAGACGTCGACCCTGGAACAAGCTATCAAAAACGCCCACGAGTGTTACGACGACGAGATCCAGCTGTACAATGAGCAGATTGAAACCCTGCGCAAGGAGATCGAGGAGACGGAGCGGACCCTGGAGAAGTCGACCTATGACTGCCGGCAGCTGGCGGTCGCACAGCAGACCCTGAAGAATGAGCTGGACCGGTACCATCGGATCATCGAGATGGAAGGCAACAGGTGTGGCCGCGCAGCCGTGATGAGAGCGTGCACCCCGCTCCCCACCCACAAATCTTTGCTGAGTGCCTACTAAGTGCCAGGCGCACCCTGACCTCAGGGAGCTCGGATGCTGGGGGTGGGGGGAGACAGCCGATGAATGAGCTCTCTGTGAGCTGTGACAGGTGCCTGGGAGGAAAGGATGGCAGGGAGGAGGGGAGTGGTGGGGATGCTGGGAGTCCGAGTACGGTGGGCAGAGGGCCTCGCTGGGAGGGCTGCTTTGTGTCCCTGGGGCTCTGGGTTCCTGAGTGTCCTGGCGGGGAGGTGGGTGACCAGGAGCATTCTTGAGAACCTGCAGGTGCAGCGCCTCCCACAGAGCCTGGCGTTTGGTGAGTGCTCGGATGCTGGGGGGGTTACGGCTGCCGCCATCATGATGAGTGTCACCTGGTTGGTCAGAAGTGTGGCTGCGCCTGTACCGTCTGGTCTCCTCCCTGATGGAGCTGTGACTGGAACCCCACTGACTGCAACACAGCTGGGACATCCATCTCCATCTCTCCCAGCTCTCTCTCAATCTGCCTGTGTATCTCTCTCTGTCTCCACATCTTCATCAACGCCATCCCTGTCGTCTACACTTAACAGCCTCTACGTCTGTATCAACTGTAGCGTCTCCATTTACCCTGTGGCTAAGTGGGTATTCCTATCTATGGATACACAGTGGAGAACAGGTTGGGTATGAAATCAGGATTCTTTTGTTCAGTCTTGCTGGTTTTCTGGGGTCAGACTGAGTTAAAATAGAAGCCCTACCCTGAAGTGCCCCACAAAGAGAAACTTTTGTTCGCTTAAGGTGCTCAACCTGGACTATGAAGGCTTGGGCGTGTATCGGGAAAGGCAGTGTTTTCCTTTCCTTTGTTTAGTTATGGGCAGTGCATCTCGCACGATTCCACATTGCATTCATGTCACAGGGAACGCTTGGTGGGCACCTCTATGAGACTACGTCCTGACCTGGCTTTGAAATGCCCTTATGAAAAATTTTGCTTTGGAAGCAGGGCATTGCAAAAAGGTAGCTGGATGCCCCTACCCTTTAAATAACTTCTTCTCTTTTTCAAGATTTTTTATTTACTCGAAAGGCAGAGTTCAAACAGAGAGAGGGAGAGACAGAGAGAGAGAGGTCTTCCATCTGCTGGTTCACTCCCTAAATGGCCACACTGGCTGGAGCTGCACCCATCTGAAACCAGGAGCCAGGAGCTTCTTCGGGGTCTCCCACATGGGTGCAGGGGCCCAAGGCCTTGGGCCATCTTTTACTGCTTTCCCAGGCCATGCAGAGAGCTGGATTGGAAGTGGAGCAGCCGGGACTTGAACCAGTGCCCATAGGAGATGCCAGCACTGCAGGTGGCAGCTTTACCTGCTACGCCACAGCGCCAGCCCCTGGCCTCTCTTCTTTACCCTCTCTCTGGTCTGTGAGTGTATATAGGATTGATTATCTGCTGAAAATTACGTGTGGGAGTAGGCGTTGGCCTAGGGCACCAGAATTACCTGAGAGCTTGTTAGACTATTCCTGACCCCAACTCCAGGAATCCACTAATACTTTTCTAAAAAAGGAGATGAAGGAGAAGGGGGCAGAGATGGGGGAGAAGGGGGCAGTGTTTGGTCTGGCACTCAGACACTGGTTAAGACGCCTGCATCCCACGTTGGAGGGCCTGGGTTCAATTCCCACCTCTGGCTCCTGACTCCAGCTTCCTCCAGTGCACACCCTGGGAGGCAGTGGTGATGGCTCAAATACACGGGTCCCTTTCACTCACCTGGGAGAACTGGATTGAGTTCCTGGGCTCCCAACATGAGCCTGGCTTGTTCGGGACTGTTGTGGGAATTTGGAGCTGAATCAGCAGATGGGAGTTTTGTCTGTCTCTCTGCCTCTCAAATGATAAAAAGATTTTAAAAAGTTGTGTGTAATTCTTGAGCAATTGATCTGGAGAAAGCTGTGTCCATTTTCGTTCAGTGTTGGAGTGTCTGTGTTTGACTCGATGAATTAAGACGGTGCCACACTCTTTCTGTGTTTCGTACCAGGCTGAGCTCCGCCTTCATTGAAACTCCTATCACCCAGTTCACAGCGAGCCAGGGACCCTCTCTCAGCCTGGGATCCAGCGGGAAAGGTAATGATACCCATGCCCCTCCTCCCCCAACACCTCCCCTCCACTCCCCTTCTTCTCTCCTCTTCCTCCTCCTCCTCATTCTTCTCCCTTGTGTGCAATAACCAAGTGGTTTTCTTCCTGACCTTGACATTCACACTGCCTTCCAATTCATCTGGAGATTCCATGTTCCTACCTGAGGGAGGGCTCCTCTTCCCCTCCAGGGCACCCTCAGTATTATCCCCTTGGATGCGAACTGGCTGAGCCACAAAGTGTTTTAAGGAGAAAATGAGCTGGGTATTCGCGAATGTGAGGCATTAACTTGGGGGAAAGATAGAATTCAGGATTCACTTCTTGTTTCTTCCAAACTATTGAGTTATAGGAAGGGTACTTCGAAATGTTTATGGAAAAATGGAAATAAAAGATAAGTTTATTTTGGTGCAAAAATTTTGCAATCCATGCATGGTTTTTCTTTTTTCTTTAAGATTTATTTATTTACTTGAAAGTCAGAGTTACACACACAGAGAGAAGGAGAGGCAGAGAGAGAGAGAGAGAGAGAGAGAGAGAGAGAGGGAGAGAGGTCTTCCATCTGCTGGTCCACTCCCCAGTTGGCCACAATGGCCGGAGCTGTGCCGATCCAAAGCCAGGAGCCAGGAGCTTCCTCCAGGTCTCCCATGTGCGTGCAGGGGCCCAAGGACTTGGGCCATCTTCTACTGCTATCCTAGGCCATAGCAGAGAACTGGATCGGAAGAGGAGCAGCCGGGACTAGAACCAGCGCCCATATGGGATGCTGGCACTGCAGGCAGCAGCCTCACCCACCATGCCACAGCGCTGGCCCTGGTTTTTTTTTTTCATAATATGCATTTTCCACGAACCTGCTGAACCATCCCATGTACTTCCCCCCAGGTTGAGTGAACTGGTACACACATAGGTGCCTAAGCATGTGTCAGGTGCACTGTGGCTGCTTGGTTTCTGCTCATTCTCTCTCCCTGTGGTTGGCCAGTGTGGCTTCTGCCTTCAACATTTGGTTTCCTTGGAATTGTTCTATACTCCCATGAGACATCACTTGCTTCTTCCTGTCCCGGTTCTGAACACAGTGTTTCCAGAGGAAAGAGTGTCAGTGTGTGTGTGCTTTCAGGGCCTTCAAGTGGACAGTTCTCGGACAGCAGAGGGCGCTGTGGAAACAGCCTCTGCAGTGGGATCACTGTGGGGTCCCTGCACAGGCTTTCCCAGGCACAGTAACAGGAGGCAGGATTGGAAGAGGAGCACCTGGGATTTGAACATATTCTCTGATCTGGCAGCAGTGTAATCTGCTGCACCATGATGCTGGCCCCTTCCATGAACTTTTTTTTTAAAGATTTATTTATTTATTTATTTGAAAGGCAGAGTTACACAGAGAGAGAAGGAGAGGCAGAGAGAGAGAGAGAGAGAGAGAGAGAGGTGTCTTCCATCTGCTGGCCCACTCCCCAGTTGGCCGCAACAGCCCCGATCCGAAGCCAGGAGCCAGGAGCTTCTTCTGGGTCTCCCATGCAGGTGCAGGGGCCCAAGGGCTTGAGCCACCTTCTACTGCTTTCCCAGGCGATAGCAGAGAGCCGGACCAGAAGTGGAGCAACTGGGACTCGAACCAGTGCCCATATGGGATGTCTACACTGCAGGTGGCAGCTTTACCTGCTATGCCACTGCACCAGTCCCTCCATGAACTTTTTGAAGGCACCCCATATACACGGATTTAAAATATTTTGTACCAAAATAAATGTATTTTTTTAAAAAAGTTATATTTATTTTAAAGACAGAGAGAGAAAAAGATGGGGGTGGGGGAGGGAAGGGAGGGAGAGAGAGAGAGAGAGAGAGAGAGAGAGAGAAGAGAGAGAGGCTCTCCAAATGCTTGCAACAGCCAGGGCTGGGCTGGGCCAGGCTGTGAGCTCAATCTGTCTCCCATGCGGGCGGCAGGGACCCAGCTGCTTCCTCCCCGGGGTGTACACAGGCAGGAAGCTGGAATCCTCAGGGGAGTCAGGAGTCGAATCCAGGCCCTCCAACATGGGATGTGGGTGTCCTGAGCAGTGTCGTAACCACTGCACCCAATGCCCGGCCCCGCCCCCCCCCCCCCCGCCCCGCGTCTCCCACACGTGCTGCGGCGCAGGCGTTCCCGTGGATTGACTGCCTGCCTGTGTGTGTTGTTTCAGCGCTCACCAGGGCGGTGCAGGATATAACAGCAGCGAAGCCAAGACAGAAAGGGCTCCCCAAGAGTGTGCCGAAGAGGAAGGAGCTCCTGGCTCAAGACAAAGGCGGCAGAACCCTGGAGGACGCGCCGCCGAAGGGCCCGGAAGGCACCAAGTCTGTGCAAGTGACGGCACTGCAAGAGGAGGACGAAGCTGGGCCGGAGCCAGGGGCCGGAGCAGTGAGTCAGCCTAGGCCTGACGCGGCGCGGGAGGACGTGCCGGACGGCGGGCAGATCAGCAAAGCCTTCGGGAAACTCTGCAAGCTGTTCAAGGAGCCGGCGAAAAGTCCCCAGGAGCCCGAGGCGGAGGCGCCCGCTGACCTCTACACCAAAGGGCGGCACGTGCTGGTCACGGGGGACGCCAGCCACGTGGACCCCGGCTTCTGCGCCTCCTCCATCCCAGCCAAGGGCGGAGTGGTGATTTCCATCGAGGACGGCGCCAAGCCTCGGGACGACCATGAAGAGCCCTCGCCCGAGCCGCCCAAGCCCCCTCTGGAGAATGGACAGGGGGATCCCCAGGAGAAAGAGGGTGGCCCGTCCAGCAACCAGAAGAGCCCAGACAAGGAGAAGGAGATAAGCACCCAAGACCCGCAAGGCCCTGGGGAGAAGGATGAGGGCAAGGAGGAGGAAGACAAGGGGCCCGGGAGACCCTCTCCGGTGGCCGCCCCTGAGCCAGAGGGGCCGGCCACACCCCAGGCCGAGAAGGCTGGGGCCGAGCAGGATCCCTCCGAAGGGCCCGGGCCCAAGGGTAAGGGCAGCAGCCTGCCGGACAAAGGCGCCCCCAGGGCTCTGGCGTACAAGAAGGTGGAAGTGGTGGAATCCATTGAGAAGATTTCAACAGAGAGCATCGAGACCTACGAGGAGACGGCGGTGATCGTGGAAACCGTGGTGGGAAAGGCCAAGGCCAACAAGAAGCAGCCGGGGGAGAAGGGGTCTTAACCCCGCCCCCTGGGCTCCAGGGGGAACACAGCTTCCCCGGCCCCGCTGGAGGGGACGTGCTTTGCTATTGTAGGACAGCTGATGCGAGAGTGAGGGTTCCTGCTTGCCTTAGATCATAGTCCACCCCTCTGGCCTTGCCGGTGACGCCCTCATTAAAACGTTTGCTTTGCTTGCACCTCCCTTGTCTAGTTAATAGGGGCCTGGGGATTGCAGGTGGGGGAGCCGCGCTCCGGCCCAGGGCCCGCCAGCCGACCTCGTTGAGACAAGAGGCGCGTGCATCACCAGGCTTCATTTGGAAGCTCCCCAGAGACTCAGGCCGTGTCTGGGTTTGGCACACAGCAGCGGGCCAGGGGTTGGTGACACCGGCACATGGCCCTCCCCTCCAAAGCACAAGTCCCTGTGCGTGACCACTTAGAGAAGACTAGACTAAAGGTACAAGTTTGGGTTTGCTCAGAAGCTGATTCCGAGGCAAATACTTAAACACAGAAAGGTTTGTGGGCACGTAATCCCAGGAGGCACCTGTCAGGGAGTGGGGAGCGAGGCAGGCAGGGGTGGCCACCAGCGAGCTCCCACGGAGCGTCCCTGGGCCCGAATCCCACCAAGGAGCTCTGGCAGTGGGAGCAGAGCGCATGTGTCTCATGAGTTACCAGCCTGAGGAGCTCGGGGGCTTGGGTGTTGATCCACCAACTTCCACCTGGTGGTGGGGATGTGGGTGGAGGTGCGCTCTCAGGGTGTGAACTCTGGAGGCCAAGGAGAGAAGTGCAGGTGTTGGCGTTCGGAGGTCAGGTTCGGAAATACAGGCGAAGAAGCGTCAAGGGCAGAGAGAGAGGGCGCCCATGCTGGCTGCCACAGTGCATGCCCTGCACGGGTTTTGTATGAGATTCTCTCTCTCTCTCTCTCTCTCTTTCTCTCTCTCTCTCTCTCAGTTTGCAATCCTAGATAAGGGTTCAAGAAGCAGAGTCGAAGGTTAGTTTAGTTAGCTCTGTTAGTTTAAAGTCAGTGATTAGGCCAGTAAACGTTTATTGAACCTGTACTATGTGCCAGGTGTGTACTGTGCTGTTAAGGGGGGCTTTTTTTCCAGATTTATTGTAGATCTCAGTTATCACAGTACAGCCGTGTCCCATGTGAGTGTACATGCCTTCTGTACACACACGTGCACAAGCACTTACTCTGTCACATCCTAAAAAACAGAAATTATCCCGAACCAGAGTCTTCCCCAAAATTTTATGTTACCCTTAGGCGCCTATTTTTCTACTAGCTCTATGCATACATAGCAAAAATAGCTCTACCTATGCCAGTTAAGAAAAATACTCCTTCCCTGTGTAGAGGCTCCTAAGTACAACCTGGAGGGTCCCAGGTACATGCGCTCAAATGGATTGTGCAGCCCCAAAAAGCACCTGGCAGGTCAGCTCCACATCATCAGAGAAATCCAACAGAGTCACGCATTACTTTGTTATTTCTTGGTTATGGGTTACAGTAGGACCCTGCGTGGGGGCGCCTGTCCATTCTGCTCAGAGCTTTAAACCGTCTTGGTCTGAATTCACCTGAGGTTTTGGTTTCGAGAAGGGCGTATGCTTCCTGGAAGATGCCCGGAGAGCACACTCCATTGCCCGGGTTTGCATGTTTATTATCCAGGAGCTTAGGAGGGAGCAGGGGAGCCGCTTGGCGGTTGGGCCTGTGCGTGTGTCTCAGGCAGTGTTAGCCGCGCCGCGCACCCTGACTCTCCCAATGACACCTTTTTATTTCTCAGACTGCGTTCAGTAGAGGTTTGTATTTTAAAAGGCAGGAGATGTTGTTTTGGAATGAAAGGTCATACACACACACACACACGTGTGTGTATATATATATATTTAAAGAGTTACTCATTTATTTGAGAGGCAGAGTTAGAGGGAGAGACAGAGAGAATGGTCTTCCATCCACTGGTTCATTCCCCAGATGGCTGCAATGGCTGGAGCTGCACCCATCCAAAGCCAGGAGCCAGGAGCTTCCTCTGGGTCTCCCAGGCAGGTGCAGGGGCCCAAGCACTTGGGCCATCTTCTACTGCTCTCCCAGGCCATAGCAGAGAGCTGGATTGGAAGAGGAGCCGCCAGGACTCGAACTGGTGCCCATAAAGGATCCCACAGGCGGAGGCTTAGCCTACTACTCCACAACGCCAGCCCCCATTTTAATATTTTATTCCATTAATCAAGAGAGATGGATCAGGAATCTGTTCCATGCCAGGCCTGATGCTGGGTGCTATGGGAACAGCTGAGGACAATCAGAACTTACCTTGTTCTCACAGGTGGAGGACTGTGGTTGGGGAGGTGGGATATGCACTGTTAGTAAACTTGGGGACCCAGAGCAGTCAACTAAGAGACTCCTTAGTCTCTGCTGGGGACATTCTATGCTGGAACTCAAACAGGGTGGCATGCTGGTGTGACTGGGGTCTACTGGGGAATGGCGGGTCAAGAGAAGACTCCCTGGAGGTGATGTATGAGTTGAGTGATGATATGGGGCCATGAGGTGAAGATCTGAGGGGTGAGCATTCCAGGCCGAGCTGCAAGTGCAAAAGTCCTGGTGCAGAATGAACGTGGCTTGGGCTGGGAAAAACAAAGGGGACTGGCGAGAGACAGTGGAAGGAGAGGTGCAGGGAGGCAGGGGCCAGGAAGCCCTGTTTCCTGGCGGGCTGTCCTCAGCCTGAGGTTGGGCCCAGGTGTAAAGGGTGGGGCTGGCCACCACGGGCAGCGGGTCCTCTACCCTCCAGGGTCTCAGGAATTTTGCCCCCTCTGCTCATTTTCTTGACTGCACTGGCCTGGCTTGGTCCTGTCTCCGCACCCTCCCACCTCCCCTCGCTCCCCCAGGAGCTGCAGAATCAGTTCAGTTCCTGGCTTTTCCCCTCCCTGAGGTCTCTGGAAGCCAGCATGGGTCCGTGGTTTGCCCGTTCGTAGAGCTGGGGACTCGGAGCAGACTGCCCGATTGTCTGAATGATGGGTCTCGTTCTCCCTTCGGTGCTGCAGCCTCTGTGTGGTCTGGCTGCCAGAGCTGTCTGCTCCGTAAAGCCCCCTCCCCAGGCACTCCTGTCGGTGACCAGCCACTGGGCTGCGTCGGCCACCCTGGCGCCCAGCTCATGTCCACACCGCAAGGCTTCTTCTCACGGAAGCGCCTGTCATTCCTTGCCATAGGTTTCCTGTAGTTCTAGCATGTTTGGTCCATGCTCTGGGCCATTGGTGTTTCTTAGGCATGCTGTACACAGTCTCCTCTTGCAGGTCCCCAGTGGACTTGGGTCCTGGATGCCCACCAAGAAGCCCACGTACCAAGGTGCCCTGTGTTGGCCTCCTTCCTTCCCTAGTTCCCTTTCCTCTCCCTCTCCATCCCTCTCTCCCTCTCCCTCTTCCTTGCCTTCCACTTCCTGAGTCAGGATTGGCCTCTGGATGATGTCAGCTGCTGCCCCTACCTGCCTGGTAACATCTCCCATTTCTCAGGCACCGATCCTAAGTCTACTCCTCCACACAGTGTGTTCCCCGGATGAGAAAGAAATCCCGCCTTCCTCTGGCCTCAGGCTGGGTGGGCAGATGACCCAAACTGGACTCATTAGATTCCCTCTCGTTGACATTGGAAATCTGAGTTCAATGAAACCAAGAGTGAAAATGCTGGCGCTTGCCCACCGGTGGGCACATTCCGATGAGGGCACCCTGGCGCTTGCCCACCGGTGGGCACATTCCGATGAGGGCACCCCTGACTCTTGGCTGTGTATCTAGGTATCCAGGCTGGCTTCAATCTCTGTCCTTTCTCTGGGCTGGTATAGGCACTTTCTGCAGGTGACCCATGAATTCTGGAGCCACTCTGTGTGCACTTGACCTGCTGCCCATTTGCCTTCATTCGTTAGGGTGGATTTCTGTTGCTTGCAACCCCAAAGATCTCCAAGATAACTGTGGATTATTGAGGGTCCATATCAAAGCAGAACCTGAGGTTTGAGTCACGGTGGGAGGCCCCCAGAGTGGACCCAGAGCAAGGTCTGGATGCAGGCAAGTTGTGAGCGTGCTCAGGGTGCCTGTGGACACTCCCGGCTCTCACTCCTGACTTGTCCTCTACTCTGTCATTGTGGGCTTGGCAGTCTGCTGCTGGTGGTGGTGGTGGGGCTCTGTCAATGGGGAGAGAGGAGGAGTAAAAAGCTGCAGGGGGCGGTAGCAGGGCCCCCTCCCTTTTGGTGCCTTTTTGTTCTTGTCCACATCAACCTGGCACTGCTTCTGCTGTGGGCGGAAGCTTCCTGTCCCACACACACTCGGATGCTGAAATCCTTACTTCCAAGGTGAAAGGTATTTGGAGGTTTGGCCTTCAGGCAATAACTAGAATGCAGGAACAGAGCCCTGATGACTGAGATCTGTGCCCTTATAAAGAGGCCTCTTGGGTGTATGGGCTAGCAATGAAGACACTGGCTGGGATGCCTGTGTCTGGCACAGGGGTGCTGGGTTTGATACCCGGCTCCAGCTCCGGACTCCGGCTTCCTGCTAATGCAGACCTAGTAGGCAGTGGTGATGGCTCAAGGAGTTGGGTTCCTGCTGCCTATATGGGAGGTCTGGATTGAGTGTTTGGCTCTCAACTTCAGCCTCTGCCCCGCCCCGGTCATTGTGGGCATTTGGGGAGTGAACCAGTAAAGGGGAGCAGTCTGTCTCTGTCTCTCTCTGCCTCCCTAATAATAATAATAATAATAATAATAATAATAATAATAAAAGAGGCCCCAGAGATACTTCTTCCACCATGGCAGGGTAGAGTGAGAAAGTGCTCTCTCGCTTGGAAGGAGGGCCCTCAGCAGACACTGGATCTGCCAGCCACTTGATCTTGGATTTCCAGCCCCAGAACTGAGAAAACAGCTTTGCTGTGTATGTGGTCCCTGGTCCACTGCATGCTGTTACGGGCAGCCTGAAGGGACAGCTTCTTTCCCCTCGCAGTGCCAGTACCCCCCCCCCCCCCCCGCCCCAAGTTCCCCGTTCCACCAGCATTTGCAACAGCAACCTTGTTAGGATCTTCTCAGAGACCCCTCTCCACCCCCAGCTGGACTGGGGATGCCCCCTCTTCGGAGCTCTGAGCCTTAGTCCCATGCCCCACCCCTGCCAGGCCCTCCACTTGTCTTAACTCCAGCCTCTCTGCCGACCAGAAGGTACCCACAGGCACTCGGGCTGCTGCCCCATGCAAAGGCTGAGACCGCTCCAGCCCCTAGGCCTCTCAGTGTTGGTTTCTCAGATGAAATGGCGTAGGTCCATGTGTGAGAGCACCAGCTTGGAGGGGACGAGCTACGAGGTGCTTCCTTTGGTCTTTTGCCCTCCCAAGTCCCTGGGCTCAAGTGGGACATGTGGGGACCACTGTGGACCTCCACCAGCATGTCCTCGGCTTCGTCCTGCCCCGGCATAGCTCGCCGCCTTTCAGGTCCTGGTACAGGTGCCCCTGCTCCAGCTCCCAGTGCTGCGAGAGAGACAGGCCAGGGTGCCCCATGGAGGGCAGGGGGCCTTGGGATCCTGCCTGGGCCAGGGGTGCATCCACTTCCATTTCCCTGCATTATAGCCGCTTTCCTATGAGCCCCTGCCTCCCACACAAGCTAGGCTCCTTGGTCCACATTTTTGGGTTCTCTTGTGCCTAAGTAACGATACTTTGTCCTTAGCTTATGGGGTGTTCTAGTAAATTCTGCCTGTTCAAACCCCTATTCTGGCTTGTACCTCCTGAGGAGTGAGGAGGGGGCACAAGGCAGGGAAGCGACGGGCGATGGGGCCTCCATTCAGTTGAGGGTCCTTAAAGGACGTGTCAGGGGCATCTCCACGTTCTCCTGGTGGCCAGGTGAGGAAGTGGAGGTTTTGGTCCACCCTCTCCTGTATTCTGTTGAAGGCGGCCCTGGCCAGTGCTGCTCTGGCACCTGGGCCTGACACGGCTCTGTAGCTGCAGGATGTCCCTCTGCCCCGACCTTGCGGCTGGAGGCCAGTTAGGATGCCCGCATACCGTATTGGAGTGCCTGGGTTCAAGCCCCAGCTCAGCTTCTTACTGGGCTTCTTGCTAATGTGCATCCTGGGAGGCAGCAGGTGATGGCTCAAGTACTCAGGTCCCTGCCACTTATGTGGGAGAACGGGATTGAGTTTCCTGTTGAGTTTCAGCCGGGCCCAGTCTTGACTGAAGTGGGCATTTAGGTAGTGAACCAGCAGATGGACGATCTCTGTTTCTGGCCTTTCAAATGCATAAAAATAAATAAACTTAAAAAAACAAAGAAGAGTGGAGAGAGGTCCCCACGGCGTCTCTTCTGCATGGTGATTGGCAGCTTCGGTGGAAGAGCCTGGATCCTTGAGCTGACTCTGTGGTCTCGCTGAGTCTCCTGTGCCCCTATGGAATTCGTGACAGTGACAGAGAACTCTCTGCTGTGTTAAACGATGGAG
The DNA here is from genome assembly GCF_033115175.1 of Lepus europaeus. Taxonomy (NCBI): domain Eukaryota; kingdom Metazoa; phylum Chordata; class Mammalia; order Lagomorpha; family Leporidae; genus Lepus; species Lepus europaeus. The sequence goes on from NC_084836.1 coordinate 83,297,151, forward strand.
AGTTTGAGGCATTTGCTCTTGTGCTGTAACATGGTCTAGCCTGACTGATGTACTCCAGAGTAGTGTTTCTAAAAGATTTTGCCCATGAGCCATACTAAGGGATGCAGTTCACACCCTGAACCGCATCCACATTCAGACACACTGAAGCCAACACTCCCCAGAAACGAGTGTTTCAGGACGCCAGCCTTCCCCTTCACATGCGCGATCTACTCCGCTCTCTTCTGTTACCAGATTCTACTGACTTCCTGAATCGAGCTTACAGCCCACTAATGGCTATAACCGGAATTTGAAACATGCTGCCGTTGGCCATATTTGACATATGATTTACACACTAATCGTACATCTTTCATGCAAGTTCACCCAGGCAGGCTTTTAAGGTCTCTCTATGGCAACTTTTTATTATGTGCCCCTAGAATGGATGGGAAGGTTTCCATGGACAATACAGCACATCCCACATGATTTCTGGAAGGCAATGTTTTATTGTTGAGTCTCCTAATCTACAACATGTCCTTCTAAATTTACTTATAAAATCTGGCACCGGGTGGAACAATGTGAACCCTATTCATCAATCACTTATTTTAACTTTAAAATAAATGAATATAAATGTCTCTTGCATTAGGATCTGGGGTATCATAAAAACAGCACTAGCTAGACAGAGGTCAGCATCAATACTGAAGCCAAAAAGAATGAAAGAGACCCAATATGTGGATATATAGCACTATATATATTTTATATACTGTATAGTCATATCAAAACTTGCCATTTCTATTAAGAAGCTGATAAGTCACTCTCTAATTTCATAAATTATACCACAACTTTGAAAATATGGACAACTATTTCATATTTTTGCTGCTATAGAAGACATTTAATGTTTATACAGAGAGTTGCAAAATTACACAGGTGACATAATGGGGATGGATGAACACTTTGACCTGAATTTCCACCGGCCTTTTTCTTCAGCCAGAATCATCGTGACAGTCTCTGAATATTCTTTAAGAGATGAATATAGTGTCTGTTTCTTTAATAAGTACACATACACACATTTTGGGTATATGTGTGTATATACATTTATACAAGTGTATATATATACACATATACACACATGTATATAGTCTACATATGTATATATATTTCTGTGTGCACTTTATACACACATGCACACATAATGTCCTTTGGTTTATTTTCAGACAATTAATGTGAAATGAATTTTCAATGATTTCCATTTATTGTTTCTTTAAACTGGTTTAAAAAGACCTTTGCAACAAGTAATAAATTTCTTTTAAAAAATCATAAATATTACACTTCAAAGCATGATGGAGGAAGGTCACAAGATGTTCGAGACGACTGGAATTCATGCCAAGATGGGGGAGAAGAGACAGACACTGGGACTTCCAGATTGTCTCTCAAAGTTGCCACCGTTAGTGCTCTGTGTTGCTGGCCTGGGGAACAGACCCTGGGGCAATGCCAGCAGATCCCATGGGAAGGGAGGGAGGAGCCGGGAGTGGGAGAGGAGGAGCCGTTGTCTTGGGAATGGGTGGGCCCTGCCACTGGGGATGAGAAGGCAAACCTGGGTAGGAAAATTGAGTGACAAGAAGTCACTTGGTCGTCTGTCTAGCAAAGAAATGGTGTGTTCTGGGGCTGACAACAGCCGCCTCTGGGTTGCATGCTCGATGTCTCATGGCCTGCTGAGTCACCAAGATGGCACCGTGAGCCAACAGAGCTGTCCTGTTGCTTCCTGCAGCCCTCAAGGGACCGGGGAGCGAGCTTGCACGTGGCACATCCCTTTCTCGGCAGAAGAGGCTCCACTGGTCGAGGGGTCCAAGTGGGGATGACCACTCGTGTCCTCGCACACGTCTCCATCACCCTTCCGACACATCATTGAAATCACAGCAAGAGGCAGGAAGTTGTTCCTCTCCAGTGGTTTTTTTTTTTTTTTTTTTTGAAATTAAAACCCAAGAAGATGTGTGCAAAGCTTTGAGAAAACACTCACCTTGCCTCTCCCTTACATCAGATGAAGATACCCCAGAGACAGTTTTAAAAACCAGAGAACAAACGACCCTGCCCCAGACAGGTGGCCACGTCTGCATGATCGACTTGCCCTATTTTCTTTTGGGCAGCTATGTGAGGACCCCCAGAAGACTGGGGCTGGGCTGAACTCTACACATGGAGAGAAATTTGGGCTGCTCCTGCAGATTTTTCCAGAACTTTCTTAGATTACATATTTATCATGTTGGCTGAGCAGGACAGGTAAAGGAAGGATATTGGGGTTGGTGGTGAAATTTCCAAAGCTCTTGCCTTTCAGATCTCTTGCCCCCATCTAGTAACTAGGCCTCTCCCTGGATGGTGTGATTTCATCAACATCCCTTGCTAAGTTCAAATTACCTCTCCCCAAAGGATCCACCACCTCTCTTGTGCTTCGTTCAGGCCGTGGGACAAACATCCTCGAAGCCACTGGGCGTGGCTTTTGAAATGTGCTCTTTTCTCAGAGAGGAAAAAAAATTGGGACTGGGGGGCTGGGAGAAGCTGTGCCAGTTTCGTTTGCAGGACATCACCCATTTGGATGACGGAAAGAAAGAACTTGGAGTGACACGTGGGACATACACGTTGGTGGGAACGCTATATTTGGGGCATGGTGGAATAGAAAAGGTTGTTTTCATTGTCGTGAAAATCATCATGGACAGTGAGCAAAGCTTTCAGCTCAGGCGATGGACTCGCATTGGGGGAGGGGTGAGAGCAGCTGCTGGGCGGAGGCAGAGACGGGGTGACAGGGTGGCGGGGTGGCCTAGTTCTTGCTCAGGATGCTCTGCAGGCTTCTTTCCACGGCTTCGTCCAGCTCTTCCTCCAGCTCCTCCTTCTTGGACATGGCCAGCTTAGACTGGTAATCCCTCACCACCTGGTCGATGTAGGGTGCGCTCTGTGTGCCGTGCAACATCAGGGTCCACTCCTTCAGCACCCCCTTCTGGGGCGTGCTGCCGACAAACCCCAGCTCCAGGGTCCAGGTTCCCCGGGCGTCTTCTCCCCACGTGTGGGTGGTCATGAACGGCCACTTGTCAAAGCCCACCTTGGAGTCGTCGTCCCGGGGCCGCCGGCTCAGCAGAATGGACTTGGTGCCCATCGGGGAGGTCATGTTGATGTTCAGGTCTCCTCTCCTTGTGGCGTTGACTGTGATGACCGCTTGGACGTGCTCGAGGTAGCGGACGAAATTCTCTTTCCCTTCGCACGCGTCGGTTGTGAGGGTCAGCACCAACTTGCCAGTGGGTGGAATTTTCCTGGGGGCAAAGTGAGGAGGAGACAGAGTCAGGGGAGGCGTGGGCATACCATGAGCAGGTGGGAGGTGAGTCAAAGGCAACGGCAGGGAGCAGAAAGAGCAGGGCTTTGGGGTTAATCGGGCTGACCTGGGTTTAACTCCATCCCAGCTTTGGAGTCTGAGCACATGGCTTCACTCAGAGGCTTCCGTGTAGAAAGGGAAGGTGGGGGAGGCTGCTGGTGCCCCTCCAGAGCCACCCTATGTTTACGTGTGGCTGCAGTGTCTAACACCACGGCAGTTTGCTCAGCCAGTGTGCTGGAGAGCCCCAAGGCATCTGGGATTCACTTCTAAGTGTCCATCCTCCACCAGTCATTGGTAGGTGGTGGATAAATAACACTCCAACTTCCCCTTTCTCAATGGGTCAACTCAGGTCCCCACTTGGATTCGGCCTGCTTGCTCATGGTGACAACTTCTCATCCATGCACTCTTGGCTGGCCTTTGCCCTGTCTCACATCTCCAGTTCCTCATGTCTGTCTTCAAAACCTGTCAGTGAAGAGGGGGCACTGTGCCCCACAGTGCATGAAGCCATCACAGGGGACACTCCACCCACTAGTGAAGTGCTGGCTTGAGTCTAGGCTACCCCATTTCCCATCTAGCTTCTGGCTAACACCTCGGAAGGTAGGAGATGACGACTCAGGTACTTGGGCCACCCAAGTGGGAGATCTGGATGTAGTTCCTGGCTGTTACAGATATTTGGGAAGTGGATCAGCAGATGGAAGATCTCTGTCTCTGTCTCTCTTTGTTGCTCTGCCTTTCGAATCAATCAATCAATCAATTAATCTTAAGAAAGGAGTAAGAGCTAGTGCTGTGGCACAGCAGGTAAAGCTGCCTCCTGCAGTGCCAGCATCCCATATGGGCGCTGGTTCAAGTCCTGGCTGTTCCACTTCTGATCCAGTTCTCTGCTATGGCCTGGGAAAGCAGTGGAGGATGGCCCAAGTCTTTGCGCCCCTACACCCACGTGGGAGACCCGGAAGAAGCTCCTGGCTCCTGGCTTCAGATCAGCTTAGCTCTGGCCATTACAGCTATTTGGGGAGTGAACCAGTGGATGGAAGACTTTTCTGTCTGTCTGTCTGTCTGTCTGTCTCTCTCTCTCTGCCTTTGCCTCTCTGTAACTCTGCCCTTCAAATAAATAATTAAATCTTTAAAAATGAAAAGAAAAGAGTAAGCACTCCAGTCCTGTCTCAGGTTAATCTTTGGGACAACCTTTCTCTCAAAGGGCTCAGAATCTCGATAAATAGAAGCTATTGTTAATATGAATGTTATAACAGGTTGAATATCCATTATTCAAAGTGTTTAAGACCAGAGTGTTTGGACTTTGGATTCTGGAATATTTGTACATCCATAATGAGGTGCCTTGGGGAGGGCACCCAAGTCCAAATGTGAAATTTATTGGTGTTTCATGTATACCTTATACACATAGCCTCAAGGTAATTTCATGCAGTATCTTTAGTGCAGCTGTGCTTTGACTGTGACCTATTTCATGAGGTCAGCTGTGGAATTTTCCACTTGTGCCCTCATGTTGGTGCTCAAAATATCTTGGATTTTGATGCATTTTGGATTAGCAATGCTCAACCTGTACTGACATTTAAAAAGGCTGAAATTGGGTTAATTAATTCTAGTGAAAGACAATACTGTGAAAGGGTAGAAGACTTTGGGGTGTCTTTGGCCACAGAGTTGGAGTCCCTTGGGGGGTCACCAGCATCAGAGCCGAGTTCAGTGGCAGGGCTGGAGGAGAGGACGCAGAGCCCAGATTCTAACAAGGCGAGGTTTACCCGCCTGGCCTGCTGTCCTATGGCTATCACTGGGACATTTTCCTCGTGCGGGGGGGGGGGGGAGGGGGGGCTGGCCGAACAGTCTCATTCCTTCCTTCCTACACAACGTATGGCCCTCTTGTCTGCCAAGTGCCTGGCACTGTTCTAGGCACCAGAGATACAGCCATGAGCAAGACATTTGAGGTCTCTGTCCTTGTGGAGGGAGGACCCTGCTGAGCTCCTGCCTCAATAGCTCTCCAGTTTCCTTGAAAACAGGGCTACCAACAGGGGATGAAGTTCCTGAGTGGTCGGGCCGATGGCATCTCTGGGCCTCCAGTTACTTCAATGATGAATCTGCACAGCATCATTTCCAGGGCTCCCTCCTGCTCCAAATTCCGCACTGGCTTGGATTATGCTGGAAGGCCAGGCGGATTCAGCTCACGTCCTCTCCTCTCCTCCGTCCCTCCTTCCCTCCCGCCCTCTCTCACAGACACATCACCTCTGAGGGTCATAGGGAGTCCATCTTGCTTGACTTCAGAGCATAGGTCTGTATCAACACACACCTCCACCCAGAGGGCTCCAGCATATTCCACGCTAACGGTTCCCCTAAATAACGCAGTGGGGGTGGCACTTGGTGCAGAGATGAGGATGCCACTTGGGAAGTGTGCAGTCCATATCAGAGTGCCAAGGTGCAAGTCCTGACTCTGCTACTGACTTCTGCTTCCTGCCAATGCACACACGCTAGGAAGCAGCAGGTGAGGGCTCAACTACGGGGGTCTCTGCCACCCACATGGAAGACGCAAATTGCATTTCAGGCTCTGGGCTTCAACCTGGCCGGCCACTGGCCATTGCATGCATTTGGGGAGTCAACCAGCAGATGGAAGATCTTTCTTTGTCTCTCTGCCTTTCAAATAAACATAAATAAGACACAAATTAAATGCTGTGGCAGCACCATCTTTCTGTTGATTGTGAATGTAGCCAATGTGAATGCAAACGTGGATGGTGCTCCAATGGCAGTGCTGAGGGACGCCTGGGCCCCACTGCTGCTGCAACAGCAGAGTTCCAGACACACACAGTCTTTCCTGTTTGTAAGGAGGGAGGGAGGCTCCAGGTCCAGGCTCTTGTAGAACGCAGGGAACGCTGGAGGTGCTGGTTCTGTGAACCAGAGCCATGCATTCTATCTTCCTGCTTTCTTGACTGTAGACTGAAGCTGGTGATGCCAACATCCCGCGGTAACGTGGTAACGTGACACAGTAGACGTCAGGGACTGGCGGTGACTGCCGCTGAGGGTTTCTGAGCAGCACTCTCCCAGGGCTGTGCCTGGGCTTCTGCATTAGGACTTTCGATGTCGCGCTGTTCTCACGTGGGGAGTGAGCAGCCGAGTCTTGGCACCAGGAGCAGGTGCGAGACCACCAGATGGACTGGCCTGGCCTTCCTGCAGCCACCACTGGTGACATCCTTCCATTTCCACTCCCTGTTCTGTTCGTCCTGTTTAGCGTCTCTTCTGCAAGGTGGGGCTACCCCATGGGCCTTAGAGTGGAGCTGTCCCAGGTGGGAGCCGCTGGCCACAGGGGGTTATTTTGATTCAAATCGATGACAATGAAGTCAAATGGAAACTTAGTGCCTCAGTGGAATGCATCCCTTTCATCGAGCTCAGTGGCTGATGCTATTGTACTGGATGGCGCAGACAGAGAACACGTTCACCCCTGCAGAAAATCTCCTGAGCTTCCACAGTTCTCCAAAAGTCACTCTGAACTCCAACAGGGGAAACTGAGCCATCAATGCCCTTTTAACCTTGACTTTGGGTAAAGCTGGTTGAGCCCGAAATCCCCCATCTGGACACTGGTTCCCAGGGTCAGTGTCTCCCAGAGGACACGGTAAACCAACGCAGGGACAGGGCTTCTGGAATGGCTGGCGGTTATGGGGTTTCAGGAAGTGGGACCACCCGGGGGCGTGCGTATTGGGAAGAGCCCTTGCCGGTGGAGAATCTGAGATACCTGAGGTACAGAAAGCCCGGGCTTGGATCTCACTTTGGCCACTCAGCAGCTGGGCTGCTTTGGTGTGCCTGTAAGTTGCCCTCCCCCGCCCCCTGCCCCCTCCGCTGCGGTGACACCACCAGGCCTATTGCAGGGCTCTCACACGGGGCCTGCTGTAGGGCCTGGGCACACACCAGGAGCTCGTGGTCAATGTCCTGTTGTGAAAAGAGCCTGGGATGAGGACTCAGACGGGCCTTGCTTCGAGTCTCGGTTGCCCCTTGTTTCCTTGAGCTCATCTCTTCTGTGTTCCGCAGCTTCGCTTCCTCACCCGTGTAATCAGGACGGGAAACACCTCCTGGCTTGCAGTGTGTGTAGAAGGCTGGCACTGCCTGGCACGCGGCACTGCTTCTCTACTGAGGCACAGCAGCGGCCAGCTGCTGTTGAAGCTGCAATGCACTCATTGCCCTGCGTGAGGAGCGGCACGCCTGCAACCACGGGGCAACCGTGGCGCCCGTGAGTGCGCAAAGTCCACACAGTAGATGCTCAAGGAGCGCTCCTTCCTTCTTTCGCGTACACTGACAGCCTCGGTCATGGGCTGGTTTGGGCCTCAGCACCAGCTGTCTCGCCAAGAGGAGGGGCATGAACAGCAGTGATGCGTGCACATGGCGGCTCTGCATTCACTGCTTTTGTCTCAGGAAGCTCCCTGCTTCCCTAGCAGCCCCTCAGCCCCATCTCGGCAGAGGCTGAGATCGCAGAGAGAATTCCCTGCCTTACCTGCAGGGGGAGAGCTGACGCCTGGGACGGGGAGGCCACATCCCGGTGGGCAAGTGCAGTCTCTACTGGGATGTCCTTGTTTACAACACCCCAGGGAGCACGTGCGACTAGAGTCTTCAGAGATTGTTGTAGGGCCCAGGCTAAAGCTTCTTCCTACACAGAGCTGACAGGAGCGATGCCTTGTGAGATCACGGACAAGCCCATGGGAAAAAAGAGACACAGCTGTGCAGCGATCCATGTGGCGCTGTGCTCTAGGGGCTCCGAGAACACTGGGGCCATTTGCCCGAGGGCCGACGCTTGTCCACGGCAGGCTGCGAGCCCAGGGAATGATGCTCACCTGTGTTGGGGGTGGTGCTCACCTAGGGTAGGAGGCTTGCCCAGGGGAGGAAGTTCATTTAAGGGAGGATGCCTTCGGCCATGAGGATACACAATTTGGAATTCACGTAGGAATCTGGCAATCACTGCATCTGAAATTTCACCGTGTTATTTTCTTTCTTTTTAAACATTTTATTTTCATGCTATTTGAAAGGTAGAGAGAGAGATCTCCCATCCACTGTTTCTCTCTCTAAATACTTGTAATAGTTGGGATTAGGCCAGGCAGAAGCCAGGAGCCAGGGACTCCATCTGGATCTCCCCTGTGGGTGGCAGGAGCCCAAGCACTTAAGTCATCATCTACTGTCTCCCAGAGTGCACATCAGCAGGAAGCTGGAATCAGGAGCAGAGCTGAGTTTGGAACCCAGGTGCTCTGATATGGGATGAGTGTGTCCCAAGCTGCCCCAAGGCCTGCTCATATTATCTTTCTTTTATCAACAGGTATGGACGTTTCCGGTGATGGTTGAGTGGGAAAGACAAAGCTCTGTTCTCTAGGGCCTTCCACGGGCCAGCTTCACACCTGTATGTGCTAACGTCCTCCAACTTGGGGAGGAAAGGGACTTGACCTCCATTGACTATGAGGGAAGAGAGAAGAGGCTCTTTTTTGGGGGCACAGCAGGAGTCTAACAGTTTGGAGGGGAAACCGTGCATCTTAGTTTCACCAAACCCCTGCCGGAGACTCAGCTTCCCCTCTTCCCCTTCCACTCTGAATGCAGCCCTGGGGCAGGGGTGAGCACTTCCCAAGCTTCTGCTGTCAGTGAGCCCTCATCAGTCACTGCAGGTGTCTTTTTGGTTCTTGTTTTTTAAAATATTTATTTATTTGTTGTATATATCTATAAAACTCTGACTTTCAACTAAGTCTCTGGGAGAGAGAGAGAGAGAGAGGGAGGGAGAGAGAGAGAGAGAGAGAGAGAGAGAGAGAGAGAGTGCTTCCATCCTCCAATTCACTACCCAAATGGCCTCAATGGCAGGGCTTGGCCAGGCTGATGCCAGGAGCCAGGAGCTTCATCTGGGTCTACCATGTGGGTGGCAGGGGCCCAAGTCCTTGGGCCATCCTCTGTTGCTTTCCCAGGCACATTAGCAGGGAGCTGGATCAGAAGTGGAGCAGCTGGGACACAAACTGGCACCCCATGGGATGCTGGCACTGCAGATGGTAGCTTAACCCGCTGAGCCACAGTGCTGGCCCCTGCAGGTGTCTTTTTTTTTTTTTAAGATTTTATTTATTTATTTGACAGGTAGATTTACAGACAGTGAGAGGAAGAGGCAGAGAAAAAGGTCTTCCTTCTGTTGGTTCACTCCCCATATGGCTGCAACAGCCAGAGCTGTGTCGATCCGAAGCCAGGAGCTTCTCCCATGCGGGTGCAGGGGCTCAAGGACTTGGGCCATCTTCTACTGCTTTCCCAGGCCACGGAAGAGAGCTGGATTGGACGAGGAGCAGCCGGGATTAGAACCGGTGCCCATGTGGGATGCTGGTGCCTCAGGTGGAGGATTAACCTACTGAGCCATGGCGCCGGTACCTGCAGGTATCCTAAGTGGCTCTCACTGCCATGAAATGATCATGGCTATTGGACTTGCCTCTAGAGCTTTCTGTGTACTGTGTGAATAAAAGGGAATATATGAATTCATCACAATCTGTTTTTTAACATTTTCATCACTGGTTTTCAACCAAACTGATTTCCTTTATAATCCTACATGCTTTGTCTAATGAGTTTTAAAGCATCATGCTGAATTTCGGGCATGGAAAGCCAAGAGACTGCGGCAAAAAATGTTCTACATGAAGGATCCTGTGAGTGGGACCCCAGTGGAAAGATGTGGCCATAAAAGAAAGATGTGCTTTTCTGTAAAGAGAGGAGAGAACTTCCACTATGCTAATGGCCTTGCCTAAATACTGATGGAGATTGTGGATTCAAAAGGCTTCCACACACAGCCTATGCAGCTCATGTCAAGAGCATCAGGTGGTCACTTACATCATACATAAGAGTGTTAATTGTTAAATTAACAACAGGAGTCACTGTGCACTAACTCCCCATGCAGGACCTCTGTCCTCAAAGAATTGTCCCACAGAGGTCAGGGACAAAGGTTGAGAATTGCTAAAACAGAGGATCAGAGAGGATAAGTGTATCATTCATGTTGGTAAAGTCAAGATTTGAAATCAGGGGGCCGGCATCACAGCACAGCATAACCTGCCACTTGAGATACCAGCAGCCCACATCTGAGTGCCGGTCTGAGGTCTGGCGGTTCCATTTCCAATCCAGCTCCCTGTCGATGTGTCTGGAAAGGCAGCAGATGATGGCCCACTGTGGGAGGCCAGGAGAGGGGTCCTGGCTCCTTGCTTTGACCTGGCCCAGGCCGTTGTGGCCATTTGGGGAGGTGGAAAATCTCTGTCTTTCTGTCTCTCTGTCTTTAAAATAAATCTTGTTTAAAAAGAGGTTTGAGTTCAGGTCTGGGTAGCTGATGACAAAAGCTACAGAAAATCCAGGAGCAGAAGATAGAGCTGTAGACTGGATATTGTACAAAGTGACATGGTCCACAGAAATGGAGTCAGAGTTGGGGGCCACCGAAGGGGAAGAGGAGCTGCGATGTAAATGGCCTAGGCCACAGAGGCGTATGTCTCTTCGGAATACTACAAGGCGATGAGAATGAATGAGCTAATGCTGCATGCTGTAACCTGGACAAATCTTTTGCCAATGCTGAAGTAGTAAGTCTACTCTGTAGTGAGGAGAGCGAAGACACTGGTTTGTGGACTAGCTGGAAGGAACAAGAGGCATCTGTGGGTTAAGGGAACGAATGTTCTGTGATAGCTCCTGGGATATGCATTCATCAGGACACAGATACTACACTTAAGGTCTATGCATTTCATGATAGGGGAATAGTTCTAATACTGGTAAGAACTGCTACCTCCACCATACTGAGAGACTAGGAGAGAGAGAGAGAGAGAGAGAGAGAGAGAGAGAGAGAGAGAAAGAGAGAGAACAGAGAAGTATCCTATCGTCCCATCCTACCATGGCGGGAAGTTGGAAGGGTAGCAAGCACACTCCACCAAGCTGGTGGCTTCTGAGTGGGGCTAGCAATCCAACTTACTCAGGGTGAAAGCCAGCCCTGTAAACAGAATGTATAAGCAAAGGGTGCTACAGTCACAGGCTGGAACACTCTTCTTCAATGAGGATAAATTGTAAGTACATACCACACATGGGCAAATCCCACAAACACAGTAATTCTGAGCAGAGAATCCCGATATAAAAGAGAGCATGGTACGTGCTTCCGTTTATGTGAAATATGGACTAGGAAGGATCATCTGTGGGGTTAGAGGTAAGAACAGGGGTTACCTTTGGGGAGATGATGAGGGAAGGGGACCCAAGGGGCCTCCTGGGATATTATCATCTTCTGTTTACTGATCTGGGTGCTGCTGTATTGGTTGATTTTTGCACTTAAGAAACAAGGACATAAGCTACTGAGGCAGTTAAGGCTCAACTCTAGAAGCTGGAGCTGTGAGTTACACAACTGTGTTCTGTGCAAATGGCACCCCTGGAGTTGTGCTGCTGCCCCACTTACTCAGGGGCCTGCACGGAGCCTCCCACACAGTGGAATCTCTCAGGTACGGTTTTCCAGTCTTTAGCCATTTTCACCATGGCGCCTGCGTCCAGGACCCCGTAACCAAAGAGGTGATTAAACTCCAGGCCGACTCCGTTCCGTCGCCACTGATGGACTTCATCATGAAGCTGGTTCCGTTTGGAGGTGAGCACGGTCAGATGCTGCATGTCTCGCCAGGTTAGACCCAGGCTGGAGAAAGGAGAAAGAGAGCAAGAATAAGGCAAGGCAAGAGAGGGAGACAGACACAATGACTAAGACGAACAACACCTGGGACAAAGACTCCTAGTAAAACCTGGAACACTGTGAATCTCAGTTGAATGATACTGTACGTGTGCTACTCAGAATCAATATATATGTCAGTCAAAAAAATCTTCCTGCCTCTATAACTTACATAAATGTACTTCTAAAGAGCTTTCTAACACACACAATGGAGCAGCTGAAATGGAAAAGACTGACAATACTAAGAGTTGACAAAGATATGGAGCAACTGGAACTCTGGTACTTTGCTGATGGACATGTAGACTATTACAACCACTTTGGAAACCTGCTTGGCTGCATCTTCTAGGCTTGTCCATATGCCTAAGCCATGGCACAGCAATTCCACTCCCAGGTATGAATGTGGCAGAAATGTGTATACATTCCCCAGACATATGCATTAGAATGAGCTTAGCCCCAAACTGAAGCCCCCCATAGGAGAATGGATAAACCCATTGAGATGTAACTTATAGAACATATGCATTGCATAGCAATGAGTCATAGTTACTCTGAATAACGTGGACACATTGCACAACCACAATGTTGACCCAAGGAAGACAGAGAGAAAGAGAATGTTATGGTTTGGGTGCTGTTAGAGTGTCTTGCTCAAGGGTGCATTTGTTAGAAGCTTGATCTCCAGTGTGGTGATGTTAGCAGGTGACAGCACCTTTAAGAGGTAGATCCTAGAGCAGAGTGATTGGGTCACTGAGGCACTGGCCTTGGAAGCAATGGGTGCAGTTTTCATGGGCTCTTATCAAGCTATCGAGAGACAGGGTTGTTATGAAAGAGCAGTAGTGGTCCCTGGCTTCCTGCCTCCACGTGCTCTCTCTTCTCACATGTTTCTACCATGATGCCACCCACTGAGATGTGATGAGGCCAAGGGGGTCCTCCTCAGAGGCTGACTTGATGGGCTTCCCAATCTTGGGTTTTCAGCTTCCAGACTATGAGCTGAATAAACATTTTTTTTTTTTGTACCCAGCATCGGGTATTTTGTTATAGCAATGGAAATGCAGAACCGTGTAAACAGCGTCGGTATGACTCCACTTAATTCAAAGTATAAAAACAAGTCTATGCTATTGGAAGTCAGGTGATGATTAGTCATGGGGGTAGGACTGGAAGGGGACTGGGGAGGGACTCTGGGTGCTGGCAGGCAGTGCTCTGCTTCTTGGTCCTGGTGTTGGCTACATGGGAGTATTTCATTTCTGACAACCAGGCTGTCCGGTCTTCCTGGGAAGAGACAATATCTGTAACATACTCATATCCCCAGTGCCCTGGACAGTCCTTGGCACTGTTTGTTCAGTGACTAAACCAGTCTGTTTGCAAACACTAACGTCCTCAGAAACTTCTCTAATACAGGTCCCACTGGCCGATGTGAGTCATATTCCCTTGTGACTCAAGTTGGCGTTTTCAAAGTCTTGGTGCTTTTTGAGATGAAGCAACAAAGCGAAGACTGCTCAGGAGGGCAGAAGGGTGCCCCTTCCCCCTGGAGTTGTGCTGGGGGGAGGAAGGCTTATTCTCCATCTTCCAAGGTTTCTGATGGGTGTGCACGTGGACAGGACAATCTATTGCATTCAAACTGCTTTGGAAAAGCTGCTGCGTTGGCCCTTTGGGTAGGAAACAGTCTTTGCCTGCTGTCTTGTGTGTCACTGAGGACTCCCTGCTGCCTTATCGCAGTGTCAGAAGAGAGAGGAAAGGTGAAGGGCCTTTGTCTCCTCCACCCTCCAGGCCCTCTCCTGGGGCGATTTCATCTTGACCAATGCTTTTAACCGCTGGCCACTGGAGGGCTGTGCTATAGGTGCAGAAGTCCAGAGGTCCCATGGCATTTGCATCCCCTAGGGCCTCTCTTAGCTTGCTTGAGGAGGAACAAACTCAGAGGCACAGGTTGCACGCCAGAGCCCAAGCCAGAACGTCTCCCGAGATGGCACCTTGGTGGGTTACTCCCCATCCCCAACTCCTTCTCCTACTTCCTTGCTGGTCTTTCCTGGGAGATACCTCTTCCTTTATAAATAACTTGCACCCAAATCTCATCTCAGACTCTGCTGCCACCACAGGCAGTTGGCGTTTTGAAGAATGTTAGGGCTACTGGACTTGATCCACCTGCCCTCTAGGTAATATTTTCTCCCTTTGACAAGAGAAAGCTTTACACTGATGACCACTGCTCCCAAAGGGTGCTCAAGTGGCCATTGTGCAATTTGTAAGGTATCTGAGGCTCGGTGCTAAAGGGATGCAAAACCGTGGCTTGGTTAGGACTGCAGCAGCTTTGCACCACTGCTTTAGTGTATTGAGATGGTCCTGTTGTGTGCACATGGGTCTGGGCAAGTGCTTTTTGCTTCCCAGGAGACTGGGAGTCAAGTGCTGCCTTCTGTGGCTGACAGGGAGACCAGAGACTCCTGCTCCCTGTCCCCTGGGAGGCTGTGCAGTGGGCAGCAGGGTCCTCTTGCAGCCAGAGTAAGCAAAGCCAGCTCAGATCCCAGGGCCCACTCAAGCCCTCAGATGCACGGTTTTATCTTCAGGAGATGCAAATTAAATGTGCATAACTCTAGGTTTCTGTGCTTAGTAGTTAGGTTATGACCAATGTTTGTCTCTTGGTGTCTTGACTTCTGTTACAAGAATCAAAGTTTAGACTGATCCAGAGGACTCTCACCTTGGGAGTCTTCTCTCTCTCTCTCTCTCTCCTCCTCCTCCTTCCCCCCATCATATCTTTCTACCTATCTCTCTATCTATCTGTCATCTATCTACCTTAAAGTCATATAATTATGCCTTTTCTGCTTGAAGGCAGAAGGCTATAGTGGATACTTGTTTCAAGTCCCTTCCTATTCTAGGAACCAACTCTTGCTCCTGCACAAATCAGAAAATGCGCCACATATGTGCAGAGAGACAAGTGGTGCTGCCTGTAGATAGATATGAGGAGGTCGGGTTGCCTAGCAACTGCTGATGGAGAAGAGGGACTCATTTTTCCTCCCCCAGGAGCCCAAATCTGACTTCTCGCAGATTTCTGGGTGCTGCATTTCCTGACAACTCCTTGCACAGCTGGTAGTTGTTCTTACACCACATATAAGGTGTTTCTGAAGCCCAGTGTTTATGTTGGAACATAAGGCCAGCCCCGGCTTCACTGGAGGGGACCAGCAGGTGCACAGACACCTCCACTGATGCTCTAATCCAAGCAAGTGCAACAGCATAGCAGCAGCAGCAACACGTGGCTTCTCTATGGGATGGTGAGAATGTGGGAATGGTCTCCTCTTACCTGTAGCTTCGAAGGTTTCCCAGAAAAGCTCACTTCTTGATCTACACTGCATGACTGGGCCCACCTTCTCTCCGTGTTAAAGGATTCACTTACACATGCACAGTCTTGAGTAGGAGCTCCTTGTTGGCCACATGCTCTAAAACACCTTGTGAGCCACCCAGCTGGGCCATCTGATTTTCCTTCATTTAGCTGATTGTGACTATTAGTGGGGTCAAACAGCCAAGGGGACAGAGGACAAAGGGGGTGGATTTCATAAAGAAAGACATAATATCCAAGGGATGGGCGTTTGGCACAGTGGTCAAGATGCCAACTGGGACACCCATATCCCACACCCAAGTTCAAAGTCCTGGGTTCAAGTCCCGCCTCTACTTTGGACTCCGGTTTTCTGCTAATGTGTACCCTGGGAGACAGAAGGTAATGGCTCAGATAGGTGGGTCCCTGCCACTCACATGGGAGATCCATGTGAGCAGTGAACTAGTAGGTGGAAGATCTTTTTCTTTCTGCCCTTCAAATTAAGAAGAAAAAAAAAAAAGAAATAGCTGTGTGGCCTAGTTGGTATCTGAGTAAGTTGCTGATATGTGCTAACGTGCTGTCGGGTGCAGGGGTTTGTGCTCTCCAAGGGTTAGAGTTTTATGGTGTGTGTGTGTGTGTGTGTGTGTGTGTGTGTGACTGACTTAGGGCCCAGGCCATTTAGAAATATCCAGCAGAGTTCACTGGCACTCCCAGCTCCCCTACCCGCTGTTGACCCCACGGACATCTGGTATGTGGGTGGAGAGATCTGTGTGTTAGTGCACCCTGTCAGGCCAGCCCTGGGCCCAGAGCTATCAACATACTTCGCCTCCAAAGCCAGTGCAAATACGCCAGCTGCCTCGGGAGCAGCAGCAGATGTCCCAGAATGCCTCAGAGTGCAGTTCCCATACAAATCTGTGGTTGCCTGCAAGGGAAGACATTGAGTGATGAGCGAATACATTGTGCTATTTTGAACTCTCAGACTAATAGGGAGCAGGGGATTGTATATTTCTTTTGTTTAAACTGTACTTTTTTCTGATTAAGAAGATAAAGATGAAGCTAAGGATAAGCTCGGCATCCATACATCTATCCCTTTGCAATTAATTTTAACTGAGCTTCCTAGCAGTCCATGCAAAAAGGGATGTATAATCACTCATAGTTACATTGAGAAGTCAAGATAAGTCAATTGTTCAAAGAAGCATATCTGGCTATATCAGTGATGAGAGAAACATTTACTTCCTGAATCTGTAAAAGAAACACTAGGAGGTGGTGATCAATCAAGGTGGTGATCCACCACCATAATCAGTGCGAACCCAAATTTTGTGGCATTGGAACTGGCTCTTGGAAAGCACAAGGGCCATTTCACCAGCATTTCTTTTTCTCTCATGAAGAAAAGGATGGCATCCCTGAAAACGAAGAACAGTGTGCTCACCTAAAGTCTGCCAAGAACAAAATATTAAAAGTAAATATTTCTCTACATCTAAAACTCATGGAGAGGCACTGAGACACGGTGGGTCAACACGACCCAACAGGCGTGTGAACACCTCCACAAGTCTCATTTCAGGGATGTGGGGGAGCTGACAAACTGAGTTTGAAAGAACTCTCACAAGGAGAAAAACCTTATTTCCAATGTTTGTAGCGCCAAGATCTTTATTAGGATCATGTACAAACAACAGGCATTCTTTCTGCCTGTAGGACCCTCAAAGAGTCTATTCCTTTGAGGAACAAAGGAGGTTTAAAGGCATCTACTGGGCAAAACTACAGCATTCAGAGGAAATTCAAGGCTCTTCCCTAGCCCCGGTAGGAAGAGAGTCATGGGTAAGGGTCGAAGTCAAAGCCACCGTGGTGAGACCCTGGAGGGGAGGGAGTGAAATCTCTCTCATGATGGAAGCATCACAAGCTCAGCTGGACATCTTTTCTGCTCGGTTTTCCTCCCTTTCTGCCCGTGCTGCTCATGGGTAAGAGAAGCTGAGGCCTCCTTCTCCTGGGAGGACCTGGCATGCTCTCCGATCTCCTCTAGACCAACTAAGAGCCCCTGCGGGACTCCTAGGAGGGACAGGTGTCAAAGTCAGTGTCTCTTTCTAGGTAAAGGACTTCTCTTGGTTCACATGGGAGCCCAGTCAGCTTGCCAAGGTGGGAGTCCTTATGGGGAAACGCAGGGTGGAAGCCCTAGCTGGTACTGATGGCTTTGTTCTGGGTTCCTGTCCTCCTGTCTCGCGAAGCCTCAGAGCAGGGGGTGGGTGGCCAGTTGGGGGATGTAGCTCACCGGGAACTTAGGAACCACCTACTAGATTCCTGGCGTGGAGGTCCCAGGAAAGGTTAAGTGAACCACATAGCCACAGAGGAGAACGGATCCACAGGGGTTCATTATGCTCTACAGATGACATATTTGTAAGGGGCTGGGAAAATTTACCATTGCAAGCCTGTTTGTTCAGGAAGGAAGAACTGCTCAGAAGAAAGCAACAAATAACCTTCTTGCTTTGAGAATTATGGAACCACGTCAAAATATGATGAAAGTCACAACCCTCGCTCGAGAAAATTCACAGGTGTGCCCAGTTTCAGGGCGCTTATAGGCCCAGAAAATTCTATCCAGAGATGCTTTTTTTACATAACCATCATACATGGCTCAGGTGGGGTCACAGTGTGATGTCACCATTCTCAGTTACTCTTATGAATGACGTGCTGGGAAAACTTATTGGTAAACTGGGGTGTATCATTACTTGCAAGCTAAAATAATGAAGAAGAAAATCTATGGAACGTGAGCTAGAAAAGAGTCATCGCTGTTTCCTTCTAGCATATGGTAGGACTCCACCTTGTAACAGAAAGTAAATGGGCATGAAGGAAACGGGTCTTTCCCTCCGAATTGATGTTAACCCTTTGAGAGAAGGAGGGCAGCTAGCAGAGCAACCCACCCCTGTCCCAGTGGGCACATGGAAAGGAGGACAGAGTGGTCGCACTCACCACACCGGCCTCGGGATTCCTCTTCCTCCCGTTGCTGAAGGTGGAGGCCAAGGTGGAGGAGCAGCTCTCGTCATACAGGGCAGTCCTGCCATCGTTGATGGCCGAGTTGATGGAGATGGTCCACATGCTTGAGGCATAGCCATCGCAGTTGCAGTCATCGTAGCTGCCACCGTCCCCGGAGGCCCACACGTAGATGCTGCCTTTGCCCCCGCGGCCCTGGGGAGAGCAATGGGAGATACTGCCATCAACTCCGGTGCCTGCCAGGGAGCCAGGGGTTGCCTGGGTGCAACAGCAATGGGAGATGGGGCCGGCGCTGCGGTGTAGTGGGTAAAGCTGATGCCTGCAATGCCAGCATCCCATGTGGACACTGGTATGAGACCACACTGCTCCACTTCAGATCCAGCTCCCTGCTAATGCACCTGAGAAAGCAGCAGAAGATGACAGATGCACCCATGTGGGAGATCTGGAAGACATTCCTGACTCTTGGCTTCGGCTTGGCCCAGCCCCAGTCATTGTGGCCACTTGGGGAGTGAACCAGAGGATGGAAGATTCTCTCTCTCTCTCTCTCTCTCTCTCTCTCTCTCCTCCCCTCCCTCCCTCCCTCATCTCTAATTCTGACTTTCAAATGAATGGATAAATGTTTAAAAAAAAATCAATGGGAGATGCTGCCACCAACTCCAGCACCTGTCTGGGAGCCAGGGGCTGCCAGGCATGGGCAGTGATGTACCCAGGGAAGGCTCTGCCCAGGGAGGGTCCGGATTTGGACTCCTTCATCAGCCGAATCCATGACTGAATTCACTGTCTATACTGGAGACCACACGCTTCTGGTGGGCACCACAGGAAATATTTTTTCAGGAAGGACCCAATATAAACAGCCACCTGAGTTTGCAATTTAAGCTGGGATAACATGATTAAAAAAAGCTGGAAAACATTCTGTGGTTTAAAAACAGGCTGCTTTTCTTTTTTTTAAAAGATTTATTTTATTTATTTGAAAGACAGAGTTACAGAGAGAGGTAGAGACAGAGAGAGAGGTCTTCCATCTGCTGGTTCACTCCCCAGATGGCTGCAATGGCTGGAGCTGCACCCATCCAAAGCCAGGAGCCAGGAGCTTCTTCTGGGTCTCTCACGTGGGTGCAGGGGTTCAAGGACCTGGGCCATCTTCTACTGCTCTCCCAGTCCATAGCAGAGAGCTGGAAGAGGCGCAGCAGGGACTAGACCCGGTGCCCATATTGGATGCTAGTGCTTCAGGCCAGGGCATTAACCCGTTGCGCCACAGCGCCGGTCCCAAACAGGCTGCTTTTCAAAAAAATTGTAAAGATAGCACATACTCACTGTAAAAAAGTCAAAGTATATGAAAGGAAAATGAAAAGAAATCCCTCTAGAGGTAGTTATTATTATCCCTTTCCTAGACATTTTTCAGCCACAATGGAAGTGTATGTGTATACATGTTTGTATTTAGCAATATAAGATATGTAAGGGGCTGGCGCTGTGGTGTAGTGGGTAAAGCCGCCGCCTGCAGTGTCGGCATCCCATATGGGCACCAGTTCTAGTCCTGGCTGCTCCACTTCTGATGCAGCTCTCTGCTATGGCCTGGGATAGCAGTAGGAGATGGTCCAAGTCTTTGGGCCCCTGCACCCATGTGAGAGACCTGGAAGAAGCTCCTGGCTCCTGGCTCCTGGCTCCAGATCAGCTCAGCTACGGCTGTCAAGGCCACTTGGGGAGTGAACCAGCAAATGGAAGACCTCTCTCTCTCTCTCTTTCTCTGCCTCTCTGTAACTTTGCCTTTCAAATAAAATAAATCTTTTTTTTTTTTTTTTGACAGGCAGAGTGGACAGAGAGAGAGACAGAGAGAAAGGTCTTCCTTTTGCTGTTGGTTCACCCTCCAATGGCCGGCGCGGCCGGCATGTTGTGGCCGGCGCACCGCGCTGATCCAAAGGCAGGAGCCAGGTGCTTTTCCTGGTCTCCCATCGGGTGCAGGGCCCAAGCACTTGGGCCATCCTCCACTGCACTCCCGGGCCACAGCAGAGAGCTGGCCTGGAAGAGGGGCAACCGGGACAGAATCCGGCGCCCCGACCGGGACTAGAACCCGGTGTGCCGGTGCCGCTAGGCAGAGGATTAGCCTGTTGAGCCACGGCGCCAGCTAAAATAAGTCTTTAAAAAAAACACATGTAAGGTATTTATAATAGAGACATAGTTACATATCATATATATGTTTACATAAATGACATGTAGATACCTTTTACCCAAATTACATAAAATTCTTATATATGTGTATATATATTTCTTCTTTATCCTATTAGATAATACTGGATTACTTAGAATTTCAAAACTTTCTTTTAATAACTTAAAAGACAGAGTGAGAGTGAGAGAGATCCCATCTGCTGGTTCACTCCTCAAATGCCCACAACAACCCTTGGTTAGGGCCAAAGCTGGAAGCTGAATTGAGATCTCCCACAGGTGGCAGGAACCGGAACACCTGACTCACCATGGCCACCTCCTAGGGTCTGTACAAGCAGGAAGCGGCATTTCGGGCGGATCTGGAGCTTGAACCCTGGCACTCTGACATAGGATGCGGGCATCTTAATGGAAATCTTAATAGCTAGGCTAAGTGAACACCCTTACAATGCCTTTTTTCTTTTTTAAGATTTATCTGTTTATCTGAAAGTCAGAGTTACAGAGAAAGGAGAGATAGAGAGAGAGGTCTTCCATCTGCTGGTTTACTCCTCAAATGACCGCAATGGCCGGAGCTGCACCAATCTGAAGCCAGAAGCCAGGAGCTTCTTCCGGGTCTCCCATGTGGGTGCAGGGGTCCAAGGACTTGGGCCATCTTCTACTGCTTTCCCAGGCCACAGCAGAGAGCTGGATCAGAAGTGGAGCAGCCGGGTCTTGAACTGGCACCCATATGAGATGCTGGCACTGCAGACAATGGCTTTATCCGCTATACCACAGTGCTGGCCCTAAAATGCTTTTAAATGTAGTATTATATGACATTGTCCCTGTGTGAATGAACACCAAATATAAGAGGGAAGTCTTATGTGGTCAAGTAAAGCATACATAACGATATGTACAATGGTCACTACCACATGCTATTTACTTATACAGGGCAAGCTTTGTCAGAAGTGCCTACAGTTAGTGTTGCTCTTCTGCTCCAACCATATTTTCAGCATTCTTACCTTCTGTCTCCCTTTTCCCTACCTCTGTGGGTCGTCTCCTTTCTACTTCAAGAACCCTGGATTGGGCCACGGGCCTCCTGCTTCCTACTTTCTCACCCCCAGAGCATTGGCCTTGGGGCCTGGGAGGGCAGGAGAGGGTCAGATGTGCAACCTCCCTCCACTCCCCAGCCTGGCCCCAGGGGCTCCGGGCCACTGTAAAGCCAGAAGACAAAAGGCATTGGCAGAGGAAATCTGTCCCTGCGTGGCCACCAGGGGGCCACATTCCTGCCGCAGAAGTTAAGGGCAGAGACAGCAGCAGCAGGAGAGACGACTGGATTGCTGCCAGGTTCCCCTGACGTTTCCAATCGTTGCTAATGAGAGTGGGAGTTAATTAGCCCTTGATGGATAAGGTTGCTAAGTCAACAAGCATCGATTCAGCCACTGGCTGAGAATCGTCCTCAGCATCTTGGTAAATCGATACCAGGATACTCCACCTCTACAAGCAGGTGCTCTCAGAAACCAGACGGGGGAGCGGGGTCACCCCACAGCAGGTGTGGAGGATCACACACAGCACCCTCAAGATCAAGATCAAGATCAAGAAACAGCACCCTCTGAAAGTGAAACTGACGGGAGTCAGGATGAATGGGGGAGACTGACCATCTGCAGAACTCCCCAGAACCAGTCCACACCAGGCTGCTTGTGAGGCCAAGAAACCTTTGCTGAAATCAGCACCCAGGTGACCTTGTCTTGGCACAGGGAGTGTAGTAGATCGACTGGAATGTCAAATTTTCACAATTCCCTGTAGGCGCACCCTTTGAGATATGACCTTGAAGCCCTGCCTATGAAGAGAAGTCAGTTTCCTACCCCTTCAAAGCAGGCTGGCCTTGTGTCCTGCTTTGGCCAACAGAACGGGGTGGAGAGATTCTGAGTCAGTCCCCAGCAGAGGTCTCAAGAAGCCCCGTGGACTTCTGCTGTCTCTCCTATGCCTGGGTTAGCCTGCCCTTGATAAGAGACAGAGCCCAGGCGAAGTCCCCGCCCCAGCTGACAGCCCATCACTGCCAGCCATGCGAGGGAGGAAGTCCTAGACCAGCCCGCCTCTGGCTCAGCCTCCAGCTGACTACAGGTGTGTGAGTGCGGCCAGCTGAGTTTAGCCAAGACTGGTGCAGGTCAGCAGAGCAACCCAGCTAACTGTCGACCACAAGCAAAACGAATGGTTAGTCTTTTAAACTACTGAATTCTGGGGTAGATCCGCAGAGAGCCTGTTTCTGGGTGAGCAGCAAAGGGTTTGTTCTGGACTGGAAGACTTGTCCAAATACAGTTCTTTTTTCCCTGGGAATGTTAAACTTTGTTTTCCAGAATCAGAATACACACTTGAGGCCATGATAATTATATCTTGGCTTCTGATGATTGAGTTTTGGGGCCAAATAGTCCCTAGCTTCCTGGGGGAAGATGGGTCTACAAGGAGAAAAATCCTAATTCTGGGGACAGAAATGAGTGGGGAAGAGCAGCCGTAGCAGGGCTGAGAGCTGACAGCAGGCGGAGCTGTGACCCGCACCCCTGCCCACGCTTCCTTTTTAACCTGATGTCCTCCCATCCAGTCTGACCTCCGGCTTCACCTGGACAAGAGCTTGGCAGAAACGGAGCCAGAACAACCATGACCCACATTCCAGTCATCAACAGATACAGGGTCCAGTGGAAGAAATGAAGGGTGACGATCACAGCAAGCATTCCTATGGCGCCTACTGTGTGCGTTAAGTATTTCACATAGTGAGCTACTGAATCCTCACAGCAACAGTAGATACATGAAAGATCAAACCCTTCAGAAGAACTCAACAAACTCAAAAAAAAAAAAAAAAAAAAAAAAAAAAAAAAAAAAAAGGAAGAGGAGGGAAAAAAACCTTAGGTTAAAAGTTAGGTTTTAGGCCGGCGCCGCGGCTCACTAGGTTAATCCTCCGCCTTGCGGCGCCGGTACACCGGGTTCTAGTCCCGGTCGGGGCACTGATCCTGTCCCGGTTGCCCCTCTTCCAGGCCAGCTCTCTGCTGTGGCCAGGGAGTGCAGTGGAGGATGGCCCAAGTTCTTGGGCCCTGTACCCCATGGGAGACCAGGAGAAGCACCTGGCTCCTGCCATCGGATCAGCGCGGTGCGCCGGCCACGGCGCGCCAACCGCGGCAGCCATTGGAGGGTGAACCAACGGCAAAAGGAAGACCTTTCTCTCTGTCTCTCTCTCTCACTGTCCACTCTGCCTGTCAAAAAAAAAAAAAAAAAAGTTAGGTTTTAAATAAGCCTGCAGGTCTCCGGAGAGTCACAGATGAAGAATGGATGCACTGGAAAGACACACCACGTTCCTGAGCATCCCAGAGGCACCACTCTCCCTTACGTCAATTTATAATTTTAACTTGATCCTAATACCCAAACTTTATACACAGAGATTCATTCAGGCTAAGATGGCCACATCTGGGAGTTCAACAGCAGGGTTTTTGTCCAGGAACAAGTGGTAAAGCAGTCAAAAATGCAAATGGGGCAAGGGAGATTAGGAAGTTTGTGACCTTGGAGCTGGGAGCCTGCCCCGTGGAGGGAGCTGGGCTGCAGAGGGTAGGGCTGTGGGCTGGGGAGCTCCACCCTTACTCTGATGTATGCTCCATGACCGTAATGGCAGTCAGACCTTCCCACGCTGCCTGTATTGCAATTGTCTCCTTGCTTTACTCCACTTCTGCTCTTTCTTTCTTTCTTTCTTTCTTTTTTTTTTTTTAAGAATGCAAGTGCATTTAGGTGATATTAGGTAAATTTTCACCAAATGCAAACTTTTCAACCAGGCATTAAATTCTTGTCCAGGAGCGAGATTCACCCCCTGCACTGAGCGCACTGTTGGAGACAATTTTGGTGGTCATGACTCTGTGCCTGTGTGTGGCTAGCATCTAGTGGGTAGAGGCCAGGGATGTACCTACAGCAAAGAATTCACCTGCTCAAAGTATCAATGGTATGAAGTTGAGAAACCCTGGCTCTAATGTAACGGTAAAGAGTCGCGAGCTGGAACTTGCTGGTTCCAAACATGTCTTAGTTTGTTTTCTGCTGCTATAACAGAACATACGAGACCAGGTGAGTTCTAAAGAATGGATGTTTATTTTGGATCGTGGATCTGGAGGTTGGAAAGTCTCAGAGTGTGGTGCTGGCATCTCGTCAGCCTCTGTTGAGGGCCCCCTAGTGGAAGGGCAAGTGAGTGAGTGTGAAAGGGCAAAACACGAGGGCGAGTTGCTTTGTAAGGGCTTGTTCGAGCAGTCACTGATCTGATCCGCAAGAACTGTATTCATTCCTCTTAACAAACCAATTACCTCTTAAAGTCTACCTCTCAATGGCAATCAAATTTCAACTCGAACTTTGGAAGAGCAAGATCATATTCATACCAGAGCAACGTGTAAGCTAAAGTAACCTCTTACAAATTCAAAACTTCTTTTTTTTTTTTTTTGACAGGCAGAGTGGACAGAGAGAGAGAGAGAGAGAGAGACAGAGAGAAAGGTCTTCCTTTACGTTGGTTCACCCTCCAATGGCCGCCATGGCCAGCGCACCACACTGATCCGAAGCCAGGAGCCAGGTGCTTCTCCTGGTCTCCCATGCGGGTGCAGGGCCCAAGCACTTGGGCCATCCTCCACTGTGTTCCTGGGCCACAGCAGAGAGCTGGCCTGGAAGAGGGGCAACCGGGAAAGAATCCAGCACCCCGACTGGGACTAGAACCCGGTGTGCCGGCACCACAGGCGGAGGATTAGCCTATTGAGCCGCGGCACCGGCCACAAATTCAAAACTTCTTAGAGGTTCATGCAGATCTTGTATTTTGCTCATCATACAGAAATTTTAGCAATCTCTCACCATCAGCCCAAGTGAAGTTCTAGCTGGCGATGGGTACGGTTGGTTTCCTGTGCCCCCGGCACATGGCCTGCCTCCCAGAGGGAGAAAATCTCACTTGGAGGGGCTTGAGGCTCCACCTAGTCAATGGGTGGTGACCCAGGTTAACGAGCAGAACAAGCCCTGTGGTCCAGTGGTGGGATGGCTGTGTAGTTACCTGGGGAAACAGGCCAGGGAGAGTCGCCTTTTCCCAAATGCTCAATTATAGTTCTTTGTACTTCCAATCACCTTGGCATGTTTTATTTTTTATTTTTTAATTTTTTTATTTTTGACAGGCAGAGTGGACAGTGAGAGAGAGAGACAGAGAGAAAGGTCTTCCTTTTGCAGTTGGTTCACCCTCCAATGACCGCCGCGGCCGGTGCGCTGCGGCCGGCGCACCGCACTGATCCGAAGGCAGGAGCCAGGTTCTTATCCTGGTCTCCCATGGGGTACAGGGCCCAAGCACTTGGGCCATCCTCCACTTCACTCCCGGGCCATAGCAGAGAGCTGGCCTGGAAGAGGGGCAACCGGGATAGAATCCGGCACCCTAACCGGGGCTAGAACCCGGTGTGCCGGCGCCGCAAGGCGGAGGATTAGCCTGTTGAGCCACGGTTCCGGCCACCTTGGCATCTTAATACAACATTGATGTACTTTTAAAAAGTTATTGTATTTTATACCATGAAAATAATATTCACTGTAGAATAATTGGGATATATAGACTGTAGAAAATAAAATTCTTTCTAATGTTCCATGAATAGATAATCTCATGGTATTTTGTGGATTCCTGCCAGTTTTATATATAAATGCAAAGTCTAAGAACAGATACAAAAATAAAGTTGGGCTCATAAAATGCATCCACTTTCTCGGCCTTCTTCGAATGTGTTTCTCACTATTATACAGTTAACATTGCCTTATGAGATTAATACCCTTCTATATCATAATATTTTATCAGTCTTATTAAATAGCCATTCCATAACTTACTTATTTTCTTAGGTATACATGGCTGATTGTTTCTAGTTTTTTAAAGTGCGTTATGTTTAAAATGAATGTAACCTTACAAATGTCTTCACATTTTTGTTTATTTCCTCGGGTAGAATTTCTAAAAGAGGTAATTTTGGATGAAAAGGAATGAATGTTTGATGATTCTCAATCTATATTATTGCTCTATAAAGTTCATTAACGATTTATATTTTTAACAGGATTGCAGTACATCTGGGTCAGGATTTAGGATTACTACTCTTTTTTTAAAAGATTTATTTTATTTATTTGAAAGACAGAGTTACAGAGAGAGATAGAGACACAGAGAGAGGTCTTCCATCCACTGGTTCACTCCCCAGATGATCACAATGGCTGGAGCTGCGCCAATCTGAAGCCGGGAGCCAGAAGCTTCTTCCAGGTCTCCCACGTGGGTGCAGGGGCCCAAGGACTTGGGCCATCTTCTACTGCTATCCCAGGCCATAGCAGAGAGCTGCATCAGAAGAGGAGCAGCCAGGACTAGAACTGGTGCCCATATGGGATGCTGGCACTTCAGGCCAGGGCCTTAACCCGTTGTGCCACAGTGCTGGCCCCAGGATTACTGCTCTTTAAAAATAATTTTGCCGGGGCCGGTGCTGTGTTCAGTGGGTTAATGAAGGGATGTGAGGTTCTCCAGAGAGGCCAAATTAAGAATGGAGCAGTTGTCCTTATCCTTGACTCAAACCCTTGACTTGAGGCATGTCCCATGGCACCTGTGGCTGTCTCTGTTATGTCCTGGCTTACAGGTGGCAATGAATGTCTCTGATGTCTGAGGTGCTGTCCACTTGGCCCAGAGGGGTCATTTCCTTGGTAGAGCCTGAGGGTGGAGTGACCAGCTGTCTGGTTTTGATCAGGGTTCAGAGCCCTCCTGGGACACAGGAAGTCCAGGGTAGACAGGGACAGTTGACACCCTCCAGCCTTCTCTTCTCTTTCCTCTGCAGCCCAGAACAGCACCGGCTCCTGCAGAGGCACAGCCGCAGACTCCTTACTGCAGCTGCCCTGTTCGCGTGCACACCTTCCTGTGGCTCTCGGAGGATTCCGGATCACCCCTTGGCAGGAGGCATTCATTGCCGGCCAGAGCCCTGGCACTCGGAGCCCTGGGCGTCCGACCCACGCTCTGATTAAATTCCAGCAGGCAGCAGGAGGGCCTCACAGTGCCCACACCTGATTAATCACCGTCTCCCCGGGCAGCCCTTAGCCCCAGCCCCTCCTTCCTGGATGGTGGCTTTGGAGCCACTCTCTGGCAGGTGGCCCCTGCCCATACATTCCAGCCCCAAGAGCTGTGATCTGTGCTGGTGTCCTTTGCAACCCCTGAGGAGTAAACAATCGATGCTTTGTACCTTAGACAACCTTGAGGAGTGATGAATAAGAAGCTGGGGTGTTGTCCCCAGAGTCAGCCAAGCACGGGCCAGGGTGGCCCCCAGGGGCTGCATGTCCTCCAGATGGGGAAAGAAGTTCATGAATCGGTCATCACCTCCCAGGCCCTCCAGGTCTGACTCCCCCTGAATGGCTGCTCTTTGTTCTCCACCAGTCTTGTTGCAATGGCTGCGTCCTTCCCTCCAACACAAAATGCATGGTGTCTTATTGATCATCGGGTGTCATGACAGGAGTCTCTGTCACTCATATCCCAAGTATAACGTGACAAAGGCTTTAGCTT
The DNA here is from genome assembly GCF_033115175.1 of Lepus europaeus. NCBI lineage: Eukaryota > Metazoa > Chordata > Mammalia > Lagomorpha > Leporidae > Lepus > Lepus europaeus. The sequence continues at coordinate 83,325,091 of NC_084836.1, forward strand.
GTAAACTCAACATGTAGACTGGAAAATTAAAGGCAAAAATATTAAAAATATTAAGCAAAGGGAAAAAAAGTTTGTTCTTTTCCTTTCTTCTTGTCTGTTTGCCTCAAGAATTTATTGAGGGGCTGGTGCTGTGGTGTAGTAGGTTAAGCTTCTGCCTGAAGCACCAGCATCCCATATGGGTGCAGGTTCGAGTCCTGGCTGCTCCGTTTCTGATCCAGTTCTTTGCTAATGGCCTGGGAAAGCAGTGGAAGATGGCCCAAGTGCTTGGGCCCCTGCCACCCACATGGGAGACCTGGAAGAAGCTCCTGGCTCCTGGCTTTGGATTGGCACAGCTCTGGCCATTGTGGCCATTTGGGGTGTGAGCCAGTGGATGGAAGATCTTTCTCTCTCTCTCTCTCTCTAACTCTTTCAAATAAATAAATAAATCTTAAATTCATTGAGCACACATAGGAGCTGCAAACCCAATCCCTAAGGAAGCACACATCAGACAACTGGGAATGGTGGGGACTGTGGCAGACAGCATATCCTGATAAAGGTCTTTTATTGCCTTCTTCTATTTCTTCTTTCTTTTTCATCATATGTGTTGGTGTGTAGCAGGGGATAATCTGACCCCTTTGTTTAGGTGACCTTTACCTTTCAGAGGTAGTTTTCCTGTAGAATAGACAGGACAATGGGAGCGACTGGAAGGAAATCTTTGCTGATGTATCAGACACCCTTCACTCGCAAATTTCTCCAATATCATTAAAAAAAAAAAGCTTGAAACGAGGAAAGAATCATTCCTCAGCCTGGGGAAAGTCAAATGAGGAATCTTATAGTTTCCATCCTACTGATTTCAGTTTCTGAAATGTTTACACGCTGTCCTCTGAAGACAAATGAACAGGTCTTCTCTCAAGTTGTAGTGTGCTTAGCATGTTTTGCAAAATGATCATGCTGGAAAGGGCCTCTAGTTACAGCCAGGGAGGCTACAGATGAAGGAGAAAGAAACAGCCAGCTTTGAGATGCACTGGAGCCATTCACAAGTCCCTGGGAGGTAGCAGGGGCCACCCAGGGGTGTGCTGCCCTGAGCGCCATCTGCCTTTTGAGTCCAGATGAAGGGCCCCAGGGCCTATTTGCCTGATTTTTATTTGGCTTTGGGTGCCAAAAATATGCCTCAGTGAAAATCTACACCTGCTGAGGTAGAGGGGATGCGAGCCAGGTGTTCCCCTGGGTGCCTGCTGACTCCTGGTCCTTGGTTTGGAACGTGTCATCATTCCTGTCCAATCACACAGCGAATACAGTGTGATGAAATGCGCTGTGTGTGTCAGGAGTTTCAGGCTAAATGCACCTTGAGGAGCCGGGGCACTGAAAGGGGCCGGCAGCACACCTGCTGTCCCCTGTGCCCTGTCCCCCTCCCTGCCACCCTGCTGGTGACACCAGCAGGTGTCAAGCGCTTGACACCACCCGAGTGTCGGGCCCTGCTTCAGAGGGGCTGGACTTCTACAGCGGTCCGCACAACGCTGTAGTAATGCATCACTTCACTTTTTTCCCACGTGAGCGCCATGCGGGGGTCACTGTCGGTGTTTAGCCAGTGGCACAGTGCTGTTCACATCGAGAACTCCGCTTCCCATTCCATGGCTGTGTCCCCGGCATCCCTGGGTTTGCTGTGAGTGCTGAGTCTCCTGAGACGTGAGGTCTTCGCTTGGGCCTCCATGGTCTCGGGATGACCCGAGACTCTGGTGGGGAGACACAGATCCTCAGGGTTTCAGCTATTCTTCCTCATAGGGTTCCCTCGCCCAGAGGAAATCTCCACACTCACTTGGGCGTTGGTGCCCTTTCCTTGTAAGGAGATACGAGCTTGGAAACGGCGCAGTTTAAGGGGAGCCAACAGAGCCCCACCATCCAGCGGTGTGCTATAAATGGTGAACAACGAGCTCCCTGGAGGAGACAGAAAGGGGACAGAAAGATCTTCACGTTTGGTGTTTGCTGACTTCCGTGTCTAATTTCAAGCTACCAACGTGTCACTGAGGGTCAATTCCAGGCCAGGTCTGGCTTCTAACTCTGAGACTCTCTTCTGCCCCAGGATTACACTGTGGGAGTTTCTGTGTGCTTGTGCCCCTGGGGTGACGGTCTTAGAGAATGGAGGAAGGAGACCTCACAGAGTTCCAGAGGAGAAGACAGAAGTTGTCATTGGATCAGTGACCAACCAGCTTGGCTATAAACGAGAAAGCCAGGTGATGGCAAGGTGACCGCAGTCGAGGGCCAGGCTCGTTTCCATGTGACAGGGGTCTGGCCAGATCTCGTTCTAAGAAGGGGAGGCTGTGTGCTTCCTGGAGTGGTCCTTACAAAGCATCACGAACTGCACTGCCAGTGTCCCTCCTTGTGCATCCTTGCAAGGAAGCCCTGTGGCTGAGCTCCCTGGGTCTCTGTTCCGGAAACCCAGAGACAAACTAGAGCATGGGGCTTGGTTATCAAGCAGCTCCTCCAACCCATCACCCTGATGAGGACATACGAGGGTGACTTGTAACATTCATGGATGGGAAAGTGGAATTAAGACTTCTACTTGGTGGAAAAAATTTTAGAAACCCGTGCACTGGGGTTAAGCTGCTGCTAACGTCAGCATCTCATAGCCGAGTGCTGGTTGAAGTCCCGGCTGCTCTGCTTCTGATCCAGATCCTTGGTAATGCACCTGGGAAGGCAGCAGCAGATGGCCCAACTGCTTGACACCTGCCACTGGCATGGGAGACCCAGAGGGAATTCCGGGCTCCCAGCTTCAGCCTGACCCAGCTTCAGTTGTTGCGGCCATTTGGGGAGTGAACCAGCGGATAGATCTCTCTCTCTCTCTCTCTCTCTCTCTCTCTCTCTCTCTCTTTCTCTCAGGGGCAGGCACTGTGTGGCATAGTGGGTAAAGCCACCCCCTGAAGTGCTGTTGTCTAATATGGGCACTGGTTCGAGTCCCAGTTGCTCCACTTCTGATCCAGCTCTCTGCCATGGCCTGGGAAAGCAGTGGAGGATGGCCCAAGTCCTTGGGCCCCTGCATCTGCGTGGGAGACTCAGAAGCAGCTCCTGATCCTGGCGCTCCTGACTCCTGGCTTCAGATCAGTGCAGCTCCAGCCCCTTTGGCCATTTGGGGAGTGAACCAGCGGATGGAAGACCTCTCTCCCTCTCCCTCTCTGTAACTCTGCCTTTCAAATACATAAAAATAAATCCTTAAAAAAACCCTGAAATCCATAGTATATATTTTTCATGAAACTATTGAAGACCCTTTGTCATCATGGATTTCAAAAACTTTTTTTGCATCAAAATTAATTGTTTAATTCCACTTTCCATGAACTTTCTGAGGTGCCCTCATACAGTGCTGATCCTTCCAGAAAACGATTGTATCTGTGGCCCCGCGGGTTTTTTAAAAGCCACATCCTGGAGTTCCAGTGTCTTACAGGCTGTGGCTTCCAGAGGTCATTTGGAGTCGTGTGAACCTCAGTGGCACTTTGTTAAAGTGCAGGGTCCCGTGCGCCTGGTGGGGGTGGGGCGGGGCGGGGCTGAGGGTCTGCACTTCTCACAAAGTCCCTGGCCACCACTAGCCATGGATTAGAGCATGTGACAGAGGAAGAAGCTGAGGGACTGCAGAGGCTAAGGGACCAGCCAGCGGCAGGCTCTCAGGCCCGAGGGGGCAGGGTCCAGGTTACAGCTGGCCTCTCTCACTCCAGGCGGGGCCCTCTCCAGCTGGTCCTTGGCAGAGCGGCCTGTCCTGTGGGGTGCGCATGTGGATGGGACAGCACCGCCTGCGTGCTGACAATGGGTCCTCCCTTGGCGCCGGGGGTGGGGGGGGGCAGCGACAGCTGGAGAGACACAGAGACCTTGATGGGAGCGGCTGCGCTCCAAGAGAACTTTGTGGGGTGGGCCTGGCCTCTGGGCCCGGCCTGGCTGACCCTTGGTTGGATTTACTGCTAGGAGAGTCACACGTACACCTCTTGGTTCTTGTCCAGTGAGATCCTTTAGTCCAGGAATGCGCATAAGCAAGCATCCACCTACGGATCCAAAGTCAGAGTTCTGCCTAAATTTAATCTGAGAGTCACTTCTTTTACAAATGTTAAACTGCTTAGAGTTGAGAGGCTTGGGTTCAATAGGAATACAGAAACAGCAGGTGGGAACAAAAGCTAAGAAATGATTTTGGAGGCCAGGGATAGTGGAGACAAGGGAACAAGATAACAGAAAACAGAGTCCAAACAAAACTCTGTGACTGGGTACAAAGCTGGTTCTGAGTTTCCTGGCAGCCCAGGGGAAGAGGGAAAGCTACCCGGCTAAGGCTTGGTGGGAGCTCCCTAGAATCAGAGCTGAAGGTAGGGGTTTGGGTGCACCACATGTATTCAGAAACAGCTCTCAGGGGAAACCTGTGAGTGAGGGGGTGCACCAATAGAGGATCCTGGAAACAGGCCAGCTCTGGCCCAATGCATGGTGGGCCCTGGAATATAGATTACAACATAGAACCACCCCTGTTCAAGGCAAGCGGGCCCCTGGGCTGCCCCCTCTGGAGTAGCAGGGCGAGGTGCTGGCAGCCAATGCCCACGTGGGCACCAGTGGCATCCTCCACAGATGTGGGTGATTTCTATGGGACTTTGGGTCTCTCCACCACACAATTTCATCCATGCAGGAGTCCTACATTCACAGAACAGCCAGTCGACGACGTTTTGAAGACCTGTGCTCGTCTTTGAGGACCATCTCAAGAGGGGAACTCATGTTCTCTAAGCCCAAGAAATGTGAAGACAAAGTAACCTTCAATTGCTGCTGCTAATTTTTTTCAATATTCTTACCTTTCAGGCTAGTGTTAAACAGTGTTTTATACCAGTCCTTATTCTAGGTTTATGAATGCATAAGGGGCAGGCATTTGGCCTAGCATTTAAGACGCCAGTTAAGATGCCTGTATACCTGGGTTTGAGTCCCAGCTCTGGTTCCTGACTCCAGTTTCCCACTAATGAAGATTCTGGGAGGCAGCAGGTGATGGCTCCGGTAACTGCGTTCCTGCTACCCAGACGGGAGACCCAGGCTTGAATTCCCAGATCCTGACTCTGGCCTGGCCCAGCCCCGGTTGCTACCGCTGTCTGGGGAGTGACCTAGTAGGTGGGCACTCCGCTGTCTTCCTGCCTCTGTCTCTTTTCCTCTGTCTGTCTCTCAAATAAATAAATAAGACTAAGTAGATGTGTAAGTAATGGATTCATGTGTTTTCCACATACAGATTGTAAGTAATTTAAATATATATGTAGACTGGGTGAATTTTGCGATTTATTGCCAACAGTGCTAGTTCTACAACAAAATATGGCTTACAGACATTTCCTCTGTCTGAAACTTGTCAGAATCCAAGGAGCAAAATTAAAAAATAATTCTTAACAATTCTGTTCCAAGAGTCCACACATGAAATTTCAGACACTTTTCCCCACACGCTGTGGTCAGAGCCTCATGGCTGACCACAGAGAAAAATCTGGCCACTCGGGGAAGCCACCACTGTCAGCTGAGGTCAAGTGCAATCTCTCCCCAGATGAATGACCGGGGAGTGGAGGTGGCGCGAGGTACGGTGAGTAGCTCGGGGTACAGTGAGTAGCTCAGGGCATCAGAACGTCTGTGCAGGTGCTGCTCAGGTAGCAGAGACATGCCATGTGCACCCCACCCTGCCCAACCTCCTGACCCATGGGGTCCACAGGGCTTGTGAAACAGATCAGCAGTGACCGGAACAGGCCACCCGGCGTTTGCTGGACACTTAGTGCCATGCGGGTGCACGCTGACCTCATGCACAGCTGACAACAGCCCCCCAGGACTCACCATTGCACCGGCAAGAAGAGAACGGGTGCAGCGAGGTTAAGCCCCTCGCGGATTCACGCTCAGCGCTGAGTGATGGGTGGGCGCTTGAACCCTGGAAGACTCTGATCCCCGAGCCTGGCCCTGCCCGGAGACCCCAGGGAAGAAGTCTCTGTCCTCTCACGAAGTGGCCACTGTGCCTCGACTCCGGGGTGCCCTCCCCGAGGAGCCACTGCTTCAGTCCCTTCTCCCGGGCTCCTCTCCAGGAGCCGCGGCCAGGGAAAGGCATCGCTCAGACCCCCTGCTGTGGGAGCAGGGGGCGGGGGCCACTGTCCCAGGGACTGCCCCCTGCAGCCACCACCCTGTCTGCACGAAGCCCCTGCTTCCTGTGGGCTGCTCCCAACCAACCGCGGAGCAGAGGGATTCCCCAGGCCGTAGATGCAGACAGAGCATCCCGTGAGCGGGCCTGTGGTCTGAGACCCTCCCTCCACAGCCCTCTGTCCGGGGCCAGGCTCCCACCTCCCTCTGACGTCTCCCCTGCCTCCTCCTGGCCCCTTTGCTGTATCCGTCACAGGAGTTCCCTCCAAGGCCCCTTGCGTCCCTACACCTTGCACACCCAAGGTAACAGCCCCACCCTCCCGCTGCCCTGCCCTCCATCCACCTGCTCTAGTGTCGCCACCGCTTCACCTGCCTCGTCCCACCTTTGGAGCACACCAGGCCTTGAGTGGCAGGGCCGTCTTTACCTTGTTCACGCCGTCGGCCATGGCCTGAAGCGTGAGCTCCCGGGGCCCATCCACTGTCTTCCCGTTGTCCGTGGGGCCCCAGCTGGCACTGTAGATGTCTATCAGCTGGGGCATGTGGCTGATGGAGGAGGCCTCGATGATGTCTGTCATGAAGGGCTGGTCCAGCATCCGGATACCTGCGGGCAGGTATGAGCAGAGGGAGCACTGGGCTTGGTACCACAGTTCACAGGGGACTTGGGGTGGACGAGAGCTTGGGTCCTGGAAGGGCTGGGGACTACCAGTGCCCTGGGGGACAACACTGTGGACTCTGAGCATCAAGAAGGAGGCAAAAGCAGCCCCGACTGCTGCTGCTTGGACCCCATATGTGGCCTTTTTCGTATAAGTAATGAAGAGAACTTTACCTCCCCACCCCCCAGCTCTCCTGGGATTCAGAATGAGGGGAGACCACCTTTACAGATGTGATTCCTGGCTCAGCCTGTTTCTCAGTGGAAACTCAGCTTCCAGGGACGGAGCGATGACTGGGGAGATGCAAAGCTACTGTGTGTGAGAGGTGAGGGAGGCAACTGGTGTTAGACAGTTACGGAGAAATGCCAGAGGGCAGAGGGCAGAGGGCAGAGGGCAGGGCAGGGAGAGTAGAGTGGTGGACAGGGTTAGGAGAGAGGACTCCCAGCTGCACTGTGGCTGAGAAGGGATGCTGACTGGGAAGGAGGACATAGAAACGTGTGTTACTCTGAAATGCATCTTAGAAGAAAAATAATCTGGATCCTGACACCCTTCCTTGTTCTGCACGGTTAACAGATGTTATTACTCGAGGACATTATTTCACGAGTGCCTCTCTCTCTCTCTCTCTCTTTTTAAAAATTTTATTTATTTATTTGAGAGGTAGAACTAAAGAGAGAGGGAGAGGTACAGAGAGAGGTCCTCCACCTTCTGGTTCTGCAACAGCTGGAGCCAGGCCGATCTGAAGCCAGGAGCCAGGAGCCAGGAGCTTCTATTGGGTCTCACACACAGGTGTAAAAGCCCAAGGACTTGGGCCATCTTCCACTGTCTTCCCAGGCCACAGCAGAGAGCTGGATTGGAAGTGGAGCAATTGGGACTCGAGCTGGTGCCCATATGGGATGCTGATGCTGCAGGCTACGGCTTGACCCGCTGTGCCACAGCGCCAGCCCTCTCAATGCATCTTTAACCTTCCATCACAACTGTTTACAGGAGTGCTTCACGCACCACCAGACAGCAAGGTCTCAGAGTCCAAGGGATGCATCTATTTTGTTCACATCCATGTCCTTGGGGAGAAGCGTGATGCTTGGTATTTATCTTAAGCCTGACAAATATTTGGTGAATAAACGTCTGGCATTATTGCTTTTTTGGTTGATTTTCTTCCCAACAGAGATCCAGAACAAACAATAACCAGCCTAGGTCGTCCGTCCTCAACGTTTATCCATAGTCAGGTCATCATTTTTGCTAACAAACATCTAATTATCAGGGAAAACCTGCCCATTCAGTGTAAGCTGAGTCTGTGGTTTGGACTTCCTGGGGGCTAGGTTTCATGGTTTATTTTAGAAGGAGGTAGGAAAAGTAAATCTCTACATTTGCTTTTGATCTACTTATATTTTATTTATTAAAAAAATCGCATTCAACAAAGGTAGCCAATAGGGCACAGGACAAACTGCATAGGGCAGCTGCTTCTTTTTTTTTTTTTTCTTTTTTTTCTTTTTGACAGGCAGAGTGGACAGAGAGAGAGAGACAGAGAGAAAGGTCTTCCTTTTGCCGTTGGTTCACCCTCCAATGGCCGCCGCGGTAGCGCGCTGCGGCCGGCGCACCGCGCTGATCCGATGGCAGGAGCCAGGTGCTTCTCCTGGTCTCCCATGGGGTGCAGGACCCAAGGACTTGGGCCATCCTCCACTGCACTCCCTAGCCACAGCAGAGAGCTGGCCTGGAAGAGGGGCAACCGGGACAGGATCGGTGCCCCGACCGGGACTAGAACCCGGTGTGCCGGCGCCGCAAGGCGGAGGATTAGCCTAGTGAGCCGCGGCGCCGGCCCTTTTTTTTTTTTAATTATTATTATTATTATTTTTGACAGGCAGAGTGGATAGTGAGAGAGAGAGAGAGAGAGAGAGAGAGAGAGAGAGAAAGGTCTTCCTTTTTTTGCCGTTGGTTCACCCTCCAATGGCTGCTGTGGCCGGCGCATCTCACCAATCCGAAGCCAGGAGCCAGGTGCTTCTCCTGGTCTCCCATGCGGGTGCAGGGCCCAAGCACTTGGGCCATCCTCCACTGCCTTCCTGGGCCATAGCAGAGAACTGGCCTGGAAGAGGGGCAACCGGGATAGAATCCGGCACCCTAACCGGGGCTAGAACCCGGTGTGCTGGCGCCGCAAGGCGGAGGATTAGCCTGTTAAGCCACGGCGCCGGCCGGGCAGCTGCTTCTTGCACCAGGCTGTGCTTGCTCTGTGGGTGGGAAATTAACACCGAGAGACCGGCACTCACTGGCCTGCACGGAGAAAACTCTGGCTGACCAGGACTGAACGTTCCACCTCAACGAGAAGCTGAGAGAAATTCAGCCCTTCAGCCCTGGCCAAAGGCAGCCTTGAAGGTCCTGCAAACCAACCCAGAGCAGCCGTCAGAGCCGGTGCGGGGTGCAACTGGCCGAGCCTTGCACCCCCCTGCTCTGGCCCCGTAGCCTTTCTTTCTTTCCTTTCCTCATGGGTCCCCTTGGAGCTGCACAAGAACACCAAGCTGCTGTGTATTAATCTTCTGACTGTTTCAGCATCAGGGGAGGCAGAGCTGGCCACAGACTGGGAGCAGGGCTCATTCTTATTCAGGGGCCAGGCGCCCGACATTCTTTTAATCACGTTAGGCTCAGGAGGAATGAGGCATGCGTTAATTGAATGAGATACAGTATTAATTTTGCAAGCAACTGCACCATCAGCAGCTAAGACAGAGGCTCAGGGTGACCTGAGGGTGTTTAGGGAGGGCCTCTCCTGCCCCTGGATGCCCTAGGAGCTGTGGAGGGACAGAGAGGACAGGGAGAGAGGTGCAGAGGGAGAGAGGGGCACCGAGGGAGGCAGGAGACTGTGTCTTTGTATCTGATAAATCCCCGAGGGGCTGACATGACTCAATGGCGAGGACAGAGTGGACCTCGGGGGTCTTATCCCACTCCAGCCAGGCCTGCATGGCACTTTCGTTACCCCACGTGTCTCTGTGTCTCTTTTCAATTCATTTAGAGGCCTGAGTCACGCTGGGGCCAGCCCTGGTGCTGTGGGGACTGGGGGCTTGGGGCACACTGGATATGAGCAGACTCCTCTCTTGTGGCCAAAGGTGGCCTTGTACCTGCCCCTGGTGCATGCCACACCTGCCCACAAGATGCTGACGATGCCACTTTTTGTGCTCATGAGCTAAGGTGCAAGGTCACGGCCACCCAGGTTTCAGCTTCTGAAATTTCATGAGCATTTTTATGGTGATTTTTACTGGTTTATTAAAAAACTCAGAATATGTATAAATACGGACTTCTTAATGAGATTCATTGGCTAGTAATAATAATGATAAAACTATATGAAAGCAATTCAGGGGCCAGCGCTGTGGTGCAGTGGGTTAAAGCCCTGGCCTGCAGTGCCAGCATCCCATAGGGGCGCTGGTTTGAGCCCTGGCTGCTCCACTTCCAATCCAGCTCTCTGCTATGGCCTGGAAAGGCAGTAGAAGATGGTCCAAGTGCTTGGACCCCTGCACCATGTGGAGACAAGGAGGAAGCACCTGGCTTCTGGCTTCAGATTGGCGCAGCTCCAGCCATTGCAGCCAACTGGGGAGTGAACCAGCGGATGGAAGACCTCTTACTCCTTCTCTCTCTCTCTCTCTCTCTCTCTCTCTCTCTCTCTCTCTCTGTAAGTCTGCCTTTCAAATAAACAAATAAATAAATAAAAAAAAAGAAAGCAATTCACTGCTGGTAGAGAAATTTCAGATTTTTGACAATGGTCAACAGGGTGGTTTTCAAATTATTTTCAAAATCACTTTTTTTAAAAAAATTTGTTTCTTCATTTAAAAAAGTCACACACACACAAAGCAGACGGGGTGCGGGGATAGATCTTCCATCTGCTGGTCCACTCCCCAAATGGCCACACTTTCTAATTTATATTTGCTGGTCGGTTTTATCTAGTTTATATGAGGGAACTTCAAAAAAATTAATGGAAAATGGAACTGAAAGGTAAGTTTGTTTTGGCACAAACAATTTTGAAATCCAAGCATCATTATTTCATAATACATATTTTCCATGAACTTTCTGAAGACCTCTCGTCTGCTCCCCGAGGTTGACCTGTGTCTGTGTGGGAATACACAGCAGAGATGGCACCGCCAGTCAAAGGATGGAGGGGACACGGGCTCCGCATCTGCAGGCAAACCAAGGTGGACCTGCCACCGCCTCTGAGGGCAGAATTCCAGGCGGATGAGGGGTCCCCGTGTGGAAGTTAGCAGAACTTTGGGACCAGTGCTGTGGTGCAGTGGGTAAAGCTACTACCTGTGGTGTAGTGGGTTATGCCACACCATGTGGACGTCAAGATGTGTCCGGGCTGCTCCACTTCTGATCCAGTTCCCTGCTAATGCGCCTGGGAAAGCAGCGGAAGATGGCCCAAGTGCTTGGGCCCCTGCCACCCACTTGGGAGACTCAGATGAAGCTCCAGGCTCCTGGCTTCAGCTTGGTCCAGTCCTGGCCTTTGGAGCCATTGGGGTGTGTGTGTGTGTGTGTGTATTGTGAACCAGTGATTATAAGGTCTCTCTCTCCCTCCTTCCCTCTCTTTCTGTTACTTTGTCTTTCAAGTAAATAAAAATTAAAGAAGACTTTAGGAGAAGATATTTGTGCTGACTCAGGGGCTAATTTCAAAGACAAGCTAAGGATGCCGGGAAACCGACGAAAAGGAATCCTGATGCAAAAATGAGTAGTTTATCAACAGACGAGGAACTCAGCGCTCTGTTTCCTCTTTTCCCTTCAGAGGAATAAACTTTTAATCTCATCTCGAGTCTTCTTTTTATTTCTGGCTCATGTTGGACAGCACTGTAAGTTTCAATTTTTTTTTTTTTTTAATTTTTTGACAGGCAGAGTGGACAGTGAGAGAGAGAGAGACAGAGAGAAAGGTCTTCCTTTCGCCGTTGGTTCACCCTCCAATGGCCACTGTGGCCGGCTCATCTCGCTGATCTGAAGCCAGGAGCCAGGTGCTTCTCCTGGTCTCCCGTGCGGGTGCAGGGCCCAAGGACCTGGGCCATCCTCCACTGCACTCCCGGGCCATAGCAGAGAGCTGGACTGGAAGAAGGGCAACCGGGATAGAATCCGGCGCCCCGGCCGGGACTAGAACCCGGTGTGTGAGCCACGGCGCCGGCCTCAACTTTTTTTGAAGAGACTTTGGAGGACTTCACGCCAGGAGCTCGGCACCTTCCTAAATCTCTGAGCCGGCCAGGAACGCGCAATGATCCAAGATGGCCACCAGAGGGCGCTCCAGACCTCGCTAGCTCAGCTCCTGAACGCTAGGCTGCTTTTAGGCCAGCTTTTGGAGTTTTTAGTAAATGATTAAACACCAGCCAACTTTTAGAATTGCCATCCAGAATGAATCAAATGTTCCCTCCTGAGTCTGAAAGGTCGAGGAGCCTGCAACTCGCCTTGGGTTGCCGCGTGTCCTTCCAGAAGAACTCGTTATGATCTTGCCAGGAACCCAGAGTTTGCCGGAAGCCTTGGAGGTCACAGGGACCGGGCTGGAGCTGCCCCAGCCGCGCAGCAGCCAGAGCCGGCGTGCACCGCACAGAGGACGCGGCTGGGGTTCGAGGAGTGGCCTGCTCACGCTCTTTAGGAAGCTGGGCACGCTTTTTCTGGCGCCATTTTTGGCTTCTGCAAGCTCAGAGCATTGCTGCGAGGCCCAAGGGCTCCCAGGTATCTGGAGGTGTGAGGCTGCACCCAGCAGGGGAGGCAGAGGTCACGGGCCCCCTCCCCCCGCCTGGGTCCTCAGGCCGGCTCATTGCTGTTTGCCTGTGGTGCTGTGCTCAACCCAAGAGAGCCAGGGACGCTGGACAGGGGCGGGTGTGGGTGGCCCAGCAGCCACCCCCAACCAGTGGACTTGGCAGTTGGGGGAGGGTCAAGTCCCCAAGGCTCCTTCCCTGCAGGGTCAGTTCTGAAGGGGTCCCCTGAGCCCCTGGGGCCTGACACTAAAGCAGCTCACCAAGGCCTGCTCTCTTGCCTTCCCTCCCTGCTCCACCCCCCCCCCCCCCCCCCCGCGCGCCCCGGCTTCACCCAGAACTTGGCCTCTTCTAAACGAAGAGGAGAGTGCGTTAGGTGCATCTGGTGAGCGGCCCAGATGTGTGGAGTGCAAGTAACAGGAGAGAGAGAGAGGAAGCGGATGGGGAAAGGGCGGCCCCTCAGCTCCCTGGAAGCTGTGGCTGCCCCCAACTCTGCAGGCAGTCTCGCTACAAACCCGCTGTTCAGAAACACCAGTCACCTTGCACATGCAATCCGGGCAGGAGAAACCCAGGCTGGGTTTTTCCGTGGCTGGCGGCTCTGCCCCGTGAGTACAGCCTCCCCTCTTCTGATTTGCCCCAGTAGGAGCCCGGCTTATAAAATATTAACGCTGATGCTGGGATGGGGCAAGGCGCACTGTGTGTGCATTTTAGAGATCTCCAGACATTGCATTTGTGCAGTTTCTCACCCTGCTGGGGCAAGTCACTCAGCAAACAGTGCTGAGAGCGGTGAATGGGGGGGACTGCTAAGGTTACTTTTGTGCTATTCAGGTCCCTGGAAATGCAAGTGTCAGCATAAAGGAAGTCTACGGTTCCATTAAATTGCTAGGAAAAAAAAATATCAAGACAGTTGCTGTTAAAACAACAAACAAGAGAAGGGAAAAGAAAAAGAAAACCAAGGTTGGGTGACTCAGCCTGAATAAATTAAGAATAACTGAAGAACCAACTAGAGGCAGCACTCGGAATAAGCCAGGAGCCGCTGCGCTCTCAGGCGTCTTGCTGAAGGCTTTTGAGTCTCTCTCTCTCCTTCCCCCTCCCTCTGTCTCTCTATCTCTTTACTTTGGGGGATGGAAGGGCGTATATGTCTACCACTTGCCACTCTTATTTCTAAAGGAAACATTAAATAGCCATTCCAGTGAACAGTAAAAAAGATATTAGGTAGGAGCGGGCATTTGGCACAGTGGAGAAGAGAGCTTGGGTTGCTGGTATTGCTTCAGAGTGCCTGGGTTCAAGTTACGGCTCCACTTCCAATTCAGCTTCCTACCATGGTGCACCCTGGGAAGCAGTCAGTGGTGGCTTACACAGTTTGGTCTCTGCCAAACTGGCGGCTCTGGGCTGGCTCAGTCCACACTGTTGCTCTGGGGAGTGAACCAGTGGATGTAAGATCTCTGGTCTCTGGCTCTCTGCTTTTCAAATAAAATGAAAATAAGTTAAAAAGAGTTCATCGGTAGAACACATGTCCTTAAAGATGAGGTTCATCGTGCACAAAAGTTGGAAGGGCTCGGAGTATGTTTACAAAGAATTTGTATGTCCTTATATTCTGAAGTTGGGATTCAGGGCTCGTTAAAATGTTACTAACATGGGCACCAAAGAGGAGTGACTGCGCAGTTCCATTTTTAAAAGTTCACAAACTGGCATTCACCATTTTTTGCTATTAGGAAACAAGATGGTGGATATCCTGGTGTACTTGGGCAGTAACTGGGAGGGAGCTGGCCGTCTTGTGTGTTGATGGTGATGTGGGTGTGGCCAGTTTGAACTGGGTGCTTATGATCCATGGGCTGTCTTTATTTATTATATGCTTACATAAAAAATCCAACACTATACTGATATTTCACATGGGTTAACACACAAAAAAATTTTCACTCCTGCTAAATCAATGGATCCTAGTGCTTCTGCCTCAAGAGGGGTATTTTTGGGGCAGATATTTTGAGCCAGCTGGAGGGCAGGTGTGATCCCTCCTGGGGCCGGCTGCCCAGAGTGACACCTGCCGTCTGCCAGGGCCAGCTTACCTGCAACTTTGGAGTTGTACGCCACTCCCACCCCGCAGATATTGTTGTTGGCGGCGGCGGAGACCTCTCCTGCACATCGGGTCCCGTGGCTGTGGAAACACGGTGAAGACGGATTAGATGCAGCACCTGAGCAATCTGGAAGTGGCTCCTTATGCTCCATCACTGGCACTTTGCAATGGTCCAGCTGCTGCTGAGTCCGCATGGGGCCCACCCGGTTTCCCCTCTGTCCTTCTGTTTCCTTCAGTTGACTTTTTAAGATTTGTTTGTTTATTTGTTTAAAGGCAGAGTAACAGGGAGAGAGGGAGCAAGCGAGATCTTCCACCTGCTGGTCACTCCCTCAATGGCCACCCCAGACAGGTCTGGGCCAGGCTGAAGCCAGGAACCAGGGACTTCATCCCAGTCTCCCACATGGGTGGCAGGAGCTCGGCTACTTCGGCGGTCTTTTGCTGCATTCCTGGGAGTATTAGCAGGGCGCTGGATTGGAAGTGGAGCAGCCAGAGCTCAAACCAGCACTCCAGAATGGGATGCCGGTGTTGCAAATGGCTACCTAAACTGTTGCCACTCCCTGAGTTGTTTTCTTGACCTTGGGTTTTCTGTAATAACGAGGATCTCAGAATATCCTCAACCTTACAATTCTTACTTTAAAATTCAAAGCATCTTGCCACAGAAAATACACAGGTTGCCTTTAAAAATGAAACACAAGGTAAAGCAGGTGTGTGCTTCTTGGAACAGCTCTGGTTTTTCCGCAGCACTGGAGCTGAGGGCTGGTGCTTGTTTTCAGGGTCGGTTCAGCACCCAGGGGTAACTCTGTTGGTGATGGGTCATGGTCATTACTATACTTTACCCGGTCACAGCCTCCTTTGGGGATGCACTGAACACTACAGATTCCCATCTTCACCCAGAGGTTCGCAGCGTTCTGCACACAACTTCAAGGCTGACTGGTTAAGCATCTCAGCCATCAGACCATCTTTCCATGACTTGCCTGGCTTTATGGTTCTCGGCAAGGCCTTCTCAGAGCTCATGTTCTAGAATGCTCTGTGAATTGACACTGTAATTCCCTGAATTTTCTCCCTGTGCTTGCTCTCTCCTCCCTTATGCCAAAGGTCTGCGAATGGTTCATCTGCTCCTGTGTGAATTCCCCTGCCTCTGAACTGGGCTGCTGTGGTGACCGGCTTTGACTCTGAGAATGGAGTGGAAGGAGGTGTTGGTTCTTACAGTTATTGTGTGACCTGACAGCATCTATGTCCAACCTGGTGTCCCGTACAGGAACATGGGCTAGCCTGGGAATGTTGGGCTAGCCTGGGAATGCACAAGGCCAAGTGAAGTGAGAGGTACAGTAGCCTCCCTGGTGTTACTGCCCTTGGATGAGGCGACAAAGCACCCAGTGTGTGAGGGACGCCACCTTCATCATCCAGACCCAGCCAAGTCACTCAGCAGCAGTGGAGAGAGACAAGCTGTCCCCACTTCACCCTGCCAGGATTGGGAGCAAATCCCCATTTTTCTTTTTGTTAAGCTGCTGCATTTTGGGGAGGTTTGTGAAGTGGCGGTAGACTCTGAATCAGTCAGAATGCTGTTCAAGCCCCAGATGGCACTGAAGGTGTGGCAGACTGAAACGGCCAGCCCCAGCCCTGGTCCACTGGGGTGACATGTCGCATCACCAAGTCTGCTGGAGTGGAGCGCTCACCGCCTGCAGAACGCACGGGCGGCAAGGACTTCCCCATGCCCAGCAGGGAAGTGAGGGTGATGGCCTCACTGGATGCGCATCCTTAGGGTGTTTCCACTTCTGCAGTGTTGACCAGCGTCCTGTTGGAGGCAAGCAAAGCTATGGCACTAGTGCTTAAGGAATCACATTCGAGGGAAACCTCCCCCCCTTCTCTATATGAGCAAAAGTAAGTGCTACATCCATAACTGATGCAGTCAAGATTATTTATGGAACAAGAATGAACTCTGTATGAGATAGTATGTCAAAAGTTTCTTGGAGGGGCCGGCGCTGTGGCATAGTGGGTAAAGCTGCCACCTGCAGTGCTGGTATCCCATATGGGTGCTGGTTAGAGTCCCAGCTGCTCCACTTCCGATCCAGCTCTCTATGGCCTCAGCTATAGCCTGGGAAATCAGTGGAAGACGGCCCAAGTTCTTGGGTCCCTGCAACCTCATGGGAGACCCAGAGGAAGCTCCTGGCTCCTGGCTTTGGGTCGGCACAGCTCTGGTCCCTGCGGTCATCTGGGGAGTGAACCAGCAGAGGAAAGACCTCTCTCTCTCCTCTGCCTCTACCTCTCTGTAACTCTGCCTTTCAAATAAATAAATAAATAAATAAATTGTTAAAAAAAGTTTCTTGGAAACTGCATATTATGAAAAAAATCACACATGGATTTAAAAATTTTTGCACCCAAATAAATTTTTGAACCTGAAAAAATAAATTTTTGCACCATTATCCTTGAACATTTTGAAGTCCTGTTGTATTGTGAATGGGTAACCTCCATAGTCACAGCACAGGTCAGCCTTGTGTGAAAACTTGGGGTTTTATAGACTTGTCTTTCAGGTTTTAATCGGAGAGTCTGTTTAGGATGTGGTTTTCATGGTACCTTTTGTTCTGAATGCTAAATTTGTTTGGCGTAGTGGTTAACGTGCCCCTTGGGATGCCCACATCCCATGTAATATGCTTGGGTTCGAGTCCTGGCTCCTCTGTTTCAGATTCTAGTTTCCTGGAATGTGCATCCTGGAAGGCAGCAGATGATGGCTCAAGTACTTGGGGCCCTTGACACCCACACGGGAGACCCTAGTTGAGTTACTGGCTCCTGGCTTCAGCCTGGCCATCCCTGGCTGCTGTGGGCATTTGAGGAGTGAACCAGTGGATTGGAGGTCTGTCTGTCTGTCTCTTTATCTCTGTTTCTCTCTCTGCCTTTCAAATAAAAAAATTAGTTTTTTACAAAATGCAGAAGAAAATGCTAAATAAAACTGAAAAAAAAAACAGTGTGGAAATTCATGAATAAATACATTATATAGTGAAATATAAGACAGAGGGAGAGGTTGTGGCATAGAGGGTAAAGCTGCCAACTTTGACACTGGCATCCCAAATGGGTGCTGGTTCATGTCCTGGCTGCTTCCTTCTGATCCAGCTCTCTACTAAAGGCCTGGGAAAAGCAGCAGAGTTGGTTCAAGTGCTTGGGCCCCTGCCACCAATGTGGGAGACCAGATGAAGCTCCTGGCTCCTGGATTTGACCTGGTTCAGCCCTGGCTGTTGCAGCCACTTCGGGAGTGAACCAGCAGATGGAAGACCTCTCTCTCTGTAACTACTTTGAATAAATAAAACCTAAAAAAAAAAAAAAAAACCACGAGAAGAAAAAGAAAGGAAATACAAGCAGCTTTCAAAATGCTCACGGAATATAGAATTCAAAGCTAAGTTTATTTTGGAAAAAGAATTTTAAGATCTATGCACATAGGGAATCTTCTAAGATCATGGAAATGACTCAACATAACAAAGGGTGAATATGACAAACCCACAGCCAATATCATGTAGAATGAGGAAGAGTGTTAAGTTTCCTTTTGAGGTCGTGTTGTGGCATAGCCAGTAAAGCTGCTGCCTGTGGAGCCAGCATCCCATATGGGTGCTGGTTCGAGTCCTGGCTGCTCCACTTTTTTTTTTTTTTTTGACAGGCAGAGTTAGACAGTGAGAGAGAGAGACAGAGAGAGAGAGAAAGGTCTTCCTTCTGTTGGTTCACCCCCCAAATGGCCACCATGGCCGGTACACTGTGCCGATCCGAAGCCAGGAGCCAGGTGCTTCCTCCTGGTCTCCCATGCAGGTGCAGGGCCCAGCACTTGGGCCATCCTCCACTGCCTTCCCGGGCAACAGCAGAGAGCTGGACTTGAAGAGGAGCAACAGGGACAGAATCTGGCACCCCAACTGGGTCTAGAACCTGGGGTGCCAGCGCCACAGGCGGAGGATTAGCCTAGTAAGCTGCGGCGCCGGCCCCGGCTGCTCCACTTCTAATCCAGCTCCCTACTAATACACCTGGGAAAGCAATGGAGGACGGCCCAAGTCTTGGGCCCCTGCACCCACATGAAAGACCTGGAAGAAGCTCCTGGCTCCTGGCTTTGGTCTGGCCAGCCCTGGCCATTTCAGAGATTTGGGGAGTGAATGAGTGGATGGAAAATCTCTCTCTCTCTGTGTCTCTCCACTCTCTAACTCTGCTTCTCAAACAAATAAAATAAATTTTAAAAAACAATTGACCTGGCCAGTGCCGTGACTTAACAGGCTAATCCTCCACCTTGCGGCGCCGGCACACCGGGTTCTAGTCCCGGTTGGGGTGCCGGATTCTGTCCCGGTTGCCCCTCTTCCAGGCCAGCTCTCTGCTATGGCCTGGGAAGGCAGTGGAGGATGGCCCAATGCTTGGGCCCTGCACCCGCATGGGAGACCAGGAGAGGCACCTGGCTCCTGGCTTCGGATCAGCGAGATGCGCCGGCCGCAGCGGCCATTGGAGGGTGAACCAACGGCAAAAAGGAAGACCTTTCTCTCTCTCTCACTATCCACTCTGCCTGTCAAAACAAACAAACAAACAAACAAAAAAACAATTGACCTAAAAAAAATTAAGGCTCTCGCTCTAAGATTTAGAACCAGACAAGAATTTCACTCTCACTGCTCTTATTCAATGTAGTATTGGAAATTTTAACCAGAGTCATTAGGAACAAGAAATAAAAGGTATTCAGATATGACAGGAGGAAATCAAATTATTCTTGTTTGCAGATGACTTGAGTCTTTATACAAAAAAATCTAGACTGCATCAAGAGACTATTAGAACTAATAAAAAAATTCAGTAAAGTCACAGGATACAAAATTAGCACAAAAATCAGTAGCATTTTTCTACTCTAATAATGAATTCAATGAGAAAGAAATTATAAAAGCAACCCACTCACAGTAGCTCCAAAAATACCTTACAATAAATTTAACTGTTTAAACCATGGTTAAAATGAACATTACAAAACAGAGATGAAAGAAATTGATGACAAAAATGGATAGATCGGAAAAACTAATATTATTAAAATGTCCACACTACCCCAAGCAACTTGCAGATTCAATGTAGTTCCCATTGAGATACCAATGGCATTCTTTATAGAACTGGACCATTTTAAAAATTCAAATGGAAGCACAATAGCCCCCACATAGCCAAAACAATCTTGAATATAAATAAAGGACGAAGCTGAAGGCATCACAATGCCAGATTTCTGGGCAAACTACAGAGCTATTTTGATCCAAACAGCATGGTACTGGCATGAAAACAGACACATATACCAAAGGGAAAAAACAGAAACCCCAGAGGTGAATTGACACAGCTACAACTAACTCATCTTTGACAAAGAAGTTGAAAACACAGCAAAGAAAGGACAATCTTTTCAATAAATAGTGCTGGGAAAAGTGGAATTCCACACGCAAAATACTGAAACTTGACCCCTACCTCCCTCCATATACAAAAGTCAACCCCAAGTGGATCAGGAATCTAAGTGTAAGACCTGACACCATAAAAACACAGGGGAAACACTTTAGGACACTGATAGAGGCAGTGATCATTTGGATAAGATCACAAAACATAGGCAACAAAAACAAAAACAGACAAGCAGAACTGCACCAAAAAAGGAAGCTTCTGCACATCAAAAGAAACGATCAACAGAGTAAAGAGATAGCCAACAAAATGAGAAAAAGTATTTGCAATTTATGCATCTCACAGAGAATTAATATCCAGAATATGTAAAGGACTTAAATAACTGAGCAAAAACCTGAACAATTCAGTTACAAAATGGGCAAAGGACATGAATAGGTATTTTTCATAAGAAGAAATACAAATGGCCAAAAATTTATGAAAAATGCTCAAAATGACAAATGTTGGCAAAGACACGGAGAAAAGGGACCTCTTAAACACTGTTGTTGGGAATGCAAGTTTGTACAGCCATTATGGTGAACAGTATGGTGGTGCCTAGAAAAAACTACAAATAAATCTAACATAGGACTCAGCTACCCTACTTCTGAGAATATATCTGAAGGAAAGGAAACAGCATGTGAAAAGGATACTGCACTCCCATGTTCATTGCAACACTATTCACAATAGCCAAGATATGGAATCAACTTTGATGTCTATCAATGGATAAAAGGGTAAAAAAATGCGATAAATATACACAATGGAGTATTTTTCAACCATAAGAAAGAATGAAATCCTGACATTTGCAGCAAAATGGATGGAATTGGAGATCATTATATTAAGTGAAATAAGCCATACTCAGAAAGACAAACACCACATGTTCTCTCTCACATGCGAATGTTAAAAAAAGATAATCACTCTTAACTAAGAGGAGTGAGTACGAGGGGTTGGCAAGGGTGAGGAGTGGGACGACAGCAAGGCTGGATAACGGGCACCAAAGCACAGTTAGAGAGCAGTGACAAATTCCAGTGTTCCGTAGCGTAGCAGGGCAGCTACAGTTCCACAACAGTGTATGATACTCTGTATAAAGGACTGGGCAAGTGGAGCTGGCAGGCTTCAAATACAAAGAAAAATAAGGAAATACAAAGGCCGGGTGTATGCTTTGTGCCCCATAAAAACAGACAAGTATCACATGTTAATCCAAAATTTCCATTAATGAGATAATTTCAGAAAAAGGGAAAAAGCCATCAAGTTAAAAACAAGGGAAATCTTAATAAAATATGGAAGTGTTATAGTTAGTAATAATGTGTCAATATTTTTCCAATGATAATAACATTAATTGTAACAATACTGGTTCACTAATTGAATCTTGCTTATGTTAGGTGTTAGTAATGGGATATAGGGCCCATAAAAACTCACTATTTTATCCTTACAATATTACATTATTTTTAAAAATTATTTATTTATTTATTTTTGACAGGCAGAGTTAGACAATGAGAGAGAGAGAGAGAAAGGTCTTCCTTCCGTGGATTCACCCCCTAAAATGGCTGCTACAGCTGTTGTGCTGCGCTGGTCCAAAGCCAGGAGCCAGGTGCCTCCTCCTTGTCTCCCATGCGGGTGCAGGGCCCAAGCACTTGGGCCATCCTCCACTGCTTTCCCGGGCCACAGCAGAGAGCTGGGCTGGAAGAGGAGCAACCGGGACAGAATCTGGTGCTCCAACTGGGACTAGAACCCGGGATGCTGGCACCGCAGGTGGAGGATTAGCCTAGTGAGGATTAGCCTAGTGAGCTGCGGCGCTGGTCCACAATATTACTTTAAATCTAAACACTGCTCTAAAAAGTAAGCTTTATTTTTAGAAAGAAACAATATTTTGGAAAATGCACACCACACAAAAAACTGCATGGATTTCAAAATATTTTTGCACCAACATAAACATCCTTGAATTCCATTTTTTTCTATGAACTTTTTGAAGTACCTCATATATGTACACTTTGTATTGATTCACACGTACTTTAAATGAATATAAGTATACATTTGTATTTTTGTCTATCTGTACATTTATGGTTATAAATTTATATATACTGCATACTTACAAATACATCCAAATGTTGTATATTTGAGTATATATTTATGTAAAATATATCATAGGGGCCAGCGCTGTGGTGTAGCAGGTAATGCCCTGGCGTGTAGCTCTGGCATCCCATATGAGTGCTGGTCCTAGTCCCGGCTGCTCCTCTTCTGGTCCAGCTCTCTGGTATGGCCTGGGATAGCAGTAAAAGATGGCTCAAGTCCTTGGGCCCCTGCACCCATGTGGGAGACCCTGAAGAATCTTCTGGCTCCTGGCTTCAGATCGGCGCAGCTCTGGCCGTTGTGGCCATCTGGGGAATGAACCAGCGGATAGAGGACTTCTCTGTCTCTACGTCTCTCTGCAACTCTTTCAAATAAATAAAATAAGTCTTTTAAAAAATATAGAATACGCATGTAATTACTTATATACATATATCTTATATTTTCTTTTTCATATTGATGCCTAGTAATTGGGTATATTCATGGGGTGCAGTGAGATAATCTGATGCAAGTTGTACAATGCATATTGATCACCTCAGGATAATGAAATGAAAGCTTCTCCCTTGCCGTTGTTTGTAGACTGTGCTGAGTTTCTGTGAACTGCAGCCCCCCTGTTGTGCTGTATAGCACTAGGATTTACTCCTGGGTGACTGCGTTTTGATCCTTGTTGTCCAGCCTCCCTACATCCCTTGCCCCTTACTCTTCAAAGCCTCTAGGGAGCACTGTTCTACTCTCTATTTCCATGAAAACACCTTTAGTTTTTTGAAAACATCTTCTTTTAGCTTCCACAGCACATGTATAGTTAAAAATGGATGTTTCATGGGTACTGATTAAATTTGGTTTCTGTATGCACGGAGTCAAATCAACCACGTGTCTGATTCAACGGAGCACTGATTTCGTGAGTCTTTAACAATCAACACTGGGAAAAATCTTCCTGAGACCTGAGGTGCGTAGAGATGATGCCTTCAGCCACACCTGTGAGAACACGGGTGGCTGGACGGGAACCAGGCCATGTGTAGAACCCTGTGGGGTGTGTTGTCAGTTAAGAGGGGAGCTGGGAGGAAACAGCCCGTCAAAGCTGAGACTCAGAGGAGCCAATCCTCACAATGAGAAAATAGTTGAGCCAGGTCTTAGACCAATGTCCAATGACTGGACCACCCGGTACATTCTCGTGGGGCCGTCCTAGCCCTAAAAACTGCTCACTGAAGACTCCAGTATATGTGCATGTGATCTGGCTTGAACAATTGAAAGACACTGAATGATGTTCCTGAATCCTTGATTTTGGTCTTTCAGTGGGGAGGTGAATGTCACGGACTCTCCAGAAGGTCACACAGACACATTTCACTGCTGCACTGGTGCCACTAAGGACAAGCATGGAACACAGCCTCCGCGTCTCTTCACAAAGTGGTGTGCTTTGGTCCCACTGCCTCGAGTGCCTTCCCCTTGTCTCCTACCTTCCCCGGTGTCTCAGGCCAAGGTACTTGCTTCCCTGAATGTCATGAAATACAGGGGCCCAAGGGCTTGGGCCATCTTCCACTGCTTCCCAGGCCATAGCAGAGAGCTGGATCGGAAGAGGAGCAGCCGGGTCTCGAACTGGCACCCATATGGGATGCCAGCGCTTCATGCCAGGGCATTAACTGGCTGCACCACAGCACCGGCTCCCCTAATAACTTTCTGTAGCTCCCTCTGGCCTCGAGAATGAGAAGGGGAAAGGGGTGTAGGAGGCAAAGGAAGCCCATGCTTCATGATCAGCCTCCTTCTAATGCAGGGAATTGGGAGGTGAGTGGCTGGAGTCACAGTTTGTGCTGTTTCCACCTGTCTCTGGGTCCATGCAACGAGGCTTTCTTGCTCCTTCCACGAAGAAGTGTATTTGCCCTGCCCTGAGTCTAGACTGCTCTTGTGACTTGTTTAGGTTACAAAATTGCATTGGATGGGATAAGCCCAGGCTTCAAGAGCCTTTGTGATGTTTCTGCTTTTTTTGGGGGGCCCTGTCTAGGTGCAGAGAAACAAGCCTGGGCTAGCCTACTGGGGGATGAGACACATATAAAACCCCTCATGCTTCTCACCCCGGCTGACAGCCATCCACAGACATGGGAGAAGGACATCCTAAAACAGCCAGCCTGCCGGCTGACCACGGGCACACCAGTGAGCCCAGCCTGCTTCAGATCCACAGAAGTAACGGTCTCCTAGACTTGCTCAGGCAACATTTAGTGTTGTCACACTGCTGTTTTTGCTCATTCAAACTGGTGAGAAGTGGTGTCTCACTGGCTTATCTTCCATTTTCAATATTGCTAGCAAGCTAGACTCTCACATTTTTGTAAAAAGATTTATTTTATTTATTTGAAGGAGAGAGAGAGAGAGAGAGAGAGAGAGAGAGAGAGAATCTCCAATCCACTGGTTCACTCCCCAAATGCCTACAATAGCCAGGGATGGCCAGGCTGAAGCCAAGGGCCAATATGTCAACCTGGGTCTCTGATGTGGGTGTCAAGGGCCCCAAGTACTTGAGCCATCATCTGCTGCCTTCCAGGATGCACATTCCAGGAAACTAGAATCTGAAACAGAGGAGCCAGGACTCGAACCCAAGCATATTACATGGGATGTGGGCATCCCAAGGGGCACGTTAACCACTACGCCAAACAAATTTAGCATTCAGAACAAATGGTACCATGAAAACCACATCCAAAACAGACTTCCCCTTCAAGTTAAACCCTAACGAGCCAGGAACTTCATCCAGGTCTCCCACGTGGGTGCAGGGCTCCAAGTATTTGGGCCATGTTCCACTGCTTTTCCAGGTGCATTAGTAGGGAGTTGGATTGGAAGAGTAGCAGCTGAGACTCAGCTGGTGTCAATGGGATGCCAACATTCCGAACAGCAGTGTAACCTGCTACACCACAACACCAGCTCCTCTTTTTTGGTATTTCAAAATATTTACTTTTATGGACTTTATTCTTTTAAAATTGATATAAATTGTATACATTTACCATATGCAACATTATGTCTATGTATTGAGGACTGGCTGACTCTAGCTAATTAGATGGCATGTATGCTTCTAGGCTTGCCTTCCAGGTGACTGTTCCTGCTCTTTCTCTCATGGTTTGATGCAAACAAGTACACATGTGGAAAGTGTGTGCAACTCTGAATTAAAGTTTACAGGAAAGATGTTCTGCTGGGACCACACGGATGGACCAGTAGCTAATGCTAAATAAACTTCTACTGTGTTACAACATTAAGTCATTATGACTTTGGGGATTTAGCTGTTGGAGCTGCTAGAAGTTGAACTAGTGCGTTTTAATTTTATTCATATTAACTTGTTCTTCGATAGTACTAGATGCTACTTGTTTCCTGTTTTGGAGGAGAAATTCAAATAAGAAGGTGAAGTAAACTTATTTTATGGATGTCATGTAAAGAGATGTTTGGGTGACAAGGATCAGAAGAATGCAGTCTTTGATGAACAGAAAAAAAGTCTGCTTTGTGTAATTGTACAAGTATCATCTGCTTCCTTCTTCCGAGGTGTTGCAGTGTGTTTGACGAACTTTTGGCATCTGTGGATTTAACACACACTTTGAAGCTGGTGCGTTCAGTGGCTCTGTTAATTCTTGCACTTTAATGTTTCCATTTTGGCTTATGTTTATTGTTTAAACAATATTAAGTTATGAAATATTAAATAATACAATATTGGTGAATAACACACGCATTTCATTTGAGCACTATCCAGATCTATTAAAGGTTAATATTTTCCATACTTTAGGTTTTTTTTTTAAAAGATTTTATTTATTTATTTGAGAGTTACAGAGAAAGGGAAAAAGAGAAAGGTCTTCCATCCATTGAGTCACTCCCCAAATGGCTGCAATGGCTGGAGCTGGGCCAATCCAAAGCCAGGAGGCAGGAGATTCTTCTGGGTCTCCCATGTGTGTGCAGGGACTCAAGCACTTGGGTCATCTTCCACTGCTTTCCTAGGCCATCAGCAGGGAGCTGGATCGGAAGTGGAGCAGCTGGGACTTGAACTGGTGCCCATATGGGATTCCAGCACCACAGGTGTAGGCTTAGCCTACTATGCCACAGTGCTAGCCCCTAGAACTTTTAAAGAAGGATTTACTTAGGTATTTGAAAGTCAGAGCTGCACAGTGAGTGGAAGAGACAGAGAGAGATCATCCATCCCCTGATCCATTCCCCTGATGGTCGCAACGGCTGGGGCTGGGCCAGGCCGAAGCCAGGAGACTGGAGCTCTTCTTCTGGGTCTTCCACATGGGAAAAGGGGCCCTAGCACTTGGGCCATCTTCTACTGCTTTCTCAGACGCATTAGCAGAAAGCTGGATCAGAAGTAGAGCAGCTGGGACTTGAACCAGTGCCCATATAGGATGCTGGTGCCGCAGGTGAAGGCTTTACCTGTTGTGCTACAGCACCTGCCCCCATACTTCAGATTTTTTAAAAAAATATTTATTTATTTATTTGAAAGTCAGAGTTACGCAAAGAGAGAAGGAGAGGCAGAGAGAGAGAGAGAGAGAGAGAGAGAGAGAGAGAGGTCTTCCATCTGGTTCACTCCCCAGTTGGTTGCAATGGCCAGAGCTGTGCTGATCCAAAGCCAGGAGCCAGGAGCTTCTTTGGGTCTCCCACATGGGTGCAGGGGCCCAAGTGTAAGACCCCTGCTAAAAGTAAATATTAAAATAATATTATAGTAAAGGGTTAAAAAGTTTAGCTGCTGACAGTAGACATCCCTTAAAATAACTGTGTCTCCACCTGTCTGCAGAATAACCTTGGGAAACTGCCTTGTGAAACTGCTCTGTGTAACTGTTTCACGCGATAACACTTGCCGAAGTCCAGAAAAGAGTTGCAATAAGGTTCTGTGACCATTGTATAAACTTACCCCTTCCCTCGCTAAAATCGCTAAAATCGCAACAAGAGTTTGCCCTTCAAAATAGCTAATCACCAAACGCCCTGCATACATATGTTAATCAGCTGGCTATTGTCTTTAAAAACTGCTGTAACCCTGCTCGGGGCTCTCTCGCTCTCTCTGAGGAGCCCTTTTGCGCAAACGTTCAATAAACCGCCTCGTGTTCTTTGTATCGTCTGGCCTGAGGTCTGGGTCTCTGGGGTCGCCATCCTGATGACCACGAAATTGGGGTCGTTCACAAGGACTTGGGCCATCTTCTACTGCTTTCCCAGGCCACAGCAGAAGTGGAGCAGCTGGGACTCAAATCCGCGCCCATATGGGATGCAGGCACTGCAGGTGGTGGTTTTACCTGCTACGTCATAGCGCCGGACCCTGTAAATCACTTGAAAAGTGATATTCTTGTGTATCAGTCACTTGTACGCATGTAGGAGGCTTTCTGGAGTCATTACATAGGAGTGAATGTAGACTGTATGGCTGTGTACCATCTCCTGCAGGTGGGAGGGTTCCTGCTGCTGGGCATCCTAGCCTACTCTTGTCCACCTCTACCATTTTGCTAACCCAGATGGTGTGAAATGGTACCTCATTTTCTCATTACTAGTCGGGTAACCTTTTTCTTTTTTTTTTTCCTTCTTTTTCAAGATTTATTTATTTGAAAGGCAGAGTTAGAGAGGCAGAGAGAGAGAGAGAGAGAGAGAGAGAGAGAGAGAAAGGTCTTCCATCTGCCAGTTCACTCCCCAAATGGCCGCAATGGCTGGAGCTGAGTTGATCCAAAGCCAGGAGCCAGGAGCTTCTTCTAGGTCTCCCATATGCGTGCAGGGGTCAAAGGACTTAGACCATCTTCTACTGCTTTCCCAGGTCATAGCAGAGAGCTGGATCAGAAGTGGAGCCAGCAGGCCTGGAACTGGTAGTCATATGGAATTCAATCCAGGTCTCCCAGGGGAATGGCAGGGACCTATGTACTTGAGCCATCACTTGCTGCTTTCCAGGGTGTGCATTTGTGGACAGCTGGAACTGGAAGTGGAGCCATGCATCTGTTATGGAATGTGGGTGTCCCAAGAGATACCTTAACCACTACACGGAGCCTGTGTCTGAGCTCTCTCTTCTGTTTCTTTGATCTTTTTGCCTCTTCTATGCTAATCCTACACTCTCATGATCATTATGGTTTAATAATGTTTTCATATCTTTGATATCTGGTAGGCAAAGCTTTGCCCACCTCACTGCTGTTCTGTTGTTGATCTTCTCTTTTTTCTTTCTTCATCACCTTCATAATCCTCCTCCTCTCTGCCTCTTCCTTCTCCTTCTTTGTCTTCTATTCGTGGCCCTTTGCTTTCCCATAGCAAGGTTGGGATCATTTTGCCCAGTTCCACTGAGAAACACTCTTGAAGCATCAAGGTGAATCGCAGTGATTAACTTGACACCTTTATATTGTTCCATCTTCTCATCAAGAGCTTAGTGTGTCATTTTATTCATTTAGGGCTGCAGTTATGTCTCTTCTAAGCTCTGTGATTTTCTCACATCTTTTCTTAAATTTACAATGATTTGATAATGCAGAATGTCAAGTAAGAGATGGTGAGCCTCACTTTCAGCTTGTCCCAGACTTAAAGAAAGAGGAATGTTTACTGTAGATTTTTTATAAAGAGACCATGTTATCAATTTGATAATTATTTTTTTAAATTGCACCCAGGCAAGATTTTATCCCATTTATTGGAATTTTATTCTGGAAGCTAGAATATTTTCTATACTTTAGATTTTTTCAAAAGAGATTTATTTAATTATTTGAATTATTTGAGCCACACAGTGAGAGGGAGGGAGGGGGAGAGAGAGAGAGAGAGAGAGAGAGAGAGAGAGATCTCATCCATTCACTGATTTATACATCAAATGGCTTTGATGGCTGGGGCTGGACTGGAGCTCCTGGTAATTGATTCTTTTTTCACATTAGTGTTTTTGTTTTTGCCTGTGTCTCCCATATTTCTTCATCTTTTTAAACGGATGCATTTATCACTTTGAGAAAACTAAATTTAAGTAACTTACTTGAAATTAAGTTCTCTTAAACTCTTTTTCAAGACAGCACAAAATTATTTTCCTCTGCTTTAAATTCATGTCATGATTTTTAATTCTGTTGGGTGCATTTTTGGTTCAGAGCCTTAAATTGCAGGTTAATTCTGAGGTGGGGATTTCTCTCCTCTTCTTTCTCTCTCCTCCCTTGTGCTCTTTTTCTGGCTGTGGGTGCTATGGTTGCTTCAGTTGAATCTTCAGCTCTGTCTCCCATATCCAGGTTCTTTAGTATTACGTCAGGTGTCTGTAGTCACAGAGCTAACCAGGAGAAGGTAAATTCAGCTAGCAAGCTAGTGATCAAGTTGGCCAAGTTCATGGACATGAAGCTGTCTTTGTTCTCCAGTCTCTAGCCTCCTTGGTCTACAGACTCTTCAACGGCCAAAGTCCCACAGTGCCAGCTGCAGTCTTTTGAGCCATGTATTTTAGAATTAAGTGTCAGTGTTAGCTATTTTAGAACTGATGTGCAGAGATTCCCCAGTTAGTTTACATAAACCATGTTGGTTGGCTAATGCCCAATGATCTCTATAGGATCAGACTCTGAGGTTTCAAGAGCCTATGGGTGGGGCCGGCGTTATGGTGTAGTGGGTAAAGCTGCCATTTGCAGAAGATGGCCCAAGTCCTTGCACCAGTGTGGAGACCAGGAAGAAACTTCCGGCTCCTGGCTTTGGATCAGTGCAGCTCCAGCCATTGTGGCCATTTGGGGAGTGAACCAGCGGATGGAAGACCTCTCTTTCTCTCTCTCTCTGCCTCTAACTCTGCCTTTCGAATAAATAAATAAATCTTAAAAAAAAGAGCCTATGGGTTAGGACAGGAGAGAATGGATGGGTTAGACAGGACAGGTTACAACAGGTGACAGCTGAGAATGTGCATGGCTACATCTGTGGAAAACCCGGTCTGTGGTCCAGCAGCCATAGCTTCTGGAGAAGTGAGGAGCTCTCTGTCTTTCTGAGGCTGGGTGCTAGACTTTTCAATTCTCTTGATGTATTCACCTTGCCTCCTGTCCAGGCAGTATCTTTGTATGTAACTTCCCTTTTAATCAGCAGTGCAGAAGCACAGTACTAGAGCCTTGTCA
Organism: Lepus europaeus; assembly: GCF_033115175.1. NCBI lineage: Eukaryota > Metazoa > Chordata > Mammalia > Lagomorpha > Leporidae > Lepus > Lepus europaeus. Next base: position 83,355,086 of record NC_084836.1, read on the forward strand.
GAAAGTTCAGTCTTGAGCTGACTGCTACCTGGTTTTGTTAAAGGCTTCCACGAGAGAATGGATGTCTGAGAAAGGCAGCTAAACGGTTGGGCTGCCTGTCCACTCCTTTGGTGTTGATTTTCCTACTTTCCTGTGTCTTTGGAGAATATTTTACATAGCCCCTGTAGAAATCTCTTTACTTAAATTCACATTTATGTTTGCTGGAAGTGCCTACATTGTGCCATGCTCTATACCAAACACTGTTTATAAATGTCTCTAATTCTCAACATAAACAAATGTGCAACGTGAGAGCCCATTTTAGAGATGGTGAAACTGATTCAGGGATCACTTTTTCCATACCAGGCAAGGAACATAACACTGCATTTGTCAGCCATTATCTGCTGTTTATCTCTTCACTCTATATAATTACAACCACTCAAGGACTTTAAAATTCTCCCTGTATGATGCACACGAGATTAACTTTCAAAGTTAATACCAATGTAGAAGTATTTCTTTGAGAATCCTATGATTTTCTCCATAATCCCTCAATCTGTATTATATATATTTGTTATAGATGAAGGGAACATTTAAAATGATGAATACTTGTATAATCCAGGTAGGGGACTAGAAATGGGAAACAGAAAAGCCTGGTATTTCTCTACTGGCTCTGAATAACTAACAGAATTGCCCTCTGGTGGATGTCACCGTGCTCTGGTTTGGATTTAGAGAGGGGTGGTTACAAGCAGCAACCTTGGAGCTCCTAGGAGCTCCTATCAACTCACTAGGAAGCCTCGAGGCTCAGATGAAAAAAAGTTAGATTAGGTCTTTGAGAACAGTTGGGATTTTATTATCTGAGAGATGACTGTAGAATTAGTCTACAAAGCCGTGAGGGAGAAATGCTCATTTATTCCTGAACCACGAGGAGTCACCAGAGTAAAATATCCGCTTCCGTGAGTGTGGGACCTGCCAGCCTGTAGGGCCAGGTTCCACACATGTTCCTCTGCCGCCTGTCGTGCCGCGGTCTTCAAGATGAAATACGACTTTTAATAAGCAAGGAAAGTTAGTCACTGAAATTTGCTCTTATTTGAGGCTTTAACCAAGGCTATCAATCAAATTAGCGCCCATAGAGATAAATGTTCTTCAGCATCCATTTCATCTTCCTCCCTCTACCTTTCTAGTTGCTTGAGTAATAAATGTCTTCTCTCTCCCTGAATTTATAGTAAACTTTCTGCAGCCAGCAATGGCATCTAATCCAGAAACCCTTACTCTTTAGGGCTTACGAGACACAGTGTGCCGCATCCTCTGATGCTTCATAAATATTGCTGGTGGCAGAGATGACATTTCAGTGTGAATGCCTGTCAAGGAAATGCTACGCAAGAGGGATTTTTATGGACAACAGCACAGTAATGGAATAGAGATCTGCGATGCATCAGCAAACATTGACTTAAAACTGAGCGAGGCTGCAAGATTATTGACAAAGCGTGGGCTGCAAACCTTGTAAGCAGCCGACAGCTCGCAAATGGACAGATGTCAAGGCCACTCAACGTCTCAGCACGGCTGAAAGGCAGGCCACCCATCCATCAGCCGGCTGATCGATATTTATTGAATGCCATCAAGGAAGGAAATATGATGCCAGATCCTGATCCCACACAGCAAATCAATTCTATCTGTTTTGCACATTAAAGGACATTCATTAAGTGCATATTACTTTCTACCATTTTGTGCTTTGGGTTATTATTATTATTTTGTTTGTCCAGATTTATTTCCCTGATTGCAAACTAGGAGAAAATTGTACTCTCCCCCCCTCCCCCATTTCTCAGCTGTGTGTCAAAATGTATCCCTGGAGTTCCAATACTGTATGTGATTATTATGTGGTTCATGGTAACATAAGTACGCATGCTCTGCCTACAAAAAAAAAAAGTACAAAATCAGATTGAAATCAAGACATTCTAATATACAGGCTCCCTAAGAGCAGTTCTATGTATGTGTGAAGCTTGTTTTCATAGAAAGAGTCCCTGGCTTGGAGCTTTAAATATACTTGTAGAGAAATGTACACTTGAAGAGAAACAAGTTAGAAACACGCACATAGGTGTGATGCGATGGTTTGATGAGTCAGGAAAACTCAGGACAGACGTATTGCCCTTGAACCTGCTTCCCCAGCCAAGGCGGACAGTCTACTTGCTTGCTTGAGGGTGTCCCTGTTGTGCACTCTATTTTCTACTTTGCTGTGGTGCAGGCCCATCGCATTTCCTGGGCAGATACTGCTGCTGCGTTCTAAGTGGCCTCTGCAGCAGGCTGTGTGGCAGAAACAGCCCACGTCTCATCTGTGACACCTCCCCCCACCATCTTGATCGGGGTTTTGGTGCATGCTGATAGGAGCATTTCTCATGAGCCCAACTCTGCCAAAACAGAGCTGGGCACCACATAGGATGCCCATGCTCAGAAAACACCTGATGAACCCGGTCAAGTCTTGGTGGCTGCACAGCTGGTAAGGGGTTCCTGCTGGATCAGCAGCAGACCCTGCTCTGGCCAAGGGCAAGTGCAGGTTCAAGGCTCCTAGAGCCTGTGGGTGGTAACCCTCCTTGAGCGCAGTGGGAAAATGAACCTCATCTATTCCCCTCACCCAGTTTCTGACCCAACCACCACATCTCTCCTTCCTTTTCCCAAAGACTTCTGTGTCCCACCTCTTCCAGGAGTCCTTAGAATGCCAGTCCCTGCACTGGCCTCTACCTGCCAGACCAGGTATCCAGGCTACCTCCTGAACATACCCCACACCTCCCTGTCTCCCCATCTTTGCCTCAGTTGTACCCTTGCCCTGGAGCATATTTGCCCCCTCCCTCAATTCCATCCATTACCTTCCTTCAAATCCCAGATCAGTGACCCCCTAACTAGCATCAAACCCTCCACTGCTTATTATCTGTGTGACTGCACAAGTTACTTAACCGCTCTGTGCCTCAGTTTCCAAAATGAGGATAACACGGTACTATCTATTTTAGAGGGTTACTATGAGAAGCAATTGAATTAATACATGCAAAGTCCTTAAAACAGTGCCTTAATAATAGTTCCTGCTCAATGTGCATTAGCTCCTCTTGTGCTATTTTGGCCTAGGCAACATTTTTCACTCTAGTAATTTGGGCATCTGTTGCCTCCTCATTTGACATTGCAAGCTTTTCAGTAAGCACCAAACTAAAGTCCCAATTCTGTTTCTTGCTTATTTTATGCTCTATGCTTTTCAAATTCACTTCTTATTATAGAAGATATAAAAATCATGCAAAATAGCATGAAATCCCGTATACCCATCCCCTGGCTTTGGCAGTGACCAACTGATAGCCAATTTTATTTCCTCTGCATCCCAACCCATTCCCTTCCATCCTTCGTCAAGACATCAATAATAGTGAATACCAGGCATGTGAGGATTTCACCCCAGAGAGATTTTTAATAGAAATGTATCACACTCATGGGAGGGGTGCTTTATTCAATTCCTCCTTATGCCAAGCAGGTATCATCTCCAGGATGGTGACAATCATTGGACCAAGAATTTTCCCAGTGGAGTGGGTCTGAACTCTGACACACCATCCTCTCACACCACCTATAGCAGCAGGTATGTTCTGAGAGCTCATGAGTTGAGTGTGGCATCATTCAGTCTTCATAACAAGAAGCCTCGGTGGATGAGGTTCTTTGAAAATGACTCGATAATTGAGAAAAGTCCATTTATTGGTCAAAGTGGACATTCTGTCTTGAGTCATTGGCTCCTTAAGACCCAAGGAATGTGCCTGCCTGAGTCACTATGACTGTGTCTCGGGTAATTAGACACTTGGGAATTTTTTTCGCTGACAATGATGAATTTTTATTACCCTAAGCATAATTAGCCCTAATTAGAGGTTTCTAGCTAGTTTAAAATGGTACTTTCAAGAACTAGTTTGAAAATGGAAATATGCAATGTCTTAAGAAGGAAGACATTTCCTTAATGTTGTTGTTGTTATTGTTGTTGTTTTTAAAATTTATTTATTTGAAAGTCAGAGTTATACACAGAGAGAGAAAGACAGAGAGAGACACACACACATGGGGTGGCGGGGAGGGCGACCTTCCATCCGCTGGTTCACTCTCCAGAAGACCACCAACAGCTGGGGCTGGGCCAGGCTGAAGCCAGGACCCAGGAGCTTCTTCCAGGTCTCCTTCCGTGTGCAGGGGCCTAAGCACTTGGGCCATCCTCTGCTATATTTTCCAAGCTATTAGCAGGGAGCTGGATTGGAAGTGGAGCAACCAGGACACGAACTGGTGCCCATATGGGATGCTGGCGCTGCAGGTGATGGCTTTACCTGCACAATAGTGGCCGCCCCTTCTCCCTGTGTTGTTTCTTAAGAACTACTCTTACAGTATATCATACAGGAAGATTTGGTTGAGTGAGTTGTGTTTTGGCTCTTAAAATGTAGTTGAGGAAAAAGTATTTAGTGGGTTAAATAAGGGTGCTTCAAAAAGTTCATGGAAATTGGAATTCAGAGGTAAGCTGAGGAGGGCACTGAGGCATAATGGGTTAAGGTGTCACTTGGGATGCCTGCATCCTATAACAGAGTGCTGTTTTAAGTCCTGGATACTCTGCTTCCAGTCCAGCTTCCTGCTAATGCATTCTGGGAGGCATCAGATGATGTCTCAAGTGCTTGGGGCCCTGCCACCAGTGAGGGAGACCCAGGTGGAATTACGGGCTTCTAGCCCACTCCTGGTATTGTAGATATTTGGGGAGTGAACAGCAGATGGAAGACTTCCTTTTTTTTTTTCTCTCTCTCTCTCTCCTCAGTCTGCCTTTCAAGTAGATGAAAATAAATGTATAGACATCAAAAAACTAATAAGTTTATTTTTGTGCAGAAAAGTTTGAAATCCATATATGCTTTTTTCCCAATGCATGTTTCCTGCAAAGTTTTTGAAGACTGCTCAAATTCCTGGATCAAGCCATTGAAGATAAGCATTATACCTACAGCCACAGGGAGACTGCAAGTAGCCAGCACATTTGTTGCTGCCTTCTTTTCTGATATTCATGTGGACAGTTGCTAATCAATCATATCTGATTTCCGGCTTAGTGACATTTATCTGACAACTACATATCTCTGTGTCTATTATTATTTGCTAAGGGTATTTGAGGATCTAGGGTTGGAAGTCCTGAGGGTAAGAGACCCTTCATGCCTAGAGTTTTCAGACCTTTTTAATACCTTCTCAACTTGCAAATGTGCACACTGGAGTCCTGTGTGATGATTTTCAGGTGAGGTTGCTCGAGAGTGCGGTGTGCTATATTGTACACTGGCAATGATCTCCTGAAGGTACTACCATGTTAGATTTTATTTTTTTACTCATTCCTTCCTGTATTGCTAAACCCTGGGCCCCTGTCTCTACCCCAACACTGTCAATTCTAGTTACTCAGTGTAGACACACAGCTGAGCTAAGTGGTCCACGGAAAATCTACCCTGGTCACTCTCCACATATCCTGCTTCTTGAATACATTGAGAAAAGTGGTTCCCATGAAAGAGTGACACAGATTTGGATTTAGAAGCAATGTGAAGAGTGAGCCCACCCTCGGCTCAGACTTGTGCTCTCACTGTCTGATGAGGGAAGCGAGTCAGCCTTTCTGAGCTTGTTCCTTTAGCATGGAACTGAAAATGACAACTGTTGTCTTATTTGCCACTTAGGTTGCTTTGAGAAGTAAAATAAATGGATAGAGTGGTTTACACATAACATGTTTCTCATATTATTAATTGAAGTTCATAGGTTTTTAGGACCTTCACCCAAGAGCATGAATAAAAGGGAAGCACTAGGTTTAAAAATTTTGGTATTCTTTTACTGAGTAGGCCACACATTTTTATCCCTGGACATTTCTCTAGCCATTTGGGCAAGATATTTACTTGAAGAAAATTAGAGGCTGAATTTACATGTGTAGTAGCATAGCTAAACGTCTTTGGATGGACAACTTGGGTAGTTTTACACAATGTGAACTTTATTCCAAACAACAGTTGAAACCTCTGCCAGCTGCACTTACTCTTTTGTTGAAAGAGCCTTATATGGGCTGTTGTGAGTGTATGGAGGAAACACTTTTTCAAACACAGGTGCAGACCCAGGGGACAGAAATCTCCTCTGCAATAACTGTATTAAGCAAACTCACATTTCCAATCATCTTGTGGTAGGCTGAGAAAGGATTTCTTATTTCTACTTTCTTTTATGTTTAATAAAGTGGAAAATAATTCCTAGTTCAACTCAACAAAATTGTTAACAGATAATCCTAAAAAGCACTGTAATATTAAAAAAAAATCTGAGAACTTAGAGACTGGAGTCATTAAAAAGAGAAAACAATCACAAATTAGAGAAGCATTGGGATGATTTTGCAGTCAAGCCTTAAACAAAACAAAACAAAACAAAACAAAACAAAACAAAACAAAATAATACCTTAAAGCTTAAAGTCAAAGATTCTTAAAAAATTTGGTTACCTGTTAAACCAGTCATCTGTGTATCGAGGGTAAGGATAGGGGTCATTGCTGCTGAAGTCATAACTTGCTTCTGCATTCTGAAAAACACAATGTATACCATTGGGTCAGTCAAGCCATGGCCCCAGTAAAGGGAAGATTATGGTCCCTCCCGGAGTGCTGTGTTAATGGTCTGTGCTGGGTCGGCCAGAGCTGAGCGTGTCCCTGGAGCTGTCCATTCTCCTGCACCACCCTTTCCCAGGCTTCCTCGTCCCCTCCTATGTCAGCATTGGGCATGCCTGAGCCCAGTGCTCTTCAGGACAGTCTTCCTTCTGAAGCTGGGGTGGGCCTTGTGGGTTGGCAGGTTTCTCCCAAGAATTCGGGGCTCATGGTAAGCTGCTTTGGTCCTTTGTTGGGTTCATGGCCAGAAAGTTCTCGTTCTCATGTCAGCAGTGAGACAGCCCCTAGTTTTCCTGCTTTTTACAGGAGGCTCACTTCCAGCTCCCTACCTCAGACTGGCACAAAGCAGTCCTCTTTCTCCTTACTGGCTAAATCTTTGCCCCAGCTGCTTATCTGCTAGTTCACTCCCCAAATGGCTCAACAGCCAGAGCTGAGTTATCCAAAACTAGGAGCCAGGAGCTTTGTCTAGGTCTACCCTGTGGGTGCAGGGGCCCAAGGACTTGGAACATCTTCTACTGCTTTCCCATACCATAGGAGAGAGCTGGATCAGAAGTCGAGCAGCTGGGGCTCTACATGGGATGCCAGCACTGCAGGCAGTGGCTTTACCTGCTAAGCCACAGGGCTTTACACTGTCTTTATTTTCTCCTTCTACCTCTTTCTCCCAAGGTGTTAAGCTGAGAGCCACAATCACAAGCCATGAGGGTGTTCCAGCCCCGCCCCACCCCCCTTCCTTCACGAATCTGCCTTTCAGGCCAAACAGGCTCACTCTGCCAGCAGAATGGCCAGGCTCCTGCTGCCTCCCCACTTCCGTGCATGCCCCCCACGTCAGCCCTGAAAATCCAGACAACCTCCGTCTCTGCCAAGGGATCCTCTGAGTGTAGCTTTTACTGTCCCTTTCATCCATCTGCTCATCTCCCCTAATATTTTTAAAAAACATTTATTTATTTATTTAAGAGGCAGAGTTAAGAGAGAGAGAGAGAGGGAAAGGCAGAAAGAGAGGTCTTCATCCGCTGGTTCACTCCCCAGATGGCTACAACGGCTGGAGTTGTGCCGATCCGAAGCCAGGAGCCAGGAGCTTCTTCTGGGTTCAGGGGCCCAAGGACTTGGGGCATTTTTCACTGCTTTCCCAGGTCATAAGCAGAGAGCTGGCTGGGAAGAGCAGCATCCAGGACACTCAGCAGCGCCCATATGGGATGCCGGCCCCACAGGCATAGGCTTAGCCTATCACGCCACAGTGCTAGCCCCTCATGTCCATTATTTATTTTTTATTTAGATGTTCAGCTGGTCTGCCTTTTGTTTGTGTCTTTGATGAGCAATGGCCCACCCTCATCTGGGCCACTGCCTTCTCTGCTGGCTCAGGGATGCCAATCTCTTGGAAGCTCCCCTTTCTGTATGTCTTTATTTTCCTCCTTGTTTTTGGGGTCTGCAATAAAGACTCCAGAGTGCTTCCTGGTCCACAGTACACACTGGGTGAGAAAACACTGAGTGAGTTGCACAGTCTGACTCTGGCATTCTTGATTCCACAGGCCCTGAGACATTTTCAGGCATTGTGCTCCATCATGAGGTAAGACATTTTAGTTGACAAACCTAATGTATTAACGGCTTCATGTTTTTCAGAGCCCATGGAGAGTTTCATTAATTTTTGTTTTGATTTGTTGGATGACACAGGGCTGATCATCACAGTAGTTGTAATGACCAGAATTATAATACTAAATTATTTAAATAAATGTATTTTGGCAGGAATTACCTTGACATTTGGCCCCAGTCGTTTTTGCCTTGAGTCTTAAATATGTCTATTCTTTGTTTTGGAATCCAGGTCTCCACCCATCACCCAGTCCTTAGAGAACAAATCTGTCTCTACTGGCCATAAAGATTGGCCTGTACATTGTTTTTCTCCTCCTTCCAAACTTAGATCCAAGTTGTTTTCATTGATTTTTTTTAAAAAAATATTTATTTATTTATTTGAGAGGCAGAGTTACAGACAGAAGGAGGGAGGGAGGGAGGGAGGGAGAGAGAGAGAGAGAAAGAGAGAGAGAGAGAGAGAAGGCGTGCACACGCGTGAGAGAAAGTCTTTCATCTGCTGGTTCATTTCCCAAATGACTGCAACAGCTGGAGCTGGGCGGATCTGAAGCCAAGAGCCAGGAGCTTCCTCTGGGTCTCCCATGTGGGTGCAGGGGCCCAAGCACTTGGGCCACCTTCCACTGATTTCTCAGGCCATTAAGACGGAGTTGGATTTGAAGTGGAACAGCCAGGACTCAAATTGGTGCCCATATGGGATGCTGGTGCTGCAGGCAAAGGCTTAACCTACTATGCCAAGTTGGCCCCTTTCATTCACTTTTTTAAAAGATTTTATTTATTTATTTATTTGAGAGGTGGATTTATATAGAGAGAGAGAGAAGAGAGAAAGGTCTTCCATCCACGGGTTCACTCCCAAATGGCTGCAACAGCCAGAGTTGTGTCGATCCGTAGCCAGGAGCCAGGAGCTTCTTCCAGGTCTCCCACATGGGTGCAGGGACCCAAGTGCTTAGGCCATCTTCTATTGCTTTCCCAGGCCATAGCAGAGAGCTGGATCGGAAGAGGAGCACCTGGGACTAGAACTGGTGCCCATATAGGATTCCAGTGCCACAGGCAGATGATTAACCTACTGCACCACTGTGCCAGCCCCTCATTCACTTCTGAAGCTTAATTCTGATTTTGGTCTACTGCTCTGGTCTGTAGGGGACCCTCTTAGATTGGGCATTTTTTCCCCTGACTTCCCTTGAGATATTTGGGTTTCAGTTCTTTTTAGGGGCACTATTTTGAAACAGTAAGCTAGCTGTCTTCTCTGAGTTTTGTTCTGTTACCCCTAATCTTCCCTGAATTCTTCAGAGATAAGAGAACTCTTCGGCTGAGGTAGCAGGGTAGGAATATTGAGAGAAACAGGTTAACCTTTTCTCTTTTGGGATTCAAAGCCAAGTTGCACTGACATGTAAGTAATAGATTTGGAAGACTCTTTGCTAAGTCTTGTTAGTTTCTCCATAGAAGAGACTAGAATTTCCTGGCCTAAAGGGATTTGGACTGGAAATTTGCCACAAGTAGCCATTGTGGGCCCTCCAAAGTGGCCCGAATGCTCCCTTTCTTCTGAGCTGTGCTCTGGGGACACAAGGGGGCTTGTTGGAAGGTCCAACCTTGGGGAGGTCTGGGACTCACTGCACAATAGGGACATGGAATCCTGGATCAGAAGTGGCTCTGTGAAGTGCTGCAGCTGACAGGCTTGGAATAGCAACACTCTGTGTTCCCCTGCTTCCCAGTGCAGTGCAGGGCACCGTAGAATATTCTGTGGGAAGCTGATGTTGGAGAGCTGACACTGCATTGGACACCTGCCAGCTGACCTAGCAAGCTCTGTGGCCATGACAGTGATCCAGAGTTTAGGGAGGACCTGCTTGAACTGCTGACCGAGGCCAGCAAGGGAAGGGGATGCTGCAGAAGCCAGAGTAGGCAGATGATGGAACACTGGCACCAGGTCCCTGTCACCTTCTCTTTGGCAGGTTGGAGGAGAGTTCTGGAGACAAGGAAGGGGCCAAAATCTCAGTTGACCAAGATGAAATTTCTATCATCAGTACAATTGGGCTCACAAAAATTAAGTTCAATTAGAGAAAAACCAAATGTCAGCACTTTTGTATTTGCTGCCTGAGTGACTGGTTTCCAAAGCTTTCTGTCCTGGCCTATCTGTCTGGCTCATACTTAGCTCCCATTCCTGAGTCTGGAGAAGACTGCTCACCCTATGATTGGTGGGGTTACAAGGAGGAGTTGGGGAATTTGGACAGCAGAACCTGTAGCCAAGAACCCATGGATTCTGCAAGCAGTTTTATAACAAGAAGAAAGACCAGGTGTTGAAATAGGAACTACAATAATTTTGCTGTCTTCACAATGAATTTGGTGACTGATACTTAATTCTTCAGTTAACAGTCTATGCTGAGCATCAAGCAGAGCTAACAGTTGTTTTTTTTGCCTGGCTTTATGTTTTCTGGCTAAAAAATGAAATGGTTTATAGCAAGAAAGAACGATGGCAAGCTTTGTGTAAGGGCTGTGTTTATGCTTTGATAGACAAACTGAATCATTTATTGATTTGAATTACAGTGTGACCCCTCTCCCCCCAATAAAACTTTCTACATTCAGGAAATAAGTTAAACTGGCCTTGAATTAGATTGGATTTTTCTACAATGCTCATTTATGTGGACATTTTGGGGGAGGCAGTACTTAAAGCTCTTGTCATCCTAAGCTAAGCCAGATGCTAGTTTTTGTTTGGACTTTTCCAACTAATTTCTACAATGCATCAGTCCTTTCTTGCTTTAGAAAATACTCTTTGTTTGGTGAACATAATTTAATCTTTGATGATTCAGGATCAGGATGATTCAGAGTCATCATTAAGAACTTGAATTATCATTGTACCATTACATAGAAAGTGAGAAGACTGGGCTGAATCCAAACTGACCTCAGAGCTTCCCTGGAAGTTATTTCTGGAAGAAACTTCTGATAATGGCTTATTTTCTCTTAAACAGTTGGACACAGGGAGGAAAAAAATCACTTCTGGTATTTAATATATCTAAAGCTTAATTTCTGAATATTTGAATGATAAAAAGCAAGACTAGATTTGTTTCTATGGTAGAAAGTTTAATATTTATGGGTTTGGCATTGTTTGCCCTTGCACTTTTTTTTTTTTTTTTTTGACAGGCAGAGTGGACAGTGAGAGAGAGAGAGAGAGACAGAGAGAAAGGTCTTCCTTTTACTGTTGGTTCACCCTCCAATGGCCACTACGGCCGGCACGCTGCGTCTGGCGCACCACGCTGATCTGAAGCCAGGAGCCAGGTGCTTCTCCTGGTCTCCCATGTGGGTGCAGGACCCAAGGACTGGGGCCATCCTCCATTGCACTCCCGGGCCACAGCAGAGAGCTGGCCTGGAAGAGGGGCAACCGGGACAGAATCCGGTGCCCCGACCGGGACTAGAACCCCACCAGTGTGCCGGCGCCGCAAGCGGAGGATGAGCCTATTGAGCCACGGCGCTGGCCTGCCCTTGCACTTTTATTTTTAAAGATTTATTTATTCATTCGAAAAGCAGAGTTATGGGATGGGGGACAGGAATATTCCATCTACTGGTTCATGCCATAATTGGTTGTAATGGCTGGTGAGCCAGGAACCTAGAACTCTATCCAGGTCTCCCACATAGGTGCAGGGGTCTAAGCACTTTGTCCATCTTCTGCTGCTTTCCCAGGCACATTAGCAGGGAGCTGGATTGGCAGCAGAGCAGCTGGGCCTCAAACCGGCACTCCAATATGGGAAGCAGCTTAACCTGCTTCACCACAATGCTGGCCCTCCCTGTGCACTTTTCAAGCAGATGGCCTGCATGTACTCTAAGCTAAGAAAGGACAAATGACTTATTTTCATGGAACCCCCTGACCTGTTATATGTGAGGTCAGCAGCATTTGTGTGGCCATCCAAGGGACAGAATGTCGGCACCCCTGGGACACTGGAGCTGGTCTCACAGGATCTGTGACAGCTCATCATGAAAGTTGACAGCCTCTGAACCTGGTAGTAACCTTGCCCATTGCTTCATCTGCAGAGAAGCTTCTGAGATACTTGGGCTTGAACCCGGCCCTGGCACTGCCATCCCTAACCCTAAGTCCACCATTTAATGGCTCTGTGGTCAGGGGACTCCCTTGCTGGGCTTCACAAAACAAATGTGTCTGTAGGGATTGGCTGTGTGGAGTGGAAGGCAGAAGGGCTTTACAATCAGGTTAGTGTGGTTTTGTAACTAGGCTGCTTTTGACTTTGGGACTTTTTTTTTTTGAAACTAGTTTCCTTATCGTTACAATGCAGACTATGGGGCCACTGTTGCAGCTCAGCAGGTTAAGCCACCTCTTGCAAAACCAGCATCCCATATCAGGGAGCCGGTTTGAGACCCAGCTGCTCCACTTTCCATCCACCTCCCTGCTAATGTGCTTGGGAAGGCAGCGGAAGATGGCCCACGTACTTAGGTTCCTGCAACCCACATAGGAGACCTGGAAGGAGTTCTTGGCTTCAGTCTGGCTTAACCCTAGCTACCATTTGGGGTGTGAACTAGTGGATGGAACATCTCTTTCTCTGTCTCTCCTTTTTCTCTGCTACTCTTTCACATAAATTAATAAGTGAATCTTTAAAAACACAAATGATAAAACTACTTGGTTGCTGTGAAAATAAAATGAACGAAGAGATAAAAGCTGTGGAGCACACTGCCTAGCTCAGCGTGGCATTCTCTGCCTCTTCTCCTTTTGTGTTTTTCTCTTTCTTTGATCACCTACTGCAAAGGGCACAAAATATGGCCTGCAGGCCAAATTTGGCTTACCGCCTGTTTTAGTAAATAAAGTTTTATTGGAACAAAGTCATGTTCATTTGGCTACAGATCCTCTATGGCTGCTTTTGTACTACAACAGCAGAATTAAGTGGTTGTGACGGAGTCCCACAAAGCCTAAAATATTTACTGTTTGGATTTTTATTGGAAAGAGTCTGTTCCTGGCCCTTTTGGGCTCCCAGTGTGCCCTTTGGTAGTGACAGTAGCCACTCCCCTAGTCCTTGTCTTTCTGTCTCATGTCCTGTTCTTTCTAGAAGGCTGCCGTGGCCAAAGAGGAATCTGAAATGAGCTAGTTTGATTCCACTGTCTGGAAGCCTATACTTCCTGTGCTTATAAAGCGTGTTGCTGTGGTCAGAAACTGGGGCTCAGCCCATTGGGGCACCGTGGAGTGCATCCTGCTGTGATGGGGAGGAGGTGCCATCACTACCATCTCACCCTGCCGCCCATCACTGGTTGAGGGCAGCTCCTGGGAACCACCAACCCTGTCCTCTTCTCTCTTTCCCCCAACAAGTATCCTGTGTGGTATTTTCAGTCAGCAGCTCTCTGGCACACAGAGGCAATTGCTCAGGTGAACTAGGTGCACATGTGTCTGCCATACACGGCCTCACTCAGATTTAGAATGATGTTATGTTGACATTCCGACAAATATCGGACTCTTGTAGTGGGCCAATGTAGTTAGTAAGGGTATTCGCTGATGTGACTAGAGGGATATTTTGAGAGCATTGAGGGACAAACTCTTTGGCCTGACTACAAAATTGGGAAAGTGGCTTTTGTCTTCAGGCCTGTCATGTATTCTTGTACAGTGTGAACTGCACAAGGCTGCCTGCCCAAGGGGAGTAGCTGGGGGCTGTGCTGTCGACTCACCAAGCCAATTGCCCTGGATAGGATTTTAAAAAATGATTGGTAAGGAGCTGGTGCTGTGGTGTAGCACGTAAGGCTGCCACCTGTGGCACTGGCATCTCATATGGGAGTCCCAGATGCTCCACTTTTGATCCAGCTCCCTACTAATATGCCCTGGGAAAGCAGTGGAGGATTGCCCAAGTACTTGGGCCTCTGCACCCATGTGGAGGACCTGGAGGAGGCTCCTGACTCCTGTTGTGACCATTTGGGCAGTGAACTAGTGATGGAAGATGGCTCTTTCTGTCTCTGCTTCTCTTTCTCTCTGTAACTCTGCCTTTCAAATAAATAGATAATTATATATATATATATTTTTTGACAGGCAGAGTGGACAGTGAGAGAGAGAGACAGAGAGAAAGGTCTTCCTTTGCCGTTGGTTCACCCTCCAATGGCTGCCGCGGTTGGCGCGCTGCAGCCGGCACACCGTGCTGATCCAAAGCCAGGAGCCAGGTGCTTCTCCTGGTCTCCCATGCAGGTGCAGGGCCCAAGCATTTGGGCCATCCTCCACTGCACTCCCGGGCCACAGCAGAGAGCTGTCCTGGAAGAGGGGCAACCGGGACAGAATCCGGCGCCCCGACCGGGACTAGAATCCCACCAGTGTGCCAGCGCCGCAGGTGGAGGGTGAGCCTATTGAGCTGCAGCGCCGGCCAACAGATAATTCTTAAAAAAAAAAAATGTATTTGCCAGGAGAGAGGGTACTGCTTTGCAATTCACTCACCGGTAGGGGGCACCTTCTGAATTGCATACAAATGCACTATGTGTGTACTGGCCTGTCTATGAGCCATGACAAGACAAAGATCTCTACAGCTGTGGTCATATACAAGCTCAGACCTCAAAGAAATTGTCCAGGGAGACAAGATGTCTTCTATGAAACACCGGATAATACAAGATGTAAATAACATCTCCATCCACAGGAGTTTACCATCATGAGTCCAGCATGGCAGATGATTAATGGCCAATGTAATTCCACAGCACAGGAATTCAGAACAAGAAACTACATTGCATTTGTCCCTTTTATTCTGGCTTGCTACTTTCCCTGAAGGCATTTAACCAAATAACCCAGCCAAGAGCTGGGTAACAGTATTAGCTGAAATTGTACTGTGTTCATGGGCTAATGAAAGAGAAATGAGCTTCCCCAGACAGACTTCCAAACTACAACCCTATTGCCCCAGAACAAAGCTCATCTGTATGGAGACTGTGCAGCAAAATAGCCCAGTCCATTACAGCCTAAAGAATTTTGCTATTGCGCCTACTTGCATCTAATATGGTCATGGCTGATTGTTCCCAACTGTGCCTATTTTGATTTCATCAAATAATTCTCCCACATGTACTGGTTTAACGATAATGTTCAGCTCACTTTTGACTGAAACCAACATTAAAGGGATTTATGTCTATATTAAGTCTGGCTGTAAAACTTAATGAAATTTAACATTTCTCCAGTGCTCAAAAAAATTAAAGAAAAAAAATGCACAGTCACAAATTTTGAAATCTTTCCTCCATACTCCTAAGGTTTCCAGTCATCAATTTTTCAAGTGACACAATGTTCTTTGATTGTGGAATTGACACCTCTGCCTTTTACTTCCTTCTTGCTCCTGGATATTCTAACAACTTCTCTAATCACTGGAGCATTCCCCAGAGAAGAGGAAAGGTGCCAATCACAGCTGGACCACCCAGGTAGCACCATGCTTCAAGCCGTGTCCCAGGCTACTGTACTTTGTCTGTTTTCAGATTTGGGCAGTGCCATCCTTTGGTCCTCACTACAACCCGACAGCCTTCATCAGCAGATTTGGGAGTGATTTTAAGCACTGAAGATAATAATGTTAACATTTCGTGTTAATAATAATATTAATTTCTAATGCTTAACATGGTGCTTTAAATCAACAGAGTGCCTATAACTCTTTCAAAATCTCTCATTTTATTTGATGTTTTCCAAAACCCTGTTTGATAGGAGAGCAAAAGTGTTGAAGGAATGAGTATGCAGCTGCTCTAAGTAACAGCCCAGGCTGTACAAGTCTTGGAGGGTTCCTTGAGCATGGCCTTATCTGTCTGTGTCTTCTTGGCTTTTCTTGCTACTAGAAAAAGCCATAGAAGCTTGTAGTACATTAGGCTGAAGTTGATTCCAATAAATGAATTATTAAACTTTTTAAAAAAGTTTACTTATCTGAGGGGCACACACAGACACAGACACACAAACACACACAAGGGGAGAGAGAGAGAGTGAGAACGGGCGAGCTCCCATTCACTGGTTCGTTCCCCAAATGCCTGCAACAGCCAGGGTTGAAGTTGGGAACTGGAAACTCAAACCAGGTTTCCCACGTTGGTGGCAGAAACTTAATTACTCGAGCCCTCACTTCCGTCTCCCAGGCTCTCATTAGAAGGCAGCTGGAGTTAGGAGAGGAAGCTGGGCAGTAAACCCAGGCACCCTGGCGTGGGAAGCAGACATCTTAACCTCTAGGCTAAGCATGCATCTCTCCCCTAGCCCTGTGAATTTTAGAAGTGTCCCCAGAGCTTGAATTCCTGGGGCTGACTTGATGTAGTGAAGACATTGCCAAGAGCTAGCCCCAAGGCAGGTTCCAAAACTTGGCTGGAAAAAAATTTACATCTTTATTTTACTAACTGTCACCTCAAATTGAGCATTTTTTTTTCCCAATTAGGATGTGGAGTACAAGCCACAATAGTATTAGCAGTATCTGTGAGCTTGTCACCCATGTGTGCTTCATAGCACATTACACATATTGCAGATAAACTCAAGTATCTTTTCAACACACTCCTAAATGCCACCAGAGTTTGTTATTTCATGTGTTAATGAAGAAAGGTATATATTACCATATCACAAGTATGCATGTATTTTTAGTCTATTGATAATGCTATTGCTGTAAAATTGCTTTCCTTGGTGCTACATTACAAATGTGTCCCTCCAAAATTCATCAGTTGATATCTATCCCCACTGTGTTAGCATTAAGGGGTGGGGCCTTGGCCTTTCGGAAGTGAGTAGGTCATGAGGGCAGAGTCATCATGAATGGGATCAGAGGCTCGTGGGAGCTTGTTTTCCCTTCCATCATGGAAGACTCAACAAGAAGATGCTGTCTGTGAAAAACAGGGCTTTACCATTCACAGCACCTGCAGGGGCCTTTATCTTGGACCTTCCAGCCTCCCAGAACTGTGAGCAATACATTTCTGTCATTCACAAATTACCCAGGATAAGGTACTTGTTATAGAATCCCAAATAGAGTGAGAAATTTGGCTACCCTATGTATTTTGTCTTATGTCTTTAAAAAATTATTTTCAGAATAAAAGGAAACAGGCACTGTGTACTGGTTGATTGGCATGCACATTGGTGCAACCTCTTTGAAGAGAAATTTGGCAAGAACTGACTCTCTGACCCAGAGTTCCTACCTCTAAGAATCTACCCAACCGATACACATGCACATGTAGGAAAGATGTAAGTTTCCATGGACTCACGCTATTCATGGTTATGAACAGTGAATGACTAGAAAGAACTTACATGTCCAAATTTGGGGACGATTTAAATAAGGCATGGTGCTGCCGAGGCCGCGGCTCAATAGGCTCATCCTCTGCCTGCGGTGCCGGCACACTGGTGGGGTTCTAGTCCTGGTCAGGGCCCCGGATTCTGTCCCGGTTGCCCCTCTTCCAGGACAGCTCTCTGCTGTGGCCCGGGAGTGCAGTGGAGGATGGCCCAAATGCTTGGGCCCTGCACCTGCATGGGAGACCAGGAGAAGCACCTGGCTCCTGGCTTTGGATCAGCACGGTGTGCTGGCCGCATCGTGCCGGGCGCAGTGGCCATTGGAGGGTGACAACGGCAAAGGAAGACCTTTCTCTCTGTCTCTCTCTCTCTCACTGTCCACTCTGCCTGTCAAAATAAATAAATAAATAAATAAATAAATAAATAAATAAATAAGGCATGGTGCGCCCATAATATGTAAAACTGAAACTCTGGCAAAAAATAAGGTATGTAGGTTGCAGTGAACTTATTCTCAAGGAAGTGATTAGAATAAAGAGCAACATGTTGACTAGTGAGTGCTGTTTGCAAAGGAGATTATACTGAGGGTAATGTATAGAGAATTTCTGGAAAGAAACACAAGAGCCTTTCTACAGTGCTTTGCCTCCAGGGAATGGCACAGGGTCTGCGGTGGAAGGAAGACTTCTTTTTCATTGCAGACAATGAAAACCCTTTGTTTTGTGTGGTTTGTTTGCCAGAATAACACTAGGTACTACATACCAAAGTGCTTATTTTGTGCAAGGGATTCTTTTAGATGTTTTGTGCACATTAACTCCTCAGTATGACGTTCTTATGTGGGCAATACGCCTCTGTTCCATGAGTGAGGAAACCGAGGGAAAGTGAGGTTGACGGCTTCACCCAAGGTCACAGAGATGATGAGGGGCAGAGCAGCATTCAGACCAGGCAGCCTGGCTCCAGAGCTCTAACCAGGCATTCCTCTTCTCCGCATGAGAATCACAACACCACATTCTATTGCGTACTGCATGCATGTTTAAAAGAGAAAAACAAATAAAAACTGAATAACGCAATGCCTTTACTCCCCAGAGCATCAATGGATCATTCAGTTGAACTCCAAGTATACCAATGGACCTAACAATTTATAGCCTACACAGGGACACTGTTCATTAAAGCTAGGAAGCACATCTGTTGCTTTGGATTTTTCTTTCTTCATCTCTCCCTCCTTCCATCCTTCCTTCCTTCTTCTTTCCTTCTCTTTCTCTTTCTTTTCCCTCCCTCCTTCCATCTGCCTCCCCTCCCCTCCCCTCCCTTTCCCTCCCCTCTCCTCCCCTCCCCTCCCCTTCCCTTCCCCTCTCCACTCCTCTCTCTCTTTCACAGCTTGGTTTATTTACTGAATTTCCTGATCCAAGGTTCACATAGTGCCTTTTTTTATTTTATTTTGTTTATTTATTTATTTTTTATTTTTTGACAGGCAGAGTGGACAGTGAGAGAGAGAGACAGAGAGAAAGGTCTTCCTTTGCCGTTGGTTCACCCTCCAATGGCTGCCGCGGTTGGCGCGCTGCAGCCGGCGCACCACGCTGATCCAAAGCCAGGAGCCAGGTGCTTCTCCTGGTCTCCCATGGGGTGCAGGGCCCAAGCACTTGGGCCATCCTCCACTGCACTCCCTGGCCACAGCAGAGAGCTGTCCTGGAAGAGGGGCAACCGGGACAGAATCCGGCGCCCCAACCGGGACTAGAACCCGGTGTGCCGGCGCCACAAGGTGGAGGATTAGCCTAGTGAGCCGCAGCGCCAGCCCACATAGTGCCTTTGAAGCCTCAATCAGCAAACAGGCCTCCTTTGCATTTTGGTGGCTATGTTATTCCCTATCGAAGTAGGATGTTTTCTAGGAGGTAAAAATTATACTATGTATAAGACAAATATCACTGACAACTGGATTCCTCTGGAACAGAAATCTTTAAAATATTTCCATGATCTCAGAATCTCCAGCACTGCCTGGTGACCTGTGGGTTTATGAGCTCAGCCTGAAACTCACAGGCTGAGAATGTAATTTCACGAGATGCTTATAATGAGGGCACTTCAAAAAGTTCATGGAAAAAAGAATTAAGAGATAAATAAGCCTGACTCCAAAGTTTTCTCTGATTTGTGATAGCTAATATATAGAGTACAACAAAATTTAAAGTATATGAGTGGGGGGACAGCAT
Source organism: Lepus europaeus (assembly GCF_033115175.1). Classification (NCBI taxonomy): domain Eukaryota; kingdom Metazoa; phylum Chordata; class Mammalia; order Lagomorpha; family Leporidae; genus Lepus; species Lepus europaeus. The sequence continues at coordinate 83,374,633 of NC_084836.1, forward strand.
TGAGGCAAAGCAGGTTAAGCCTCTACCTATGATGCTGGCATCCCATATAGGGCATGGGTTCGAGTCCTGACTGTCCATTTTTTTAAAAAATATTTCATTTATTTATTTGAGAGGTAGAGTTACAGACAGTGAGAGGGAGAAACAGAGAGAAAGGGCTTCCTTCCGGGTGCTGGTGTCACAGGCGGAGGATTAACCAAGTGAGCCATGGTGCCGGCCCCTAAAGGATGTTTATCTACACCTATGAGAGGTCTTCAAAATATTCATGGAAAGTGTGTATCATGAAAAAATTATGTATGTATTTCAAAATTGCTTGTACCAGAAGAAATTTATCTTTTAATTTCATTTTTCATGAACTTTTTAAAAAAAGATAAATTTTATTTATTTGAAAGAGTTACAGAGAGAGAAGGAGAGAGAGCGCAAGAGAGATAGTGTCTATCTGTTGGTTCACTCTCCAAATCGTTGTAACAGCTGGGGCTGGGCCAGGCTGAAACCAGATGGCTGTAACTCCATCTGGGTCTCCCACGTGGGTGGCAGGGGCCCAAGCACTTGGGCCACCTTCTGCTGCTTTTCCAGGTGCATTAGCAGGGAGCTGGATTGGAAGTAGAGCAGCCAGGACTTCAGCTGGCATTTATATGGGATTCCAGTGCAGGCTTAGCCCACTATGCCACTGAATTGGCTCCCGTGAATGTTTTGGGGCACCTTGTATGTGGTGCCTGCTCTCCATTTTAAATAATACAGCATTGCATGCATGGCAGAGCTAGGCGCTGTTCAAACACTCCTGGCCCCCATTCCTTCTCATTTTGTTGATGACAAAGTCTCTGTTAAGACCTCCATGGCTCTCACATCTGGTTCTACTGTTTGTCCTCATCTGACAGAGGCAAGCAATGGCAGCAGAAACACCTAGCTCGGCTCGCTTCTGCTGCATTTATTTTGACAGTCACTTCTACTAACATCAAGGGATATTGGCTGTTTTTTCTTTTTTTTTTTCATTTTTTAATTTAGTAAATATAAATTTCCAAAGTACAGTTTATGGATTACAATGCCCCCCCCATAATTTCCCTCCCACTCACACCCCTCCCATCTCCTGATCCCTCTCCCCTTCCATTCACATCAAGATTCATTTTCAATTCTCTTTATATACAGAAGATCGATTCAGTATATATTAAGTAAAGATTTCATCAGTTTGCACCCACACAGAAACACAAAGTGTAAAATACTGTTTCAGTACTAGTTATAGCATTACTTCACATTGGACAACACAATAAGGACAGATCCCACATGAGAAGTAAGTACACAGTGACTCCTGTTGTTGACTTAACAATTTTATACTCTTGTTTATGGTGTCAGTAATCTCCCTAGGCTCTAGTCATGAGTTGCCAAGGCTATGGAAGCCTTTTGAGTTCGCCAACTTCGATCTTATTCCGACAGGGTCATAGTCAAAGTGGAAGTTCTCTCCTCCCTTCAGAGAAAGGTACCTCCTTCTTTGATGGGGCTGTTTTTTCTATTTGAAATAGTGATTTATAGTTTCTCTTGAAAATTCATTTATTTAATATTAAAAAAACTAGTCAATTTAAGGAATACTAGGTAAATAATAGCACCGGTAGCAAAAATTACGAAGGTGCACTAAGGCTAAAGAAGCTTGGGAACTACCAGAAGAGTCAGCCTTCCAAGAGGCCCAGGATTTAAGTATCTATGTGGGGGATTTGAAGGAGTAATGGAAAAGACTTTCTGTCCTACATCTCAATCCTGACGCTTGCCATTTCGACATTACGGCTTTAATCCTTTTAATCTGTAGATTGCCGGTCTTCAAAAGTCACCATTCACTCATGCATGCAGCCAAGCACTTATTTATATTTTTCAAGGAACAAATATTTACTGAGTACTCTTTGCCAGGCATTGTACATTACTGAGAGGAGGATGCTCTTAGCTGGGGCATCTTAACAGCGTCCATGAGCTAATGCACTAGTTACAGAGCTTTTAATGAAGTCTAGTTATCCGCTAACAGTGAGTCTTAACTCAGGCTGCACAGGATAATTTCCTGGAAAGCTTCTAGAAATACAACCACTTGAGCAACTCCTTGATTCTAATTTAATTGATCTGGGGTAGGGGTTGGGCCTCAGTAACTTAAAACAACAACAAAATCTCTTCTGATGCATAGCCAAGGTGGAGAATCGTTGATTTGACACCTTGTTAGTAGCTCATATCCTAGCCACTTGTTGTTTAAAGTGTGATCTGTGGGTCACTAGCATTGCTATTACCTGAGAACTTGCTAGAAATGGGGAATTTGGGCCTGGTGTTATGGCACAGTGGGTTAAGTCTCCATTTGCAATGCTGGCATTACATGGTATCTCATATTGGAGTGCCTGTTCCAGTCCTGGCTATTCTGTTTCACATCCAGCTCCCTGCTGGTGCAGCTGGAAGGGTAGTAGATGACTGTTCAAGTACTTGGGCCTCTGCCACCCATTTAGGAGACCCAGACTGAGTTCTTGGCTGCTGCCTTTGGCCTGGCCCAGCCCTGGTTGTTGTGGGCATTTGGGGAGTGAACCAGCAGATGCAAAATCTCTCTCTCTCTCTCTTTCTGTCTCTCCCTGCCATTTATCTTTCTAATAAATACATAAAATTAATTAAAAAATGCAAAATCTTAGGATCCATCCCAGACCTACTGAAACTGCATTTTAACAGGTTTCCCAGGAGATCTGTGTGTACATTGATTCTTCTGTTTGTAAAATGGACTTCAGATTTGCATTTGGCTCTCACTTCCTCTTTCTGTCTTCAAAATCTCCCTATTCCAAACTTCCTCTATCACTTCCCCCTCTACAACTCTTCCATAGGAAGATATTGAATTTGATAAGCCATTCATGTCTAGGCATGAATAACTTTCAGTCCATAGCCCCTTCCCAATATTATTTGCTTTAACAGAAGATTCTGACCATTAGAACTAATTCACAAACTCAATTTATAATAGTAAAAAGATCCAAAGATGACAATCTGGGTGCACTGAGAACTTCCAGGTATGTCTCATACTGAAGATCTTTCTATGAACAAGATCAGTTCTGAGAAGAGGGCTTTCACAGTAGATTCATTCGGTGCTGAGGGAGAACTTGATGAGCTAAAGAAAACAATAGAAAGTTGGCCGCAGTGTGTGATTACAAGGCATGATGTTATTGAAGTGTGTGTGTTCTGGCAGACAAAGGCTGTTGGGGTGTGTGAGTGGGTGTTGATTCCGCAAGAAAGGAGTGTAAAAGTCGCAAGCAATGGGTTTCCTACTGTTAAATAAATTTTGATGAATATTCAGATGTGAATTATTTTTGTCTCCTACTGCTTAAAATAGTTTCTGACAAAACTTAAAAATACACCCAATCACAGACAAGCTAAATGCCAAGCTGCATTAATAGCAATCAGAGTTAAAATTTTTTTTTAAAAAAGTGTTTATATTTCAACATGTACTTATTTTTTACATCCTGCCTTTTTCCTGAAAAAAAAAAAAAAAGGATATAGGTTTTCTTAATTCTAACACATGATATATAATTTGGATTTAGGGACAACTGAAGGTGCAGATAGGTAATCTGTAAGTGTATTGTGTTTGTTAATTGCTTGGCCTTATTTTTTCAAAATCCTTTTTTAAAGATTTATTTATTTACTTATTTGAAAGGCAGAGTTACAAAGAGGCAGAGGCAGAAAGAGAGACAGAGGTCCTCCATCCACTGGCTCACTCTCTAAATAGCCACAACGGCCGGAGTCAGGCTGATCTGAAGCCAGGAGCCAGGAGCTTCTTCCAGGTCTCCCACGTGAGTGCAGGGGCCCCAAGGACTTAGGCCATCTTCTACTCCTTTTCCAGGCCATAGCAGAGAGCTGGACTGGAAAAAGAGCAGCTGGGATTGAACTGACGCCCATATGGGATGCTGGCACTGCAGGCAGTGGCTTTATCTGCCATGCCACAATGACAGCCCCTATTTTTCCAAATTTGATGTGTTTGTGTGTTGCTGTGGATTCGTTCTGAGAGGAGGAGCGTGGTGGGGGCGAGAGGTGCAGAGTGACCACCCCAGGAGTCAGGTGAAAGCAGGCCAGAGGCAAGCAGCCCACAGACTCGTTTATTTCAGTTGGTACAGCAGGTTCTATAGCTGAGGCAGCCAATCTGGTCAAGGGGCAGTTTATGCCCTAACCAATCACAGCCTATTGCGAGGCAGGCTCCTTTGCCATGTGGTTTCCGAAGCCACCCAATCACAGCCTGTTGCCAGGCAGGCTCCGCTGCCAGAGGCCATCTTGGCAAGGCCTTCTCATTCCACCACATTTGTGTATCTGAATCTACTGTTTGAGGTAGATTCGGAATCACAACTATTCTATTTAGGCGACTGACTCAGAACGGATCAATTCTCTCAGGCTTGTGCTAGTCCCGCTGGATTTCTCTTGGCCCCCAGTGGCTTTCCCTGCTGAGTTCTTTCTGTGCCCACCACGATGACGACTGAGCTTGACTGAGCTGCCAAAAAGCATAAAAACAGGGAGCAGCAGGGCTGCGTGTCATTGCTACTTCATTAGCTATCCTGGAAGGAGAGAGTGATATGGAATTAATGCCTAATTTGAAACTGAAGAAAAAGATAAGATGTGGGTTAAAGGAAGGCAGTGGTATTTAGCCTTGATAACTTAATAACAGGGTGATGGTAGGGATGACTTGTAGACTGAGGGTAGCCAGCAATGGACTTTCGAGAGGCACTGTTAGGGAATTTGCAGGGTGGAAGCTAAAAGGGACTGGGAGTACCTGGCTCAAAAGGCTGTGGAAGCCTGGGTCTTGCAGTTCCATGAAGACTGCAAAGTGCCATCAAGGTCTTGTACTAGCAACCATGTACATCAGCGCAAGGAGAACAGAGACACAGCTCTGAAGAAAGACTGACGAAAACACAGTGGCCAGGGTCTAAATATGTGTTGTCAAGGTGACAAGGCACAGGTTCATTTGTTTCCTTGTCTTTTGACTGGAGGTTCTCCAAAATAGAGATGCTCAAGCCTCCTCCAGCCTACCTCCTCTGTGAAAGTTCTTCATCTCTTCCCAAGGAGGGTGAGGTCAAGGTCACAGCCTTAAGTCCTCCCTCTGCAACTGATTACACAACTTCAGTATCACTTGCCTCTCCCTTTTCAGCCCTAAAAATAGCAAAGATGAGTTCACTGATAGCTGAGTCACCTCATCACAGGGGTAGTTCTGTCCAAATTTCATTTATTGGAGACTCTGTCTTGAACACTTTTTATACAATGTTTATTTCCCCTGTCAAAAGTATAGTCACATGGATAATAAATGTATGACACATGGGTCTGTTGCTATTATACACATATAAGTTGTATATATAAATTACATGTGAAGGTAATTCAAAAAGCTTGTGGAAAATGGAATTAAAAGATCAGCTTTTTTTTTTAAAAAGACAAAGATTTTTTAAAAAGGATTATTTATTTTATTTATTTGAAAGGCAGAGTTATGGAGAGTGGGCAGTAGACAGGTCTTCCATCCACTGGTTCACTCCCTAAACGGCCGCAACAGCCAGGTCTGGGTGAGACTGAAGCCAGAAGCCAGGAGCTTCCTCTGGGTCTCTCATTTGGGTGCAAGGGACCGAGCACATGGGCCATCTTCCATTACTTTCCCAGGTGCATCAGCAGGGAGCAGGATTGGAAGTGGAGCAGCTGGAACTTGAACTGGCATCCATATGAGATGCTGGTATTGCAGGTGAAGGCTTTACCTGCTACACCACAACGCCGGCCCCAAAGATCAGCTTTTTTTTTTTTTTTTTTTTGGTGCCAAAAAATTTTCCGAAATCCATGCATACAAAGGGTCTTCAAAAAGTTCATTTAAAATGAGTATTATATAAAAATTATGCCTGGATTTCAAAATATGTTTGCACCAAGGGAATTTATTTTTAATTCCATTTCCCACAAACTCGTTGATGTATCTTCTAAGTGTAATTCAGCAAAACTAATTTCAATGGAGCCTTACAGCAGTTTTGAGAGTTGAGTACTATTATAATTCCCAATTTATAGACAAGAAAACTGACGCTCAGGGAGGGTATATGATTTACAGTCAGCAGTGGTTGAGTTGGCATTAGTATTAGATCTTTTGACTCAGAACTCATTACCTCTTTCTTGTGCTGCCTGGCATTGGCAGTTTATTCCTACGATGAAAATGAAAGGAAAAAAAATGACTAGACTGCACACACCTTGTTGATCCCAGCACACTGCACAATGAGTGGGAGCATCTTGACCCAAGACAAATTCTATGGCAGCCAGATTGGGACTGATAACCAAAGAGGAAACTCATGAGGTCTTTGGGTTTCCACTTGCATCTACATCCTTACAAAAACCAGACTCCCTAAACTTGTCAGCAATCTTCTCACTTGTTCCTTTTTGCTTCCAACAGTCAATCTCTGTTTTGGCGATCCTTTATAGGATAACCTTGCTAAGAGAAGGAGATGAAAACAGTGTCATGACCTTGGAAGACACACGGTAAGAAAGCACAAGGTGCATCGTAAGCATCTTGGGGTTGACAGCTGAAAACAAACAAGTCCATCAGGTCCCTTTCACAGAGAAGTGGTTTGAGTCTTACCTTTGAACGAGATCAATTTTATGTTCCTAACTTAAAAAAAAAAAAAAAAGGACTGATCGCCAACTGTCCTGGAGAAAGATTAAATGCGCTTCTAGTTCCTTTCGCAGCTATTCATCATTTTAATTGGTTTTGAAGCCAAAAATTTTGACAGTGTTTGTGAGGGGAATCCAGCTTCATAATTCATAAACTATGGAAAAGTGATTACAGCTTTCATTTGGAGGCTGTGCATGCTACCTTACTAAGTTGCTGCAAGATGGACCATCAGATTCCACATTAATTGCACAATCCCTGTGTGAGTGAGCGTTCCAACAGTGAATGATGTCTGCTGGGTCTGTGGGCAGGAAAGTCTCTATTTTAGACCTCTCATAGATGGCGTGGTCCTGATCAGGGTGTTCCTTGCTGTCCCTGACATTTTTAAGAACCAAGAAGGGGGCTCAGCTGAACTTCTGTCTTCCTGTTTCATGCCTGCCTCTTGACCAAAACACAAACACCAAGAACACCAAGACCTCCATTCAGGTCCGTCTCAGCATCCTCCTAGGCCTTCTCACAATCCAGAGATGGGGATGTCATCAAAACCACAAAGGCCAGTGGCACATACCTGGCCCTCTGTTGTGAGGCTCCCACTTTGTCTTGTCTTCTATTCACCAACCCAGCTCACTGGGGCCTTTAAAAATCTCTTGTCCACTCTACATTTTGCTTCCCTCACCTTCTCAATCTCATTTTGCACTTGAACACTTCCTTTCAACATTGGAGTGCATATCCTAAGCTCTCAGGGTCAAGTTCTCTGCTAAACTTTCTACCCAAGGCCATTCATGGTTGACTTACTACCAGCTTCTCTGTAGCTCAGAGGTCACCAAACTCTTTTAGGAGAGGACCTGATGGTACATGTTTTAGTCTTTGTGGGCCATATGGCCCCTGTCATAACTGCTCACATCTGCCTTAATGGTGGGAAGACAGTCAACAGCGATATGCAACTAGGTGTGGCAGCGTTCCCAATAAAACTTTATTTACAAAAACAAAATAAAACAAAACAAAACAGACACCAGACAATGGGTGGGTTGTAGTTTGCAGAACTCTGCTTATTGTGGGTAGAATTGTGTCTCCTAGAAAGACATATTGGATCTATACTATGACATAGAAACCCTAATGCCTCCTCCCACTCCCCACAACTGAATGCTATTTTATTTGGAAATACTGATTAACAACAAAGACATATTCTTAGCAATGCATCCTTAGGTGATTCTGTTGTTACGTGAGTGTCACAGAGGATACTCACACAAACCTACACAGTGAATGTCAACCATTTGATGTGGACTCTTGATGTATTCAAGGGATGGACACGTGGCACAGTAACTAAGTTCTCAGTTACCACTTGGAACACCCATCCCATACTGAGTACCGGATTCAAGTCCTGGCTACTCCATTTCTGACCCAGCTTCCCGTTAATACAGAACTTGGGAGGCAGCAGGTGATAGCTCAACTAGTTGAATTCCTGTCACCTACTTGGGTAGACCCAAATGGATTTGACCTGGCCTAGTCCTGTTATATGGGCACTTGAGAAGTGAACCAGAGAATGGAAGATCTTCCTCTGTTTTCTCATCTTTCTGATAAAATGACAATAAATAAAAAATTTTTTAAGAACAGAGAGAGCTGGCATCACATGACATACTTGTTTTACAGTCATTTTTTTAAATAAGGAGAAGTCTACTCTAACACAGCAATCAAAGGTATAGTAGGGTACAGCACGGGGCCAGTGGCGCAATGGATAATGCGTCTGACTATGGATCAGAAGGTATAGTAGGGAAAATATGTTAGCCACTAACAGTATTTCATCATTTTCAAGTACTCTTGAAAATGTACATAATTTTATGTATTGCACTGTCATCCGTTGGGCAGCACAAGCGAGGCACTGCAATATAAACTTTACAATGGTTCCCACGTCACTAGGTGATAGCAACTTTTTTCAGCTCTATTATGCTCTCACGCAATCACCATCATGTATTCCATCTGTCATGGACCAGACCATTGTTACTCTGCACATGCTGCAAACAAGTTAAAGTGAAGTCATGATGGATTGGTGTGGGTCCTAAAACCAGTGACCATGTTCTGTCACATGAAAAGACAGACCTGGAGACACACACAGAGGAGGATGCCACATATGGATGGAGACTGAGATTGGAGAAAGTCTACAACCACTGAATGCCTAGGGTTGTTAGTAGTCCCCGGAAACTGGGAGGGAAGCATGGGTCAGAGCTCCTTGAGTCTGCACAGTGACCAACTCTGCTGACAACTCGACTTCTGGCCTTGAGGACTTCAAGAGAATAAATCTGGGGCACTTTGTTTCAGTAGCCCTAGGAACACAGCGTTGTTTGTTTTCATTCACCAGTACTTGTTTCCCATCCATGCTGTTTCACCTGTGAAATTCCTTCCTCCCTTCCTTATAGCAGCTAACTTGAGAGGTGTTCTCAGATATTGCCTCTTTTAGGAAGGCTCCTCCCCACGTGACACCCTGCTGTGAAGAGCTTCCTGCACAATACTCACTTTACTTTTGGATCCCCTCCCAGGATCAGAGCATGGTTCAAGGATATGGACTGGGGATTTCACTTGACACTGCTGTGCACAGAGTAGATTCTCAATTGATGGGCTGAATGAATGAACTAATTATAAGAATTGTCTAAATTATTTTGTTCACTCCAGTATCTCTTGACAGTTTGGGAGCTGAGAGGTAGAGTTTGCTCATGTAGTATTCATGAACAAAATTTGAAAATATGATTGCTCTTGGAATTGGGCAAAAGAACAACACAAGCATGCAAGCAAGGTTTTCCAAATCTTGAAACATTCAACTTTTCATTACTTGTATTTTTTTGTACATTAAATCCTGATATTCCCAAACATCCTTTGAAAATGAGCCAACCTCATACCACTTTAATATTAAAGCATATTTGTCTATGGCAATGCTGTAAGCAACATTATCTGCATATTTTAATTGCATTTTATTCTTTCTATCTTAGGAAAACAGAAAAATGAAATAAGCTGAGACTACAGATAAAAATAGAGGTCACATAAGCCTAATACTTTGAAACAAGATAGAAATCATTAGGTGTGCAGCAAAAGGAAATCTTTTGTCCTGGTTGAATACACATTGGATTTAACTCAGTCTTGTTCAACTACAGTAGAAAGGAAAAAAGTGTAAAAGGTAACTCTTTTTTTGAAGATAAATCATCAAACATTATTTCTAAGAATTGAGGTATAAAAGGCATTATATAATTATGATAATTTGTACGTCTTAAAGCTTTATGGGAACATACTCACATTATAAATGTACATTTAGTGTTCAAATTTGAGGATGGCATGTATTTTTAATAATGTTTGGGTAGAAAACTAATCAGTATTTCTAAGTTTATTTCATTCAGTTAAAAATTGCAAGATCAATTTGCTGACAGATCTTTATAAATTTTTTTTTGCAAAGATTTATTTATTTGAAAGGCAGAGTGAGAGAGAGAGAGAATGAGAAACAGAGAATGAGAGATTGTCCACCTGCTGGTATACTGTTTGAATAGCTGCAACATCCAGGGCTAGGCCAGGTCGAATCCAGGAGCCCAGAACTCCATCCTGGTCTCCAACATGGGTGTCAGAGGCCCATGTACTTAGGCCATCATCCTGCTGCTTTCCCAGGTGCATTGGTAGGGAGCTGGATCAGAAATGGAGCAGCTAGGATATGGACCAATGCTCTGACATGGGATGGTGGCCTCACAGGCAGTTGGTAACTTACTATGCCACAATGCTGACCCCTCGATGACACTTTCAAGATGCAAACATTGATGGGGAAAGAAGTGCCTTGGATTGGCTTGACATAGACATAAAATAAAGTAGACAAGTGATTTTCTGGATTCATGAGACTAAAGGCCTTCGAATCCACAACCTGAGATATTATTCCATGCTGAGGACATAACTTGGATGTGTGGCTCTTCTACTCCCAGATCAATGCTATAAAAGGGAGAATGATATTCACAGAAAAGAGCTTTCTCAACTCCCAGGGGCAACTGAATTGTTTCCATGCTCTGTGAGGACAGCCACAGTTCTAGAGATTAAGTTGCAAATGGTTTACTGTATGACCCAGCAATCCCAAGATGGAGGAAATGGTGGTCTTGCACAACAACCTATGTGTGAATGCATATACTAATTTTATTTATAATTTTCCAAAGTAGAAGTCATCCAAATTCAAGTGTCTCACAATGGGGAGTGGATAGGCAAGCTGGTATATCCCATGATGGAATATTACATAGCAATAAAAGGGAACAAGATCTTCATATACACGACCACATGGATGAATCATTAATGCATGACAAAAGCCAAAGACCCCAAAAGCTTTCTTAGGTACACTACTCCATTGATATGACATTCTAGGAAAGACAAACACAGGTCTGTGGTTGCCAGGGACAGTGGGTGGGGCATGGGGGGAAGTGCTTTTTTGAGTGATGGGGATGTTTTGTCTCTTGACTGCACTGGTGGTTACACGATTTGATGTGTCTGTTAAAAAAGAGTAAATTTTACTTTTAGCAGTTACAAACTGAGTTCAACAAGTAGCAGCTGACTACCAGAGTAGAGTAACTTTACGTCATAATAGTAAAGAGCTCCTCTCCTGCTGGAGAATTATAGGTGGTTTCTATCATGGTTCTGAATGTACTGTCTTCCTCTTAACTCTTCTATTTTTGGTCTGTTTTAAAGAACCATTTCCTGAAAAATGGACTAAACCCAGGATTGGGTGGGTCATGAATTCTCTTTGACTTGGTTGCAAGATGCTGAAGTGCTATCTTGAGTGCTTATCCTATCTGGGCATTTCATCACAGGAGCTTCCTTCAGGGTCAGATTCTCTCAGGTTCAGGAGTTTAACTCCATTTAAGGGGAAAAAATACCCTGGGGGATGTAGCTAAAAGATGGTAGCTGAAAACCTTTCTAATCCCTGGGGTTCTTCAGGATGCCTTTGAAGGATGGAACCCTTTTCTTCCTGCCCTTCATTCCTTCCTTCATTATTTATTTATGGAACCTCTCTTTTTCTTTCCAGGTTATTTATTTAAACATTTATTTATTTGTTTGAAAGGCAGAGTTACAGAAAGAGATAAAGAGAGATCTTCCATCTTCTGGTTCACTCCCTAAATGGTTGCAACAGCCAAGGTTGGGCCAGGATGAAGCCAGGGACCTGGAACTCCATCCAGGTCTCCCACATGGGTGCAGGGTCCCAAGGACTTGGGACATCTGCTGCTGCTTTCCCAGGCACATCAGCAGGGAGCTAGATCAGAGCAGAGCAGTAGTACTTGAACTGGGCTGATACAGGATGCTGGGTTGCAAGTGGTGGTCCCAGAACCTCTCTGTTTCTGTGAGCCCAGCACATGCTGTGGGGAATAAGAGCTGCTTCTCTTTCCCAGTCCCATCCCAGTCCTTGCCTTCCCGCCCTGACTAGAAGCTCATTGCTTAGCATTTCAGTTGAGGTTTGGCTGTCAAGGGAGCACCCTTCAATTCATCTTCATTTATGGTTAATTACAGTAATTGATACAACACTGTTTCTATTCCTAAATCTATTAAGCAGCAAATGTTCGAGTCATAGGCTCTCAACTCTCATTAATCTACTCATCCAAGAGTATTATATATTTTTATAGCATGGGTTTTATTTCCTCATCATAGAAATTTCATCGGCAGCAGAAATAAGGACACCTTGGTCTCAGCTCCATATCTGCTTTTCAGGGTGTTGGGGAGTCTTTGGATATTGTGACAGTCTCTCAACTTTATTTTCCCTCTCTCTAAGACTGAAATGAGAAAGAATGCTCTTGCAAGGCTTCTGAATTATTCAATCATTTGGTAAATTTTATCAAAAATAAAATTGCATGTATTCCCTGACTCAGACATTTCACTTGCAGAAATTGATTCTAAAGGGACATGAATGATCTATATTCAACCAAGCACAATGAGACTTCAAAAAGTTCATAGAAAACAGAGTTTAAAAAGCTCATTTTGGGGGTGAGCACTGGAGCACAGAGGGTTAAGTTGCAACTTGGGACGCTTGTATCTCATATCAGAGTGCCTGGCTACTCTGCTTCTGATTCAGCTCCCTGCTAATGTATGTCATGGGAGGCAGCCGATGATGGTTCAAGGACTTGAGTCTCTACCTATGTGGGAGATCTGGGTGGAGATTCTAGCTCCCAGTTTTGGCCTGGCCCAGCCCTAGCTGTTGCAGGCATTTGGGGAGTGAACCAGCAGATGGAGATCTCTCCCCCCCCCCTCACTTTCCTTTAAAATAAAAGTAAGCATTAAAAAACCCTGTATCTTATAGCTTTTAAAATATTTATTCTAGTGCAAAAAATTGAAACCAATGCATAATTTTTTCACAATATGCATCGTCCATGAACTTTTTGAAGACCCTTCATGTGCATGGATTTTAAAATACTTTTGCACCAAAGTAAAGTTACCTTCTAATTCCATTTCCATGAACTTTTTGAAGTTCCTTGGTATATTCATCCTGAAGGTTATTACACCAAAACTCTGGAGCAGAACCAAGGTGTTATTAGGGGCTTGGTGAGATATATTATGGTATGATGTACTGTATGATTCCAGTTTTGGAAAAAAAAGTCTAGGAGGATTCACACAGAAACTGCCATATCCACCAGAATTGGAAAGTGAGTGGGATTTATAGAGGAGGAGAAGAGCAGAGAGAGAAGAATGTAGTTATTTTATCTACATGTCTGTAATATTTGAATCTTTTTCATGTTGAGCATGCCTTGCCTCTATAATAAAACACAGCTATGGAAAAAACAAGAGTAGTGCATTTCTAAGAATCTAGTAACAATGATTAAACAGTACGTCTCTTAGCCTGGGCAGTGATAGGAGAGTTTCCAGGTGTTTTGACATCTATTACTATCTTTCTTTTAGAGATTACTCCCTTCTTTCCTTATTTTTTTTTCTTTTCTCCCCCCACTTCCTTTTCTTGCTCTCTCTTTCTTTCTTAGGCAGAGTGACAGAGCAAGAGAGCGGGAGAGAGGTTTTCTACATGCTGGTTAACTCCCCTAATGCCATATAGCCAGTGCTGGGCCTGGTTGAAGTCAGGAGTCAGGAACTCCATCCTGGTCTCCCACGTGGGTAGCAAGGGCCCAAGTATTTGAGTCATTTTCTGCAGCTTTCCCAAGCACATTATCAGGGATGGATCTGGACTGGAGGTGGAGCAGCTGGGATTAGGACTCTAACTGGAACTCTGACAAGGGATGTTGTCCAAGTGTTCCAAGAGGCAGCTTAACCTGCTGTACCATGGCTCTGCCCCACCTTCTTTGATATTTGAGATGACCTTTGGGAAATGGGTGGGCATATATCTGTAAGGTGCACAATGGAAAAGCTGAGGCTTAACTCATCCAAGACATGGTCAGGTTTCCACTCTCATTCTTTCCACATCCGCAGGGCATTTTCAGCAGTAACTGATTTCTAAATTGGATCTTTTGTCAATAGACTATTTTTAAATAGTATTCTTACTGAGATATTGATTTTTTACAGTAAAATAAAACCATGCATAAATTAATAATGGGGATAAAGTCCGAGAAATGTGTCATTATGTGATTTTGTGGTTGAGTGTACTTCCACAAACCAAGATGGCCATAATGTCACTAGGCACTTTAATCTTATGTCATATATGCAGTCTCTTGTTGATCAAAATATCACGTAGAAGTATAGACCATATGTGATTTTAAGTGTGAAGTTTGCTGCATTTAAAAATATTTGATTGGAGAGACAGAGAGACACACATATACAGAGAGAGAGAGAGAGAGAGAGAGAGAGAGCACCTTCATCTGTTGAGCCTGGCTAAAACCAGGAGCTGGGAACTCAGTCCAGGTCTCCCACATGGGTGGTAGGGACTCAAGTACTTGAGCTGTCTCCCAGAGTGTGCATTAGCAGGAAACTGGAACTGGGAGCAGAGCTAGAACTTGAACCCATGTGCTCCAATACAGGATGTGAGCATCCTACACAGCATCACAAGTACTAGGCTGAAGGCCTACCCCATTTAGTGAGTTCTGTCCATGTACAGTCAGCACTCTGCTTCTGATGACTCCACATCTGCAGAGTCAACCCACCATAGGTCCAAAATATTAAAAAAGAAAGCAATAAAAATAACCATACAACAATGAAGTTTCCCACAAAGAAAAAGTATAGTAAGACAACTATTTACATAGCATTTACATTGTATCAAGCATTCTAAGTGATTTGGAATTGATTTAAAGAATATGGGAGGACACAGCAAACTCACTTTAAGTAACATTCTGACCTCAGAATCAGCCCTTAAGGCTTCCTGGTCTAGCGGAAAAGCCCATGAGAGCATTTCAGACATGGAAAGCCAAATCAATGTGAAAAAAAGTGTTCTAAATGAAGGATCTCTGTGAGTAAGACCTTAGTGGAAAGACATGGCCATCAAAGAGGTACGTACTTTTCTCTAAAGGGAGGAGAGAACTTCCACTTTACTTATGGCCTTGTCCAAATACTGATGGAGTCTGTGGACTCAAAAGGCAGCTTATGTCAAGAGGCTTGGGTGGTCACTGATGTCATACATAAAAATGTTAACTGTTAAATTAACAACAGGAATCACTGTGCACTAACTTCCCATGCAGGACCTCTGTCCTCAATGAGTCATACTATGAGAATTAACTGTAAAATTAGTTCTCAAATTTTGTGTGTGTGTGTGTGTGCTTGTTTGTGTACAAATCTTTACTTAGTATAGAGTTGGTCTTCTGTGTACAAAGTTAATTAAAAATTAATCTTAATGTAGAATGAGACTGGCAAGGGGAGAGGGAGGAGGAGGAGGGTTGGGAATGTGGGTGGAGGGCTGATATGGTGGGAAGAATAACTATATTCCTAAAGTTGTACTTAAGAAATTTGTATTCCTTAAAATAAATTTAAAAAAACAATATGGGAGGAGGTGAATAGGTTATAAGCAAATACTATACCATTTTATAAAAGGGACTTGAGCATCAGTGGTTTTTGGTATCTGCAGAGGTCTTGAAACTCATCCTCTTTGGATATGGAGGGAAGATTGTATGTACCCATGTAACCATCACACCAGTCATGACAGGAAAATTTTCATAACCTTGGACATTTCTCTCATGCCTTGTAAATTCATCCCCACCATCCTCAGGCAGTCATGTTTTGATGGCTGCCACTATAATTTAATTCTAGCTGTTTTTATAACTTCCTGTAAATGGAGTAGGGGAGCATGTTTGTACTCTTTCATATTTGCCTTTTTTTTTGACAGGCAGAGTGGACAGAGATAGAGACAGAGAGAAAGGTCTTCTTTTTCCATTGGTTCACCCTCCAATGGCCGCTACGGCCGGAGTGCTGCGGCCTGCGCACCACGCTGATCCGACCCAGGAGCCAGGTGCTTCTCCTGGTCTCCCATGTGGGTGCAGGGCCCAAGGACTTGGGCCATCCTCCTCTGCACTCCTGGGCCACAGCAGAGAGCTGGACAGGAAGAGGAGCAACAAGGACAGAATCTGGCACCCCGACTGGGACTAGAACCCAGTGTGCCGGCGCCGCAAGCGGAGGATTAGCCTATTAAGCCGCGGCGCCGGCCCCTGTTTGTCTTCTTTAGCTGATGCAATGTTTTGAGGTTCATCTATTTTGTTACATCCATCAGTAGTCTGCTCCTTGTAGTTGTGGGACAGTGTTCGACTATATGATCATATCACAGTTCTACTTATCCATTCAATGTCCATGGACATTGGAATAAATTTGAGTTTTTGCTAATGTAAGTAAAGCTTCTATGTATATTCCCTATTAGGAACATATGTTTTCCTTTCTCCTGGGAACATACTTTGGGGTGGAATTGCTGGTTGTATGCTAAGTGTGTGCTTAACTTTATAAGTCAAACCTTTCTCCAGATGAATTGCACAGTTTGACATTTGCATTGGCAAGCCATGAGGTAGCAGATAGATTTTGCTCTGGAAAACACCTACCTTTAGGTGTATCTGAAGGTATTTTGCAGTACAGGAAAGGCTACAGGAATCACTCAAAGGCAGTAGACACTGTAGTGAGCCCTACACACAACATCCCTGTTCTCGCCTTTCCCTAGATTACAGAGACACAAGATGAGTCCTGGTCCCTATCCCAGGAGACAAGTCCAGAGACTGCTCTCTTTTCATCTGCAAACTCCAAGCAGTCTCCAGGCCTGAGCATAAGTTCACACTCCTTTGTGTGAAGAGCTCTTGTTCCATAGGTTCTGTAGATTTCCACTGTCATGTATCAAGAGGTCTTCCTTTCTCCACTATCCTTTTCCAGTACCAATCACTGTGTGTGGATGTACACCCCAGAGCACATTCTGTATGCCATAAGTATGTATTCCCTGTATCACAGCTGTGTGAACTGATGACCCTGGCTCCTCCTTCCAAGATCCTTTGCCATGAGTACATCCAGGTCTGGCACTTCCCAAGGGGTGCTGATTCCATCACTGGCTGCACATGTAAAGATCTAGGCATGGACTGCATCTATTTTTATGATTGTCCTATTTATATGGCAAGTGAGTTTTTCATTTATGGTGACATAGAGTTAACTTTGAAAACAATGTATTGCTGAAACAGTGCATCTTTGAAGTAAAGATGATTAAATAAATAAAAGCACAGTGGGCCATGAGAACCCAGGATTGGTTTTGTATTTAGAAAACTGCAGCCCTGCTACAATTCCTCATTAGCTGTTAAAGATACTCTGAGCAACTTGGTTGATCATTCTAATCAAAAGGGATTAACTAAGCACCTGTTATCACTCAGAACATAATGAGCCCCAAAATAGATATGGGTCCCTGGTTGGGACTGAACGCCAGTGATATTGTTACCAAATATGTTCCCGTCAAAATCTTTGTAATGTCGAATTCTTGGTGATGTGCAAAAAAACCAAGCATCCAATTAATTTCCAGATCAACGCAGCAGGCTTTCTGATTAAACGTCAAAAATGCTATTCACAGCTCTCTGTGGGTTGGGCTGGTTTCCTGCTGATGGTGGAGTGAGGTTTGAAGCTCGCTGCTGGCTCCCTTCTGCATTTCCCATAGACAAGACCCCTTGGGGGTCTTGTGCTGAGTTAGTGCTGAGCTTACCAGGTGCCTGACGATGTCTGCACCAATTTGCTGGTAGGAACGTAGGCATTAGCCTATGTGTGTCCAAGAGGCTGAAGGGGAAAAAACAAGAAGTTCCTGTGGGAAGGAACATAGCAGCCTTTGAAGCATGCCTTGGGGACAGCCCAGTATTTGCACATCAAAGTTCTGTCCCCATTCTGGTAACTTTGTAGGGCGTCCCAGACTCCCCCTTCTCCCCTACCCCAGATATACCAGGAGAATCTTTCTGACCCACTGCTAAGGGAGCTATTTGATTTGATAACACTGGGTAATGGGACTTTGGGGGAATTTCACAAGTTTCACACCCAGTAAGCCTTTTATCCAGCAATGTCCAAGAAAAGGGATGGGAAGAAGGAGAAATGGAGGGAAGAAGCAGACTCCATACCCATGTAAACTACACAGACTGGGCACTTTCAGTTTCTTCTGATAAGCTGACGTCCTCCCTGTTGGATGTACTATCTCATTAAACTCTGCTAGTGTGCTTACTGCTACTTTCTGACATCTGAAATTTTATTTTATGGGGTGACAAGGACTTATCCCAGCCATCTCTGATAACAATTCGACAGTGCTTTTGTCTGCCCTCTTTAGAGACACGTTTTGTACATACCATCTTATTTTAAGTGTTCCTGAGGCTTGCTTGCTTATGAAAAGTGATATTTACTGGGTGTCCCCTAAGTTCAGGGTACTTTAGCTGCATTTTCCTTTCACTTTCTCTTTTTAAGCCACAATAATTCTTTTGCAAATAATCTTTCTCCTAGAAAGCGCCATTTATGGTCTCACTGCTTCCACTCTTGCTCTCTACATGGCAGACAGATCTTGGAAAAATACCAAATCTGGGCACGTTCTTTGCCCTTCCATCCCCACCCCAAGGATGTGACTTCCTGGGATGAAGTCACAAATTACAATGGCTCAAACAGGTCATACAACTGGCTCTGTCTACTTATTCAGTGTCATCTTGTGTCACCTTCTCCCTGGATTGACACATTTCTTCCTTCCCCACAACACACACATCAACTTTCTTTGGATCACAATCCTGCCTTATGGCCTTTGTACAAGCTGCTGCTTCTGCTCTCGGACACCTGGCTAACTCCTTCTAATCCTTTTAAGGCATTGGGATCTCATTTCTAGTGATACTTTCCCTCACTCAGCAGCCCAGATAAAATTTCCCTTATTAAACATCTTTATGGCACAGTATTCTTCCAACATAACAAAGCACCATAGTTGTAGGTAAGCCATTATTTCTGTAGTTGTTTTCCTGAAGTCTGTTTTACACTACAGATACCAAAGTTTCTGTGGGTAGTGACTCTTCTGTTTTATCCATCAATTAATCTCTGCCTCCAAAGTGGCCCCACTTTGTTTACAGTGTACCCTACAGTGATCAAGGTTGACTCATAACCAACAGAGCATTGCAAAAACGTTGGTGTGTGACTTCCATGGTTAGATCATAAAAGATCTTGTGAATGGAATACTATTCAATCATAGAAAATGGAAATTCCATCATTTACAGCAAAATTATTGGAACTGGAGGACATCATGTTGAGTGAAATAAGCTAGAGATAGGGAGACAAATACCACATATTCTCCCTTTTATGTGGGAGCTAAAACTAGAAACAAAATATTGTGGCTTCCATTTTTCTTCTTCTCTGCGATCACTTGATCACTTGCTCTGGGGAAGTCAGCTGTCATTCTGGGAAGACACTCAAGCCCCTCATGAAAAGCCACACATGGGGCCTCTTGCCGACAACTACTAAGTGTAAACTATCTTGGAAGTGAATGAAAAATCCACCTGTGCCTTCAAATGACTTCAGTCCTGGCCACGATTTTGGCTGAAAGCTCACGAGAGGCTGAACCACCCGGCCAAGGTGACCTGGAATTCCTGTCCCATAGAGACCAAACCAGATAAGAAATACACTTTGTTTTATGCTGCCAAGTTTTGGGGGAATTCATTATGCAGCCCATAGGAAACTGCTTCCCCCCATCCTGGTGCTATTTCTCAACCAATGATGGAGAAGAATTGGCATATTAAGATCCTCAACCTTTCACCTTCCTGTGTTTTTTTCTCCTCTTTATAATGCATGCCCAATGTTGCCCAGTGGCACTGAGCTCCAGTTGCCCACAGCTCTAACTCATTACATGCCCTTCCCTGTCTCACACCCCTGATCCCCTATCTTTGCTTTCTGGGACCAAACTGTACATCACATGCTAGTCTGGAAATCCATGTGTCAGGGTTGGCTTCTGGGGGAATCCGCACTAAGACGGTAAGTGAGTGTAAAACTCCATGACACCACCCAGCCACAGCGATGAATGCATACAGCAGCACGTTTGAAGGAGAAGCACAACTCTGACGTAATGGCTGTCATTCTCAAAAGCAAGTTAAGCAGACTCAAACTACTTGATAATTTTATTTCCTCACAAAACCAATTCAGCTTTTGTTTCTTAATCAGTGATTTTGTTGGAAAGGAGGAGCGTTTCGCAAGGTGTCAGAGTTATAGTGACAAGAGTCCCATTTTCTCAGCATACAAAAGAGGATGCTATGTCTCTGAGACGTTCAGCAGCTCACCAGTGCCACATGGCTAGGAGGTGACTAGACCCAAATTGCAGCTGTTTGAACTGGAGTTTTTAACAAGGCCATTTTCCTACATCATGATACACAAGAGGTTAGGTCAAGGGGTTTTCTGTAGTCTTTAGAAGGAGGGACAAAAGGTAAAAATTCTAGGCTTTGCAGGGTGTATGGTTTCTGTCACAACTACCCTACTGTGCCACTGTAGTATGAAAGTAGCCCCAGACAGTAGGTAAACAGGAGTGTGGCTATGTTCTGATAAAGCTTTATTTATACAAGCAGGTGGCCAGCCTGCAGAACTCAGCAGAGGGAGATTTAGAGGAGATAATCATCCTTTTTGCCTTTATACTTAAACAATATATACTTAAATATTTTAACTTTTTATAGTTTGAATGACAGAAAGACAGACAGAGACACACACACACAAACTAGCTTCCATACATTCAGTCACTCTCCAAACACCCAAAATGGCAAGAGCTGGGCTGAGGTGGGAACCAGTAGCCATAACTGCAATCCACATTGGTAGCAGGCACCCAACCACCTGAGCTACACTGCCGTCTCCCAGGATCTGCACTGGTGGGAAGCTGGAATCAGGAGCTGGAGCTGGGAATTAAACCCAGGCACTCTGACATGGGTAGACTGAAAACCCACCCTAATTTTAATGCCCTCCCCATAAACTCTTTACTATTTGTGTGCTTACTTAGTTCTGAATGGTATGAAGTTACTTCATGAAGACTGAAAAAATGGAATTAAAAGATATTTATTTTGGTACAAAATATTTTTTTAATTTTTATTTTGAAATCGATGCAAATGATATATCTTTAAAATGTTTATGGAAAATACATAGTATAAAAAACTCTGCATGGATTTCAATTTTTTTTGCACCAAAATAAGCTGCTTTAGTATTTCATGAACTTGTTAGAGTCCTCATATGTAGTTACTTAAATACAAGTGTGTGTTTTTCCTTAGACCTAAAGAATATCTGAGTACTAAGATGTGTCATTTCCATTTATCTTCCCCTCATATTTCTGTTGTGTTAATCTTGTATGTTAGCCTTGCAAAGCATTGGGGATATATTGTGTGCTAGTCACTGCGTATAATACACAATGGCACACACACAGATGGGACTTCCTTGCCCACACACCAGTATGAGAGTGTATGTTTTGCACTGTGTCAATATTAATTACTTGTAATTTAGTGTTCAATATTATTTTCTATATTAATTTAAACACAATGAAATGAGTCTAATTTGGGATGATAAGATTCATTTGCATTTAAATTGATTTTTAAGCATTCCCTATGAGGAACTGATAACATCCATGATTATAATTATACGCATTGTTTCTAGAGCAAGTTTGTTTTCCTTTGGAAGGAACTGTAAATATGGTGCATTGAGTTTAATATTAATTATGATGACAGAGAAGGGAAAGGAAGATGGTGGCTGAATAAGACACTCCAGTGACTGCCTCCTAACAGAGATGACACCCATTTAACAGCTGTTTATACACCAAGTCACCTTCACAAGAGCTATGAATGTCAGGCCAATGCCTGCAGATGGAATCTCTGGACCTGCTTAGGTGCTAAGTGGAGGTCTGTGGCTCCAGTTCAGTAATCTTATATCCTATTGGCTTGCAGGAGCAGCATTGGGCAGTGAGTCCTCCTTCACAGCAGATGGACAATAGCAGGATGGGCTTTGGTCCTAACCCCTGGTTGTTCTGGTATCAGTGGGTTGTGGGCTCTGAACATGATCTAGAGTTGTGGCACTGGTGGTCACAGAACTAGGTATCTGGGTCTATATCAGCCACAGGAGAAGGCTTGTAGGGATGGACTATGGACTACTTCCTTGTAGTAACCACCCCAATTCATTCTGAACAACACACCAATGATGAATTTAGGACAATTGTGAGCTTAGGGAGTAGTGTAAGAAGGAAACAGTAAAAAAAAAAAAATCAATAGCAGACCTGTGACAAACCTTGACTTAGGGTATTAGCTAGTGCTAAATCAGCAGAAGTATTCACAGGTGCAGAGAAAATAAACAGACTGCTTAGAGTTTCTGGAAAGATAGCCACAAATGATGCCAGATTACTATTATATATCTTTTGGTGCACAGACAACATCATACACCAACAAGTGTCAAGAACTTCCAGAGAAACATGGTCTTACCTAACAAAAAAAAAAAAAAAGGCGATATAACCATCTAGGAACTGAAATTTTCAAATGCTCAGATGAAGATTTCAAAATAGATGTTTTAAGGAAACTCACTGAAGTTTAAGAAAACATGTCTGATAAAGAGATGGAAGTAATTAAAATAAATCAAATAGAAATCTACTGAAAGCTACATTAATGAGATTAGAACTGTGATACAAAGTATTGATAGCAGAATAGATGAAACAGAAGGAAGAATCAGTGAGCTTGAAGACAGGCTTTTTGAAAATATTCAGTTGGAGGACAGAAAAGAAATAAATGAATCAAGAGAAAAGAAGAAAGTTTACAGGAACTTTGGGACAGCATGAAAACAGCAAATATCTGAGTTATAGGAGTTCAAGAGGGAGTTGAGAATGACAAAGGGGCAGACAAATATTCAAAGAGGTAATAGCAAAAAAGTCCCAAAACTTAGAGAAAGAGAAAAGTACAGGTACAGAAAGGTCAAGGGTCACCAGTTGGATTCAGCCCCAAGACACATTATAATTAGGCTCTCGAAGTTTCATGGTAAAGAGAAGATTCTCAAGGCTGCAAGAGAAAAGAAATAACACAGAAAGTGGTCCTGATTAGCCTGACTGTGGATTTCTTAGCAGAAATGCTAAAAGGAGTTCTCCAATCTGAAAGAAAGAGGTATTAACAAATAAGAATAAAATAACAGAAGGTAGAAAACTCGCTGGTAAGAGTAATGATACAGACAAATTCAGAATGCTCCAAAATTGTAAACTGGGTACATAAATCACTCGTATCTTTAATGTGAAGATTAAAAATAAGACAATTACGGCCAGACATTGTGGCACAATGGGTTAAGCCACTGCTGGGGATGCCCGCATCCCATATCAGATCACTGGTTCATGTCCTGGCTCCTTCACTTCCTATCTAGTTTTCTGCTTATGTACTTGGGAGGTGGCAGGTAATGGCCCAAGTACTAGGGTCCCCACCACCCATGTAGGAGACCCAAATGAAGTTCTTGGATCCTGGCTTTGATCTGACACAGCCCTAACAGTTGCAGCCATTTCGGGAGTGAACCAGTGGATGGAATTGCTTTCTCTCTCTGTGACTCTTTCAAATAAATAAAATATTTTTTAAAAAGAGGCATTATAGAAAGAGGTAACGTGGGATATTAAAAATTCAAAATGTGGGGAGAAATGGAGTGCAAGTAAGTTAAAAAAGTTCTTTAAACAAATGAAAACACAAACACAACATTCCAAAACCTAAGGGATATAGCAAATGCAGTACTAGGAGGGAAGTTTATATAGCAATCAACGCCTGCATCAAAAAAGGGTAAACCTCTCAAATGAATAACTTACCATAGAACCTCTAGGAACCAGAAAACAAGAACAAATCAAATCTAAAGTTAGTAGAAGGAAAGAAAGAATAAAGCCAACAGGACAAAAAGTGACATTGTGACTGAACAAAAACTAAGAAAATAATCAGAGAAACAAAATACTTGCTCTCTGAAAATATATGCAAAATTGACAAACTATTGGTTAGACTAGCTAAGAAAAAATAGAGAATATTCAAATACCGAAAATCAGATGAAAAGAGATATTGCCACTGGTATCCCAGCAGTGCAAAGGATTTTTTTTAGATTACTATGAACAATTGTATGACAAGAAATTTGACAACCTGGAAGATATGGATGAATTCCTGGATACATATACCTTACCAAGAGTGAATCATGATGAAATAGGATAACTAAATAGATCAATAACAAGTAGCAAGATTGAATAAGTAATAAAAAGTTTCCCATTAAAGAAAAACCAGAAGGCTAAACTCCTGAATTCCACTAAACATTTAAAGAAGAACCAACACCAACCCTTAAACTACTTCAAAAAATAAGAGGAGGAAATTCTTCCAAACTCATCCCATGGCCAGCATTATCTTGATACCAAAACCAGAGAAGGACACAACAAAAAAATAGTTATAGGCCAATATCCTTGATGAACATAGATGCAAAAATCCTCAAGAAAATACTAGTAAGCTGAATCCAGGAGCACATTAAAAATGTTGTACACCATAATCAAGTTGGATTCATCCGAGAGATACAAGGACAGTTGAACGTATACACATCAATGAACATGACACATCACATCAACAGAATGAAGGGCAAAAATCATAGAATAATCTCAATAGATGCTGAAAAGGTATTTGATAAAATTCAGCATGATAAAACTTTGAACAAATTAGGTATAGAAATTAGGTATGTTCCCTCAATATATTAAAGATCATATACTACAAACTAACAGCTAACATTGTATGGGGAAATGCTGAGGATTTTATCTCTAAATCTGGATTGAAACAAGGATATCTCCTCATTATTTTTGTTTAACATATTACTGGAAATCATATCAGGGCAATTAGGCAAGATAAAAATAAAGGACATTAAATTTAGAATGGAGGAAGTAAAACTGTCACTCTTTGCAAGTGATATGATCTTATATATGGAAAACCCCAACGACTCCACCAAAAAGCTATGAGAAATGATAAACAAATTCAGCAAGGTTGCAGGACTCAATGTCAACATGTAAATATCAGTAGCATTGTTATATATACCATTAATGAATTATCTGGAAAAAAATCAAGAAAGAAATCCCATTTCCAATACCTACAAAAATAAGATAAAATCAAATTCCTAGGAATAAATTTAACCAAAGAAGCAAAAGATCTCCACAGTGAAAACTATAAATCATTGATGAAAGAAATTAAAAGGGAAACAAGGACATGCAGACATCTTGTGTTAATGGATTAGAAGAATTAACATCATTAAAATGTCTATACTACTCAAAATGACTTAGAGATTCAATACAATCTTTATCAAAATACCAATGTATTTTTAACGTAACTAGAAAAAGACACTACTAGAATTTGTATGGAACATTACAAAAAATCCTGAATAGCCAAAGCAATTTTGAACAAAGAGAACAAAGCTAGAAGTATTATACTAACTAGCTTTTAATATGTTACAAAAATACAGTGATTAAAGCAGTATGGTGCTGGCATTAAAACAGATGCATGGACCAGTGGAACAGAATCAGAGACCCCAGAATTAAACCTGCCAGCCTACTGCCAACTGATCTTTGACAAAGGTGCTAACAGAATGCACTGGAAAAACAACAGTGTTTTCAATAAACAGTTTTGCTGGAAAATTGGATATCCACATGAAGAAGAATGAAACCAGACCGCTATCTCTTATGTACAAAAATTTCTTCAAGATGGATTAAAGACATGAAACTTAGAGATCATTGCAAGAAAACATACAAGAAATGCTTCAGGACGTTGAAATGGGTAAGAATTTTTTTGGATGAAACCTTCAAAGCATAGCAAACAGAAGTAAAAATAGATAAATGGAATTTCATAAAACTAATGAGATTCTGCAAAGCAAAGGAAAGAATCAACAGGCTGAAGAGAAAGCCTACAGAATGAGAGAAAATACTTGCAAGCTGTACATGTGACAAGGGGCCAATAACCAGAATATTAAGGAACCCAAACAACTCAATATCAAAACACCAAATAGCTCAACTAAAAATGGGCAATACATTTAAATAGGCAATTCTCAAGGGAAGACATACAAATGATCAACACATACATGAAGAATGCCCAACATCAATGATCATCAGCAAAATGCGAATGAAAGCTACAATGAGAGACCACATCAC
Source organism: Lepus europaeus (assembly GCF_033115175.1). NCBI lineage: Eukaryota > Metazoa > Chordata > Mammalia > Lagomorpha > Leporidae > Lepus > Lepus europaeus. The sequence goes on from NC_084836.1 coordinate 83,400,762, forward strand.
ACTTGTCAGATTGGCTATTACCAAAAAAGACAAAAGAGAAGAAAGGTTGGCAAGGATGTGGAGCAAAGGGAACTCTTGCATACCATTGGTGGCGATGCAAATCAGCTCAGCATTTGTGGAAAACAGTATGGGGTTCCTCAGAAAGTAAAAATAGAACCCCATACGATCCAGCAATCTCATAATTGGGTTTATATATCCGAGGGAGATAAAATCATTTGTTCAAGGAGACATATGCATTCCCCATGTTTATTGCAGCAATGACAATAGCCAAGAAATGGAAGCGACCTATGAGTCTCGTGAGTAGATAAGGAAAATGTGGTACATACACACCATTGGAATCCCACTCAGCCATACAAAGGATGATACTTTGCAATTTGCAACAGGATGGATGGGACTGGAAGTCACTGTGCTAAGTGAAATGAACCATGCACAGAAAGACAAGGGTCACGTTATTTCACTAATATGTGGAGTCTCATAGAAATTAAAAGTGTAATGGTAGTTACCAGAGACTGGAGAGAGAAGAGAGGAGGGAGAAGAGAGGGATGGGAACTGCTGAGAATAGGTACAAGTTATAGTCACATAGGAGTAAGAAGTTCTGGGTTTCTGTTGTTCAGAAGGGTGACTATAGGCAATGTTAATGTACTGCATATTTCTCTATTTCAAAAATCCTAGAGGATAGGATTTTATATGCTTTTACCATTAAAAAATGTTAAATGTTTGAGGTGACAGGTGTATTTACCAAGATTGGACATTATAAAATGTATACATGTAGTAGGACATCACATGGCATTCCTAAGTATGTACAATTTTATGTCTTTAAGATGAAAAAAAAATGATGACACTAGAAGACCACATTTCTCTAAAGAACCCATAGATCGGGGCAGGCCCTGCGGAGCAGTGGGTTAAAGCCCCATCCTGCAGCACTGGCATCCCATATAGGTGCTGGTTTAAGTCCTGGCTGCTCCATTTCCCATCCAGCTCCCTGCTAATGCACCTGGGAAATCAAAAGAGAATGGCCCAAGGACTCCTGCACCCATGTGGGAGGCCCAGAAGAAGCTCCTGGCTTTGGATTAGCTCAGTTCCAGCCATTGTGGCCATTTGGGGAATGAACAAGAGGATGGAAGACCTCTCTATCTGTCTCTACCTTCTCTCTGTAACTCTTTCAAATAAATAAAATAGATCTTAAAAAAAAAACCTAAAAAACTCCATGAATCGAGTTCTTGTATTTTGGAAATTCCCTTGTCCTAGGAGTAGTGAATAATTAAAGCTTTTACCTGAGGACATTGGCATACATATCTTTTTTTGGTCTTTGTTTTTATAGTTTTCAAAAATTTTTTGAAGATTTTATTTATTTGAAAGGCAGGATGATTGTGAGAGAAGGAGGGAAGGGGGAGGGACAGAGAGAGAGAGAGAGAGAAAGAGAGAGAGAGAGAGAGAGACTCCCCCAAATGGCCACAACTGCTGAGCCTGTGCCAGATCAAAGCCAGGAGCCAGGAACTCTGGGTTTCCCATGTGGGTGGCAGGGGCCCAAGCACTCTGCTTTTCCAGGCCATATCCTCTGCTTTTCCAGGCAGATTAGCAGAGAGCTGAGTGGAAACAGAACAGCTGTACTGAACCAGTGTTCTGATATGGGATGCATCACAAGTGGTGGCTTAACCCACTGAGCCACAACACTGGGTCCTCAGAAACATTTCTGATACATATAGACTGGTATAAAAACTTTGAGTTTATTTTTTGGTGTGAAAATGCATGCTTTGAGAAATCAATGACTGTAACACAAATGAATGAGTAAAAAGCATTGAGGAAATCATTCCTGGTGCTTTGTTTAGTTCCTTTTATTTTCACGAGAAGTCTCTGTTCCTTGGTTTATGGCTATGGAAAAATGTACCAGTTCTCTGCAGAAACCAGGAAGCACTAAAAAGTAGTCATTTCTTGGGGAGATCATCTTGTGGGTGGCACTGACCAACAGCTTCGCTTTCGTGCTGCTGTTTACTGAGATATACATAAATAATTTCTACAATGAGCAGAACACAAAGAGGACCATCACAAATACAGAGGGGCTCTGTCAGGGCAAGCATGGCTTGAAGAAAGGAAAGTGTGACAGTGAAAGAGAAGAAAACCATACATCCCTCAGCCAGGCTGCCACTGTTCCAGCCACTGTGCTGTGCTGAGGGTGCAGAGGTGAACACACAGCGAAGATCTCTGCCCGCCCCGGGGCTGGCATTCCAGGAGGAGGCACACAGGCAACACTGCAAGGCTATTTTAGGAACTAGGAAGGGACTAAGCAGGGTGTGATATTGAAGCTGAAAGGGGCCCAGCTGTGTCTTGCATTAGAGTCCATCATGAGCAGGACAAAGATGGAAAAAGTGACCGAAGGAAGCACCTGCCAAGCCTCATGGGCAAGAAGAGGGGCACAGGGAGCCCCCAGATGGGTTTAAGCAGGAGAGAGAAATGGTCCCAACTACTGTCATCTTTGGAATGACTTTCCAGGTGTTTTGGGGAGAAGGCACTGGAGAGGCTAAGCAAGAAGCTTTTGCAGGGTCCAGGAGAGAAGTGAGGTTGGCTTGGCCCTTGGACTGATGGTGGAAATATCACAGGGACAGAATGGAGCCAGCAGAATTGACTGGGTCAGGGGAACGGGGGCGGAGGAGCCAGGAGTGACCTGAGTGTTGGGGACGTTAGGGCGTCCATGGTAGTGCCAGCTGTGAGCAGGGAGAGACTCGAGGGGGGCCAGGTTCAGTGAGGCGGGCATGACAGATGGTGAACTTCACATTTTGCTCCTCACTGGCTGTGTGAGCTGGGACAAATCACTAGCCTCTCTGATCTTCAATTTCCCAACTGAGGTGGATAAGCAAGTGTCCATTTCACTGGTTGAATATGCAGGTTAAATGTGAAATACAAAGCCAGGGCATGGTGTATCCTTAACACATGTTGGGTACTAATACTCCTTCTATTTGGAAGAAGTCAATGGAGAAAAAAAAGGGGTCCCAGCAGGGTGCAAAATCTCAGAACCAGAAGTGGTAGGAGACAAATCATGGATCTCATACTTTGTTCATGAACAATCAACTCCCCATAAGAATGAAGACACATTTGTGAGCTAAAACCAAGGAAAAAAACATATCCAAATTCTCCAGCAAAATTATTATGTAGGATAGGATAATTGTGATTGCTTGGGAGTGATTAATTGAATTGTTTCTGAGCCTTGGCCATGGGATCATTCACAGAGAATGCTTCTTTGTAAGGTGCCTTGTAAAAATACCAAGCAGTTACTGACTGTATCAAAAGGTTCAGTGTCCGTCTGGCCACCACAATGTCACCCACATAGACACTAGACTCCTTCTGAGTCTTCTGGAATATTCTCTACAAGTTATAGAGAGGCTATGTGGGTACCTGTTTGTGGGTCTGGTGGAGCCAAGAAGTGGGGGGTGTGATTCAGCAGCTGCAGAATAGCACCAATGCTTTGAGTACTCTGGGGAATTCATATATTTTTGATAGATCAACAAATGGCATGAGTGTTTATATCAGCAATACAGATACTCATCACACCTCCTTGATTCCTAAGACAATCAACCCCATTTCACAGTTGAGCAAACTGAGGACTCTACACCTTAAATCTTGCTGAGTTTTCTTTGTACTGCCTCATGGGGAGTCCTTGAACTAGTGCTCTGAAGAACTTAGATTTGCCCTTGTCCTGACTGTTGATGTACAATGTAATACTTTATCACTTTTAGTATTTTTTTTGTTCTAGTACTAGTGGTTGAACTCTGTAATTAACACACAATTATTCTTAGCTGTTTAAATTTAACTGAAAAGTGATCCCTGTTAAATATAAGAGTGGGAATAAGAGAGGGAGGAGATGTATAATTTGGGACATGCTCAATCGGACTTGCCCCAAATGGTGGAGTTAGAAATGTATCAGGGGATTCCAATACAATCCCATCAAGGTTGCATGTACCAATGCCATCTCCCTAGTCCAAGTGATCAATTTCAGTTCACAATTGATCACACTAATAGGTCTAAGAGTCAAAGGGATCACACAAACAAGATTAGTGTCTGCTAATACTAACTGATAGAATCAAAAAGGGAGAGAATGATCCAACATGGGAAGCGGGATACACAGAAGACTCATAGAATGGCAGATGTCCTACACAGCACTCTTGCCTCAGAATCAGCCCTTTAGGCATTTGGATCTGGCTGAAGAGCCTATGAGAGTAGTTTAGGCATGGAAAGCCAAGACACTCTGGCAAAACAAACAAACAAACAAACAAAAAAACAAAAACAAAAACAAACAAACAAACCTAAATGAAAGATCTCTGCGAGTGAGATCCCAGTGAAAAGAACGGGCCATCAAAGAAGGAGGTATCCTTCTCTGAAGGGAGGAAAGAACTTCCACTTTGACTATGACCCTGTCTGAATAAGATCAAAGTTGGCGAACTCAAAAGGCTCCCATAGCCTTGGCAACTCATGACTAGAGCCTAGGGAGATTACTGACACCATAAACAAGAGTGTCAATTTGTTAATTCAACAACAGGAGTCACTGTGTACTTACTCCTCATGTGGGATCTGTCCTTAATGTGTTGTCCAATGTGAAGTAATGCTATAACTAGTATTGAAACAGTATTTTACACTTTGTGTTTCTGTGTGGGTGCAAACTGATGAAATCTTTACTTAATATATACTAAATTGATCTTCTGTATATAAAGAGAATTGAAAATGAATCTTTATGTGAATGGAAGGGGAGAGGGATCAGGAGATGGGAGGGGTGTGAGTGGGAGGGAAGTTATGGGGGGGGAAGCCATTGTAATCCATAAACTGTACTTTGGAAATTTATATTTACTAAATAAAAGTTAAAAAGGGAGGAATTTGTTCCTTCCTGGTCCCAGATGGTTAATGCTCAGAAGTGCTGGTATGTTCTCCCTGATTGGTGATAACTAACTGAGCACCAAAAAGGAAACCTGTTAGAGTGAAATGGGCACTATGAGAAATGGTGACTTGATCAGCCCTTGCTCTGACTGTTGATGAACAACTTAATACTTTATCCCTTTTAGTATTTTTTTTTTGTTGTTCTACTTAATACTATTGGTTGGTTTCTGCAATTAATACACAGTTATTCTTAAGTGTTGAAACTTAACTGAAAAGTGACCCCTGTTAAATATAAGAGTGGGAATAAGAGAGGGAAGAGATGTACAATTTGGGACATGCTCAATCAGACTTGCCCCAAATGGTAGAGTTAGAAACATACCAGGGGATTCCAATTCAATCCCATCAAGGTGGCATGTACCAATGCCATCTCACTAGTCCAAGTGATCAATTTCTGTTCACAATTGATCATAATTATAGGACTAAGAGTTAAAGGGATCACATAAACAAGACCAGTGTCTGAAAATACTAACTGATAGAATAAAAAAAAGGGAGAGAACGATCCAATATGGGAAGTGGGATACACAGCAGACTCACAGAATGGCGGATGTCCTAAACAGCACTCTGGCCTCAGAATCAGCCCTTAAGACATTTGGATCTGCCTAAAAAGCCTATGAGAGCATTTCAGGCATGGAAAGCCAAGACACTCTGGCAAAAACAAACAAACAAACAAAAAAAAAACCCTAAATGAAAGATCTCTGTGAGTGAGATCCCACTGGAAAGAATGGGGCCATCAAAGAAGGAGGTACCTTTCTCTGTAGGGAGGAGAGAACTTCCACTTTGACTATGACCCTGTCGGAATAAGATCGAAGTTGGCGAACTCAAAAGGCTTCCATAGCCTTGGCAACTCATGACTAGAGCCTAGGGAGATTACTGACGCAATAAACAAGAGTGTCAATTTGTTAAGTCAACAACAGGAGTCACTGTGCACTTACTCCTCATGTAGGATCTCTGTCCTTAATGTGCTGTACATTGTGATTTAATGCTATAACGAACTCAAACAGTATTTTATACTTTGTGTTTCTGTGTGGGTGCAAACTGTTGAAATTTTTATTTAATATATACTAAACTGATCTGTATATAAAGAGAATTGAAAATGAATCTTGATGTGACTGGAAGAGGAGAGAGAGTGGGAGAGGGGAGGGTTGCGGGTGGGAGGGAAGTTATGGGGGAGAAAAAGCCATTGTAATTCATAAGCTGTACTTTGGAAATTTATATTCATTAAATAAAAGTTAAAAAAAAAAGAACTTAGATTTATGCTAAACCCTGTATTTAAAAACTGGCAAGGTTTGCACTATAAAACATACCTCCTCTTTCCATAGCTTAATAAAAACATCTCCCACACAATGTAATATATCTTATTCTTCCTCCTACCACAGGACTGATTATGGAGAGGTCCCGTGAACACAACCCTGAAAATGCACACCTCGCCATAGTACACCGGGTGATGCTCAGGAACACTGTTAAGAGCCAACCCCTGGTTGCCTGTACTTGGCTTCAGGTTTTAATTATTGGTTAGTCATTAAGGGCTCTTCCTTTGTGAAAAATAATTTCCTGTAGGTGGGAAGTCAGCAGGTGGAGAAGCTAATCTTATTTCTACGTCAGAGATTCCCTCTGCCTTGGCCTCAGCAGGATGGAAAATTTTGCTTTGCTCTAAGCTCCAGACTGCTCAGATGTAAGATCAGGATTCTCAGGAGCCCACCCTGAGATGAAGGTGGTGGACAAGTGATTTATGAAGGCTGGGCTCCCAGCAGAAACCAATGAGGGAGTCAGGGAGGCAGAACGGGACATGCGAGGAAGCCAGGCCAAGGTGGCACTTCAGGCAAAGACCGGCAGGGGTGGTATTTGCCTGCTCCTGCAGGCGACTCTGGAGGGTTAGTTACTGTTCCTAACCTGAGATAAGGTTTTCATACTCCACAGAGAGTCACAGATTAATGGCTGCTCTGCGTGGATGTTAATTCCTGGGTGTGCTGTGTTTCCATGCATATGGCACAGAACAGGTGGCAGTAGCTCTAGGGCAATCCTCCCAAGGTGGGGGGAAGCGCAGCAGTGGGAGGCAAAAAAGAGCAAAGCAGGGCTGGAGGCCTACAAATATGGCACCAAGGATTCAGAGCAGGTGTCTCCTGCCCCAGAGGGGTCCCTGTAGTGGCTGAATGTAGAGGTCGTGGGTGGCCAAAAGCGGGTTGGGAGGAAGGAGTTCCCAGGGGGATCAAGAGGCTTGAAGCTCCCACAGGCAGCTCTTAGCCTGTGCCCTATGTGTGGCAGCACTGCAGTGTGAACTGGTGACACCTGCAGCCACTGGGAGGCGCTGGAGACCTGAGTCCCAGGACAAGCTCTGCTGTCACCTGCTGTGTGACCGCTCACAATTCACTTTTTTCCTGGGTCTGATTCCTCCTCTGTGCAATGAAGGATGGGATCAAAGCCTCTAAAATTCCTGAGCTGTTGCAGGCTGGACCTGAGCACAGCCAAGCCCATCTATCTGTGTTCCCAGAGCACTTGTTTCAATTGTGTAACATGCAGAAATTGTAAAAGGACATCACAGCACCAGTAAACGCCCGCCCTCAAACCAACACCTAAATCAACCTGATGTGCAGGCAGTTTCAGTTTTGAGAAAACGCGTGATGGAGCAAAGGGGGATGGGATGGGCCTTCTGTCTCTGCTGATCAAGGACTGAGAATTCCCAGGGGATGGATTTTGGCCACGGGATTCATCTCAAAGTCTACACATCTTTGCTCACTGTGATTCCGAAGGGGCTTTGATTTCCTGTGCTTCCATTGGGATCACTTTTGGCCTCCGACCTGGTTGATCCATGTTCCCACTGAGCGTGTAGCCCTTTATACGCCTTCCATGGGTCTACGTGCCTAGGTCTAAGCAAAGTATATTTATAAGGTGACCTTCAGGATTGAAATATAATTCTTCAATCAAGCAATGGGTTAAGAATTTTATATTCTGCAATATATGGGGCCTGGCTTAGAATTGGATTAAAAGGCAAAACAAAGGAAGATTAGTCATGAAGTTTTGGCATATTCTGTAGCAGCAGGAACATGTAAGGAAAATATGAAAACTCAGAATCGAATCCACTAGTTGCTCCTTTTAATTTCATTTTCAAAATGCTTTCTATGGGACCGGCACTGTGGAGTAGCAGGTAAAGCCACTGCCTACAGTGCTGGCATCCCATATGGGTGCCAGTTCGAGTCCTGGCTGCTCTACTTCTGATCCAGCTCTCTGCTATGGCCTGGGAAAGCAGTAGAAGATGGTCTAAGTCCTTGGGCCCCTGCACCTGCATGGGAGACCTGGAAGAAGATCCTGGTTCCTGGCTTCTGATCGGTGCGGCTCTGACCATTGCAGCTATTTGGGGGGTGAACCAGCGGATGGAAGACCTCTCTCTCTCTCTCTGCCTCTGCCTTCTATAGCTCTGCCTTTCAAATAAATTTGAAGATTTATTTAAATCTTTTTTTAAGATTTTTATTTACTTATTTGACAGAATTACAGACAGTGAGAGAGAGAGACAGAGAAAGGTCTTCTGTCCGTTGGTTCACTCCCCAAATGGCCGCAATGGATGGAGCTGCGCCGATCCGAAGCCAGGAGCCAAGTGCTTCTTCTTGGTCTCCTATGCAGGTGCAGGGGCCCAAGCATCCAGGCCATCTTCTACTGCTTTCCCAGGCCATAGGCCATAGTAGAGAGCTGGATGGGAAGAGGAGCAGCTGGGACTAGAACCGGTGTCCATATGGGATGCTGGTGCTGCAGGTGGAGGATTAACCAAGTGCACCACAGCGCTGGCCCCTCAAATAAATAAATCTTTAAAAAAGCCATGCTTTCTATGAATTCATTGTGTCCTGGTTGCAGGAGGAGATTAAGTGTAGGGACTCTCTGGTCTGACCACTTCAGGCCTGGGATCTGCCTCTGCTGAAGTCTAGCCATACTGGGGCTGGCGCTGTGGCGTTGCGGGTAAAGTCCTGGCCTGCAGTGTCGGCATCCCATATGAGTGCCGGTTCGTGTCCTGGCTGCTTCACTTCCGATCCAGCTCTCTGCTATGGCCTGGGAAAGCAAAGCAGTAGAAGTGGCCCAAGGAGCCAAGCTCTTGGCTCCTGGCTTCGGATCAGCGCAGCTCTGGCCTTTGTGGCCAACTGGGGATTGAACCAGTGGATGGAAGACCTCTTTTTCTCTCTCTGTAACTCTAAGTAAATAAGTCAGTCTTAAAAAAAATAAAAATAAAGTCTAGCCATACTAACTCTGGCAAAATTCTTTAACAACAGTGACTGCTTACTGAAGATGTGTTACTTGCCAGGAGGAGTTCCAAGGGCTTTGCAGACCACTTAATCAAATTATCACAGTCACCATTAAGGTCAGTATTAGCAACCTACTTTACTGATGAGAAAACTGATGCATGGCGAGATTAACTTGTCTAGGGTCACTTAGTTAGCAAGTGGTTAGGGGTGATATTAACAGATTCAGGGAGGCTGACTCCAGAGTACTTAACTCCCACACTAGATTTTTCTTAGTCTCCAGTTACAGTGGATTTATTATTTATGAAAGAGCCTCATATGGTATTAGGTAAAGAATATACGTATTTTTGAGATGAAAGCAAAAACAATAAGACTCACAAATCCTGAAGTGTTCTATTTTTATCCACTTAAAGAGAAATCATGCTCAAATATCCAATATTCATGCTAATTAATAAGGCTGTAATAGTTGCCTATTGCCATATTACAAATTACCACAAGCAATGGCTGAAAGCAACACAAATTTATTACCTGAGTTTTCTGGAGGTGCGTTAACTGGGTCCATTGCTCAGGGTCTCACCTGGTTGAAATTAAGGTTTCAGCTGGGGCTGGGACTGCAGCTAAGGCATGGGGTCCTCTTGCGTTCACAGGTGGTTGGTAGAATTTAGTTGTCTGTGGTTTAGGACTGGGATTCTTGGTTCCTAGGGGGTCACCATTCCTGGCCATGTGACCCTCTTCACATCAAGGCAGTTGCTTCTTTAAAGCCAACTCACAAAACTCTCTACTGCTTTAAATCTCACTCTCTTCTTAATTCTCTGACCTGCAGATCCTATTTAAAGGGCTCACCTGATTAGTGCAGGCCCGCCAGGAGACTCCACTTTGATTAGCTCAAAGTCAACTGTTTAGAAATCTTAACTGCATCGGAAAAATTCTTTTAAAGCTGTCACTTAGTCATGGAGTGACATCCCATCATACTCATAGGTCCTGCTCACACTCTGGGGTGTGGATTACAGAGTTTTTACCCCGGGGGTGGCAATCTTGGGGCCACTTTAGAACTCTGCCTATTGTAAAAGGCAACTGTGAATCTGACAGAGATTAAGGGTTAGACCTATCATCCATTTCTAGTTTTCTAATGTGGCAACAAAGAACAAGGAAAGATTATTGAGGAATTTTAAAGGGGAGAATGGGATGTAATTGGAATAACAGGGTGCCTCATGATTCTTTGACACAGCTACGAAAATACATCATCCATTGTGTAACTCCATGGCTCAGGGTCTGGTTCTCTTTAATCAAAGCCTGGGAATTGCTTTTTGGTCTTTGTTGCCACCTTAGAAAACTGAATTAGGTGATGGGTCAGGTCCTTAACCTCTTAGATCCACAGGGTCCCTGGAAGAGACCACATCCAGACTAGACTCCAGTGGATGCAGCCACTTGGACACTGTTGCTTGGTGATAAGACATGGGCAAGTCTTGAAGATGACTACTCCACTTTGCTGTGGTTTCACCCCACTGCTTTCCTTCTGGGTAGAGCTCATGGTTCAGGAATTTGAGCAGATCTGCCTCAGATACCCAGACCTGTGGCTTTAAGATCATATAACTGAGAATAGGAGCATGAGGAAAAGGGGAGAAATAAAAATGGATTTGACCTTAGTAGGAGAAGCATTTTTCATCACAATTGTTGCTGGGAGTTATTGGCAAATTAATGATTGGTAAGGTCTGTTTTAAGCAAGGATTGATTTTTGGTTCTGAGGTATAAACTCAAAAAGAAAAACTCTTGAAATGTTTCACACTTGGGAATTCAATGACTGTACACTAATATTGTGAAATAAGAAAGAAAGACGGGGAGAAAAGAGATCTTTAAAATATTTTTATATTAGCACAAATGATGGGTTGTGGTATAATATGAATATAGCTACAATTATTCTGAAGTTATGTTTGCTGACTAACAGAATAAAACCCAAATAGTTTCCTCAGCATCAATCCATCATCCACTCATCCATCCCTCCATCCATCTATCCATCTGTCCACTCATCCACTCATCCATCCATCCACTGATCCATCTATCCATCTGTACATCCATCATCCATCCACCCATCTGTCCGTTCATCTACCTATCCATCATTCATCCATAATTCAGGAAAATTCTCTGTTAATGATCTCCTTGGGATATCGGGCCTCCAGTTGATTCTCTCATGAGCCAAAGCATTGGCAGACACCATCCTGGTCTTTAAGTTGCTTAAACTTAGTCAAAGAAACAAAACTCCATTAAAGGCCTTTGAGGAATTTTGGGTATGTAAATGATTTTTGTGGGTTACTTTTGCTCTAGGCTTCTCAGCATAAGCAAAATTCCAGATACAAATTCAATTACTGTTGGCCCAGTATCATATTGAACTATCTTCCAGGTAAATTCCAATGCTGTTACCGATCCAAGGAAACAAGTTCATTTCCCGTGTGATAAGCAGCTGCTCATTCTTTAAATGCATTTAAGTATCTTTCCTTTTCTTTTAGGGTTGACTTGGTTGTTTTGAAGGCAGTGGTGTTTTATTTCTGGGATAGCACTGAGCACATTATGTTATTATACACTTACATGTGAACTCTCCAAGGGCAGGGCCCAATTTTTCACATTTTATAAATCAGTTCCAGTACAGCATCTTGCACGCTGTAGGAAGTCAATACAGGTCTCTAATGTTGCTGGGGTTCAGTGAACAAAAACTAGCCAATTGAGCAATTTGAAAAAATCTATTGGCTAGATTCCCTTCTTTGCTTTTTGCTGTAGCTCTATGTCTAGGTCTAAACAAGTAGTTTCATTTTGTTAAACAAGACCAAAGTATGTTCCCATAAAAATGGAAAGTCCTCTCGTACACTGCACTGGTTGAGTCAGATGATAATCATTTGAGCAGCAGTCTATCAAAATGATTAAAAAAAGTTCTTACTCCCAGTCTGGCCTCCTGGTGAGAAAATGTACACTATGATTTGGCTAGAATTCATGAGAACATCGAAAAAAAAAATCAGCCTCTCTTTTCATAAGACACAAAGGTTATTTAAGCCTCAATTTCCTATGCAATATTAATGTGCTTATTTAAATATTAATAGGTCTAAAAGCCAGGAGCAACATGTGTGATCAATACTTCATAGCATCTGCATCATTCGGGGCTGGGGACTGTGCCCATCTCCAGCGGTCACCCTTTCATTGTGGCATCCGCATGCCACCTGGAGCCCTGGTGTGCACACTGCTGCTGAGCCCAAGGCACTTCCTTCAGGCTCAGCACTGGCGCCCCTTCAGAGCTCTCCACGGGGCCCCCTCTTCAGAGGCAGCCACCTGTCAGGAGCCATCAAAAGAATGGAAACTGCAAGCCCTTAAGGGTTGGGCTTTTTCACTCGTTATAAGTACTTCTGTTGGTGAAATAACAACCCCGGGGCATAAACAATGTTCCCAAATTTGAACCAAAACAAAGAGCATCATCTGTGCTCTTCCTCTGGGGACCTAATTGCATTTCCACTGGCCTGCGTGGGTTGCAGCCTTACAGAAGAGAAACAGCTATGATTATCTACAAGTGGAGGATCCACCTTGAGAATCATGTTATCTCCAGGCCTTCAGCTGTGGAGCCCCAGATTCCACAGTCCCCAGTTCCCTTTGTCAGGGAATAGAATAGTGGCATTCACCTAGAAGGTAACTGAGAGCTGGGAATTAGAGGGTTCTTTGTGCTGGCATTACCCATCTGTATCCATAGAGGGTCATTGTATGATTTGATTCCTGGTTGCACTTGCAATAGTACTGGCTCATGAATGAATATTCAATGCAATTTAACAAATCTTTGCTAAATGCCTGCTTTACACTGTGTTAAATGTTAAGGAGAAAGAAAATATGATCAGAGTACACACATTCCTACAAAGAGCCAATAATCGAAATGTGATGCAGACCTACATTACTGGTGACTAGCACCATTGAATCAATAACTGAATGGTATACCTAGGTTTGATCCACAGCTCGGGCTCTTAATTCAAGCTTCCTGCTAATGTGGACCCCGGAAGGCAACAAGTGATGTCTCAAGCACTTGGGTTCCTGCCACCCATGTGGGAGACCTGGATTGAGTTCCTGGTTCATGGCTGCAGCCTATCCTGGTCCTGACTGTTCCAGGCATTTGGGGCATGAACCAGCAGATAGAAGTATCCTTTCTTTCTGCCTCCCAAATAAGTAAATAAAAATAAAAATTAAAACCCATCCATAATTTTCCATAATATGCATTTCCCATGAAGTTTTTGAAGACCCCTCAGATGTCAAGCATATGTAACATGAAGCATTTCCATAGCTTATGACTCTACAGTGCAGCTGGGAGACAGGTCATCTAGTCTAGGCAGCTCTGCTCATCTCAGCAAGGCTTGCTTGTTTCTGAGGGCTGAGGTTTGGTTGGTGTTGCTGGGGTTCCACCAGGCAGCTCTGCTTCCTGCTGTAGTGCGTCAAGCTGCGGCAGCAGGGGTCGCCCTTCTCCACGTCTCGCTCCTCCTCCTGGCTCCAGTGGGCTAGCCTAGACAAGCTTTTCTAATGGTGATGGAAGAGGTCTGGTAGCACATGTGGGAACCCACAAGGCCTCTTGAACAGGTTCCAGACTGGCACACTGCCATTTCTGTATTACTGCTTGATATATTTTGTTCCTACACATAATGAAGGTTTTTTTTTTGTTTGTTTGTTTTTTTTTTTTTTTTTACAGGCAGAGTGGACAGTGAGAGAGAGAGAGACAGAGAGAAAGGTCTTCCTTTGCCGTTGGTTCACCCTCCAATGGCCGCTGCAGCTGGTGCGCTGCAGCCAGCGCACCGCGCTGATCCGAAGCCAGGAGCCAGGTGCTTCTCTTGGTCTCCCATACGGGTGCAGGGCCCAAGCACTTGGGCCATCCTCCACTGCCTTCCCGGGCCATAGCAGAGAGCTGGCCTGGAAGAGGGGCAACCGGGACAGAATCCGGCGCCCCGACCGGGACTAGAACCTGGTGTGCTGGCGCTGCAAGGTGGAGGATTAGCCTATTGAGCTGCGGCGCTGGCCCATGAAGGGGTCTTTTAAAAACTTCATGGAAAATGTGAATTATGAAAAAACCTATGCATGGATTTCAAATTGTTTTTGCACCAAAATAAACATCTTTAAATTTCATTTTTCTGCAAGTTTTTTAAAGTACCCTTGTACATATCTAGGATAAAGCTTAATTTGTAAATTAGGAATAGTAAGAGATTAGCAATAACTAATAATAAAATGTAACAATTGTAACAATATGTTGTAGCAAAAGTTGTGTGAATGTGGTCTGTCTCACAACATCTCTTATTGTACTGTATTCATCCTTGTTGTGATGATTTGAGATGATACACTGATGCCATGAAATGAGGTGAGTGACATAGGCACTGTGATGTAGCATTAGGCTTCTAAATAAAAGCTACCTGAATCCAAGCACTGTGATATCACAACAATTGATCAGATTACCCAAAAAGCTATGAAGAGACTAATGGGTGGGTAGTGCATACAGCATGGATACACTGAACAAAGAAATGGTTCCTGTCTCTGGCAGGATGGAGCTGGCAAGTTCAAGATTTTCATTATGCTACTCAGAGTGTTGCACACTCAAACACTTTAGAGCTGTTCATTTCTGTGAGTCTCTGTTTAATGTTTTGAATTGCAGTTGACCATGGGTAACTGAAACCAGAGGAAGAAAAACAGTAGGCAAGAGGGCGTATACTATATATTATTGCTCTAAGTAAGTCACAGGGACCAACCTAAAGTCAAGGGAGTGGGACAAATACGTCACCCCTTTTGATGGAGGCTCTGCAAACCTTCCTGACAGAAGCTGAAGCTGCAGGTCTGGGGAAGGACGTGGAGGTGGAGTCAACACAGTCTTCTATGTTGGATGCCCTCAAGAATTCAAGGAGAAACTCAAGGAAGAGTGTATGGATCTGGGCAGACTGTCAGCAAGGGATCCTGGAGTTACTAGGGGCTGCCTCACAGTCCCTAGGGCCAGAAGCAACCCATTCTCCTTAGAGTCTGGGCCTCCCACTGTTGGCCTGGACACAATCTCATTTGGAGAAACTGCTGCCTTCCAAACCCACCTTGGGGATTAGCCCTCCCTTCTGAGTCCCCATGAATATCCTTTTAGCTCAGAGATCTGTGACGGAGCAGAGGACATACATCGGAAGTGCTGCGTCCTCTGGGGCATCCTTCATCACTGCGCCCCTGGCCGGCAGCAGTGGGTCTTCTCTCTTCCTCTCGCTTCTCTTTGCTTGGATGCTATTTTTCAAGCCTTTGAGATTTATTTTGGTATCCTCTGCTTTTTGGCCTGAACGCTGCCTGCCTTAGAATCATACACTTAGCCTGGATGAGACACCCGTTTTATCTCTTTTGATGCCTCTGAGCTTCCTGGGAAGTACATTGAGACCTGACACGGGTATGTTGAGGCACATCCCTGCTTCTTTTCCATCAGAGCGACCCGAAATTGTGCAGGATTGCCATCTGGATTCTTTGGAGAAGGAAATTAATGTTTATTGAGCATGTATCATGTGCCAGGCCCAATGTCCATCACATCAATTATATCCCACCACAAACATGACAACACATTCATTTTGCTCATTTCATAAATGATCAAATTAAAGCTTTAATATTCTAGGTTAAGGCTGCACACTGATGAGGTAAGGAGCCAGGATTTATATTTGAGTTTGACTCAGTTTCCACTGTCGTCATACTGTCAGAATCAGACCATTGCTTGCTGACTGATTTCCAACTATCAGCGTATGTAGCTTTTTTGCCTGAAGACTCTCTTCTCTGGCTGATGGACCCTATTCTGCTTGCTTATAGAACAGACCGGAAGAGGACATACTTCCAGGAATTATTCCACTTCTCGCTTCACTCCTGCTCCTGGGTGGCAGCTCTCTGCCAGTGATTGACAGAAGTCCGTGAGGCTCTGTCTGCACTGCTTCCCTGGATCCTGCGGAGAGAGCAGCTCCTGCTGCTCTCAGTGGTAACAGACCTTTCCCGCTGCCCTTCCTTTCTGGTTTCACTTCACTTCTCCCTGACTGATGCTTCTTGGGATCTCCTCACAAACGAACAACTTGCTTCCCAGCCTGGCCTCATGGTCTGTGTCTGAGAAAACCCTGACACACAGCAGGAAGACTCTCCTTGGGTTTTCACAGATCTGCCAGCTTCATCAAAACAGCTTTGGAAGCAAAGTAATAGAGGCTTTGCCTCCTCTCTCCTC
Source organism: Lepus europaeus (assembly GCF_033115175.1). Classification (NCBI taxonomy): domain Eukaryota; kingdom Metazoa; phylum Chordata; class Mammalia; order Lagomorpha; family Leporidae; genus Lepus; species Lepus europaeus. The sequence continues at coordinate 83,417,130 of NC_084836.1, forward strand.
TAGTTTTGCAAGCTGGCCCTTTAGCCACAGCACTTCTTTTTTTTTTTTTAAGATTTTATTTATTTTATTTGAGAGTTAGAGTTACAGACAGTGAGAGGCAGAGACAGAGAGAAAGGTCTTCCTTCTGTTGGTTTACTCCCCAAACAGCTGCAACGGCCGGAGCTGCGCCAATCTGAAGCCAGGACCAAGGCGCTTTTGCCTGGTCTCCCACATGGGTGCCGAGGCCCAAGGACCTGGGCCATCTTCTACTGCTTTCCCAGGCCATAGCAGAGAGCTAGACTGGAAGAGGGGCAGCCGGGAGTCAAACCGGTGCCCACATGGGATGCCGGTGCTGCAGGCGGAGGATTAACCTATTGTGCCACGGTGCTGGCCCCAAGCCCTTGTTCTTAAAGAAGTTTCCCTCTGCTACAGTTGCAACATGATTTAGCTCCCAAATTCATGCAAGAAGTTTAAATCCCAAAGTCATGAATCAATGGTACTAAAAGGGTAGAATCAGCCCAACTATGTAACTAAAGTGTCTAGGAAGTGGGCTTATTCCTTAGGTCATTGGAATTCTGCACTCAGAAGGAAGATCTGGGGAAGAGGGTTAGAGAAACCTGAGTTTGGGCCCAGCCACTTTACTTCCTGGCTCACCACATGACTCTTCTGCAGATACTTGACCATTGCACCACCCTCATCAGAGGCCAAACCAATGTGGTCATCCGATCTTGGACTTGAACCTCCCAAACTGTGAGTTAAATAAACTTTTCTCTTTATAAAGTTAGTTTCTAAATTGATCTTCTGTACATGAAGATAATTGAAAATGAATCTTGGTGCAAATGGAATGGGAGAGGGAGCAGGAGATGGGAGGGTTGCGGGTGGGAGGGAAGTTATGGAGCGGGGGGAAGGCATTGTAATCCATAAGCTGTACTTTGGAAATTTATATTTATTAAATAAAAGTTAAAAAAGTTAGTTGCCTCAGATATTTCATTGTAGTAATGACAAGTTGAACTCCAGAGGCTTGGAATATCACAACAATCATAAAGCAGCAGCCATCCCTGGACCGTGGGCCACATGGTGAAGAGAAGGACAACTCCCTACAGACCTGCCTCTCACCTCAGAGGCACAGCTCACACACCTGCATCCTTGCTGCCCTGCAGGCGGCTTCATAGGGTGCTTGCTTTTTTGTGTCTCTCTTCCTCTGGGGCTTGCACACTGTAGCTCAAAACATGGTCACTGTACTTCCGGAGTGAGAGAAACTATCCAGACCATTTATGTAGAGAAGATGGGCACAGAGGGATCTCCTTGGAATGCTCTACAATAGAATCTTGGCCAGTACTCCATGTCATTACTACTGGGGTAGAAAAGGAGAGTTTTAATTAGTTAGAGTAGGGAACATTTCCCAGTGGGACAGGATCCCTCAGATTAAATTTCAAATAGAGGAATAATACAGGTGGCTATTATTATCCTTTGTGCCTAACACTCAGCAGATTCAATGTAGGCTTGCTGAATTAAATTAACACTAACACTTATAGTTATATATTGATTTTCAGTTTTCAAAGTATTATAATTCTCAGTTTAGTGGAAAGAACACTGGACTGCCAGTATACCCTGCTTCCTCTCTTAACACACGGAAAATAATTTTGCTTTGGAAAAGATTTTGTCTGGTTTTATTATGTAGAAAGAATTTCTTGAAGACCCTCAGGGACAGTTTTCACTGAAAATAAATCAGTAACAAGAAGGATGTTATTTGACACAGAACATTTCTGATTATTTTAACCTTTAATACATTTCCAAGGTATCTGTAGCAGATGGTGCTACATACTTGTTTGGCCTAACACTCTCCATTCCCCTGTACCATATGAAGGCATATCAAAGAGCCTTTATGTATTTGAAAGGCAGAGAGAGAATAAGAAAAAAGGAGAGGGAGAGGGAGAGGGGGAAGGAAGGGGGAGGAATGAGAGAAAGGGAGAGAGAGGGAGAGAGAGAGAAAGAGTATCTTTTATCCACTGGTTTACTACCCAAGTGGTCCAACAGCCAGGTCTGGGGCAAGCCAAAGACAGGAGCCAGGACTCCATTATGGAGTGGCAGGGGCCCAAGAACTTGGGCCATCTTCCACTGCCTTCCCAGGCACATTAGCAGGAAGCTGTATTGGAAGCAGAGTAGCTGGGACTTGAACAGGCACTCTGATAATGGGATGCTAGCATCATAAGCAGTGGCTTAACCAACTGTTACACAACTCCAGCCCCAAGTGATTGTTTCTCTGCCACCCACATGGGAGACCTTGATTGAGTAACCTGGCTCCAAAGGGCCATTGTGTACATCTGAAGAATGAACCAGCAGGTGAGAAATCTGTATCTCTCAAATAAAGAAATAAGAAAAAAAATTATTAAAAATTTGTGGAAAAACAGAATTAAAAGACAAGTTTATTTTGATGCAAAAATTGAAATCCATGCATATGAGGAGTCTTTAAAACATTCACAAAAATTAGTGTATTATGAAAAATCTACCCATGAATTTCAACATTTTTGTACCAAAATAAACTCATATTTTAATTCCATTTTTTAAATGAAAATTCTGAAGTTTATTTGTATCTCTTTGCCAAGAACTTTCTCCCCGGCTGTGGGGAGATGGGAAGTGTGTGATGTTCACATCCTGTGGGATCAGCCCGCAACCAACAACCAATGGAGTTGGTGTAAAAATAGCCCTGCTTTCCTGGTATCTCCTCCCAGGTGAGATCGCTTGGCACAAAGTTCTACACCAAGGGGTGGTGTTCCAGCTGTCAGCTATGGTTTGATGACACAGGGGTGATTGCCTTCACTGCCTCATCCCCACTCCTCTACCCCTGCTTCCTGGGACCACCTTCCCATACAGACTACTTGCATGCAAACTCTTCTTTCAGGATCTGCTTCTGGGGAAACCCAAGCAAAAACTTTCCCCAAAGCACCTTTCCCTAGAAGGGCACCGGGTGAGCTCATTCAAGCCATTAAGTCACTCAACAAGGTGTGACACTGCCTGCTAATCCTTTGCTCAAACAATTTTCCAGTCTATCACTGTCCACCGACTTCAGTGCTCTCCTGGGCAGGTCTGCTCCACTTGCTGGCCTCATTCTGTTAATGATAGTGTAAAATTTTTAATTGAAAATAAAGAAGATAAATGTGCTTAGTAGCGTCACTCTCAACACTACACAGCTGTGAGAGAGACTCTGTGATGGAAAAAACCAGCTGGTCCAGGCTCTCCACTGATGAATTTCAGAATGAGATATTTGAGTGTCTGTTTTCCTCACCTATGTGAAGGAGGTGAGAACTCAGTTATATTTGACTGTATATAAATTCCTCGTAAGATTCCTAGAGCTTGATAACTGTTGACCACTCAGGCCTAGATAGAAATGGTCAGGATGAACGCTTTTTTGTAGAAATCACATTTTTTATTCAAATATTAGGTGTCATCTAGGTTAAACTTCGGGTCGACCTTGTTGTCTCTTCAACACCACCCCTGACAAACTGCCACTGACTCTCACTTTGAACACTGGCAGGTACGGAGAATGCACCACTTCCATTTATTTACTAACCTGACTCACTAGACAGTTCTTCCTTTAACTGAATTAAAATTTTCCACACATGGTTCCAACCAATGGTGGGAATTTTCTTGCGAGAAATTCCTGAGCAAGTAGAATGCCTTATCCCACATGGAGAATTTGAAATATTTGAAAACATAATGTCTCTCTAAAATTTTCTTCCTTCCAGGATAAACATTTCCAGGTATTTCTGCTCTCCTTAGCAAGCTCCGGTTTGGAGTCCCTCTATCCACCCCACCATGTTACTCTCTGTCACCTTCTCTCTTGGAGTGAGACACCTACTGGAAACAACGTACTTGTCCAACACTTGGGGACTAGAATGTTTAAATAAATGATAGTAGTAGGAAATATGATGTAGCTCTTGAAATTGTGTCTTGAAGCATATTTAATACTATAAAAATGGTCATCACAGATCAAGTAGACAGGGACCTAGTAGACATGCAAGAAGGATCCAGTTTCACAAAGAAATATACACATGGAAAGGAAAGGCCCAAATATTAAGGATAGTCATATTATGATTAGTTTTGAATCTTAACACTTTTCCACATTTCCTACAGGGAACAAGTATTTGTTTTTTTAATTAGGAAAAGTGTTTTGGGAAAAGAAAGAAATGGCCCTCAGTATATTCTGATGTTGGAGATCCAAGCACAGCTGGTACCCCTCAATTTGGATGCTTCACTTCTCAATTTCAGATAAAGTTTTTGATGGATCACACCAACCACCAATACTGAACTTGCAGTTCATTAGACCTGGGAGGACTTTTGTTTTTCACCCTGTGTCAATTAGTGTCCCTTTTTAACCTGGTCACTGGTGTTGGAGCAGCATGCCAGCAAACACCAGGGCTGGGTGAGAAGGGAAGGGTGCAGAGGTCAATTTCAGTGTCCATGGCCTTGGTGGGGCAGGGCTGTGTGTGCAGGAGGGAGGTCATGAAACATCAGCTTTCCAAACCCCTGGACAGACACCCCACCCCGGCATCCTCCAAGCGGTAAGTCTGAGCAGTTCTATTTTGGGAAGGTGAGCAGGACCCTATGAGGATGCTCCATGAGCTCTCTGTTCCAGAGATGCAGTGGACCACTGTGCACCTTGGTTAGGTGGCTCAGGATATCAGAGCCCTGCAATATACATGCTTCCCAGTCTCCTCTGCAGAGACACTTCCTGGTATCCCTTTGTGGGAGACACTGGGAAAGAGAGCAGGCACTGGAAGAGCCAGCCAAGGCCAGGAGTGTGGAGCTGACTCTGTCCATAAAAATCCATAGGCAGTTTTTCATCGTTCTCGCTACAGGAGTGGATTCTAGCCACTGGGGATATAGCTTTGGCTTGGAGTCTGCCCTTTCTCTCTAGACTGTGGTGCTGATTCATTCAATTTTTTTTAATATTAAAAAAGATGCTCAGCTCAATTTGTACTCTTTGGGCTTATAAGATCTATAGAGTAGCAGAAAAACTTTGGTATCAACGATTCCTCACATCCAGAACGCTAAATACATGAAAAACCTCTACTTTCTTCTGGCAAAGTAGACACATATGCTGTTCACAGCCAAGGACCTGAGTGTCAACTCTACACATTTTTGCTTATTAACCATCCTTCCAACCATCTAAACCTCGTTCCCCTAAATATGAGTCTCTTTAGCTACTAAGATAACATTTTTCATCCCGAGATTTGGAGTTCCTAGAAATATAGTTTAGTTGAAGTCAGGAGAATTTTTAGAGGGTATACCACGGCTCGAGTACCGTACTCCCTGGGGTTGGAATAAATGGGTGGATGATGTTTAAAAGCTTGGTGGTTTTCATCAGGAACCCAGCATGTGCCCTGCTTGATCAAACGTGAACGTGTGTGGTTATAGCCGAGCAGTGTGTGCTATGATTCTCCGCTGACACTTATTTGTTGAGGCTACTAAACGGGATGCTCAATGTTGTGGGGAAGAAAGTATGCAGTGGTCCTATGCAGTGTTCTAACCCTCATGAAATGAAGATCGTAATGTGAGTTGCTGTAGTTTTTGGCTTTTTGTCTTCAGTTTTGTCCAGCAAAAACCCAAATGGCTTATTTCCACCCTTCAATTCAATATTGTCAGCTAGAGTTGCTTTAAGTCTTGCCAGGTCTCTCTCTTCTTTGCACCTTCCTCTACGTATTTTCTTGGCACTCTGTTCTCCCAGACTTCAAGTTTTTTTCTTTCTTTTCTTCTCACAAAGCCATTGTCGACACCTGCTGCCAGGCCCCAAGCCTTGTTCATTTGCTTTCTGGCCTCAGTGGTGGCTCTAACAATTTGGGCACTTTAATGTGTATGTGTGCTGTGTGCACATGTTTGTGAATGCATGGCTTCCTGTGTGCATGCATGTGTGCCTGAATGAATATGTTTCTACCTTATTGGACACATGTGCACGTATATAAAATATGCATGCATGTACCCCAATACGTTCCTGTGCATGCTTGTGTGCACACGTGTGTGTGTGTGTGTACATGGGTAGGTTCCCAGTAACCAGGGACACCAAAACACTTAAGACAAACACATTTCTCCCTCCAAGCTCAGCTTGTACTTACATAGTTGGAGGCCAGGTCCGGGTGGAGATAGTCAATCCCTGTGAAAAGGCAACAAGACAGGAACCAAAGATTAGTACTCCACACTGTGTCCTCAGCAGAGCTGCCTAAGGAAGCAGTGTCCGTACCTGGCTGGGGCCAGGGCAATGCCATGGTCATGGGCACTGGTCCCTGAGCCCCTAGCCTGGTGTTTTCCTTTCTGTGTGAAGACAGGCTGCTCTGCTTGCATCTGTCTAGCTGCTTCCAGACACACTTCAGAGGAGTGAAGCCAATTAGTGCCTGGAGCCCTGGGATAACACTTCCAACACGAATGTCAGCACTAAGGGGCTTAGTGACCGCAAGATGGATGGCTCTTCAGAGCAGTGATCTAAAAGAGATTTGTAGAAATCCTGGCATTTTGAAAGCACCGACTGGCATTTCTTCTGAAATGGAGCTGGCCGTGGGGAGGCAACACAATTATTATTTCACAAGGCACGGGCAGCAGTGGGTTAGGAGAGCACAGTCGGGCATGGAAACAAGGGGAGAAATGCAGCTCGGGAAGAAAAGCCATTAGGCAGAGGGCAAATGGATTCCAGCAAGGGGTTCCCAGCTGGGAGCTCAGGCTTGTCTCTTTCCAGGAAACCAGAGGCCTCAGACCTCTCAGCAGGAGGCCTGTACTTCCTCCTGAATGTGGGCCTGTCTTGTTGCCCAGAGCTGCTCCAAGGGTTGAACCATGGTCTGTGAGCACTGCTGAGCTCCCTCAGGCCCTTGGACCTCAGAAAGCAGCGAGGGACTCCAAGGGCAACTGCAAAGCCCTCATCTGGGTCTGCAGACATACTTAGGAGGGTTCTTCCAAAAGTTTGCGGAAAATGCGTGGTATTAAAAAAAAACTTGCCGGCACCGTGGCTCAATAGGCTAATCCTCCGCCTGGCGGCGCCGGCACCCCGGGTTCTAGTCCCGGTCGGGGCACCGGATTCTGTCCCGGTTGCCCTTCTTCCAGGCCAGCTCTCTGCTATGGCCCGGGAGTGCAGTGGAGGATGGCCCAAGTGCTTGGGCCCTGCACCCCATGGGAGACCAGGAGAAGCACCTGGCTCCTGCCTTCGGATCAGCACGGTGCGGCCATTGGAGGGTGAACCAAAGGCAAAGGAAGACCTTTCTCTCTGTCTCTCTCTCACTGTCCACTCTGCCTGTCAAAAAAAAAAAAAATATGCGTGGATGTCAAAACTTTGGCACCAAAATAAACTTATCTTTTAATTCCATCTTCCACGAACTTTTTGAAGTACCCTCGTAACCTTTGCAGGATTTATACCTCAGCATCTAGCGCTGGGAGACACAGGGCAGGTGCCTGAGACCTCCTAGCACAATGGCTGTGAGTGTAGGTTTTTGCTGTCAAGGATCACAGTTGGAGTCCCGAACATCCAATCACTGGCAGTGAGACTCTGGGGGGCTGCCTGCCCTCTTCGTGCAGGAAACCGCACCTTCCCTCTTTCTCTTTAAAAATAAAGGGGAGAGGGAGAGAAGAGAGAGAGAGAGAGAGAGAGAGAGAGAGAGAGAGAGAGAGAGAAATATCTTCCATCTACTGGACCCTTCCCCAGATGGCTGCAACAGCCAGCATTTGGTCAGGCCAAAGCCAGGAGCCAAGAGCTTCTGCCAGGTCTTCCATATCAGTAGTAGGGGCCCAAATGCCTTGGCCACCTTCACTGCCCTTCCCAGGCCACTAGCAGGGAAGCTGGATCAGAAGCCGGGAAGTGAGCCAGGGACCACATGGGATGCCAGGGCTGCAAGCTGCAGCTGTGCTTGCTTTCTTGCCATCGGAGCAAGAATTAAAGGAGCCAGTGTGTGTGGCTCATCTCAGGGGATGTTGCACTTAATAACCATATGAAGATGCAGTACTTAAAAGCCACAAGTATCATGAAATGCTCCCTGTAGCAGGCAGCTGCACTGTGTGCTAAGGCTGTGCTACTGTGGCAGCTTTGCCCTGAAAAAAGGAACTTGGATTAGGGCACAACGTTTGTGGCAAAATGGGCATTAATTTTTCCTGAAGGGAGGAGAGAAGTTCTACTTAGCTTATGGCCCTGTCTAAATACTGAGGAGTTTGTGGACTCAAAAGGCTTCCACAGCCTTGGCAGCTCATGACAAGAGCCTCAAGTGATCACTGACATCATAAATAAGAGTGTCAATTGTTAAATCAACAACAGGAGTCACTGTGCACTTGCTCCCCATATAGGATCTCTGTCCTTCTTGAGTTGTACTAGGAGAATTAACTGTAAAACTTGTTTTCAAACAGAACTTTATACTTTGTGTCTGTGTGGGTGCAAACTGTTGAAATCTTTACTTAATATAGAGTTGGTCTTCTGTATATAAAGTTAATTAAAAACAAATCTTAATGAAGAATGGGATAGGAGAGGGAGTAGGAAGTGGATGGGAGTGGGATGGGAGTGGGGGTGGGAGGGCGGGTGTTGGGGGAAGAACTGCTATATTCCTAAAGCTGTACCTATGAAATTCGTATTCATTAAATAAAAGCTTTCTAAGAAAAAAAAAGGGGTGAAGGGAGAGCTCTCCATGAACACTGAAAATAAGTCATGTGAGCATAAAATAAACTGTTGTCCACCTACAAACCAAGAGAATAATCAGAATGAAAAATAAAATGGAGTTAAATGACTGGTACTGAAACAGTATTTTTATACTTTGCGTTTCTGTGTGGGCGCAGACTGATGAGGTCTTTGCTAATTATATACTGAAGTGATCTTCTGTATATAAAGAGAATTGGAAATGAAAAAAAAAAAACAACCTGGTGTTAAAATGGAAATGGCATAGAAAATTAATTATTTTGAAAAAAAAATTATGTAGGATCTCTGTCTTTAATGTGCTGTACACTGCTATTTAATGCTATAATTAGTAATCCAATGGTAGTTTTTTCACTTGATGTTGCTATATGGGCAAAATGTTGAAATCCTTACCTAATATATACTAAACTGATCTTCTGTATACAAAGAGAATTGAAAATGAATCTTTACATGAATGGAAGGGGAAAGGGAGCGGGAGGGGGGAGGGTTGCGGGCGGGAGGGAAGTTATGGGAGGGGGGAAGCCATTGTAACCCATAAGCTATACTTTGGAAATTTATATTCATTAAATAAAAGTTTAATAAAAAAAAAAGGTAAGCTTATTTTGGTGCAAATTTTTTAAAGGTTTATTTTATTTATTTGATAAGGTAGAGTTACAGGGAAAGACAGGGAGAGACAGACAGAGAGAGATCTTTTATCTGTTGGTTCACTCTCCAAATGGACACAATGTATGGGTCTGGGCCACGCTGAAGTCAAGAGCTTCATCTGGTCCCTGGGTCTCCCATGTATATGGCAGGGACCCACGCACTTGGGCCACCTTTTGCTGCCTTCCCAGGAGCATTAGTAGGGAGCAGGATTGGAAGTGGAGCAAATGGGACTTGAAACAGCGCCCACATGGGATGCCAGCATCACAGGTGGTGATTTAACCCATTACACCACAACACTGGCCCTGGTGCAAACATTTTTGGTATATATGCATAGACTTTTTAAAATATTTTTTTGAAAGGTAGAGTTACGGAGAGGCAGAGGCAGAGAGACAAAGAGGTCTTCCATCTGTTGGTTCAGTCCCCAAATGTCTGCAATGGCTGTAGATGGGCTGATTTGAAGCCAGGAGCCAGAAGCTTCTTCCAGGTCTTCCACGTGGGTGCAGGAGCCCAAGGACTTGGGGCATCTTCTACTGCTTTCCCGGAACATAGCGAGAGCTGGATAGGAAGTGGAGCAGCTGGGTCTTGAATGGGTGCCCATATGGGATGCTGCCATTGCAGGCAGCGGCTTTACCAGCTACACCACAGCACTGACTCTGCATAGGCGTTTCATAGTACCCATTTTCCATGAAATTGTTGAAGACTATTTGTATATATGATTTCAAATTAATTTGCACTATAATAAAGTTATCTTTTAATTTAATTTTCTATGAACTTTCTGAAGTACTCTCATGTTAGAATGCATATTTCTTTTTATTTGTTTGGGAGAGAGAAAGAGAGAGAGGAGAGAGAGTGAGCGAGCACACCCCCATCTATTGGTTTACTCCCTAAATGCCAGCAACTGCTGGGGCCGGGGCTGGGGCCGAAGTTGAAAGCTGGAAACTCAATCCAAGTCACCCATGAGGGTGGCAAATGTTCAATTACTTGAACAGTTACCTGCTGTCTCCCACAGCAAGCATAGGCAGGAAGCTGCAACTGGGAGTCAGTGCAGGGGAATTAAACTCCTGTATTCCAGTGTAGGACATGGACAGCTCAATCACTAAACACCTAGCCCATGGATGCATAATTTTAAAAAGAAATTTCCATTTATTTTTTTCTGGTTAGACCAGTAATTTCTGGACTAGGAGTCACCGAATTGCAGGGAGTTTCACTGTGGTAATTAAGACATGTGAGACATTGTTGTCTTCCTGGCTGCATTCTATAGCTTGGCAGAGTATAGCAAGTCACTCTCCACCCACAATCATGTTTACTTCTTCTGTTGGTTGACTTCTCAAATGGCTGCGATGGTCGGAGCCAGCCAGGAGTCAGGAGCTTTTTCTGGGTCTCCCATGTGGGTACAGGGGCCCAAGGACTTGGGCCATGTTCTTCTGCTTTCCCAGGCCATAAGTAAAAGGTTGGGTTGAAGAGGAGCAGCCAGGACATGAACTGATATCCATATGGGATGCTAGTGTCGCAGGTGACGTCTTTATCTACCATGCCACACTGCCAGTCCCTTATCAGTAGTTCTTACTGTTATTTTTCAAATTTAATTTTTTATTGAGAAAACACTGCATTTGCAACAAAACTGATACACAAAGGTATTTTTTTAAGTAAAAAAATTTAGCTCCCATATATAAGAGAGAACATTTGATATTTGTCTTTCTGTGTCTGGCTTATTTCTCTCAACATGATGTCCTCCAGTTCCAACTATTTTGCTGCAAATGATAGAGTTTCACCCGTTTTAAAAAAGATTTATTTATTTGTTTGAGAGGGAGAGCTACAGAGAGAAAGGGAGAGACAGAGAGAGGTCTTCCATCTTCTGTTTCACTCTCCAAATGGCTGCAATGGTTGGAGCTAGGCTGAGCTGAAGCCAGGAGCCAGAAACTTCTTTCAAGTCTCTCACATGGGTGCAGGGGCCCAAGCATTTCAGCAATCTTTCACTGGTTTCCCAGGCCATTAGCAGAGAGCTGGATTGGAAGAGGAGCAGCCAGGACATGAACTGCTGCCCTTATGGGATGCCGGCAACACAGCAGGAGGCTTAATCTACTATGCCAGTGCTGGCTCAAATTTTATCCTTTTTACAGTTGAATAGTATTCTGGTGTGTGTGTGTGTATCACCTTTTCTTTAACCATTCAGCTGATGATGGACATCTTGGTTGATTTCATATTTTGGCTACTGTGAACAGTGCTGCTATAAATATAGTGGAACAGTATCTCTTGATATAACAAGTTCACATATTTTGGGTATATACCTAGTAGTAAGATTGCTGGATCACATGGTAAGCCCATTTCTAGTTTTTAAAGAAATCTTTGTACTATTTTCCATGGTGGCTGCACTAATTTATGTTAACATCAACAGTATATAAGGGTTCCCCTTTGTCTACATCCTTGCTGGCATTTGTTACTTTCCGTTTTTTGGATAATTGTCATCCTGGTAGTGGTGAAGTGATATCTCATTATGGCTTTGATTTGAATTTCCCTGATGACTAGTGATATTGAGCATTTTTTCATGTATCTGTTGGCCATTTGTATTTATTCTTTTGAGAACTGTCTACTCAGGTCCTTCACCCATTTCTTTTTTTTAAAAAAAAGATTTATTTATTTATTGAAAGTTAGAGTTACAGAGATATAAGGAGAGGCAGAGAGAGAGAGAGAGAGAGAGAGAGAGAAAGAGAGAGAGAGAGAGAGGTTTTCCACCTGCTGGGTTCACTTCTCAATTGGCTGCAACAGCCAGAGCTGTGCCGATCTGAAGTCAGAAGCCAGGAGCTTTTTGCAGGTCTCCCAAGCGGGTGCAGGGGCCCAAGCACTTGGGACATTTTCTACTGCTTCCCCAGGCCATAACAGAGAGCTGGATTGGAAGTGCAGCAGCCGGGTCTCAAACTGGCGCCCATATGGGATGCCGGCACTGCAGGTGGAGGCTTTACCCGCTACGCCACAGCGCCAACCCCCTTTACCCATTTCTAAGCAGGATTGGTTATATTTTTGTTGTTGAGTTTTTTGAGTTGCTGATATATTTTGGATATTAATCTGTTGGATAAGTAACTTGAAAATATTTTCTCCCATTCTGTCAGATGTCTCTCTTCATTCCATTGATTATTTCTTTGCTGTGCAGAAGGTTCTGAGTTTTATAGAAACCTTTCTCTAGTTTTGCTTCTGCTACCTGCACTTTGGGGGTCTCATCCAAGAAGTCTTGAAGTGTTTCACCTACATTTTCTTCTAGCAATTTCATAGTCTCAGATCTTAAATTAAAGTCTTTGATTCATCTTGAGTAGATTTTTGTATATGGTTAGAGGTAGGGATCTAATTTCATTCTTCTACATATTTATATCCTGTGATTCCATATTCTGATAGAATTTAGGAGAAAAATGTTTTGAGAAACAGCAGTCTTCTTTTTTTTTTTTTTTGCATTTATTTTATTTATTTGAAAGATAGAGTTACAGAGAGGTCTTCCATCTGCTGGTTCACTCCCTAGATGGCCGCAACGACTGGAGCTGCGCCGACCCGAACTGAAGCCAGGAGCTTCCTCTGGGTCTCCCACATGGCTGCAGGGGCCATCTTCGACGGCTATCCCAGGCCATAGCAGAGAGCAGCCGGGACTAGAACCAGTGCCCATATGGAATGCCGGCACTTCAGGCCAGGGCATTAACCCACTGTGCCACAGTGCTGGCCCCAAGAAACAGCAGTCTTGTAGTGGTTATTTAGACTGGTAGTTAAGACAGCTGTGTCCCACTTGGAGTGCCTGAGTTTTGATTCCTGGCTCTGGCTTCTGACTCTAGCTTTTTGCCAATGCAGACCCTGGGCCCAGTGGTGATGGCTCAAGTAACTAGGTTCCTGTCATTTACATGGGAGGTCTGGATAGAGTTCCCTGTTACCAGCTTTGGTCCTGGTCCCATCCTGGCCATTGCAGACATTTATGGAGTGAACCAGAAAATGAGAGCTCTCTCTATCAATCTCTCTGCCTGCTAAATAACATACTAATAAAAAGAAATTGTAGTCTCCGTTGTACAAAGGGAAAATATTGGAGTGAGGAGCTAATTTGAGACCAGAAGAAAATCAGAATGAAAACAAAACTCACTTAGCCTGGTGAGGGTCTTGAATAAGAGGAAGACCAACTGTTAAGATAGGAGAGATATGGACTTTAATTCATCCTGAATGCTCCCGATCTTGACTGATCTTGGAAGCTAAGCAGGTTCGGGCCTGGTTAGTATTTGGATGGGAGAAGAAATGATTATTAATAGAACTGTGAGGGATGACACAGGATTTAGAAAAAGTAATAATGATCTAAATAATGAAAAAGATAATCAGGTAAGTAGATAGTATTTTAATACCTTTGTATGGTTGATTTTCTTTTGAGGTGGAATTCACTGAACGCATCTTCTGCATCTGCTTATTAATTTTTGAATTCTTCCATTATTAATGGGCTCATTCTTATTTAAGTGTAGATGATTTAGATACAGAACCTGGGCTATGCTCACGGTCTGTTGGGGGAGGGGAGAAGAGACTGACTCATCACCACCCGATTGTGATGAATGTGACACAGAAATGACACACTTCTGTTCATTAATCATTAGCATCCTGTGATTAGTTTGAATCTTTTCAGGGAGTCTAATTCACAGGAGTCCAAATTTGCAGGAAGTTCTGAGAGTTTTGGAGACCTCTGGGAACCTGCAAGGGGTTCCATGAGCATATTCTCAGTTAGAACGCTGCTTGCTCAGTTGAGTTGTGTAGCATCCCAGCACCTTGGCCCTGAGCTCGATTCCTTCCAGTGCCCCAAGAGAGCTGGCACCTTGCACCCCAGGCCCCCTGAATTAGATGCAGATGAGAAGGAGGCCGCAAGGAACATGATGTGTTCTCCAGACAGCTGCTCAGTATCTCCCACGGAGACTGCCTCCTCTTCAATCTCAGTGGGCTTGTGACTGCTTCTGTCAAGGGGCTGTAGTAGAACTCCATTGCATCACTTCCAATTCCAACCGAGAAAAGAGCAGGTTTCTTCACCTGTTCCCTCTGGATGCTCACTCAGGAGGCAGCTAGATGCCAGGTAAGAAGCTTGTGCAGCATAGTCAATCCTTAAGATTTTCAGTTTCTTCAGCATCCATTTTGAATATAGGAATGATTTTCTCAAACCAGAATCAGGATTTAGTTACCCCCTGTCACAGTTTCCAGTACTCTGCCACCTTCCATTGCCTTGATGCAGTCAATCCAGATATCTGCTCTACACAGCCCATTCACACAGTTCTTCCTCTCAGTCACAGTGTGAGTCCATGGAACTCATGCCTGCTTGCTCCACACTCACTGATTAGAACTTCCTACCAGAAACACACCTATAAAATGCTCTGGATCCCAGCAAGGCTTTGCCCACAGGCTGCTTGTTCTTTCTCTTGCTTATTATTCACTGGTGGAATGTGCATATCCACAGAGCTCCCCTTTCTCATGGCTTATGTAGGCCACGCTCCTCCCCTTCTCTCTTTGGGACCTGGAAGTAAATACTACTTCCATTCCATATGTTTTATCGGGTTGCTTCGCCCATGTCTCATCTCTCATCTGACACACACACCCAAACCCAATCAACCGGACATCCGTTAGAGAAGAGCCCTGGGGCTTCTGCTGGTAAAACCTAGTTTCCTGGGGCTGGTGCTGTGGCACAGCAGGTTAATGCCCTGGCCTGAAGTGCCAGCATCCCATATGGGCGCCGGTTCGGGTCCCAGCTGCTCCACTACCGAGCCAGCTCTCTGCTATGGCCTGGGATAGCAGTAGAAGATGGTCCAAGTCCTTGGGCCCCTGCACCCATGTGGGAGACCTGGAAAAAGCTCCTGGCTCCTGGCTTTGGATCAGCGCAGCTCCAGCCATTGTAACCATCTGGGGAGTGAACCAGTGGATGGAAGACCTCTCTTTCTCTCTGCCTCTCCTTTTCTCTCTGTGTAACTCTGACTTTCAAATAAATAAATAAATTTTAAAAAATGCAAAATCTAGTTTCCTGTGAGAGGGATACCTTGTCACAGGCAGGACACTTAGACATTAAGGTGTCCACAAGGATAAAAGAAGAATTCTACAAAAAGCATTGCGGTAATGTGAATGTTTGTGTTCCTTCCACGTTCATGCCAAAATTTAAGCCCCAAGGTGACTGGGATTGGTGCCCTTATAAAAGGGTGAGAAGAGTTCACCTTTATTTGCCCCTTCTTCTGTGTGAGTCCAGCTCCTTCGGAGGAGGCAGCAACAGGCATCATAATGCAAGTGCGCAGTGAGCCTTAGCCAGACACTGACCCTGCCAGTGGCAGCATCTGAGGGTTCCCAGCCTCCAGAACTGTGAGAAATCAATTTCTATTATTTACAAATTACCTAGCCTAAGGTATTTTGTTAGAGAAATGGGAATGAACTGAGATAGTCACACTGTACACATCACAGCCAAATCTCCTGGAGCCTGTCAGGGCAGGCTAGAGTCTATAGGTATTCTTGTGACCAAATTAGAGGACAGTACTGGCACTCCCCATACTACAATGACAGCCGGGTTCCAGTGGCAGCCAGCATCAACCACCAGCCATGGGAGTGAGCTACCCTGGAGGTCCAGCCTAGTTGAGCCTTCACATGATTGCAGCCCAAGTAACATCTCATCTCAACTGCATGCAAGACCCTAGGTGAGAAATGCCTAGTTAGCTGTTCCTGAATTCCTCTCACAAAATCTTGAGCAAAAGTTACTGTAAGTTGCAAAGTGTTGGATTCATTTTGTATTCAGCAGTAGTAATTGGAACCGCCACCTTACTGGGCTATTGTATTGCTTTTCTATGTGATAGAGAGTTGAGAATCCGTTAGAAAGGACGGGGTGATTGTTAACTCCTTAAGCTTGAATCTTCACTCACGTGGGTGAGGCCCCATTCACAAAATCCCACCTGCAAGGCAGGACTGAATGGTGGGTTTCAAGGACTAAAGATGGGTGGTTAGAATTAGTTGTCTTTGGGAAGTTTCTTGCTTCCCTAAATCTCAGCTGCTTCATCTGCAAAATGGGAACATTAATAATAGCAACCTCAAGGAATAATTGCACTGTGTTTCCAAAATTGTAAGCAGTGTCTAGCACATAGTGAGCACTCAACAAATGTTTGTTACTTTTTTTGTGATTTCAGCTTACAGCTCTTTTTGGTCCTATCTCAATGGACTTCAATCGTTTTCTGTTCTCTCTGATGCTGGCTAAATCAAAACCTTGCCCCAGAACTTCCTAGAAGATCTTTGACCTTGGTAACAGCTACCTATCCTGAATTGTGGCTCAGCTGGGTGACTATTTTCCATTCTTGTGAATCATGATGATCACATCCCATTTTCCAGGTCAAGGCCCCAATAATAAACAATTCTATTACAATAAAAAAATGTAGTCATTACCATTAAGTGGCAATTGACATGCTTGGAATATCCCAGCAGACCCCAACCATGGGGGCACTCTTCCTGTGATGTATAGTATGTGGGAAAGACATTATGTTGAATCTAAATGAAGGCAATAGCTATTTACTGAGTGTCTAATGAGTCACTGGATGCAGTGGCAGTAGCTGAGTACAAGAGAGGGGTGGCTAGTCATTAAAGCTGGGCTGTCCACAAAGGGAAAGGCCAAAATACAGAGAACCAATACATATGAAATATTATATTATTTTTTCCTTAGGTATCAGTGTCAGCATCTTTGTCTGTCTTTGACCTTGGTTTGGAATATCTTGATGAGAGATTATCTGGGAAATAACACCAAACCATTCACATGTGTTGGTCCCCAGCCTCACCAGTTCTAAGGAGTTAGGAGAGAGAAGGCCAACTATAAGGTAAGAGAGGCTATGAGCATCTGTTCTTCTCCTTGGCATGTGGAAGGTGGCTGTTGTTCCAGGGTGCTCACCAAGCTAGTCAACTGTAGATTTGGAGAAGGGCTTAGTAACCATTCTTCTCTTCAGTTACCATACTGCACATGGTGAGTGCACATGGTGAGTGAAATATGGCCGTAGACACATTGTATTTCTTTGCACCAGGAGATGGGAGCTTTTTTCCTTCTCTGGCATCTGGACTGGACCTATGGTCATTCATCCAACAAAATGGCAGAGTGATGTTTGCCCATTGTGAGTTTAGCCTTTAAAAGCTTTCCCTTCTTTCTGAAAATGCCTACTCTGAGGAGTCCTGAGCCACCTGCAAGAAATCGGCTACCTTTCTGGGGACACTATACAGAGAGGAGAGGCCCTGGGACCACTTAGGGAGGGATGCCAAGCCATTTCTGCATCCCAGTTGAGTCTCCAGCAGACTCTAGCCCTAGCCATCTTCTGATTCCAACTGCATGAGACACCCCAATGAGACCTGCAAAAGAACTGTCTAGTGGATCCCCCATCAACCCACAGGTAACTGTGAGAGATAATAGGGCTGCTTGCTTAAAGATATTGAATTTTGAGATGATTTGTTTTACAACAGTAGATGACCAAAACAATGGAGAAGCTGGGTATTGTGAGAGGCAGAGAATTCACTTTTTTGGACCCAAAAGGCCACTAGTTAGCAGAGGAAATAAGATTAGACAAGCAATGCTGCTGATATTTCCTAAGGGGCTTGGCCTGTTGGTATGAAACAGAGTTAGGAGTCATCCTCTCCTTGCTCTCTTTGGGAAGAACAGCTTAAGAGTCAGTCAAGGGGGCTACAGTTAAAAAATTCCGAAACAGGCATTGACAGTGGTGTTCCACAATGGGCATGTGTTGCCACTGGCGAGTCATTTTCAGGGTGGCCTCTCTGGTCCCCGGCAAAGCATTTCCTCTGTTAGAAAAGGTCATCATGGTGTGGGGTAGGTAGGTTCTCCCAAACCTAGATGCATCTTTTTCCTGGGTAAGGTGGCTTCAATCCCTTTGGACATGTTTCCAAGCCAAAGAATGTGGATGCAAAAGACATCCACAAAGTCGTGACGCCTGTTCTCATCCACTTTGGTGTAGAACTCCTTTCTTCTTGTGAAAACTAATGGCCACTGGAGAACACTTTTTCCTGCACTTCAAAACATCTTACACATCAGAAGACGCAGGGGCACTGTTTCTGCGTTGACAGTTAATGAGCTCACACAAAGAGAACACAGATTTGAAGCATGCTGACTCCCCTTGTTTTCCTCATCAATTCTGCTTCAAAGGCTTGCTTTAGAGAACACAGCGTTCTTTGAGGACCTTCCGAAGGGAAAGGCTCCATTGTTTCATCCCTGTGTGACCTGTGTGTGTAATTGGGCTGATAATGCACACTGGTGCTCTTTCCTGGGGGCCCAGCTGCCTGATGAAGGGTAGAGGCACGTCCCCTGTGAAATGGCTGTAGGGTGGTGACTACAGAGTCCCAGGAGAGTCAAGGACATGTGTAGTTGGAAAAAAACACCAACTTATCAAGCCCATGGACTTCCATACCATAAATTAACTATTTCAAGCTACAGAAAACAAAGCTCAGCTAAATCTTTATCTGGCAGGTGTACGGCACAGAAAAACCTTAGAGGGTGGATGCAATACAAGGTTATCAAGGACTGCTTTACAAAGGTTCGTTGTGAAAGTGGCAATAAAGTCAAATATCCCCAAACCACAAGTCTGTTACTAGAAAGCTGTTTCATGGATCTAGAACCATATACCAGTTAACATAATTTTCTATGACAATGTAAATCAAACTGAACAGAATTTCATTAGACACTAGTTACATGTGGCTATCAAGAACCTGAAAGGACGCTAGTCTGATTAATTACAACTTTATTTTATTATTATTATTAATTTATTTTCATTTTACTTGAAAGGGAGGGAGGGAGAGAAGGAGAGAGAAAGATAAACAGACAGAGATAAATCTTCCATCTTCTGATTTACTCCCAAATGCCCACAAAACCTGGGGCTGAGCTAGGCCAAAGCTAGGAGCCCAGAATTTACATCTGGTCTCCCATGTGGGTGGCAGGGACCCAACACTTGAGCTATCACCTGCTGCTTTCCAGTGTCTGCCAAGTTGGACTGGAAGCAGAGGAGCTGGGACATGAACCCAGGCACTTCTATATGGGATGCAGTCATCCCAAGCCAAATTCCAACTGCTGCACCAAATGCTTGCCCTCAAATTTTAATTTTATTTAGTTTTTTATTAATTAAATGACCTTTTAAATAGTTATATATGGCTAGTGGCTCCTACATTCAACAGTGTAGACTGAGAACATTGATGGTAAATAAAAACAGGCTTAGCAGGTATTTTAAGGTAAGGTGTAAGCAGTGGCTCTATAAGAAATTATGGTTGAGTGACAGGCAGCTTTCAGTTCATTTGTTTAGTTTAATTTAATAACTATAAAAATATTTGTTAAGAGCATCATCAAGTTTGAGGACCACTGGTCCAGAGTCAGGAGAGGATGTGATTAAGTGCAATGTGGTCATCAGGTCCACTGTCTGGAACCAATGAATCTTTTATATTCTGAAGGTATGCAAAATGATATGAAGGCTTTGAAATACTCACCATCATCCATAATTCCAATGGTCACGCCTTTTCCTGTGTATCCCAGCTCCCAGGCTTCTGCCACATTCAAATCAAGGCCAGGAGTTCCATCAGCTTGCCCTGTGTTTATCTGGTACAAGGATTCCAAAGCAGGGAATCTTGTTAGGGTGGGCCTGCAAACCACCTGCATAAATATTGGCTTGACTTGCTCTGCAGTCATTTGATATTCTAGAGCCAGCTCAAAGGCCCCATCTCCCATGAAACAGTATTCTGGGTGTTCTTTCTCCTCCACCCCCATCTTACAGATGTTCCTATCCATTTTTTAAAAAATAAACAATTGATGCTTTCTGTTTTATGTAAATATGCAAATAGTTTCAATCCCCACATCGCTTAAGCTAGAATGCTGTCTTTAAACTTCTACATAAAAACCTTAGAGTCACAAGAAACCCTTCCTAGTGGGGAATTAAATGCTCACTCGCATAGATCTTTGTTCATATCTCCCATTTTGAATTTAGCACATATTGTCTTGGTTTATTCTTATTTGAACATAATTTCCTCACTAAATAACAATATACTTTGCAGGAAGGACCATGTCCCATGAGCAATTTCAGTACCATCACACTCAGTCTTGGTCACAAATATTTGTTGAGCTAAATTAAAGAAAGATGGCTCACATTGTGTTCATGTTCTAATGCAGAAAAATGAAACCATGTGCCCCCAAAACTCAAAAGAAAGAGAAAAAGAAGGAAAAACAAAGAAAGGAAAAGAAAGCAAAATTCCAAATTAATATGTCCACTGTACTCTTTCCCTGTAACTTTTTAACTTCTTAGTTACAAAGATTTTCTCAGAAATGTGCAGGTTATCTCAAATTTGATTATAAAAAATAGTGACATCAGAGCTCATATCAGCCATGATCAGTGGCTATTATAGTACAGCTAAAAGCTTTGTGTGAATGTCACTAGTGCTACTTACAAAAATCACTGCTATTCTCGTTGGTACAGGTTACCACTATACCTGTCCACCCACTCTGAATTCAGAATGGCCAATAGTAGGCGAGCTCATGTGATCACATCCAGGCAGAAGCTTTAAGAGCCAGTGTACAAGCTCCCCCTTTTCTTTGTGAAAGTGCTTCTGAAAGCAATGTTGGGATGCAGCGAGGTGCAGCTTGATCAGCTTGGGTTCCAGAAGTATTAGGAAGCACTGGTCATGTAGCAAGAATGAGAACTAAGCTGTGACTTTCGTAGGCCACTGAGATTTCGGGGTTTATTGTTACTGCAACAAACCTAGCATGTTCTGACTAACACACGATGGCTCAATTGCCCAGCTTGGGTTTTCAGAATTCCATGCGGAAAAGCACGGGGCATGGTCAAACTTGATGCAGTGGGAAATGAGGTGCATTTCTTAACAGAGGAGTTCACAGGGCAGTAATTTAGCTTCCTCTCTTCATCTTTTTAATCTTAACTAAAATAAAGCTCCATTCACTTTTATAAATTATTCATTTTCCTTCAATATGCTGTGCAGTTGGGGTTGCTTTGGAATCACTGATTGTCTTTTAACCCTAACTCAAGCAATCCACATGAATCATAGTATACTGCTGGTGGACATACCCACTTCACTGGGTTGCCTGAATCCTGCAGCAATAGAACTAATTTCCTGCTATCACTTTAGGAAGCATCAATAGAAAGTACTTCTGCTGGTTGAATCCTGAGGTACTTGGTTTGCTCCTTGTGAAGTCACCTGTTTCTTTTATGTCTGTGACTTCATTATGTCCCCCATTATTCTGCCTGTTGGAACCCCAGGATTACTTTTTCCACACCTTTGATTTGACTTCTGTGCAATTTTGCAAGTCCTCACTCACAAACTGGTGCACTTTCAGAGACCTGGAGGATGTGATCAGCTTTTGGTAGCAGCCTTGACCCAGGAGATCATGACTATTTAGCAGTTCCAGAAGAAAGCAGATGAGGGGACAAGATGCCCGAGTGGTGACAGAAAATCAATACATATTGGAGGAGATGTTGAGTCGGATGCTGGCTAACACCCCACTGAATAATGAGGACACAGAAATATATCTCTCATCTGAAGTTTCAAGATGAGAAATGTTACAAGCAGTAGAGACACTTACCAGATACCACTGCTTTGTAAAAAGAGGATCATTCATATTGATGTCGATCTCATTGATGTCTCTGTACCCTCGCTTTTTCCGGTCAAATCCTTCCTGTTGCAAGGCCATCTTTACCTGAAAGGACAATACTGGTGTGTTACCTGAGTACCAGCCTGAACACTTCTCTCTTGGAATTTAGTTCCATGCATTCAAATTTTATTTATAAATAACATGGTTTCTTTTCCCCTCTGCCAGAACAAGTCCATGTACCTTATCACGTCATGATTCCTTTCAAAGAGCACCTACTTATGGCTGTGCTGAGCAAATAAGTTTTGGTGATGGCTTAAAGTGAGCTTCCTTAAAATAAGGATTAGATGGAGAAAAGTATTCTCAAAGGAGTTAAAGGGATATAGTCATCAAGTGAAAACAAAACAATGGAGCATGTCTATGTATCAAGGAAAAGAGACTGATGTGGATTCAAGGAAGGGGAGGGTGAAAACTGTGTAGATCATTATTTTTGGAGGACATCCCCTCTTTTACAGTTATTAACAGAACTGTGCTATTACATTTAGAATAAGGTGACAAAAAAACAAATAAACCCAAACATCTGCTCTGAGAGTAAGCAAAGCTTCAGAAGGTATGTGAGTGACTTTTGAAAAGAGATTGTTGGATGGCACTGCTGTCTTTGCATTTATTACATTTAATTTCTAGATGATCAGGCAGAACTCTGAGCTCTTGGATGGAAACAACACTTAGGAGCTGAGTGAGTGCCAACAGGCTGCTGGCAATAGCTGGGCCTTGTTGCAATCAGTGAACTTCCTTTCACTCGGGCAATAACTAATTTATCCAATAGCTGTGGCTAGCCTCCAGATGTCTCCAAGCTCAAGGACTAGGCACATGTGCAAAATGATGTGTGCTGCACACTTATTTTCTTATATTTTGTGAGTCAACATCCATTTCCCCTCTTCCCAAATTTCTACAGTGTATTTGGAGGGACTGCCTTGAATTCACTGGGTTCTGTGGTGGTCAGAGGGAATTGTAGGTGCCCACCTGCTGTAGACACTGAGGGCTTCCTTGGCTTCCAAGTGGCTCGATGCTGTCTCTGTCCCAGGATATGAATCTGATGCAAGGGGAAAGGAACCCTTGGAGCTTATTTATCTAAGAGGCTCACTTGCCAGACTGCCCTGGGAAAATGTCTTTGCTGTGATTTCTGCAGCCTCACCCTGGATCTCCCCCAAGACTGAACTTCAGCCTCCAATTGATTATGAGCCCCTGACACCTGTCCAACAACTTCCCTTTTATGGAAGTGATTGCTGCTTGCAATAAAGAACTCCAATTGATACGGGTGAGACGAGAGGATGGCAGGGTCCAAGACAAGAATGACTGCAGAAAGGGAAGAGGAAAGGGACCACAGCTGCAACTCCTGTTGCCTGGACTATGGCATAATCTGGGTGAGACGAATTCCTTACTTTGCTCTGCACATGTAGAGGCCTGAGGCTCCTTTCCCAGAAAAATCATGTTACTATAAACTCTGTACACATGGAAAAGAGGTGTAAGTGTAGCATTGGCTCTGTAGGCTCTTTGGATGTATTTCAATAAGGCACATTTTCTGTGGAGAGCTTTAAACAATTACCGCTAAAGAAACTGGAAAGTAGGGGACGGTGCCATGGCATAGCGGGTAAAGCTGCTGCCTGCAGTGCCCACATCCCACATGAGTTCTGGTTTGATTCCCAGATGCTCCATTTCCGATCCAGCTCTCTGCTGTGGCCTGGGAAAGTAGAAGATGGCTGGCTGGTGCCGCAGCTCACTAGGCTAATCCTCCGCCTGCGGCGCCGGCACCCCAGGTTCTAGTCCTGGTTGGGGTGCAGGATTCTGTCCCGGTTGCCCCTATTCCAGTTCAGCTCTCTGCTGTGGCCCGGGAGTGCAGTGGAGGATGGCCCAGGTCCTTGGGCCCTGCACCCGCATGGGAGACCAGGAGAAAGCACCTGGCTCCTGGCTTCGGATCAGCACAGCATGCCAGCTGCAACGCGCCAGCCATAGTGGCCACTTGGGGGGTGAACCAATGGAAAAAGGAAGACCTTTCTGTCTCTCTCACTGTCTAATTCTGCCTGTCAAAAAAAAAAAAAGAAAAAAAAAAAAAAAGAAAAGAGGATGGCCCAAGTCCCTGGGCCCCTGTACCGGCATGGGAGACCCAGAGGAAGCTCCTGGCTCTCGCTTCTGATCAGCCCAGTTCAGGCTGTTGTGGCCATTTGAGGAGTATGGAAGTGTATGGAAGACCTCTTTCTTTCTGCAACTCTGCCTTTCAAATAAATAAATCTTAGAGAGAGAGAGAGAGAGGTCTTCCTCCCTTGCTATTCTCAGGGTAAAACTGGAAATTCCTAAGGAGTGGGGCAGGCACTTTTGACCTTGCTAAAGGTAACTTTTGGGAAAAGCAAGCATTTTTGCACCCTCAACTATGGATGGGTATTTTTTTATAAGGGTAAACATCTGGACTTAATTCACATCCATGAATTGGAGATACATTATGATTTAAATATACATACATAAAGGGGGGCACTTTATAAAGTCCTTGGAAAAAAGGAACTGAAAATGTTCATTTTGGTGCAAAAAGTTTTGAAATCCAAGCACCGAAATAAATATGTTTTAATTCCATTTTCTGTGGGCCTTCTGCAGTATCCTCTAGATGGATACATGTAAAGGTCTATGTGCATCTCTCTCTCTAGAGATATTCTCTAAGAATCAGATGCCAAGATGGGTTCAAATGTGTAAGGGTTTTATTAGGAGAGAAAATAGAAGAAACTGATGCAAGTCTGCCCCCAAGTTAAGGAGAGGGTGAACAAGGATGGGAAAATACATTCTTTAATTCACTGTAGCCTAAGGAAGGTCTGGCTAGGCTGTGGAGGATTGAAACTTGGCTGTCAGAGGAATTCTGTGTCTCCTAGGGCTGGGCCTGCCTCAATACCCCTGTCTTGCTCTGTCAGAAGCTGGCAGCAGGAATGGGAAGGATGGCCTTATTGCCACATAGTCATAGATTTCAGAGCACAGTAGTTGGGGTCCTTGGTCAGTTATTCACCCTGAAGTCAAGAGTCTGCCTTGTATATACTCTCACGGCTACCGTAGGGTGTGTGTGTGTGTGTGCATATACTCATTAATGGAGAACACTTAAAATGTCAAAGGAAATGTATAGTTCTCAAGCTGGGAAGACAGTCATGACAAACCCTTCCTTTGCTATGGAAGCAATATTCAAACAAGAGCATCACTTCAGTTTGAAAAGGGAGCCTGAATTAGACTACTGTGGCCCACAGTGAGGCCTTTATTTGCTCTAATCACTAAAGGGAGGCCTTGAATGTTTTCCAGTGAGGGCTTCCCATTACACTGGATTCCTTGTCATGAATAACTTCTTGAAATGACACCTTGCCCTGCTGGGCTCGCCAGGAAGCAAGAGCAGCCACCATGTGGCAGCTGGAAAGTTCTCATCTATATGTGGTTTCCTAGCAGTACAAGAACAAAAAGCCAGCTTTGTCCTTTTTGTATCAGTGCAGGAATGGCTACTACAATCACTCCAAACTCAATTAGACCAAGTGCACTGTAATGAAAAGACTATCTCAATTCATTTCCATACAATTAATTTTTAATTTCATAAATTAGGTTTTCATGGGAATCAGCAATGCCTTGGAACACTGCACTCCCTGGACTCCACCCCTCCTTGCAACAGAGGGGCTCAGGAATCCTAGGAGAGGCAGTGTGCCGAGTCCCTTAGTTCATCATCCTGCCTCGGTGACCAGCTCAGTTACACCTGCACAGAGAGCAGTGCCTTTGCAATTTTCTATTTCCAACTGCTACACACAAATAACCAGAGAACAGTTTTTTCCCCCCACAATGACAGCATGAAACACTTTCAGTGGTTTTAATTTTTCTGGGTTTTCGTTCAATCCTACTTCGACTTTTCACATACTTAGCACTCATACTATGGGTAAAATTGTGTGTCCCTACCTCACTGAGTTTTCCATCATAACATGCTGCTACACAGCCATCATGTTTTAATTCTTGTGTGTCTGTAGAGTCAAGGTTCCATGATCTATCCAACTATTTTCCTCTTACTGGTCATTAGATGGTTTTATGTTATAAATGAAATTACTATGACCAGGGAGATGAAGGTATATATTTTTAAAGACTTTTGGGGAAGATTTCGGAAACCTATGTGTGATAAAGTCCTTAGTGTCAGAGAAATATTTTCTAGTGTTTGAAATATATTCCTCACATTATAACTAAAAGGCCACTGACTTCTCTCTTTCTCCTCCTCTTAATTTTAACCTTTCGCATATGGTGCCTTTTATTGCCATTTAGACATGACTCCAATGATATACACACAACTTAATCATAGCTTCTTCCTGTTTTAAAAAAATAATGTACCATTAGCTTCAATATTCAGGTTATAAATATTTCCCCCAATTGGACAAGTGACCTTAACATTAGTAATAATAAAAATATGAGAAGTAATAGAAGAATGTAGAAGTGTTTGTTACTGGGTAGTATTTTATTGTAAATGAATAGATGGATATTCTATTTTAGTTCAACTTTTAAACCTTAAGTTAACATAAATGCACACATGCTACTCAAACAACTCCACCTACCCCATACCCCTTCTAATTCCTCTCTTCAACGGATGATTTCTCAGTTGACAAATGGTTTCTATGCATGTACAATGTGCCAGCTATGGATCCCAATAGACTGGAGCAGAAACCACGCCCACACACTGGCATACCACTTTACAGTCAGGAAGGCACTTCCATTATGTTTAATCTTCTCGACAAAACTGAGGGCTACTGGGTCTTGTTACAGTTGAGGAAATGGAGTTCCAGAAACTATTGTCCAAAGGTTAAAAACATGGCAGACTTACCTGGGCCGACCAATTCTGAATGCTGTGAACTTTCTAGCATTCTGCATTGCTTCCCCCTAAGGGCATGTAATGCAGTCCACCTTCCAGTATCTGGGACAGCTTAGCTTAGCTGTAACTCTCTAAGGACCTGGGCCATGCTTACTTCCCTACCAGGCTGATAATTAAACAGCTGTTAATTAGCAGTGAATGTTCAGGGAAAGGCCAGGAGAAAGGGGACTAACAGGGAAACCTGCCTCCAAAGGAAGTGAGGATCATCTCGGCTTGAAGTAAGTGCAGAGAAAGTGGCAAAAAACACAAAACGAACATGTTGCTGAAAATCCTGGAGTTTATTAATCTGTGAGGCCTTTGATTATGTCACACTATTTTCTGTACCACTAAGAGTTATTTTACTTATTGCTGTTATGGGTTGAATGAAAGACACACCAAGGTCCTAACTCCAGGACCTTAGAATGTGAGCTTATTTGGAAACAGGGTCACTGCAGAAGTAGTCAGTTAAGGTGGCGTTACGCTAGCATAGGGCCCTTGATTCAATACAGCTGGTGTTGATATAAAGCGTGGACAGAGACCCTGGGTGCTGCCACCTGTAGATGGAGGAGGTGGAGACTGCAGTTACGCCATTCGAAGCCCAGGGATGCCTGGGTCTCCAGAAGCTGGGAGAGGCAATGCAAGATCAGCTGCTAGAATCTTCAGGGAGCACGACCCTGCCAACACCTCAATTTCAGACTTCTGGTCTCCAAAACTGAGAAAATAAATTTCTATTGTGCTCAGCCACTCAGCTTACAGTATTTCATTATGGCAGCTCCAGGAAACTTAACACAACCATGAAAAATGAAGCAGTGTCCTAATGCTTCATTCTCATCATGTAAACTATATTCTGTACTTCAAGGGCTCTTCCAGTTTTATTTGAACAAAAATTGCTTTACTTTATGTAACTTTTGCCAAAAAAGAAAAAGAAAAGGAAAATGTTAGCCAAGTAAATTGGTTACCATGTTCTGAAAACTTCTTCACATTCAGAGCTAAGTCAGAATTGTGCATGTCTGTGCTTTCTCACACAGCACTATCTGTGCCAATGTGTGCACTGTAATCTAGGAAGTCTTGAACGAGCACTCCACTATTGTCTCCAGGATATTTTTCTCAGCTGCCAACCCTTATTCTGCAAATTCAATGTACCATCCCAGACGATGACAATTTCATCACTCTTGTCTTTTGCTGAGGGCACTTGTAAGACACAGACAAAACCCACACATTTTAGAATTGACGACAGATGACAGTGTTCGATTTTCTAGATTTTCTGAAGACAAATTTTTGAGAAGTTCCCAAAGTGAACTTTTCTGTACTTGCCCCACCCCAGGACTGGAAGCCCCTATGTAGGTGAGCTGAGGCACAGTCATCCATGGGGGCAGGTGCTCTAGTCACTGACGTGGGTCAGGATCAGGGGCTCTGGATCGGGGCGCCACCACCGAGGGTCTGAACCCTGCTTCTGCTCCTTACCAACTCTGTGTCTTTGAGCATAATGGTGAACTTCTTGCCCTGAGGCTCAGTTTCTTCATCACTAAAATGGGAATTATATCTACTCCTGAAGGTTATGCCAAGGAACTAATCACAGCAGTTTCTGTGAAGCACCCGCCCATGACAGGTGTCCAGAAATGTCGATTTTATTAGTCCTCCACCTGAGGGTACACCCACATCATGGAGAAACCAAAACAAACCACATGCCCAGGCCGCACGGGGACTCAGGCAGACTCTCTCTGGCTGGGGCCAGGCATTGGCATTTTTTCAAATGTTCTGGGTGAGTCTGCCCTGCAGCTGGCCCACACTGTGAAAGACCCATCTCCATGTCTCGGAACTGTGGTGAGGCTCAAACAGGATGTGGGCTGTGGGTTCTTCACTGAACGATGCCTTGTGGATGTGAGGAGCCATGGCCTTGGGCATGCTGAAGGCATCAGCGGGGACACAGGGGACCAGGGATGCCCACTGACTCGGTGGTAACCTCTCCCAGTACCTGCCCTGCCCTGGTCCTCTGCAGCTTTCCCAGAGGTCAGGTCAGGTTGAAACATGTGCTCTCTAACCAGGACAAGCATCAGCAGCTCCAGGATAAGCTGTTTCTTTAATAGATTAAAAAATAGTCATTTTAAAACAGAGATGCAGGAAAGAAGAAAATGCATACTTCCTGCCTTCCTTCCTGATAATCCCCATTGGCATTAGAAAGAAAAGGTAACACATGCTCATGTGAGAAGATCAAAACAGTACAGAAAGTTATAAAATGAAAAGGGAACACTTTGTTCTCTTACTTCCCTCCCTGTTCCCAAATAGCTGTCCCCTGAAAGGTGGCTGCAGTCAATAACTAACATCTCATGCAGCCTTCCAGACCTTGTTTATACAGGTGCATATACACAGAGAAATGTTAAAAACACTGCACGTTAGTGTGGTCCTTCTATACTCTAATGAACCAAATGATAGTCCCCAAAATAGATGGATGTAACTTTTTTTTTAGGAAAAAGGGTCTTTGCAGGTGACATTAAGAACCTGGGATGAAATCGTCCCAGACAGATCACCTCGTCAGCCCTAAACCCAATTACAAGTATCTAAGAAAGGAGACCCAGAAGAGAGACGCCCAGAGGACAGGAGGCCATGAGAAATCGGAAGCAGAGATTAGGGAGACGTTGTCAAGAGACAAGGAGAGTCTGGAGCTTGGAGAAGCTGGAAGAGCCCGGGAAGGAAGGTTTCTCTTTAGAGCTTCCAGGGAGGGGCGGGCTCAGTCCTGCCAAGAATTCATTCTGTACTTGCGGCCCCCAGACTGTGAGCAAATACACTTCAGGTGCTTTAAGGCACCAAGCTTGTGGCAATTTGTTATGGTAGCCATAGGAAATGAACCCATGCAGTAAATGATTTACATATAATATCCAAATGTTTAATATCAGCACATAGGTACTACATATTGTGATATATAACCAGTAGATATTATTTATGTATGAGGGTACTTCAAAAAGTTTGTGAAAAATACAAGTGAAAGGTGTTTGTTTTAGAGGCCGGCATTGTGGCATGGCATAGTGGGCAAAGCTGCCACCTGTGAGGCTGGCATCCCATATCAGAGCACCAGTTTGAATCTTGACGGCTCTCCAATCCAGCTCTCTGTTCATGTGTTGGGGAAGCAGCAGACGATGACCCAAGTACTTCGGCCTCTCCACCCAAAAGGGAGACCTGGACCGAGTTCCAGGTTCCTGGCTCCAATGTTGCCCAGCTCCATCCTCTGTGGCCATCTGGGGGGTGGACCAGCAGATGGAAGATCTCTCTCTCTCTCTCTCTCTCTCTCTCTCTCTCTGTCACCCTGCTTGTCAAATAAATAAATAAATCTTTAAAAGTAAGATGTCCACTTTGGTGCAGAGTTTTTTTTAAATGATATAAGTGGGAATCTTCCCAAAGTTCATGGCAAATGTGTATTATGAAGAAAATATGCACAGATTTCACAATTCTTTTTTTTTTTTTGCATTGGAATACACTTATCTTTTAATTCCATTTTCCCACCAACTTTTTTACAATATTCTGATATAGCTAGTAAATAATACTGTAGGGGCCAGCGCTGTGGCGTAGTGGGTAAAGCTGCCGCCTGCAGTGCTGGCATCCCATATGGACACTGGTTCAAGCCCTGGCTGCTCCACTTCCAATCCTGCTCTCTGCTGTGGCCTGGGAGAGCCAACTAGTATGTCCTTCCATAGCTGAGAAGATAGTCAAGTTTGCTTCAACCATGTTGCGGAATAATACGCAGAGGTTAGAAGGAAACAAGAAACTCCTCAGAGCAGTAAAGGTTGACATTATCTTTTTGTAGCAAGACCTTTCTCTCTCTCTCTGCCTCTCCTTCTCTCTCTGTGTAACTCTCACTTTCAAATAAGTAAATAAATATTTAAAAAAGATTTAAATCTTTAAATAACTTTATTGAAAATCTTTAAATAAAAATTTATTTAAATCATTAAATAAATAAATAAATAAATAAATCTTAAAAGAAAGACAGACAATGGGTTTGCAATCAACAACTGAAATCGTTTGCTTGGGCCCCCATTTGGCACATTAAAAAAATAATAGTAATATTGTAATATAGATATGACATCTGGTATTATTTCTTTTAAGTTTACTACAAAAAGATAATGTCAACCTTTACTGCTCTGAACAAAGTCTTTCATTTCCTCTAAACTCTGTGTGTTATTCCACAACGTGGTTAAAGCAAACTTGACTATCTTCTCAGCTACTGAAAGACATACTAAGGCCGGCGCCGTGGCTTAACAGGTTAATTCTCTGCCTTGCGGCGCTGGGACACCGGGTTCTAGTCCCGGGTGGGGCGCCGGATTCTATCCCGGTTGCCCCTCTTCCAGGCCAGCTCTCTGCTATGGCCAGGGAAGGCAGTGGAGGATGGCCCAGGTCCTTGGGCCTGCACCCGCATGGGAGACCAGG
Source organism: Lepus europaeus (assembly GCF_033115175.1). Lineage (NCBI taxonomy): Eukaryota > Metazoa > Chordata > Mammalia > Lagomorpha > Leporidae > Lepus > Lepus europaeus. The sequence goes on from NC_084836.1 coordinate 83,448,318, forward strand.
AGAAGCACCTGGCTCCTGGCTTCGGATCAGCACGATGCGCCGGCCACGGCGGCCATTGGAGGGTGAACCAACAGCAAAAAGGAAGACCTTTCTCTCTGTCTCTCTCTCACTATCCTCTCTGTCTGTAAAAAAAAAAAAAAAAGACATACTAGTTGGCTGCATATTTTATTGTTAGTTTGTAGTCATGCTGCAGGGGATACTGTCACACACACATGCACACACACCCACACACTCTCATTTGTGTGTACCCACATGGTGCTTTTCAAGTATATCACCAGAATAAATTATAAGCAGTGGTACTGCTGAGTCAATGAGAACGTGATTTTAAATTTTCATGAGGCAGCTAGTGCCAAATGCCCTCCAAATAACAAATTCAGCAACAAGCATGAGGTTGTGGGGAATTTTACAGCAATACGGATCTCAGAGAAAAATTTTAAATCCAAGCATAGTTTTTTTCATAATATGATTTTCTCCAGATTTTTTGAAGACCCTTCATATTCACGGATTTTAAATTTTTTACATCAAAATAAACATCACTTAATTCAATTTTCCCAAAACATTCTGAAGTAACCTCATACTGAACCTGTTTAGGGCTCAATTCACTCACTTGTAAAGTGAGGGTGAATCTTATTACTGGTGAACATTTGGGGCTGGTGTTGTGGCATAGCAGGTAAAGCCATCACCTGCAATGCAGGCATCCCATAGGGGTACTGGTTCGGGTCCCACTGCTCCACTTCTAATCCAGCTTCCTGCTCATGGCCTAGGAAAAGCAGCAGAAGATGGCCCAAGTGTTTGGGGCCCTGCTACTGATGTGGGAGACCTGGAGGAAGCTCCTGGCTTTGGCCTGGCCCAGTGCTGGGCATTGCAGCCATCTGGAGAGTGAACCAGTGAAAGGAAAATCTCTCTCTCTCTCTCACTCTTTTAAAAATAAATCAATCAATCTTCAAAAAATGGTGACCATTTACTGAGGGCTGACTGTACAGGCAGGACTCTGAGCACTTTGCGTGCATGATTTCAGTTCTTTTCCTCAGCGACCTCTTGAGAGCTTAGCAATGAAGGCATGAAGAGAGTAAGCAACTGGTTAAGAGTCTCACAAACAGTTAAGGGTACAGTCATTGCTAGGATGGGCTGGACTGTGTCTGTCCCCAAACTCACACGTGGAAGCCCACACCCCCGTGACATATTAGAATGTGACTGTATTTAGAGTTGGTGTCTTTGAAGAGGCAAAGTGAAAGTGAGGTCATTAGGGTGGGACCTTCTCCAATAGGACTGAGAAGTTTCAAAGAGGATAAATTAGGATACCTGTACCAACAGAGGGAATGAGAGGAAGACACAAGAAGGATACAGTCATTGGTAAGCCAAAGAGAAAGACCTGCAACAGACCCCTCCCTCGTGGTGCCAAAGAACCCAACCATACCAATACCTTGATTTCTGACTTCTACTTGTTTAAGCAGTGCAGGCTGTAGTCCCTGGTTATGACCACCCCGGCAGACTAACAGGATACCCCAGCAATCCAGCTTTAGGCCCTGCATATGTATCTGCTATGCTACATAGCTCCTCTGCTTCCACATCCTATTTGGACTGTGGTAATGATCAGATGAGGTGACACACACAGATAGGAGCCCCACAGTACATAATCCAGTGATGCTAGCAGTTAATAACATGAGTACAATCAGCATCAATGTTGTTGCAACATTCTAGGCCCTGAAGGAAAGCATCTGAAGGGCAGGATTAAGCCAGGCTTGTCTCATTCCAAAGAACCCCGGAGTGCCTTTGTGTCATTTTTCTAGCTGTTAGTCAACTGAAGACAAGCCAACTTAAACATGAGAAGAGGAACCCACTGGAGTCCATTCCCTTGAGTGTCCTGAATCCACCCACAGGAAGAACACATTCTCACCTCTTTTTGAAAAGACAATTCTTATTTTGGGTGGCAGTTTTAGATTCCTAGAAAAATGGAGAGGAGGGAGAGCGGCAAGATGGCGGAATAGGAAGGGAGCACAGTGATAGTCCAAGAAGAGACAGTTTAATAAAAGTGGAGATACTGCAGGTTCAAGGAAGAGTAGGGGAAGAAACAGCAGAGGAAACTCTTCCGGAACTAGTGATTCACAGTGGACCTGCGTGGAGAACGTGGGAGCCCAAGTTCGGGACACCAGCGGCAGACTCAACACACCAGCGCTGGAACGCGAGGTGAGCCGAACCTCAATAGCCCGGGACACCAGTGGGAAAGCAGAAAGAGGAGACTAGAGGGAACGAGGCTTGAAACTCCGTGGGGAAAAGTTCACCAGGCTAACTGGTGAGAGAGAGAGAGAGAGAGAGAGAGAGAAAAGTGACCAATACGGACACGAGTTTCTCTCTCTCCGCTCACCTCTCAAAGGCAAGCAAGACAAAGATCAGCCGCCATTTTGGACATATGTCATAAGCAGGGCGACCTCAGGTCTGCACCGGCCCTGAGCTAGCAGAAAAACCTAACTCTGCGGGGTGAAATAACAGTAGATTAGGATCTAACTTGGCAACCCAGTGGGAGACTGCAGGAGAATTGGAGCCCACACTGAGGGCAGTAGAGATTCCCTGTGTGGTCCTTGGGAAAGAGCTTCCGATCTCTGGCTCCCATGGGTATATCATTCGCCTGCTGACTACCTCCAATTACACTCAGATGTGCAGAATTACTTCCCTTTTGAATAATAATAATTAAAAAAAGAATGAAAGAAAGAGAGATTTACCACGCCTAACCTGGGAGTGTCACCTTTGGCACACCCTCAACCCTGAGGAACCAAACAGAGCTCTCAGGCCACACCCATCTCAAGCCTCTAAGACTCCACTGAAAGCAGACAGTCCACTTAACACAGCTGTAGTATAACAAGAAAAAACACCATAGTGAAGAAACCAAATATCTCCAACATGCCAAACAACAAACGCAAAAACCGAGGTAACAAGAACAAGGAAGACACTATGACGCCCCCAAATGAAAAAGACACCCCAATTCAAGATTATAGAAGAAATGCAAGAAGCGGATCTCAAAAAATTGATAAGAACATTAAGAAGTTCTCAAAAACAAATTCTTGAACTACAGAAATCCTTAATGGACAAGATAGAAAATCTCTCTAGTGAAAATGAAATATTAAGGAGGAATCAAAATGAAATGAAACAACTAGTAGAACAAGAAACTGTGATAGTGATGAGAAATCATAATGAAATGAAGAATTCAAAAAATCAAATGACAAACACATTAGAGAGCCTTAAAAACAGAATGGGCGAAGCAGAAGAGAGAATAGCGGACATAGAAGACAGAGAACAGGAAAGGAAACAGGCAAACTAAAGAAAAGAAGAGGAAATTAGAAATCTAAAAAATATTGTCGGGAATCTACAGGATACTATTAAAAAACCTAACATTCGGGTTCTAGGAGTTCCAGAAGGCATGGAGAGGGAGTTAGGATTAGAAGGCCTTTTTAGTGAGATACTAGCAGAAAATTTCCCAGGTTTGGAGAAGGACAGAGATATCTTAGTACAGGAAGCTTATAGAATCCCTAATAAACATGACCAAAAGAGATCCTCACCACGACATGTTGTAATCAAACTCACCACAGTGAAACATAAAGAAAAGATTCTAAAATGTGCAAGAGAGAAACATCAGATTACTCTCAGAGGATCTCCAATTAGACTCACAGCAGACTTCTCATCAGAAACCCTACAAGCTAGAAGGGAATGGCAAGACATAGCCCAGGTACTAAGAGAGAAAAACTGCCAGCCCAGAATATTATATCCTGCAAAGCTCTCATTTGTGAATGAAGGTGAAATTAAGACTTTTCATAGCAAACAGAAATTGAAAGAATTTGTTGCCACTTGTCCTGCCCTCCAAAAGATGCTTAAAGATGTGTTACACACAGAAACACAGAAACATGGTCATCAATATGAAAGAAGGTAAAGGAAGGAAACCTCACAGCAAAAGATCACAGGAAGCTCAGTTTCTCTTTGACATAGAATTAAACTCTGATTCTCTGTTAAAGCAATGTGTGAAAGTAATCTATTATGTTCTCTTGATGTCTGTTAAATTCTAATTGTTCAAAAACAGCTGAATTTTTATTAAGAGCTATGGGTTATTTAAATATGTGCTTATTTTCAAAGATTTGAATAATCACCTTGTAACAATGATGAAATTTGGTCTATGTTATGTCATGATTTTAAGGAATCTTATTTCAACCAGATATTTTGGATTTTGAGCCTTCTTGGCATTCTTGACAGGCATTCAAAAAATCAAAGTTTCAAACAATCTGGTCTCTAAAATTTCCAGTCAATCTTGGACTTTGGTTTTTCCAGTTTGGGCCCAACTGAAAAAATCGAAGGACCTATGTCTCTCATCATATAGAGACACCAACTAATCAGGCTATTTGGATTATATTAAAAGTACTGTCAAGATGTGATATGGTACTAAATTTTAAGTTTCTATAATGGAAAATGATATTAATACAAATGTTTGAGAATTAAAAAGTCTAATGATCTTGTGTTACTAGACATGATAGTTATCTTAATGAGAAAGCCCCAGAGGCCTAAAGGGTTAAATACTTGTAAAATCCTACAGGTGCTTTCAAAAATACTGTGAAGTAAGCAAGTGCCTCTTGTTGGTTGATGAGTTTATAATTTTAAACATGGCAACTTAAAGTCTTTTGTCATCCACAGTTATATATGATTTGCTGCTCATAAAACTAAAGCGTTGTTGGTTCTGTGTTTAGCTGTCCTCCTATAGGTTCCTATGGACTTTTTCCAGCCAATTCTATTGTATTCAGTACTATGGGATGGCTCTGAAAACAGATGAAGCCAATAATGTATTAACAGTACCAACTGAGAGAAAGTATGCTTAACTGAGGTTACTAAAAACAAAAAGCAATTCAAATCAATTGGCAATCTACAAAAAGAGTTAAAGATTTTAAAAGCTATTATTAAAATTGCTATATTGGTCTACTATGCTATGTTATATGTGTGTACATATTGTATGTCCACATGGGAAAATTTCATTAAGAGTTTTATTTTAATTGGCTTATAGATAAGATTGTCCATAAATTTAAGCTGCTAAAATTAATCAAAGATACATTTTTATTCGTGTGACCTGAATTTCTGCATCATATGTTTTAAACTTGTTGGTAGAAAGAAACTAAAAACATTTTAGATGGTTGTGCTTAAGTTTACTGGTTAAACAAACAACACCATGTTAGATATTTAAGAGGTGTTTCCAAATACATGATTCTTAAAATTTATAGAAGGCATTGGACCTTCTGGTAAATGTTTTCTTAAGTTGTTATCTAATGGTTGAAACTGTTTGCTAAGTATTCATGTAATATTGCTATTGTCAGCAAGGGATCTAGGACTTGCTCCCTCATTTCTCTATTCTAAGCCCAACTTGTTCTTTCATTTCTCTATTCTCCTCAAGGTAAGAAACTAATTCTATTATAAAGGAATCTGTAGGACACACAATTTAATCTTTAGACCTTATAAAAGAGATGGCCAACATTTTTCTGTAATAGCATAGCCAAAATAAGAGCTTAAATTATAATCTCATAGCTAGATTTACTTCGCCATCATTGAAGTAAACAGTAAGTAGAAAAAACCTCCCTTTCAGACCAAAGGGAAAGAAAGTTTTAAAGTGAGAATATAATTTTCCTCATGGGCATTGTCTACCTTAGAAAAACTACATCAACGGGATCAGTTCCAGCCGCCGAGGTTACCATGCCGCCACTCATAACATGAACCGGCCCTTCCTGCTCCTTGTGGTTACCCCCCTAGAGAGGGCACTGCAGCTATTTCGCGCCTGGCAACACTGAGCCCTGGACACCAACTACTTCTTCAGCTCCTGCTAATGGGCCTGGGAAAGCAAGAGAAGATGGCTCAATTCTTGGGCCCCAGTACCCACATTGAGACACAGATGAAGCACCTGGCTCAGGCCTGGCCCAGCTCCAGCCGTTGCCTCCTTTTGGCCAATGAACCAGAGGATGGATGAGCTTTCTCAGTCACAGAACATGCCTGTGACTATAGACTTGTAGTTCAGGCCACCGAAGATTAGAGATGGGACACGGGCACTCCCTTGACTTGCATCCTCTGGTCTGCTTTAACACAAACCAGGAGGAAAAGAAAGCTAGGCATCAGAAGCAATGGGTAGCAGGCCTATTAATGGCTGATCTGTACAGTGATCTGCCCTCAAGGAGACCCAACAGGCCAGTCCACTGCAGTGGCTTTCAATGTGGTAAGCCTGGGCTTCAGCAGAAGTCAGCTTATGAAGAGCCCTGGCAGCTCTGCCAAGAGTTGGATCACTGGAAATGGACCTGCCCTGGAGTCGAAGGATGCCCAGGTCAGAGCCACAGATCTTATTGGCTCTAAGCTGAAAAGCCCTTCACTCAGCCCAACTTCCAAAGTGACCACTGCAGCTGAGGGGACGGCCAAGTAGGGTCAGCAACATTGCAGGCAGAACTGTAAATTTCTTGTTAGAGATGCCACCTGCTTTTACCTGGCCAGCTCTCCTTCCAGGCCAGCTAAGTAATGAAAGTCAACAGAGTGCCTTCCCCTAGGAGGTTCATACCTCCCTTAGGATGTACCCCATGTGAAGAGATAGATAGGTCTGGGCCTCTTAACTTACAAGGCCTAAAGCCCAACAGATTATTATCAAGCCCCTTCTATCAGGTTCTATTTGCCTCTCAATCAGAAAAATTACTTGTAGCTTAGACAGCACCTTTCTTAGCTCCTCTAATAATGACTCTGTCCTTTGTTCTAGACCCTGTCTAGCGCACTTGGGCCTCATTCCTTTGTAATCATAACCTCTACTCTACCACCAATGGCTCTACTCCCAACGTGTGTGTACTGATGGTCCTCTTCCCCACTTAATGCTGTATAATTGTTCAGACCTGGTATACGCCATTCTTAGGATCATTGGTTACTATCCTCACCCTGTCTTTTATGACCTTGTCTAAATATGATCAGAGTCGGCAAACTTGGAAGGCTTCCATAGCCTTGGCAACTCATGACGACAGCCTAGGGTGGTTACTGGCGCCATAAACTAGAGTGTCAATTTGTTGGGTCAACAACAGGAGTCACTGTGCACTTGCTCCTCATGTGGGATCTCTGTCCTTAATGTGCTGTACATTTTGATTTAATGCTATAACTAGTACTCAAACAGTATATTCACTTTGTGTTTCTATGTGGGTGCAAACTGTTGAAATCTTTACTTAATATATACTAAATTGATCTTCTGTATATAAAGAGAATTGAAAATGAAAAAAAAAAAAAGAAAAATGGAGAGGAAGGTAGGGAGTGTTGCACACACACCCCATCACCTCACACATGCACAGTCCTTCCCTTTATCCAGATCTCCAGCAGAGTATACAGTGCATTTGCCACCACCCATGAATCTAGTTTGACAAATCATTATCACCCAAAGTCCATGGTTGTCATGAGGGTCTCCATCCCTTTCTGACTTGGTCTTTCCAAGGCACTGTGTAAGCCCAGTGTTTGGTGATGACCTGAACACAGCTCATTAAACAAGGGACCCTGAAAAGTCACTGCTGCTTCTGGTGGTGGTGATAGGGTTTGCAGGAGATTCTAGAGGGAGGAGGCCACTCCTATACTCATGTTCTAGTTCATCAGCTTTGCCACCAGTTACTGGCTTTGGTTGTCAAGATCTAAGTAGGCATGTGGAGATGGGAGGTGTGGGGAGAGGAGACATGACCCAAGAAGGACAAGCATGGGAAGGGAGGGAGCAGATGCTGAAGAGTCAGGGAGTCTGGTTGCTTAATTTCTTACTTGAGCAGGTAGGTATGACTTTTTGGAAAGCCCAATTATAGGCAAATCACACGGCTTAACTTCTCAAAGAACACTGAGTTAAGCCACAATTACGGCTGAATGCACAGTATTGATTGCCCTCATTTAGAGAGGTTTGCCCATCTAACAAGAATGAAGACGATCAATTGAGGAGAGAGGATATGACTGCGTGCCTCCGACCACAGTTCCAGTCACTGCCTCTTAGTGGCACGACATTAACAAATTGTTATCTGTCATCTAAAGCTCTGTATACAAGGTACACCATGAGATACATCAACATAATGAGTGAGAGATCTGAAGATGTTACTAGTGAGGCAAAGGGAAACAGCAAGAAGCCTGCCAGCTCCCACATTAGCTGGCACGTGTGCTTTGTGGTCATGGCTGTACACTAAGATGATCTCCATCTCCCTTTTTCTCTTGTTTCTGGAATGGTGGGGAGAATATTAGGAATTGGATTTATGAGATTATTAAGGAAAAGAATATTCAAAGATTATAGGCACTATGCCAGTAGGAGGCACTATGCCAGAGGAAGGACTGGTTAGACTGGAGTATGCTGGAGAGGACAATTTTGCAGAGAAGCTAGAAATTCCTGAATGTTGTCCTTGACCCAAATAACATCCTTTCCATAGGTTCTCCTGAAAGGTTAGTGAAGAGAAAAAGGCAGTGCAAGGCAGAGTCACTTTCATACATTTGTAGCTTTGACCACACACACAGTATAGCCCTCGGGAGCTCCTGGCTGGGCTATGCTGCCAGCTGTTTCTTGTTGCAGGTGGCAGCAGGACCTCTGTCTAGCAGAGAAGGGTCCCAGGAGGACAAATGGAAATAGAAATAGGAGAAACAAATGGGAGTAGGGGGAAGGTGAGGAAGAGGGAGGTGGTGAGGAAGGAGAAGGCGCTGCCCCTTTCTGCTGTAGCTGTGACCAGCCCCTACTCGCTACACCTCCTAGGAAGGCACTAGATGGGTGAGGTGAACCAAAGCAACGGGACCCGTAGAGAAGGTGCTCATGGCACCCAGATGGGAACAAACGGTTTCAGCACCAGGCGGGGAAGCAGCTCCTTGCAACACCTGTCGTTATGTTGGTGTAGGTCCTAGCTTTGCTGGTGAAGCAGAACGAAGATGCTGGGTGGTGGTGATTCCTGGATTGCCTGGAAGATTCAAGTTTGTGCATGGAAGGCAGGTGGGAATCTGACCAAAGATGTACTTCAGTTTCACCCAGTTAAGCTGTCTATGATGGGCAAGCTTCACTGAAGAGAGCTAGTAGCATCAAGTTTACCTGGCCTGGTCTCTAGGTCAGTTATCTTGATTTGGTTTCTATGACCATAGACTAATGGTGGTACTCCAGGCTAGCTGCAGCTTAACTAATTTACATAGTGAAAAGGAGGGCCGGTGCCGTGGCTCAACAGGCTAATCCTCTGCCTTGCGGCGCTGGCACACCAGGTTCTAGTCCTGGTCGGGGCACTGGATTCTGTCCCGGTTGCCCCTCTTCCAGGACAGCTCTCTGCTCTGGCCCGGGAAGGCAATGGAGGATGGCCCAAGTGCTTGGGCCCTGCACCCCATGGGAGACCAGGATAAGTACCTGGCTCCTGGCTTCGGATCAGTGCAGTGCGCCGGCCGCAGCGCGCCAGCCATGGTGGCCATTGGAGGGTGAACCAACAGAAGGAAGACCTTTCTCTCTGTCTCTCTTTCACTGTCCACTCTGCCTGTCAAAAATAAAAAAAGAGAAGAAAAGAAAAGGAGGTGGGCAGATGGTATGCTTGATTTGCTACAAAGTCATGGCTTTCCTAGTTAAAGACTATGTCACAAGGGGCTGGCATTGTGGCACAGTGAGCTAAACTATCGCTTGCAAGGCCACCATCCCATACCAGAGTGCTGTTTCAAGTTCTGGATGCTGTGCTTTCTATCCAGCTCCCTGCAATTGTACCCGAGAAAGCAGTGGAGGATGATCCAGTACTTAAGTTCCTGCCATCCATGTGGTTGAGCCAGATAGAGCTCCAGGCTCCTGGCTGCACTGTGGACCAACTGGAGCCATTGTGGCCATTTGGGGAGTGAACCTCTTTCTTACTGTTTCTGTTTCTGTCTGTCTGTCTCTCTCCTCCTCCCCCTCTTAAAAAAAACAAATAAATAAATCTTTTTTTTTTTTAAAGACTGTGCCACACACTTGGTGTGGTGCAGTGAACAAGCACCAGATTTGGAGTTAGAAAACACTGGGTTTAGGTCCTCGCATGGTTTGCTTTGTATTTTCCCATGTTCTGAGTCAGGTTCCTCAAACTCTTGGAGTTACGCTTTCATCTTCCAGAGCAAGAATTTGACAAATCCAGCCTGCTGCCTCTTTTTGTAAATAAAGTTTGCTGGAACACAGCTTCGGATCATTTGTTTATGTTCTGCCTATGGCTGCTTCATGCTGCAACAATCAGGTTAAGTACTTGCAACAAGGAACATATGGACTGCAAAGCTAAAGGATTTCTGTAATGGGTCCACTGACCCTGAAGTCTAGCACTGACATGATGGAGTTCTCGACCTCACAGGCTCATTGGTGAGGATCATGTGGAATAAATTTTCTTTGTTGGGATCAATGAAACATATTGTCAATATTCTTGGTTGTAATTATGATGACCAACATGAGACATCTTCAAAAAAGTTCATGGAAAATATATATTCACTGTGTAGTAATAAATGCAAATTTACTGTCATAAAATACATACATTCTGACTAGAATTAGACCACTTTGGAACACTTCCCAAGACTGAGAAAAAGTCATTGGGTTTGTGTCTCTCTGGCTTATGTCACTCAGATTCGACCCTGAATAAAACCGATATTTTGCCTTTAAAAAAATAAATAAAATTAGCATGCAAAAAAAAAAACAGAAAAAAGCTATCATGGATTTCAAAATATGTTTTGCACCAAGATAAACTTATTTTTAAATTCCATTTTTTTATTTTTTTAAAATTTATTTTATTTATTTGAAAGGCAGAGAGAGAGAGAGAGAGAGAGAGAGAGATCGATCTCCCATATGTAGGTTTACTCCTCACATACCCGCAACAGCTGGGACCTGGGCCAGGCTGAAGCTAGGAGCCAGGAACTCAATCCAGGTCTCTCACATGGGTGGCAGGGATCCAGAAACATGCTGTCTCCAAGGGGGTGCATTATAGAAGCTGGAATCAGGAGGGGAGCCAGGACTTGAAACTGGCCTCTTCAATACGGGTTGCAGGTGTTGCAAGGGACTTTCACATGCTCCTCAATTTAACCACTATGTCAAATACCCACTTCTTTAATTCCATTTCCCACAAGCTTTTTGAAGTCTGCTTAAGTATCCATGGAATCCATTTTATCCATCAGGAGAGAAGCAGGGGCAGCATTCTGGCTAGTGATACAAATCTTGTGATTTGAGGGGCAAAAAGAAAGCTTCAAGCAACCCAAATTACTTCTCCTGGGCGCTCCCATACGACTGCATTGCAGCCACAAAGGATTAAGCTTTATTTTTAAGCATTCATCATCCAAGTTGATTGCGACTCTATATAAAATATTTGGAAAACATATCCTCTGAGAAGGGCAACACATCCAGGTGCTAAAACCTTACCCACATGTGTACAAGGATTCACTGATTAGGTAGCACTTCTCGGTGATGATGTTTGGGACTGGTGTAATTTGGAAACTCTCGGGCAGTCTGCTGCAAATCAGAGAGCACTGCTTATCAACAACAAAGGCTGCAGGACTTGGACTTCCAGGACACTCCTACAAGAGGAGTGATGGAGATGAGAGGGCAAAAGTCCTCCCAAAGGTGTTTGCTTCTCCAAGCACACTCTTACAAAGTTGTGAAAAAATTTTTATTTATTTATTTGAAAGGCAAAGAGACAAGTCTCCCATGCACTGGTTCAATCCCCAAATGTCTACAACAGATAAGGCTGGGCCAAGCTGAAGCCACGATCTTGGAACTCAATATGGGTCTCCCACTTTGGTGGCAGAGACCCCCGTACTTGAGGCATTGTCCACTACTTCCCAGGGGGCACATTAGCAGAAAACTTGATTCGGAAGTGAAGCCAGGACTCGAACCAAGCACTCTGATATGGGATGTGGGCTTCCTAAGGAGAGTCCTAACCACTAGGCACGTTCTGTATGCATGGCATGTCTTAAGCATATAAGGCTACAACCTCCATTTATTTGTTATAGCACAGTTTGTAATATTGTTTGTTTATAAGTTTTCAGTGGGGACCAAACAAAAAAGCTGTCTGCCACAGAATACAAATGGATTCTTGAAAGCTCGTAATCTCCTTTTCTTAAACTAACAAGAAATTTTGATGTTTGGATTAGGACAGTGGAATAGAGCTACAGAAGAGAGAAGACTGACTTCCCTACTTCTTTCTTCCTCAAGGGCATCCATTTTGAATCTTCCTCAAAGGTTAGCCCCTTTGCCAACAGCAATGCCTTGTCAATTCTCTCCTCCTATTGGTATTCCATTAGCTGTCAATGGAACAGTTCCAGGGTGACAGAGTGAAAGAGGACTGTGTGCTGAAATTGCAATTGGCATATATCTAAAATATTTGGGGGGCTGATGAGCATACATCCCCAGCCCCAGAGAACTGGAAAGTAATTCATACGTCAAGCCAAGCAGCCCACAAATGACAAAACACCAATGAGGAATAAAGGTCAGAGAGATTGATTCTTAACACACATCTACTTATGCACGAGCACCCAGTGACAGGGTGTTAATGAGCTGCAGCACGATGACGCAGAACAAATGAAGAATGTAATGAACCGACTTGGCAACAGTGCTCCTGGAAGGTCCAGAGCCTTCCATGCGCTTGGCCATGCCCTTTGAGAAATATTGGGAGAGAATGGCTTTTCACTCGGCAGTGTTTTAGTTCTCTAAGGCTGTTGTAGCAAGCTAACCCAAACTGAGTGGCTTAAAACAACAGGGATTTATTTTCTTACAGTTCTGGAGGGATCAACAGGGCTGTGCTCTTTCTAGGGGCCCTGTTTTCTTGCCTTTTAAAATAACTTCTAGAAGATTCCTGCCCATGATCCTCTTCCTCCAACTTCAAATTCCTCTTGTATGGCACTGCCTTGAGTTTCTATTCTGCCTTTTTCTTTTTTTTTTCCTTTTCTTTTTTTTGACAGGCAGAGTGGACAGTGAGAGAGAGACAGAGAGAAAGGTCTTCCTTTGCCATTGGTTCACCCTCCAATGGCCGCCGCAGCTGGCGCGCTGCGGCCGGCGCACCGTGCTGATCCGAAGGCAGGAGCCAGGTGCTTCTCCTGGTCTCCCATGGGGTGCAGGGCCCAAGCACTTGGGCCATCCTCCACTGCACTCCTTGGCCACAGCAGAGAGCTGTCCTGGAAGAGGGGCAACCGGGACAGAATCTGGCGCCCCGACCAGGACTAGAACCCGTTGTGCCAGCACCGCAAGGCAGAGGATTAGCCTAGTGAGCTTTGGCGCCGGCCCTGCCTTTTTATTATGATGCTTGTGATAACTTAGGGTTCATCCAATAATTCAGGATAATATCCATATCTTAAAGTCAGTTTATTATCAGCCTGAATTCCATATAGGGCCTTAAACCCCATCACCATGGGACATTACCTATTCACAGTACCTAGGGTTAGGATATAGACATCATTTGGTACGTGGGGGCCATTATTCTGTCTACCACATGTAAGAAGGGAGGTAATATTCATTTTTGAAAAGTGAGGCTGACTGGTGACAGGTTCTACTGAAAAAAATCTGTGTAGGAGCTGGCGCCGCGGCTCAGTAGGTTAATCCTCCACCTTGTGGCGCCGGCACACCGGGTTCTAGTCCCGGTCGGGGCACCGATCCTGTCCCGGTTGCCCCTCTTCCAGGACAGCTCTCTGCTGTGGCCAGGGAGTGCAGTGGAGGATGGCCCAAGTGCTTGGTTCCTGCATTCCATGGAAGACCAGGATAGGTACCTGGCTCCTGCCATCGGAACAGCGCCGTGCGCCGGCCGCAGCGCGCCTACCGCGGCGGCCATTGGAGGGTGAACCAATGGCAAAAAGGAAGACCTTTCTCTCTGTCTCCCTCTACTGTCCACTCTGCCTGTCCAAAAAAAAAAAAAAATCTGTGTAAGGATGCAGGGAGTATGATGGGGAGATGCAGAAAAGAAAATAAGCCAAAGCCACCTTATTGGATGGACTGCAGTTGGCAGAGTGTTATGAAGGAGACCTGATTTAGTGGTTTAATTCTATAGTGGAGTAATTAGAGATCTTTCTATAGCCAATGCATGACACTAATTGAGGAGGAATGGCTAGTCCACGGAGGTGGAATCAGCGGCCCTAACGATGCCAATAGGTTGCACTACTTGTCTTACATCAATTAAACAAAATTTGTCAGCATATATAGAATGGAAACAAGTGTTGGTGAGGATGTGGAGATGGGAGCCCTTATATACTGTTGGTAGGAATGTAATTAGTACTAGTACAACAATTTTGGAAAATGGTATGGAGGTTCCTCAAAAAAAAAAAATAGAATTATCACTTGATCCAGCAATTCCACCTCTGGAATCATTATGCCAAAGGGATATTTGCTCTTTGTGTTTATTTCAGCATTATTCACAATGGCCCAGAGGCAGAAGCAAACCAAGTGTCCTTCAGTGGGTGAATGGCTAGATGTCTTATATATATATGTATATATATTTTATATATAATATGTATATATCATATTTTATTTTTTTAGAAAGTTTTTATTTAATGAGTACAAATTTCATAGGTACAGATTTAGGAAAATAGCAGTTCTTCCCCCAATACCTGCCCTCCTATCCCCACTCCCATCCCACTTCTTACTCCCTCTCCCATCCCACTCGTCATTAAGATTCATTTTTAATTATCTTTACATATAGAAGACCAACTCTATACTAAGTAAAGATTTCAACAGTTTGCATCCACACAGACACACAAAGTATAAAGAACTATTTGAAGACAAGTTTTACTGTTAATTAAGGACAGAGGTCCTACATGAGGAGTAAGTGCACAGTGACTCCTGTTGTTAATTTAACAATTAACACTCTTATTTATGATGCCATTGATCACCTGTGGCTCTTGTCTTGAGCTGCCAAGGCTATGGAAGCCTTCTGAGTCCGCAAACATAGATAGATATCAAATGCTATTCTTAGATTAAAAACACCCATCACACAAGTATAGGAAAGAGGAGAGATTTGCTGGAAGGGAGGTGTTTTAGTTGACCACCAGCTTAATGTGAAAGAGTAGAGTTGCTACCAGCGGCTGACAAAGTCAATTCAAACTCAGAAGAAGGTGAGCCCCAGAGGAAGGTAAGGGCAGATGTTGAGAAATCTGATGAGATAAATGAGCTGCTCCAGTTTCACAGTCTGCTTTCAGAAGGGCTTTGACAAATTCTGTGTCCAGAGGAAGTGAGCTAAAAGGATGACAGATGTGTAAAACCGTAAGTGAAGGAAACTGGAGGTGTGAAACCCTGGCTCCTGGATGGACTGCTGATAGTGGCATCCACACAGAAAGGGCATGCTCAGTGTTCCAAGTGGTGACAAAACTGGACAGAAGTCTCCCAAAGATTTAGTTGGAGCCTTCTACCAGTTGGGACTATACTAATGGGGTGTGATGCTTACCATTCCCCCATTTCCACGAAAGGAGTCTATCTCTGTTTCATTGACATTGGATTTGGCCAAGTGAATCGCTTTGGGCTTATGCTGGGAAATGTATGCCTGCCCACATTTTCACCTCTTGCATTCCAAGTCACAACCATGAGAAGAATATGTCCAGTGTCACCTGCTGGGCAGGTGAAAACATAAATGCTTAGAGAAGAATCTTATGCATTGCCTAGCATGTAATGTTTTCTAAACCCAAGTATCCCAGTGGCCAGGGTTAACCTTATTCTTGCAGCAGGCAAAGCAGAATGGTCATGAACAGAAAGATACAAAAATGCACATTGCATGGTGGGCACTGAGAGGTGGCCAGGGTCATGTTCATAGAAGATTATGAGAAACAAGTCATGGAGATTGACTTCTTAATAAACAAAAGTCCAATTTTTGAAAACACATGTGCTTATTCTGATTCTGTGTCTGTCTCTATGGAAAACAGTTTTTCTACAGAATCACTTGTGTGAAATCGTCTTCTGAAAGGTAACACTTTTTTAAAGGTCCATAGGTTACTCACTGAAGTACTCAAGTCATATGAAAACATTCCCAGTACCATGAAAAGTAGAAATCATGGTCCAGTTAGCACTAGAATTCAAAGGAATTGTTTCCAAGTACTGGGTCAATGCCGCTGAATAGGTGAATACATTTGATAGCCTGCATCCTTAATGTATTGAAAACAAGAGAACTATATGGCAAGAGAGATCTGATTTAATCGGCCCTAGTCTCTGTCTTGTCTGCCTCTTAGCTCAGAAACACAGTGTGTTCTATTAACCACTGAGAGATGCTGTTCATCTGATGAGATAATTAACAATTAACACTCTTATTTATGATGCCATTTATCACCTGTGGCTCTTGTCTTGCGCTGCCAAGGCTATGGAAGCCTTTTTCCAGTGTCCATCTCTGCTTCCCCACATCTATTAAGAAACATAAGTAACTACTGCATTATGCTCACAGATCCTATGGGTCAGGAATTTAGAGATAGCACAGAGAGAAGCCTTGGTCTATATTTTTTTAGAGACACACTGGAAAGACTCAAAGGCTGGGAGACTGCGGGGCTGAGGAGGGCTGAATAAGATGTAAGGATTATTGTTGCCAGGTTAGGATCTCAGGGTGGATCCTATCAAAGGAACCATGCCATCTCCTTAGCCCTAACATCTGTTGCCTTGCTCATTTCTGTCCTAAAACCAGGAGTTGGGTCTAAGTTCTAGAGTCTTCTCATAGCCACCAGCACCTTGTGTGTTTGGTGTAGCCTGGATTTCAAGGCACCAGAGGGTTCCATTCCATTTGCCCAGTCTTTGTTCCACATCACATCCCCTCCAGCACCATACAGACCCACTAGTCTCCTCTCTAAGTCTTCTTCATCTGTCCCCATTCACTGTACTTATTCACTCACAACTCAATGTGTTTAAGTCAAAATACTGACATGAATTACTGCCCACAACCCTGTGCATTCTTTAATGTCTGCTACGTTTCCTGATGACTAGCATCGTTATTTTTGAGAACTTTCCTTGCAAAGGAATTGTTTGAACCACATCTCTGTTTGGAACCAGACCACTGGCTGTTTCTTGTATGTCAGTGTGCCTATCATTGAACTATGATTTCCTGGGGATGACAAAGCAGGCATTTAGCCTTGTGGAGAAGACACCCAAATTCCACATCAGAGAACCTAGGTTCAATCTTGGCTCTGCTTGTGACTATAGCTGTCTGCTAATACAGGCCCTGGGAAGCAGTGGAGATAGTTTAAGTAGGTGGATTCCTGCCATCCATGTAGCAGACTTGGACTGAGTTCTCAGCTCCTGACTTCAGCGTGGCTCAGATCTAGCCATTGCAGGCATTTGGGGAGTGAGCCATCAGACAGGAGTTCTCAGTCTTTGTCTATCTGTTTCTCTTTCTTTCTGTCTATCTCTCTGCATCTCAAAAGTTTTTTTTTCTTATTTTCAGAGGGAAAAATAAAAAAATTAAAAGACACTGCCACTTGCATATTGCAGCTTTGGACTTATGGACCAGGGCTATGGACCACCTCCACCACCATCTCTTCTAGGTGTGGAAAGCTCAGTGTAATTCCTGATGAGGTGTGATTTTTAATTCATTTCCTCTTCCCCCACTTTCGAACATGAATTGGATTCTCCTACGGTTACACAAGCAAATGAAAGTCATCAGGTTGCACATGCCACATCAGCATTTTCAGAAGCTATATTGTGCTTCATTTCACAGTATGAAATTCTATCACTCTTATGCAGTCGTTTCATGGAATCTAAAAAGTGCTGTGCATTCCCAAGGAACCTTCTAGAGAAGACTCTTGATATTAATTGATGAATAGATCTTCCTAAAAATGTTTGTTGTTTTGATGAAAAATGCATGACATGTTTCGATGAGTCCAGCAAAATCATTTCAAAAGCAATATGCTATGGGAACCTTCTTTCCTGCGAGTGCTGTCTTGAATTTTAAGGCAGGGTCAGTTTGCTCGAATTCTGCTATCAATTTGGACTCACCTGTCACACTGACATTGTGGGTTTGCTATTCCTTTGAATTGCAACAGCCTCTCTTAATCATTCCATGGATGAAGTGCATTTTTTTTTACCCTCCCAATAGTACTCAAGGCTCCTTGAACAAGGTACTGGGGTGTGAGTCCTTTTCTCCTCTGCTTCTGAGTTCCCAAAAATGTCAAGTGTAGAAAAGGAGCTCTATAAATATTCATTTGATTTTTTTTGGTTGAGAATGAAAGATACGTGGGAGAGAAACAGAGTCCTCTTCCAGGTTGCTACTCCCCTGAAATGATACTGACAGAGCAGGTAACAAAATCACCTTAAAACAAAAATAGCAACAACAATTAAAAAAAAATCAACTTTCTTCTCATAAGAAACAACCCAAGTCCAGAGGGATTTTGATTTCCAGGTATGGAGCATCTCAGTGCAGGTACAGGTAAAAATGATGGGTCAGAGTTCCAGTGCCTGCCTGACTCGAATCCACACACATCTTATCTAGATGGAGATTTCAGACTTTATTTCCCACTTTCACCAGTGCTTTTAAATAACTTCATTACTTAACTTGGGGAAGCCAAAGGAGATTACTGTTGTAAGGTAAGACAAGGTAGCTTTCTCCTTGGATACTTATAGAAATTACACTTTGCTTTTTGATTTGGAATGAAACTGTTGCCTCCTGTTCTCATCCATAGTTGAAACTAAAATTAACAGTCTTCAAATCAAGTGCTGACAAATGTGCTCCAAGGACATATCTTGGTAAACCTGTCCCATTAAGATCTTTTCCTTAAGGAGATGAAAACCTTAAAGCAAGCCCCAGCATGCTTCACCATGGCTTTCATCACACTCTGTTGAATCGAACAACTGTTGAGAAGGCAACGGTTGTTCTGTGGAGATGCTCCTTTACTATCCTTTGCAGCATGTTCTCTGGATTGTGCTGACCTTCAGGTGATGCCTGGGCTCTTCTCCGCTCCCAGTTACTGGTTTCCTTCCCATGGTGTGAGATGCAGGTGATTTTCAACAGGCCTGCCTTTGACTGCCTGAAGGCTTCTTTCTTTCTGGCTGAAGGAACCCACACCTCAGTTCCCTTGGGTGTCAATAGCAATATAGGTTTTTAAATGTTTTTATATCAAAAAACCCCAGAAATTTATTAGCCCATATTTACTGGTTACCACCAAGACAGACCAAGATAGAGCTTCTTGATCATTTCCAAGAGTACAACCAATTTGGCACTTAGCCACTTACAATGCATAACCTACCCTCTGAAATGTGCAGCACTATCTGAGGTGAACACTCAGTTCTTAGTTGTCAGCTGCCTTAGGATAAGGCTAGAACCGGGTTAGAAATTCTCCCCATGATGCTACTTGGTACCATCTGGGCCAACTGCATTATCCATTGACAAATAATAAAGCTTGAACAAAGTGTGTGCTTTCCAGTATGAAACCAGAATGTGTGTATGTGTGTGTGTGTGCATGTGGAGCAGCACCTGATGCTTAACCAGCTTGATGTTCAGAAAGCTGTAACTGCCTTGTTGCTTCTCACTTGATCTATTTCTATGTGGTCTGCCATTTGCCTGATGTTTGCTCAGCTCCTGGTAAGCAAAGAGCTTTCAAAAGAGGTAGAAAAGAAAATCAATACCTTTGTCCATTTAGACAGCCTCTCAACGCTCAGTGACATTCATGCAGGGCTGGGGAGGAAAGCAGATCAGTACGTCTTAGGGACCTGGTGAAGGCGTCTGTCAATTAATCTAAAAAATCAATGGGATTCAACCAGTTGCCACCCTGGATTCAACTATGTTTCCATAAAGCTGTGGTTTGAAGAAACAACACTGTTGACCCATGCTTCTCTTTTATAACATGCACCTGTCCCATGGATGAGAAGCAGTGCCCAACTGTACTGCTGTAAGCAACATCAATGCAAAAATACTTCATGATGATTATACATTGAGTCCTTTCAACAATCTTGCAACATGGCCTTGTTAATGTGGAAGTATTAAAACATGTGTGACAGTTCTTTGCTATTCCTCTCCTGTCGAGGGATGTCCCTTCTCTTGATCTGCGAGAGCTTATAATTGATTCAGCCAGTAGGGCATGGTAGGAGTGATGCTGTCCAACTTCCAAGATTAGGTCACAAAAGGCCGCATGTTTCATATCTGATCTATGGGAAACCAGTTACCTGTAAGCAAGAGACTATCATGCTGGAGAAGCTATGGAGAGGTGCTCTAGTTGGTTCTCTCAGCTGGGTTCCCAGGCTGCCACTGTGTGAATAGACCATCAAGACGTCCAGTCCTGCTGAGTCTTCAGATGACACCAACCCCACTGCCACCTGACTACAATCATGTGAGACCCCAAGTGGGAACTGCCAAGCCTTCCAAGTTCTTGACCCATGCAAGAGTAAGCCAAGCAGAACTGCTATTGCTTTACACCTGTAGGCTTGGGAGTAATTCGTTACATTAATGTTCTTTATGGTAAAGAAAAACAAAAGATCCTGGATCTAATCTAGGTTCTAACCCAGCTTTACATGCTTTTAAATACTTTTCACCTCTAGAGAAACCAAAGCCAAAGATAAGGTAGGGTTTTCTCTGCAGACAGGTATTAAGAAGACTAAAAGCAATCCCAACTATTATACTTACAGCAAGATAGGGGAATAGTCCACAATGCCAAAAATGGGAGGGTTTGAGTAGAAAATCATTAACCACCTAACAGGCCAGCAATAGTGAGTGCTGTACACAGCTCTGCTTCTTAGGGCTCTCGGAAACTTCTAGTAATGGCTGCTAAATTTAGAAGTGGCATTGGAATCCTCTGAAAATCTTGTGGAATTGCTAATCATTCTCCCCTGTACCCTCCCCCACTCCACCAAGAGTTTTTGATTTGGCTGGTCTGCAATCTAAGTCCACTCTAGATTGGCTAAACCACAACAAAACCATATGCACATTGATGAAACAAAGTATTTACTGTTAGAGATCCTTGCAAGTTTTGTTTGTTTGTTACGCAGAAATAGATGTGGCTAAAATACAACTTGATACAACTGCTGTGAAACTAAATTAGACAATTTAAAGGATTCAGAAGAGTGCTTAGCTTGTAATAAATGCTCTATGTGTGAACTATTAGTGTTACTTCATCCAGTGACTGGACCACTGGAAGGTTTGATAATAGGATTGAAGGAACCCTCTCTTGACCTCTGGTGTCCAGGACCTTGGTCTTAGTCTGCATGTTTGATCTTGACTCAATCATTTTACTTCTCTGAGTCTTAGCTACATTTATCAAATAAGCCTGGACATTTCTGAAATCCTCATAGGTGGCTGCTGTTCTCTTTTTCCAATTCATGAGATGATGGGCATAAAGCTACTTTGAGGTTTATCAAGTACCACTGCTGTCCTTATGTTTACCTTTTCAAGAACAAGAGCTGTTCTGGGAGTTCACAGCAGAGTGATCATTTAGTGACCCCAAGATGGGTTTTCTTGTGGCCAGCCAAGGACTAGGTATCTATGGGGTTTTACAGACATTGGAGCTTATACTGGAAGGGCTTGAATCTTACATCGGGTTTTCAAATGGACCACAGAACTCAGTTTGAGATTCTTTAATTATACTTTCAGTTTTCATGAACTATTCATGTCAGGTGGATTACAGCTGCAAGTAGTAAAAGCAGCCTGTTTGTCAACCGAAGACCTGGGTTTAACGCAAGACTCATGGGTCACCCCCTCCTTTGAGAATCTATTAAAGCCCAATGCTGTACAGATGTTGTGAAACAAACTACCTTACATACTTTCTGCGGGGAGAGGTGAATCATCACAGCTGAGGTAGGAAATGTGTTGGAAGCGTCCATCCAACTCTAAAGTAGACATGCTGTTTGGGCCAGGATTCCTACCTTTAGAACTGCACATGACAGTTCTCTGGGTGCCCAGTCATGAACCATTCTCAACTCTGTTCTCTTAGTCCAGCTTTTCATTTTAGGGATTAGAATAGCCGAACATCTGTTTAAACAGCCTCCCTTCAAGAGTTGAGCATATTTGTGAGATCAACAATAGGAATAAAGGTGATAAGGAAATGAGGACGTTTTTGAGTTAGCTCATTTCTGACTAGTGGTATTTATCATTATTCTCTTTTTAAAGGTCCGATCATAGCAACTTGTAAAACAGCCCTGATTCATCCTGGCTGCTGTCTTTTTGTGATGACTTGGTAAGTTTATTTTTCTCTAAAACACCCAAGTCATTCAATTTCAGATTTAGCATTGATTTACTCCTCTGGTGGGTTGACTAATACAAAGATAAATGATTAAGGGAGAATAATGGTTTGTTTTAGTCAACACTGTGTCTGGTATGTTAATTACTATTATTTTTAATTAGAAAGCCAGCACACAATTCCCCACCTGCTAATGGAGCTGGAGAGAATGGTAACAAGGGTTCTGGAAACGGATGGCATGAACTCATCCGCAGGCTGCCAGGAGGGAGGCGAGCCCACAGGACGTCTTAGCTCCCCTATTCACTGTGTTCTGACAAAGTATAAACACTAATTGACATTTAGGGGCATGTCCTGGAGCCTTTGAGTGTTATTTCATGATTGTGACTTGAGCAGAAATCCAGAGGATTTTGTGTCAATTTCTTCAGTTTACCCACAGCTATCCGAGATGGCTCTGCGTTTTTGGCTATGTCGGTTTTCCCCCTGGACTCATCCTCCATATTACTAAACTAGGGCTTTGGACTGGAGGATAGGGCTTGCGGTGAGAAGCTAGGACTTTGGACTTGGAAATCTTTTTCAGCTTTGAACTTGCCCTCTCTATCTCCTCTCTTGCTTTTCTATTTTGTAGCACTGTCTTACCAAAAGTCCAGTTTATCAGTGAAACATGTAGATCATCTGGATTTAAAGCCACAGTTTATTCTCTGAATTACCACTGTTCCCACTGTTAACATAAATATAAATTTATTTATGTCTGTGTATTTTGATATCTAAAATTATGACTTTAAAATAACTTTATAATACATAAAATTATGTATACCCATATATTCTATTTATATTATATATGATTGCATATTATATTATTATATAATATAAAACTGATATAACTTATGTATATTAAATAATTATGTATACTAAGATACACACACACAGACACACAGGAAAGGAAATTCCATTGTAGAAATCATACATACAAATTCCCAGATCCCAAGACGTTCTCTGGAGAAGCCAGAAAAAAAATAACAATGCAATTAGAGTCTCAAATATGTAATAAAATCTAAATTAAAAAATGCCTACTAATTGCAATTTGGAAATGTAACTTTGGGGAATGGATGGTGAACCTGTTTCTTTTTATCCTCTTGCTTTTTTTCATTTTCCTGCTATCCCTAACTGGCATTCTTTAAGGGCTGGGGTAAAACTTTGCTGCTAGCATTCATTCCATTTTTTTTTTTTGACAGGCAGAGTGGACAGTGAGAGAGAGAGACAGTCAGAAAGATCTTCCTTTTCCGTTGGTTCACCCTCTAATGGCCGCTGCGGCTGGCGCGCCGCGCTGATCCAAAGCCAGGAGCCAGGTGCTTCTCCTGGTCTCCCATGCAGGTGCAGGGCCCAAGGACTTGGGCCATCCTTCATTGCCTTCCCGGGCCACAGCAGAGAGATGGACTGGAAGAGGGGCAACTGGGACAGAATCCGGCGCCCCAACCGGCACTAGAACCCGGGGTGCCGGTGCTGCAAGTGGAGAATTAGGATTCCACAAGCACAGCCTATTAGCAAATCTCTTTTCAACAGGGGCGTAGTGTGCATGTATAAAAGCATGATTTACTTGGATTTATAGAGGCGGCAGTAAATAAATTTGGAAGCAGTGAATTGTATTAGAAAAACATGACTGAGCTTTTAAAGCTTTTTAATCAGTGAAATAAATGGTGTGTGTGCTGACAATCTCTTTCCCAGGCATTAATATGGAAAAAGTGATTTACCAAAAAATGGTAATAGAAACCAGCAAATACCTTAATTTGTGTTATTATCCCACCCAATATAAAATTTGAGGAAGCAGAAATGGCACTGGTGGAGACACAGCGGTAGCAGCTGCTCCAGGGCACCATGGAGCGTGGTCTACTTGAGGGATGCCACGTTGCCATGGCAGCAAGCTATGCCAGTGAACTGCCTGCAACCTCAGACAGCATTGCTGCCCCAGGGATGGGGAGAGAGTGTTGCCTTTCACTGGGTGTGCAGGAGGCTTATGAACTAGCATTTTGTTAAATCTTGGGAGGATACAGGATGTATACAGAATGAAGGCCCCTGCCTTCAAGGAACTTAAAGTTAGGGATGAAACCCTAGAGAAAGGTATATCCTTATGCAATATTAGAGCTTCCTGTGTCCGGAGAAAGCATAATTTAAAAAGGCTGTAGCAGTCAAGGAAGCTTTTTTGGAGACAGGCAAGCCCTAAATTAGATTTTGGGGGCCAACGCTATGGCACAGCGGGTTAATGCCCATATGGACCCTGGTTCGAGACCTGGCTGCTCCACTTCTGATCCAGCTGTCTGCTATGGCCTGGGAAAGCAGTAGAAGATGGCCCAAGTCCTTGGGCCCCTGCACCCACGTGGGAGACCAAGGAAGAAGCTCCTGGCTCCTGGCTTTGGATCGGCGCAGCTCCGGCCATTGTGGCCAATTGGGGAGTGAACCAGTGGGTAGGAGACCTCTCTCTTTCTCTCTCTCTCTCTGCTTCTCCTCTCTCTGCATAACTCTGACTTTCAAATAAATAAATCTTTTTAAAAATTATATTTAAAAAAAAATGAAAGAAAATGGGCTACTCTGGTCCCACTGTAGCTGTGAACTTAAAATTTTTCCTTTCTTTTCTTCCTTCCTTCCTTCCTTCCTTCCTTTTCTCTCTCTCTCTTTCTTTCTTTTTCTTCCTTCTTTTCTTCTCTCTTCCTCCTTTCCTTCCTTTTTTTCCCTCCTTTTCTCTTTCTTCTTTCTCTTCCTTCCTTTCTTCCTCCATTCTTCCTGCTTTTTTCTCTCTCCCGCTCTCCCTTCCTCCCTTCCATTTCCTCTCTTCCTTTCTTTCTTTGAAAGGCAGAGAGAGTCACAGACAGAGATCTCCAATCCACTGGTTCACTCTCCAAATGCCTATAACACCCAAGAGAAGGCTAGATGCCACATGGGTGGCAAGGACCCACAAACTTAACTGTTACCTGCTGCCTCTCAAGAGTGTGCATTAGCGTGAGGCTGGAATCAGGAGTGGTAGCCAGGACTTGTAGCTGGGACTTGAACCCAGGCCCTCTAAATAGGTGATGTAGGCTTCCCAAGCTGCAAGCCAACTCTTGCTATGAACTTGTAAGTTCGCCTCTTTAAACTATGTTACTCAAAAATTACAGAAGTTTGGAGTCAGATCTAGAATGAATTCCATCTGACCTCTCAAACAGAAGGGGAGGAAGTGAATCTAGGGCAAATGTGCTGATGGGATTAAGATCACAACGGAATGAGAATGGAAGGAGCCCAAAGGCGGGCTGCACAGGGCAGAGGCTGGCGGCTCCACATACCAGGAGGCTGCAGGCAGCTCATCTCTCCTGGCTGACTGGAGATTCTGACAAGAGACTTCTCCACATAGCTCTAGTTCCTCTCCAAGTAGAATTATTGGCTGAGTATAAACCTCTGGTTCTAGAGTCCCAGGAAAGTCTCTACACCACCCTCCTGCAACAAATCTGACATTTTCAAGACAGTGATAAATTTAAGAACTTGAGGAGTCTAGACAGGAGATGACTCCCACTATTATAAACCATATTCCATCTTTGGTTTCTGGTTTAAATGGACTTTTTCTTGTGGAATAGTTTTCGATCTATGGAGAAGTTGAAAGTACAGAGTTCTCATATATTCTTTATCCATTTCTCCTATATAACACTATTATGGTACATTTATCATAACTAATGACAAATACTGAAACAATAATATTAACTAGAACCTATAATTAGCTGACTTTTTTGTTCTTAGTTTTTAACATCCTTTTAGTATTCCACTAGCTCATCAGGATTCCATATTACTTTTTTAATAAACCGCTGTTTAAATGCTGCTCCAAAGGACTTCATAGTATTTTCTTCCTTTCCTTCTTTCTTTCTTTCAAGATTTATCCATCCATCTGAAAGGCAGAATTACAGAGAGGCAGAGGCAGACGTGCATGCATGTGTGAGAGAGAAAGAGAGAGGGAGAGAGAGAGAGAGAGAGAGAGAGAGAGAGAGAGAGAGAGAGAGAATCTTCCATCCACTGGTTCACTCTACCAAATGGCTGCCACGGCTGGAGCTGAGCCTATCTGAAGCCAGGATCCAGGAGCCTCTTCCGGGCCTCCCAGATGGAAGCCCAAGGACTTGGGCCATCTTCCATCACTTTTCCCAGGCCATAGCAGAGAGCTGGATCAGAAGTGGAGCAGCCGGGATTCAAGGGACTCAAACAGGCGCCCACATGGGATGCTTTACCCTCTATGCCACAGTACCGGCTCCATATTACTTCTGTTCATCCTGTCTCCTTACATTCTTTTTGGCTGTAACAATTTTCCAATTTTTCTTGCTTTGGATGTCCTACATAGCTTTGAGGAGCCCTGATTCTGAGTGCTTTCCCAGGTAATTTAAACCCACTTGCTGGCTGAATATTTGCTTTTGTCATTTGATCATTTGTTTTTCTAAGTGTTTCTTGTCATTGGCTTGGACACTAATCTGGGGATAAATGGTGTGGTTGGTCTTGATTTTTCATCCCTCTCTGCATCTATACTCTTGCTGTGGCCTCGCTGTCAATGTAGTGATCTTCTACACATTTTGAAAAAGATTTATTTATTTGAAAGGCAGAGTTAAGGGGATAGGGAAAGAGAGAGATCTTTTATCTGTTGGTTTACTCCCCAAATGACTGGGGCTTCACCATGTTGAAGCCAGGAGCCTGGAACTCCATTTGGGTCTCCCATATGGGTGGTAGGAGTCCAAGAACTTGGGCCATCTTCCATTGCTTTTCCAGGTGCATTAATTAGCAGGGAGCTACATCAGAAGTAGAACAGCTGGGACTCAAACTGACGCCCATATTGGATGCTAGCACTGCAAGTGGCTTAACCTGCTGTGGCACAACACTGGCCCTGTTCTCCACATCTTCACTTTGGGTTTGATCTTGTAAACTGAGTTGGCTAATGGTACAAGGGCAGAAGTGACAACTGGCCACAACTGAATCTAGGACTTAAGTGGAAGTGGACCCTTGTGAATCTACTTTCTCTCCTTTGCTTCTGTCATTGCCATGAGAGGAACATGCCTGTACTAACCCACTGGTGGCATAAGAATATGAACATGCCTGGGATAACCCATTGGTGGCAAGTGCAAGATGAGAGTCACATAGAACAGAACCACTTTGGTTGATCTTATCCTAGATCAACTACACCAGCCAGAGGAATGAATAATACTCAGCAATTATTGTTTTCAGTTACTGGGCTCTGTAGACATATGTTATGAGCAAAAGTTAATTGCTGTTTGCCCTAATGTTCAATGCACTCAACGCTTTATAAAAACTTAAAAATTTCTTTTTTATTCTTTTAGAGAAATACTCATTTGGGAACATTTAGTCAAGGGACCACATGTATCCCTGAGTTATTTTAGTATTTTTTCACTAAAAATATGAGTTGTTTCACTTCTAAGCAAAAGGATGATATCCTCAGCTATTGATAAACTTAGCAATCATTTGGTAAAAATCCAAAGTGAACTACTTAAGAATGTGTTCACTAGTTTATTCATTAATTCTCAACTGTTTATTTAGTGCCTGTTACGTGCTAGGCCTTCTTGGCACTGAGAACAAACAGGTGAGCAAAAGTGGACACAGCCCTGGGACTTCAGGGAATTGACTTTTTGGGAGGGATGTAAATAAAAATGCAATTACAAGGGAAGTGTACTTCTCAAGGGAATGCTCTTGTGTGTACATCTGGGGATAAGGGGGAGAGGTCTGACCTGCTGGCAGTCTCAGGAAACTTTCCTTGTGAAAATCTGACCTGGATTCTGAGCCAAGGGGAGTTGGCAGAAAGGGGAGCATTCTGTGCAAAAAGGATGGCAAACTCTGTAGCAGGAGGGAGCCCGGCAGCGGCACAAAGCCTGATGGGGATGATCTTCAGACCAGGAGGGGCCTGTGGTTGGAGAGGGCTGGCTTCCAGCTGCCCAGGCTTTGGGCACACAACAGATGTGGACAGAGAAGAAGGGATCCCATCTCCTACACACTCAGGGCATGCCTTTCAAACACATCTGGCCTCAGCACTCCTCACGTAGGAGGGCCAGGAAGGCACATGCTGGTTAGAGACTTTCCCACGGGGGCTTCTGATGGCTGAACACTCAGTGATAGGAGGAGAGTGCTCAGGACTAAGTTGTGTTGGGTCCCTCAGGGTCCTAACCAGATAATTCTTGTCTGTTTACTCCAAAGTGGTCTGATTCCTGCTAAGCCGAGTCTGCAAGAGAGACTCCTCTGATGAACCCCTTTTGTGCTCTAGGTGCTCACATTCTGTCTCTGTTCTTAAGACCAAGAACTCTGACAAGGACAGATAGGTAGGTGACAGATCAGGCCAGCTCTTCTAGGTCATATGAAAGAAATTTTTCGGCTAAAGAGAACTAGCTAGAGGTTCATATAGGTGTTGGAGACAAGGGAGGGGACTGTTAGATTGAAGTCTGCAGTCATAGCCCAGTGTCTTCTTTTGAGTCCTTCTAGAAGATCCCAAGACAAGGATTTGAGTGTAAACAGTTTGAGAGATGTTACCAAGCCAATTCAAAGTCGGCCACACAGGGGAACTCTGGGAACAGCATAAAACATGTCTGAGGATTATCCCATGTGATTAAAGAAGGAGCTGAGATATTTTCCCATCCACTCACACCAATCATTTGCTGGGGGTTACTACAGGGAGATTATTAATTTCTCAGAATTTCCAATCTGCCCTGAAGAAGGGCTGACTCCACTCAGTGAAGAGTGGCAGGTGTTGGCAATTGAAAGTCACAGAATTTCTATGCCTCAAGATGGTCATTTCTGGAAGAATGTTGGTGAGCCACAGGAGTGCTCACCTAGAGCAATAGCCAGCTGGCCTTTACACTTGATAAACTGTAAAACGTTACCTTAGACTAGAGCCTGCGGGGGGAAAAAAAACAAAAATGGATGCCCTCAGCTATCCTCTGTTGTGTGAAAAAAGGACCAACCAAAAAAAAAAAAAAAAAAACCATAAAAAATAGATGTAGTAGGGGCAGGCGCCATGGCTCACTTGGTTAATCTTCCGCCTGCGGCACCAGCATCCCATATGGACGCCAGTTCTAGTTCCAGTTGCTCCTCTTCCAGTTCATCTCTCTGCTGTGGCCGGGAGGGCAGTGGAGGATGGCCCAAGTCCTTGGGCCCCTGCATCCCCATGGGAGACCAGGAAGAAGCACCTGGCTTCTGGCTTTGGATTGGCACAGCACTGGCCGTAGTGGCCATTTGGGGAGTGAACCAATGGAAGGAAGACCTTTCTCTCTGTCTGTCTCTCTCACTGTCTGTAACTCTACTTGTCAAAAAAAAAAAAAAAAAAGATGCAGTAAATCCCCAACCACTTTCTAGTGGATCCTTATGTATAATTTGTCTCTACTTCAGAGGAACTCAAAATATGGAGGGGAATTTTGTTTTGTGGTCCAGTAGATTAAAGTTAGAATGTTGACTCCTCCTTCACAGCTGTGTCATCTTGGGCATGTTACTTCACTTCCTGCCTTTAGAAGTACCTGCTTCTAGAAAAAATGACTGAACAAACTATAATAGTTTTCTAGCATTACTAGAACAAAATGCCACAGATCAAGTGACTTAAACAATAGAAACTCATTTTCCCACAGCTCTGAAGACCAGAAGTCTAACATCAAGGTACTGGCAGGTTTGTTTAATCCAGAAGCCCTTCCCTTTGACTTATAGATGGCCACCTTCTCCTTGTGTCTTCACAGAGTCCTCCGTGTGTGTGTGTGTGTGTGTGTGTCCTGATAGCCTCTTGTTATAAGGATATTCACTGTGATGGTTTGAGTATTCCCTCAAATTCATGTGTTGAAATTTAATCCCCATTGTGGTGGTATTACATGGGGCTTGGACAGATTCCACCCTTATGGACAAATCAATGTCCTTATAAAACAGGCTTCAGAGAGAGTGTTTATCTTGTTGGCCCTTTTGTCCCTTCTACCACATTAGGGCACAGTGATCCCTCCAGAAGATATAGTGACAACAACAAGGTGTCATCTTGGAAGGAACTGAGAGAACCATCTTAGAAGGGCCCATAAGTGGACACCCTATCTGCCAGCGCCTTAATATTGGATCTCCTAGCTTCCAGAACTGTGAGAAATAAATTTCTGTTCTTCATAAATCACCAAGTTTAGATATTTTATAATAGCAGTACAAAGACCTTTTACATTCACTTATATTGGATTAGATCCCACCCATATGACCTCAGTTAACCTTAATCATCTCTTTAAAGGCCGACCTCCTAATACAGTCTCATTCTGAGGTAAGAGGGGATATGGCTTCAACATATGGCTTTTGTAGGGGTCAGGGACACAATTTATTCCATAACACTAGCAAAACAACTGGATTTATCAAGATTAAGAAGGACAACTTACTCATCAAGACTCCATTCAAAATACCTTCACCTTGATGTGTCCAAAGTAAATAATAATAATGCCACAAACTTTGCCCAGTCCAACTTCCTTGCTTTGCAAGACCACTTCCCATATCACCAAACTCAGGCCCTAAAACTTACTGTCAAGATAGTGTTCCTCCTTATTCTAGTAAGTTTAATAAATATAGCTTTTCTTATCAACAGGTTTCTCTGGTGGTCTTTGGGGGAGTGGACAGGATCAAGTAAATTGATGACTGAAGACTTTATCACAGTCCCTGGCTTTTAGAGTTGCTTAATCAATGTTCATTTTCTTCCCTACTCCAATCTCATTATAAGTGAGAGGATTTTCAAAGCTTGAACAATCATTTTTATTTTCTTTCTTTTACATGGCCCATTGACAAAATAATCTTACTTCAAAAACCTTCTGTTTCTCTGTTTCGTCTGAACAAATCTATGCCTGATACAAGTCAGCAGTTTTTAAATTATTTTCAAGTTTTCTTTCTAATCCTAAGAATGTTGGAATTAAGGAGAGGTTAGTTGAAGTGTTTTTCATGTGGAACATAATTCCATTGAACATGGCAACTGGTGGGAATTTTGCAGATCCTAGCAGTTGAGTGTGAATTATGGAATGAACTACTCTTACATAAATTACAGGAAAAAAGGGGATAATTTTTCTCTCTGTGGAAGATCAGAGCATATCATTCTTTATATTGAAAGTAGCACTTTTCCAGAAATAGGTGGATAGACCAATGGAACAGAATAGAAACACCAGAAATCAATCCAAACATCTACAGCCAACTTATATTTGCTCAAGGATCCAAAACCAATCCCTGGAATAAGGACAGTTTATTCAATAAATGGTGCTGGGAAAATTGGATTTCCATGTGCAGAAGCATGAAGCAAGACCCCTACACAAAAATCCACTCAACATGGATTAAAGACCTAAATCTACGACCTGACACCATCAAATTATTAGAGAACATTGGAGAAACCCTGCAAGATATAGGCACAGGCAAAGACTTCTTGGAAAAGATCCTGGAAGCACAGGCAGTCAAAGCCAAAATTAACAACTGGGATTGCAACAAATTGAGAAGTTTCTGTACTGCAAAAGAAACAGTCAGGAGAGTGAAGAGGCAACCAACAGAATGGGAAAAAATATTTGCAAACTATGCAACAGATAAAGAGTTAATAACCAGAATCTACAAAGAGATCAAAAAAACTCCACAACAACAAAACAAACAACCCACTCAAGAGATGGGCCAAGGACCTCAATAGACATTTTTCAAAAGAGGAAATCCAAACGGCCAACAGACACATGAAAAAATGTTCAAGATCACTAGCCATCAGGAAAATGCAAATCAAAATCACAGTGAGGTTTCACCTCACCCGGGTTAGAATGGCTAACATACAGAAATCTATCAACAATAGATGCTGGTGAGGCTGTGGGGAAAAAGGGACACTAACCCACTGTTGGTGGGAATGCAAACTGGTAAAGCCACTATGGAAGTCAGTTTGGAGATTCCTCAAAAACCTGAATATAATCCTACGATAAAACCCAGCCATGCCACTCCTTGGAATTTACCCAAAGGAAATTAAACTGGCAAATAAAAAAGCTGTCTGCTCCTTAATG
This sequence comes from Lepus europaeus, assembly GCF_033115175.1. Classification (NCBI taxonomy): domain Eukaryota; kingdom Metazoa; phylum Chordata; class Mammalia; order Lagomorpha; family Leporidae; genus Lepus; species Lepus europaeus. The sequence goes on from NC_084836.1 coordinate 83,480,408, forward strand.
TTTATTGCAGCTCAATTCACAATAGCTAAGACCTGGAATCAACCTAAATGCCCATCAACAGTAGATTGGATAAAGAAATTATGGGACATGTACTCTATAGAATACTATACAGCAGTCAAAAACAATGAAACCCGGTCATTTGCAACAAAATGGAGGAATCTGGAAAACATCATGCTGAGTGAAATAAGCCAGTCCCAAAGGGACAAATATCATATGTTCTCCTTGATTGGTGACAACTAACCAAGCACCAAAAAGGAAACCTGTTGAAGTGAAATGGACACTATGAGAAGCAGTGACTTGATCAGTCAATGTCCTGGCTGTCGAGGAACAACTTAATACTTTATCCCTTTTAGTATTTTTTTTTTGTTCTAGTACTATTGGTTGAACTCTGTAAATAACACACAATTATTCTTAGGTGTTTAAATTTAACTGAAAAGTGATCCCTGTTAAATATGAGTGGGAATAAGAGAGGGAAGAGATGTACAATTTAGGACATGCTCAATCGGACTTGCCCCAAATGGTAGAGTCAGAAAAGTGCCAGGGGATTCCAATTCAATCCCATCAAGGTGGCATGTACCATCTCACTAGTCAAAGTGATCAGTTTCAGTTGATAATTGATCATAATGATAGGATTAAGAGTCAAAGGGATCACATAAACAAGACTAGTGTCTGCTAATACTAACTGATAGAATTAAAAAGGAGTGGACAATCCAACATGGGAAATGGGATACACAGCAGACTCATAGAATGGCAGATGTCCTACACAGCACTCTTGCCTCAGAATCAGCCCTTAAGGCATTTGGATCTGGCTGAAGAGCCCATGAGAGTATTTTAGGCATGGAAAGCCAAGACACTCTGGCAAAAAAACAAAACAAAACAAAACAAAACAAAACAAAACAAAAAAAACCCTAAATGAAAGATCTCTGCGAGTGAGATCCCAGTGGAAAGAACAGGTCATCAAAAAGGAGGTACCTTTCTCTGAAGGGAGGAGAGAACTTCCACTTTGACTATGACCTGGTCTAAATAAGATTGGAGTTGGCGAACTCAAAAGGCTTCCATAGCCTTGGCAACTCATGACTAGAACCTAGGGTGATTACTGATGACATAAGCAAGAGTGTCAATTGTTAAGTCAACAACAGGAGTCACTGTGCACTTACTCCTCATGTAGGATCTCTGTCCTTAATGTGCTGTACATTGTGATTTAATGCTATAACTAGTACTCAAACAGTATTTTACACTTTGTGTTTCTGTGTGGGTGCAAACTGTTGAAATCTTTACTTAATATAAAAATAAACTGATCTTCTGTATATAAAGATAATTGAAAATGAATCTTGATGAGAATAGAATGGGAGAGGGAGCAGGAGATGGGAGGGTTGTGGGTGGGAGGGAAGTTATGGGGAGGAAAAAGCCACTGTAATCCATAAGCTGTACCTTGGAAATTTATATTTATTAAATAAAAATTTAAAAAGAGAAAGTAGTACTTTTCACTACCTGATACTGTTAGAGTTACTTCTTTGTAAGTCTTTCTCCAATCAGAAAGCTACAAGAAATAAGATATGTGGTGGAATGAGAAATGTGGTGGAATGAGAAGGCCATGCCAAAATGGCCGCTGGCAAGCAAAGGTCAGTTACTCAGGAGTGGCTTTGGAAACCCCCTGGGAAACCACCTGGCAACAGAGCCTGCCTAGCAACAGGCTGTGATTGGATGGCTTTGGATACTGCCTGGCAACAGGCTATGATTGGTTAGGGCATAAACTGCCCCTTGATCAGACTGGCTGCCTTGGCTATTTAAGCCGCTGTACCAACTGAAATAAATGTCTGTGGGCTGCTCGCCTCTGGCCCGCTTTCACCCGAGTCCCTGGGTCTGTGTGGTGACTCCGCGCTTCTTGCCCCCACCACACTCCTCCTCTCAGAACGAATCCACAGCAACAAAGGCAAGTTTTTTTTTTAACTTTTATTTAACAAATATAAATTTATTTTTATTTTATTTATTTATTTTATTTTATTTATTTTATTATTTCCCCATAACCTCCCTCCCACCCACAACCATCCCATCTCCCACTCCCTCTCCCATCCCATTCTTCATTGATTCATTTTCAATTAAGAAGATAGATTTTATTAGCTCTATACTTTTGATGGACTCCAAGACAGATTCTATACACAATATGACTTCAATACAAATCGACTAAGTAGAATTGGATTTCGACTTCAGTACTGAGGACAGCACTGGAGATCTGAAGAAGGAGCAGGGCATTTGCGTGTCTTTCATGGTGAGCTGCTTACACACTTCCTTGCATTCATTCTTCATTACAGTCCTATGCAGTCAGAATTTCTATTCCCTTTCAACATATGAGGAAATTGGAATCTGATGAGGATAACTTGGCCATAGGCACAGTTTTGGGAAGTGATAGGGACAGAATAAAACCTAGATCTAATACAACACAGGAACCTAACACAGATATCAAAGTCCACACACGCTCAAGTCCCTTTTAGGAAAGCTCTTAGTATTTGCATATAACCTACACACATCTTCCCATGCACCCTATCATTTCTAGATCACTCTTAATACCTGAAACAATGTGAATGCTAGGTGAATAGTTGTTAAACTGTGTTGTTTATGGAATAATAAGATAAAAATGTTTGCACATGTTCAGTACAGAGGTAGCATTTCAAAATATTTTTTGCCAGTACCTGGTTGAAATCTCAGTAATGGAGAGTATGAATAAAGAGGGTCAACTGCATTGCTTCCTAATGGAAAGCAATGAAAAAAAATTTTTTTCAACAACATAAGCCAACTAAATAGTCAATAGAAAGAAGGAAAGAAGAAATAATCAAAAGGGTTGTTCAATTCCATAATATTTTTCTAATATTTTGCTTCTCATGTGATATCCTTGGTTTTAGTCAAAAGTTTTATACTCATAAACTCCTCTTGGCTTTCTAAATATTTCTCCAAGGATGGCTAAGGCTATGGTCTTGCTCATAATCCTTCTGCATTCTCTTCTCTACAAACTGAAAGCTGATCCTGGAAACCACAGAGGCTCTCTCTGCCTGAAAGTCTTTCTCTGGCATTCCAGTCACATGCCTAGAAAAGCCGCATGTGCTTCAGAATGAATTCAAGCAAAGCACCCTTGCTCCAGCCGTATCCAAAAGGCACAGGTGTATAAATACCTGACTTTCTCTTGTTGAGTGGAAAGATTCTGAGCCTGCTTCTGCATAGTTTGCCAGGGGTCCTCAGCAGCCCTGAAACCCAGTTGTTGCATCAGTAATTTGCTTTATTTTATTTTCAAGGTCTTTTAAAATATTTCATTTGTTTACTTGAAAAGTAGTGTTATACACACACAGAGGGAGGGAGAGAGGGAGAGAGTGAGTGAGAGAGAGAGAAAGAGAGATCCTCCATCTGCTGGTTCACTCCCTTAATGTCTGCAATGGCTAGGTTGGGTCAGGTCAAAGCCAGGAGCCAGGAACTCCATCTGGGTCTCCAATGTGGGTGACAGGGGCCCAAGCACTTGGGCCATCCTCTGCAGCTTTTCTAGGTACATCAGAAGACAGAGCTGGATAGGAAGTGGAGCATCTAGGACTTGAATGGATGCTCATATGGGATGCTGGTACCACCAGCAGGGGCTTAATCCTTTGTACCACAAGGCCCACCAAAGTAATCTGCTTTAAAACACATACTCTATTTTCATTGCTTTTTCTTTCTCATTTCCCCAAACCTATACTGGTATTTCCTGAGGAACTTGTCTAGGTTCACAGGAACACATAGTGGTCTGGCTAGGGAGAGGAGATATGAGAATTTAGCCCTTCTCTGCTTCAGTGGGTGATAACTGCAGCTATGAAAGGAAGTCATTGATTCTAGGAGGAAGGGGTCTGGAGACAGAGCAAGGGAGTCTCTTTGGACTGTACTGGAGGAGAGGGGAGCATCAAGATTCCAGAATACATCTAATAAGTTCTATAATATTTCTGGAAACAATGATTCAGAACCAAGTGTCTCCCAGGTACACACCTACTGCAATGGGACAACTCTCTCTGCAAGGGTATCACAGTCAGATGTCTGACTCATCACTCTGAGGAGTGGTGATATCAGGGAGGAGAGATGCATGTAGGGGCCTAATAAGAGTATTATTAGTCAGGTTTTCATAACTACAATGAAATACCCGAAGCAACTAACTTCATGAGACAGGAGTTTATTTTGGCTCATGGTTTTGGAGGTTCATAGTTGAAGTTCAGGTGGGCCCTGCTGGTTCCTTACCTGGTGATGATGTCTTGCTGGCAGAGTCCTGAGGCAAAAGGGAGCATGTGTGTCTCAGTATGTGTCCATGTGATCTCTTATCAAGCCACCAGTATTTAATCATTGGGTCTGCACTCTAACAACCCGAGCCAATCCATCAGATCCCAAAGGTCTCACCTCCAAACACTGTGATTGGATTAAATCCCTGTCTTCTTAGTACCATTAACGTAAGACTTTGGGGACCAAGTAATGCATGAGATTTTGGGGGACATTCAACATTTAAACTTATATCCAAACTATAATAAGAGATGAGAAACTGGATGAACAAGGCTGACTGCTAGAGCTTTGCCACTCAATGTGTGGCCCTTCCGTATGCAGTATTAGCTGGTTAGAAATTCAGTCTCATATCCCACCTTATGAGTTAGAATCTTTATTTTAAAAAGATGCCCAGGTGATTCATATGCACAGTAAAGTTTGAGAATCTAAGAAAATATGAGAGAAATATGACAACTTGGAGCTTCACTTGGCTTTCCCTAACTATATCTACTCATTTACCTGCCCACTTGAGCTTTGTCTTTTCTTTCTTAAAATATTCTCCAGACTCTGTAGGCCTAGGTAGATTTTTCCTCCCACTATAAAGTTTTACCTGTCCTACACATTAAATCAAATTACTGTATCAATGATTCCAGATGTTTCCCAATTCTTTCATAATTAATGCATTATCCAGTTACTCATGTGATCTTGGGCAAATAAAGTCACCTCTTTGAGTTTAAGTTGTCTCATCTGCCAAAGGAAGAATGTGGAGATACCCAAGATTTATTTTGTTATTGATTCTATGTCCCCAGAGTTTTGGTCTTTTGATACAGATAAAAACATTTCCAAGAATACTTATGTTTCTCAGGTAGATTGTTGGGGTAATGGCCTGATTTGTTTCTGCCTTGCTGTCTTACTCCCTTGAGCATTACCTGTCCATGCCAACCTTGTCCCTGGTCACATGACTTGCTTTGGCCAATGGGATACAGCGAACATGTCATAAGCAGTGGCTTCTTGCTTGCTGTTTTTTTGTTTGTTTGGTTTTTGTTTTTGTTTTTGACAGGCAGAGTTAGACAGTGAGAGAGAGAGACAGAGAGAAAGGTCTTCCTTCCGTTGGTTCACCCCCGAAATGGCCACTACGGCCAGCACGCTGCGCCGATCTGAAGCCAGGAGCCAGGTGCTTCCTCCTGGTCTCCCATGCGGGTGCAGGGCCCAAGGACTTGGGCCATCCTCCACTGCCTTCCCGGGCCACAGCAGAGAGATGGACTGGAAGAGGAGCAACCGGGACAGAATCTGGTGCCCCAACCGGGACTAGAACCTGGAGTGCCAGCACCGCAGGCAGAGGATTAGCCTAGTGAGCTGCGGCGCCGGCCACTTGCTGCGTTTTTGAACACTGTGATCACCAACATGAGAACAAAATTGGGTTTGCCTGTTAGAAACACAGAGCCTATTTCCCTCACCTCCTTATCCAACAGCCAGTAAGAAAGCCAAAAATGTGAGTGAGGCCATTTGTGATCAATCAACTCCCAGCCACACCACCAGCTCACCACATCTATGTGAGTGATGCCAGGCAAGAAAAGCAGAAGATCCGCCCAGCTGAACACATCATCAGTTGCTGAATCAGCACTGTGAGCCAATAAATGCTTTTTTTTTTTTATCTACTCCATCTTGATGATTAGTTACATAGCCAAACATGATTTGCTACAACTATTTTTTTCTTCATTTCTTCACTTTTCATTTAGAGGCACAGCATGTAATTTTTTACAGTGGGGAATTTTAGGAACCCAGGCATACACACATTCACTTTTATCATTAGAAATTAGTGTCCTCTCTTAATGATTAATAATTTATTCTTGGTTGCTGATACTCAATCTGATTTAAAAAATTATGTTTTTCCCCACAAAACATGTCCCTTCCCCAAACATTGGCTTAGAAATGAATGATGCATATAATGAGTGGGGGCTTTTTTTCTCTCTCCATTAACCCCAGCCCCCAGCCCCCACACCCGACTGCAGCTGAATTGGATGCTTTTGCACCAGCTGGTCTGATTGCATGTGTACTCTTCTCATGGGCTTCTCATCTAAAGCAGCAGATGTATTCCACTCTGTCTCCCTGAAGAAACAACAATGGAAGTAAATTGTGGCCCTGTAGTTTATTGAAAGCTGCTGAAAGCAGAAGCAGGCTTCAGAGAAATCCAGCAGAACTTTGACATTTGTAGGCACTCCTGGCAGATGGCAGTTGTTGGGTGGAATCTCCCATGGAGATGAAAGACTACCAGCCACAAGTGGATCCGGGCCATATTGTTTAGAAAATGACAAACATACTCATTGTTTCCTGACTTAAGTCAAAACAAAACAAACCAAAACAACTCCCACGCTGCAATCACAGCCACTTGACATTACCCTGCTCATATATAATTCAGCATGCATTTTGCTTTTGAAAGGGGTTGGTAATGCTGCTTTCTGTCTATATAGAACTTGGGCAAATAAGAAATGTGATGACAAACAAGTTGACCTCAATATATTTTGGATCTCCAATATCTATTTGTCAGAAGTCAGTCACATCCTGCATCTTTCCTAGAGGGTAGACGTGAAGACCCTGCAAAATTTCTGAATGGCACAAAACAAACTGCAATGTAAGTTCAAGGACTGGGATTTTCTTTGACCACATAATAGATGGAAATGGAAGTTTTCTTTGGCATTTAGAACTGTGTTGCTGGTGAGAGCTCACTGTAAGTAAATAAATCAGCAGGTAGCCTGGATGGCATATCTTAAAACATATCCAGTTGTCCAACAAAGTTGCATTCAAAACATGGGATGGACACTGGAGATGTCTGGCATATCTAAGCAAGTACGAACGACACATAGATCTCTAAGAAACTCTCTGTAAATTGGAACCTGACAATTTTTTTCCTCTTATAATTTATCCCCTGAACTGCTGCAGGCTCTCCTCCTGCTATTTGTTATTATTCATCTTTCTAGTCATTCCCTAATTATTCTTCCTGCATTTAGGTCTTTTTTAAAAAAAAAAATTCATTTTCTTTGTTGTTTTCCAACCTTTCATGAGTTATTTATATGTACTTGGAAAAAAAGCCACTCTTCTCATGGCTCTTTTTATGTGGGGCTAATATTTGTTATTATTTCTATTTTGAGTTTCTCCTTTCTCCTCTTTCAAGAAAGGCTGATAATTGAATGCGCAAGTGAATAAAGAGCAACTGGAATGAGAACATCTCCCGAGGATGTTGGAGGGGTGGGGGGTTACATCGATGCAGAGAGGAACAGATGGCAACTGCTAGCAAAAGAAAACACCTTTTATAAATGGGGATTTAGTTACCCATTTTCCAAATCTAAGTTTGCCAGGAGGGACACTAATGGACACAGTCAGACTCTGCTGGGAAGCACAGTGGGAAATTGTGAGAAATTATGCCTACTCCAGTGAGAAAAATAAAGGGGAGCTGGATAAATTAGGAATGAAAGGAGCTTTGGAAAATTCAAGCCAACATTGGGTCTCTGTTCATAAGGATGTTCCAAGGAGGAAAGTTTAATGGTGTAAAAATTATTCCTGTATACATATTCACGTCTCTTCCTCATGCCCACCATTTTGTCCTGGGGACCAGTTGAGTCAGCTTCCAATTTCTTCAGTATGCAGAATTTGGAAGCTGAGAGAAAAATAAATGTGTGCAGAGAGGGTAAGTTTATCTAAGTAATAAAGAAGTAGCTGGAGAGTTTGTTGGACAGAGTCTTCAGAGAGCTGGGAGACCCCAGGGCCAGGATGGAACACTCAAACAGTGGGGGAAAAGGGCAAGGAGATAGAAATGAACTTTAAGAAATGCCTGAATTAGCATTCTTTGAGAGTGGTCAGAAAATACTAGAATTAACCTTCATGAGTTGGCCGTTGGTCTGTTTCTTGAAAGCCTAGACTTTGCGGGGCCTGGGAATTACTCACGTGACACAAAATCTTGTTGTGCATTGAACTTTTACAGTGCAGCTACCACATCACAATATGAAATATCACAACCACAACATTACACATCATAGTATGGAAGATATAGGGGTGGTAGAGAAGGGAGGGGGGCATTGTCTATCTAATGACCAAGCACAACTTGAGACTGTTTTACCATTTCTAACTCTTGTAGGAAAATGCATTTTCTATATGTAAGACATCATCCGGAGTCCTGTGAAGGGATTCTAAGTTCCCAGCACTCTTATTTCCCAGAGAATCAGACCCCGACAGTGGGATTTGAGAGCAGTTGGTTTATTTGGAGGTGATCCCAGAAAGCTCTGGGGGCGGGGCGGGGGAAGGAGGAAGTGGACAGGGAAGGGAAGGAAACCAATAGGGGTTGCGTTTTCAAGACTGTTAATCAAAGAAAACTGTACAAGTGCTTGCTGACCTCGTGCTACACCTATACATGAACTAGTACAGATCTGGAAGCCTGCAGTGGCTCATGTATACACACATGTGTGAAAACACCTCAAAAAAGTATGGAAAAATGAAAAGAAAAGATAAGTTTATTTTGGTGCAAAAATTCTTTGAAACGTATGCATTTTTTTGTAATATTTTTCCTCCACACTTCTTGAATATACTTTTTATATATACACACATCCACATAATACTTTAAAAACATTTGAAGGACTTGGATAAATGACTGAGCCCATAGTGTTTTCTATTTACATCAGCCTAACATTGGCTCAGATTTGATCCAGATGAAAGCAAGATCAGAAAGGTGTGATGGTGGCAAGAAGAAGGGCAGGGGCTGTGAGGATGGCAGCTAATATTTACTGAGTGGGTACAACTTGTCCATACACGTTGCTGAGTGTTTTCCATGCATTAGCAGCCCTGTGAGGTCAGGGCTACTGTGATTCCTATCTGCTCCATGAGGAATGAGCCATAAAGACGATAAGGTTCAGGAGTGGAACCTGGGCAGCCTGACTTTGGCTGTGGGATCAGCAGTAATGATCAAGTTGCTAATAAAGATGCCAATAAAGCCCTGGTGGTTAATCTTTAATGCTGGGAAGTGGACACAGCTGCAGTGATCACGGAACCCTTAGGAACCTAGATACATTTGCTCCTATGCAAGCCTGGCAGGTGTGTCCCAGCTGGCCATGGACTCACACTGGGAAGCAGTCACTGAGTGAAACCATGAAGTGTGGTGGTTATGGCAGAATGGGAAGCCTTTTGCCCCACTAGGGGACTCTGCAATTCCTATTAACCCAGCTACAGTGTCACCTCAACACTTGGGTTTTCTTTCTCTCATTTACCCACTAACTAGATAGCCTGAGCCTGCTTTTGTAAGGAAGGATGGGCACGTTCCTGGCTACAGGAATTTCCCTTATTTTCTTGCCTGTTTGAAGCCAACAAATCCTGTTTGCTTCATAGGCTTGCCTCTGCCGATTCCATGGAGCAAAGAGGCAGAGAAAGTGGGGGATGTTGAGGGGCAGGGTAAGAGCAAGCCTACTGAATATGCTTTGGGTACTGCAAGACCTGTGTACTGCTCCTAGGGGTGTGCAGGTGCTCTCCTGGGTGGTTTGGGAAATACACCTGCAGCACTGCGGCTGAGGAGTGCACCCGTCTCTGGATGGCAGTGGAATGATTCACCTGCCAGGCATCCCCTCAGAACAGAGAAGGATCAGCCCACATTTCAGTTCTGTAAGTAATGCTGCTAAGGACTACTGCTTGTGCTTTCTGAAAATATTCACTTACTGTTTTCTTTTTCGTCCCCCTCATCTTTATTCAACTTCCTTGCCCAGATCCTTCCACTCCCTCCCAACTAACATGTTTACAGAGACACACACCATCACTACTACACAATTTGATAATCAATAGTTAACATCAAATCCACATCAGGCATTGGAGTAGGGGTTAGCATTTGGAGAGACTGGAGAATTTGCAGGCCATGTCATTGGGCTGGGAGAATATTCAGAGGGAGCCACATGTACTTTCTGGTAGACTCCGACAGAGTGATCACATTTCTTTTTTTTCTGACTTATTTCAGAGGAGCTTTGAAAAGCTTTTTTGGCATTCACTGTCTGTTGCTATAGGAAAGTCTTTCCTTAGGTCTACCCCAAATCTTTGTTTCTGCAATTTAGCCATCAGAACAGCCCCAAAGAGTGATTTTGCAAAGACCAAAGTGTCATTAGACCCAGTAAACATGAAAAGTGCCACTCTTAGATTAGTAAACATTTAGGAAACATCCAATAAAGTTAAGTGGCAGAGACATGTGGAAATTTAATTTTGGAGGCCAGTGACTAGCAGACACTGGAGAACTGAAGAGGGTTTTATTTTTTAAAAAATCAATAGAATAAATCAATAGCCTCAACTGGTGATATAATTTAAAAAATCATTCAAAAGTAACAACTGGTGTCTTTGGGTTCATCTGGTTTAACGTGCAATAAAAGTAGAAAAAACAAACACACATTCACCGACAAGCCAGAAGCCAACCTGCACCTCCTCTCCCCACCCCCCAATCGATCACACTGGAAGCAGTAACTATAAGTTATTCAGAGCACAGCTCAGGCAGTGCCCTTTTAGTCCTCGAAACTGCCAAACCAACAAGGTTTCTGCACGCATGGTAGACATGGCCTGGGATGGAAGTATTTCACTTTCTGTGTACTTGGAAAAACCTGTCTCACTTGACTGCTGCCCACTTGGGTTCTGGATTTGAATCTAGATGCTTCAGCATCGTTTTCAAGCCTGGCTCTAGTTTTCCCTTGCTATGGCAAACCTGGTGCGTGGTGAAACACACACAAAAAAGCTACATAAAAAGGAAATCTAAGCAGACTGGAAATCCTGAAAACTGGTAAATGGGAGGTCCATTTATTCCGGGAGGTGCTATTTCAAGACACAGTTTAAATGGCTAGAAGAGTTCAGGTTTTGGCCTCCTGCACATCTGTTTGGGAACATGTTAATAGTGGGAGTAATTCACTCTCTTTGAGGTGGAAGTGGGGGCCTACTGGGAAGAAGCACTTAGTCTCTGCAGAAACAAAAACATGTCATTTTCATCTAGGCTGAAAATGGAGTTTCTAGTTTACCCTCTGTATGCGAGCTATTCATTTACAGTCAGGTACACATGATTTGTGTCTCATTTATCTATTAGAAAATGTTCTGTAAATGGGTTTAGGCCTGGTGTTTTCAATGGTTTGGAGGAACAAACTTCCACCCTTTTATCTTCCAGTCTGTTAGCATCAATGTTAATGGTGGTCTGCCATTAGCAAGAGCTGATTTGCAGAGAGGAATCTTAGAAATTATGGCCCATTGTTGGATGAATCACCTGTCAGTGACCCAAAAGCAACTCTTGAGGCCTCTTCCCTCTCCAGGATGTTAACAGGTTGGAGGATGAAGTTGGTGAGGAGGAGAAAGTGGGCTCCTGTTTTCTGGTTTGCCAGCCTCTCTGCTTTCCCCATGAAGCGAGCCACTCTAAGGTCTTAGGTCAACTGCTTCCTTCTGGCCTTAAGTGCTACCAGTTGCCCCCCTTAAAAACAAACCTAAGAGCTGCTTTTGGGGTCCCCTTCTGGAGGGGGAGGCCAGTATAGCAACTGGAGAGAAAGGGGAAAGTGAGCACAACCCTAAGAGATGGTTTCATAAAATCCGAGGATAGCTCATGAGTGCTCTTGGAGCACTGCTGTCAGCCACTGGCCACGTGTGTTTTTGACACATTTGAAGTGTGGATGGTTTGAAGAGAGGAGTGCTGTGAATGGAAAGTACACACTGGATTTTGAAGACTAAGATAAAAATCCAGAATGTTCAGAGCTCACAAACATATTTTTGAAATATGTGGTTGCACGTTGAAATGATGTTTTGGATATGCTGGGTTAAATGAAATCTATTATTGAAATTTATTCCTGTCTTACTTTTTCAAATGTGCCTACTAGAGAAAATGAAATCTCCTACATGGCTTCCTTCATATCTCTAGTGGACAGCATTTGTCTTGAGAATGAAATAGTGAGAAAGATATTTTGACTAGCATAGAGAACGACCCGTGTTTTTCTTCTGGGACATAAAGTTAGTACGTGCATGAAGAGTCTGAAAACACAAGGAAAAACTTGGATAAATGGACCTCCCATTTACCAGTTTTTAGGATTTCCAGTCTGCTCTGACTTCTTGCGACATGTAAACCTACCAGTTTTCAAGTTCCAAATATAGAATTATATCTGTTTAATTTGCTATTTTATTGTAATTTCTTTGGGACTGACTTGGTGGCTCAAGCTAAACTATTCTTTTTTTAAAGATTTATTTACTTATTTGACAAGCAGAGAGAGAGAGGAGAGAGAGAGAGACAGGAATCTCCCATCTGCTGGTGGATCCAGATGTTCGTAAAGGCCAGGGATGGGCCTGGCCAAAGCCAGGAGCCAGGAGCCTCCTCTGGGTATCCCATGTGGTGGCAGGGCCCAAGCACTTGGGCTGTCTTCCACTGCTTTCCCAGGCCATTAGCTGGGAACCAGTTCAGAAGTACAGCAGCTGAGACACCAACTGGTGCCTATATGGGATGCTGGTATCACAGATGCTGGCCTCAACCGCTGTGCAACAATGCCAGACCCTGCAGTTAAACTGTTCTTGAAACACTCCATACTAGCCCACTGCTCTTAAAAGACTACTCCCTTTCTCTTAGAACCTGGAAGAGAAACTGCATAGAAGAGTGGAAAATTCCCCAATTAGGGTCAGGTCAGATACTATTTCTGTTGTCCTGGTAATATCCAGGATTTCTGTTTGTCCTAATTGTTTGAGCACTCTGAGCCTCACTTTCTCATTTGCTAAAAATGTCAATATTTGGCCTGCTGACTTCATAGAGCTGATGCATGGATCCAATGAGTTAATGGGTTTGGACGTTTATTTGGAAAATATTAATTGGTTCTTAATGAATGGATTGTGACTGGTCCTCAGAGGAGGCGTGCTGCTCAAGGAAGAGAGAGGATTTACTTCTTGAGCCATTGCAGAAGCTGTAAGTCCTGTTTTCTGGTCTTTGAGGCTGTCATCACCCTGTGGTTGCTACCACACTGACTTTAGAAGTTGGGCCTGGTAGGAAGACTGGGCTAGATCAGAGAGCTGGCTTCTGAGCTTTTTTTTTAGTTTTTCCATAAAAATGTAGTTTCTATACCTGAAAAATGAGAGGCTGCTTTTCAATGCCATCTGCTTTATAGAGAACTTTTGATGAAATGACATGTTTGCTGCCAGAATAGAGAATTCTCAATAATAGAGGTTGCAAAGGAGAGCAGCCAGGTTATGAAAACAGAATAGAACATCTTTTATTTGTCTAGATCCCTCTGTTCAGGTAGGCCTGTCATGGGCACATACTGCATGGGGAAGAGGGAGAAGTGCAATCCTTACAGATCTTCTGTGCAAACTGCTTCTGATGGTATTTAAAGACTATGTCAATGACAAAAAGAGGGAAAGAAAAATGTAATTATTCTCTGGAGATCTTACTAAACATTTAACGTCAGGTTTGGAGTCATGACTTGATTTCCTGTGAAAATTGCAGCCTTCTAGTTCATTCCAGTGGAGATTCCTGGCAGGGTCACTGAAGGGGGCTGTGCATCCCAGAAACACACCAAACCAGGATCAGGAGATGGAGGCTCTTGCCCTAGCCCTGCTCTATCTGTTATAAGCCACACAGTGACGCCGCATCTATCATTGTCAGTGTGCACTTTAATGGCCCAAGGTGTATCCTTACAGCCAAGAACTTCTTTGCATTTCTCCTAGAATGAAGTGATAAATCATCCACTTTCAGATTCAGCCATCTACTTGCCGGATCACCTTGGAAGACCAGCCATTTACAACTCCAGTTAAGTGGAAAGTGATCAAGTCACAAGTGTTCGAACTCATTAATACATACATACAAAATATTTATCTAATATTTACCAGAAATTATCAGGAAATTATTTTGCATAAGTGAATTTTCTTTCAGGAAATGAAAATTATTTAACACTAAATGTATTGTAAAAGTGGGTATTTTCAATGGAAATCTTTCAAAATCCACTAGAATACAGAATAGAAATTAAATTCTTTTTCTTAAAAGCAGAGTTTTCATTATGATGAGCAATTAATATACAGTGATGAAACTGGAGGGTTTCAAAGGACATCCGCCCATCCTTAATGGCTTCAAATCACTATAACTGATGATTCTTTCTGATGGTTTTCAACTTTCATCTCCTCTATCTTCAAAGAGAACTTTATTCATTGATTCACTCATTTGTTCCATGAGTATTTTCTTTTTTAAAGATTTATTTATTTATTTATATGAAAGGCAGAGTTACACAGAGGCAGAGGCAGAGAGAGAGAGAGAGAGAGGTCTTCCATCCACTAGTTCACTCCCCAAATGACCACACGACCAGAGCTGCACCGATCCAAAGCCAGGAGCCAAGAGCTTCTTCCAGGGCTCCCACGTGGGTGCAGGGGCCCAAGGAGTTGGGCCATCTTCTACTGCTTTCCCAGGATACAGCAGAGAGCTGGATCAGAAGTGGAGCAGCTGGAACTCGAACTGGCACCTATATGGGATGCTGGCACTGCAGGCGGTGGCTTTACCCACTATGCCACAGTGAAGTAAGCTTTTATTTAATAAATATCAATTTCCTAAGTACAACTTTTGGATTATAGCAGCCCCCCCCATTCCTGCTTTCCCACTCTCAAACCATCCCACTTCCTACTCCCTCTCCCATTCCATTCTTCATTAAGATTCATTTTTAATTATCTTTATATACAGAAGATCAACTCTATACTAAGTAAAGATTTCAACAGCTTGCACCTACACAGACAAACAAAGTATAAAGCACTGTTTGAAGACTTGTTTTACTGTTAATTCTCATAGTACAAGACATTAAGGACAGAGGTGCTACATGGGGAGCAGGTGCACAGTGACTCCTGTTGTTAATTTAACAACTGAAACTCTTATTTATGATGTCATTGATCACCTGTGGCTCTTGTGATAAGCTGCCAAGCCTGCCCCCCCCCTTTTTTAAAGATTTATTTTATTTATTTCAAAGACAGAGTTAGAGAGAGAGGAAGACAGAGAGAGAGAGGTCTTCTATCCACTGGTTCTCTCCCCAGATGGCTGCAACGGCTGGAGCTGTGCCGATCTGAAGCCAGGAGCCAGGAGCTTCTTCCGTGTCTTTCACGCGGGTGCAGGGGCCCAAGGACTTGGGCCATCTTCTACTGCTTTCCCAGGCCATAGCAGAGAGCTGGACTGGAAGTGGAGCAGCCGGGACTAGACCCAGCCCCCATGTGGGATCTTGGCACTGCAGGCCAGGGCTTTAACCCGCTGTGCCACAGCACCGGCCCAGAAGCCTCTTGAGTCCACAAACTCTGACATTATTTAGACAGGACCATAATCAAAGTGGAAGTTCTCTCCTCCCTTCATAGAAAGCTACCTCTTTCTTTGACCATGAGTATTTTTGACAGCCTACTTGTTGGAGGGTATCATGTGACCTCCTGGGTATATGAGGATGCAGGAGTCCTGGTCCCTGATCTCAAGGAAATTACTAGACAGTGAGGGAGCAGATCAGTTTTGAGGATTATTTTTCCATAGAAGAAGACATAGTTTGACTACTTGCACATGCATAGATTTGGTAATAGTTATTTTTGGCATTTCAGAGATCAAGGTAAGATGAACAAGGCAAGTTCTCAATCTGTGTTAGTGATGATCATATTATTATTTCATGAGCTCTTTTATATGATTGTGGCTATCAGATAAAATTTCTGCATACATGGAATGTTATCATACTTATTGTCATCCATGTTTTTCACCTTGTGATGGCAACCAAACCCCCCATCATAGTGCCCAGAAGAAAGGGTCAAACTTTAGAGGTCTGTGATTAAATTTCTAAGTCTGCAAATTGGCAGGAAGTACCTCAAAGCACTTTTAATCAGAGGACAGCGTGGTGGATGGAATGACTCCTGTGTGAGGATTTTGAGAACTGCTTTGAAACCTTCACTCTTCTGTTGACCTTCTAGAACACAGTAAGGATGAGAGGATGGCATTTGGGTAAACCAAGCTTTTGCAACTCATTATTATTATTTTAAATATTATTTTATTTGCTTGGCAGGCAGATAGCTAGACAGAGACAGAGAGAATTTCCATCTGCTAGATCACTCCCCAAACTACTGTAACAGCCAGGGTTGGCTAGGCCCAAGTCAGGAGCCAGGAACTTCATACAAGTCTTGCAAGTGGGTAGCAGGGACACGACTACATGAACCATGGCCTGCTGCCTCCCAGGTGTGCAATAGCAAGAAGCTGAAATCATAAGCAGGGCACAGACTTGAACTGAGGCACTTTGATATGGGCTGTGCTAAATGTCTGCCCTTCCTGGATTACATAATACTCATCATTCCAGCTTTCATTTCCTTCTTGCTACCAGAGTTCTATTATTTCACGGTCACATGAAAGGAGACTATCCCTTCATTCTTTAGATCATGGTTAAGTACTGGGGTTGCTGAGCCCTCCATAATCTGTCTTAGGCCAATCTCTTGAATTTTATGGTAGCTAGTGCAAAAATGGCCAAAGCACTTGGCTCCTCTCTATATACGTCATTCACTTCCTTTGCCACGTGCCTTTTTAGTTTCTTCTACCAAAAAAAGGGTCTATTTTCCCTCTTCTCTAATCTCAGGTGCTTTGATATTTACTTTGTGACAGAAGTTGGAAGAAGTGATAGTTTGCCACTTCTGAGATCAGGACTCAAGAGGCCTGAAAGCCCTGTTCTCCTTGGGACCTTATGCAGTCACCAGGCTGAGCCAACCTTCTAGAAGATGAGAGACTACAAGGAGCAGAGCGGAGCTCATTCAATGTTCCAATTAAGGCTCCTGATGAGTTAAGGGTACTTTCTAAAACCAGCAAAGCTAGCTCCATGACCCACAGCTGTCCACAGATGCATGAGGGAGCCCCCTGGTGATCGCTGTCTAAATTACCAACATGCAGGATATTCAACTAAACAAACAACTGTTGTTTGAAGCCATTAAATTTTAATTTAGTATAACTACTTGACACACATACAAAACTCCCCACACTCCAGCCATGCTGATCTTTTTTATTCTTAAAGCACATTGCATTTATCCATAGGACCTTTACAATTCTGCTTGGGATATTCTTCCCACAGATCTTTGCTTGCTTGCTGGGTGTGTGTGTGTGTGTGTGTGTGTGTGGCGCAGGTCTCAGTTTAAATGTAACCTCTTTGGAGAAGCTATCCCTGACCATGGTTTCTAATTATACCACACAGTTATCTTCTATCACATTATCCTGCTTTGGTATTCTGCATTGTGTTTACTATTTCTTGACATTCTTTTTTACTTATGAGCTATGTTACCTAATTAGAATGTAAAGTCTATGAATCAGGGCTGCAACATGGTAGGGAACTCAATAAAACCTTAGTAAAGGGATGGAAGGCCTACTTCCACTTGCTACCATTTGGTAGAAGTAACATGAAAAATCCAGCTAGGTTTCATCCACCTGCACTCAGAATTTTTATAGATCTTGTTCTAGCCTTAGTTACCTTCCAAACTTCTCCTTCTATTGCTACCACCACTGTTTGAACGTACTGGGCTTGTGTGTCATATCCTGCAATGGTTTATCATTTCTGACCATGCTGGTCATATCAGAAGAGCTTTTGACAACCTCCCCTTGCACCCTTTAAGATTTGAACTCAAATTTTAATTCTTCCTTCTATTCATCTGTGGTCACCAAGGAGAATTAATTATTTTTATCTATGTTTTTAGAGATCATAACAGATATCTCTAGATTGTCTTGTCCATTAACCTGAAAATTCATTGATGTTGGAGGCTATTCTTTATTTAGCTTGATACAAATATTCTCAGTGCATGGTGAGAAGGGTATGCAAAAAATAACTGTCCAATAAGACAAAGTCTGCAAAATAACTCTGCATGCTATAAGGAATTATAACTTCTGAGGGTGAATAATATTAAAATTTAACATAGCTGACATTTTCATTTCTAGGTTGACCCACCTAGATAAGATGTTAACAACAACAACAACAACAACAAAACCAAACAGATATGGGTGTCTGGTGTAATGGCTGAGATGCTGCCTGGGACATCTGCATGTCATAACCGCAATGCCTGTGTTTGAGGCCCAGCTCACTCCCAACTGAAGCTTCCTGCTAATGTGAAACTGGGAAATAGCAGGTGATGGCTCAAGTAGTAAGCTCCCTGCCACCCACATGGGAGACCTGGATTGAGTTCCTGGCTCCTGGCTCGGGCTTGGTCCAGCTCTAGCTGCTGCAGGCATTTGGTGAGTGAACCAATATATTGAGATCTCTGTCAGTCTCTATTTCTCTGCAATTCAAATAAATAAATAAGCAAACAGCATACCAGCTTTAGTGAAATGAATGAATGAGTCAATTGTATGTAGAATATTTTCCTTCCCAATTAGCTACTCAAATGAGAACGCATGACCTTTGGATTTCAAAGCTTTTTCTAAGTACCAATATAGTTTCAAGAGAGACTTTTTCCTAAGATAAATGAAAAATATTGCTTTGCTCTTTACATAGGACGTAAACAGGACTCCAGAATTGACGAACATGTTTCTGTTAATGAATCCAATGATCTAACCAGGCCTTGCACAGGTGGGGCAATAATGAGAAATGGGGAGACAGGGGGTGGGCACTGAGTCACTGTTCCCATGAGAATAGCATCCCCTCTGCCCCTCATTTCTCATTAGCATTGCACCTGTGCAAAGCCTTGCCAGACTTTAACAAATCACACACTGAAACTTAGAGAAAAGCAGTTTCATTTTCAAACTCTAATGCCTGCTACACATACAATGTCATCACCTGCCTGGACCATCTTCTGTTTGAGGATTAAAATGGCTCCTGGGAAAGCTTCAGGCTTTTATTTCAGTCTGCAGGTTCACTCATCAAAGGGCTTATTTCTATGTCTATCTTTTTCTTCGTCGCATATTGTACTCATTCAAGGTCAATGCCAAGTTGAAAACAATCTACTTAACATAATAATTTATCTACAAACCAATAAACAAATGAGGAACTACTGTTATTCACATAAACCTTGCACAAATTGTATTGCCAATGCTCCTTTAGTAAAGGGACATAAGATTGTCGCCCATCTTTATGGCCATATAATTGTGTTTTAGAAAGCCCCATAAAAATGGTTCATCCTAATAAATCCAGTGTGTAATACCTAAACATTATTCATGCGAATTCTGCCCTCATTTTGGGAGTAATATATTTGCAGAAAAATATCTGGTTAAGAAAAAAACATGGCATTCACAATGAGAATGCCTAAGAGTACCAAAACATATTGTGTTCAAGTTAATTACAATAGTAATAATCTTCTTAATTTTTGTGTATTTGGTACAGTACTAAATTGCGAAGATTTGATTAATTACTCACTCGGTGAGTTAATAAAAGGTTTTTTTGGTCCATTTATTCATTAACAAAGATTTAATGGGTGCCTACTATTATATATGTTGTGTCAGATGCTAGGAAAACAAAGAATAAATAAGGAAAATAAGAAAAATTTCTGTGTTCACTGTGTATTTAAGCTTTTTTGTCCTGACAACATACTTACTAGGCTATGCATTACATATTTTTTTCTAATTAAGTCTTTATAATGATCCTATGAGGGATACAGAATTATACCCATTTTAAAGATGAGGAAACAGCTTCTAAAAGATTTCAAGTGACCAGATGAAGTCATATGGCTGGTAATCTAGTGGCATTGCTCTTTTTGCTGTATTACATACAACCTTCTTCCCTCCAGTCTTCTCCTTCCTTACATACTTTCCCTTTTTTGGATTTAGCATTAACAGAAAATTTCTCCACATATGTCCTTTAAGCAAAGTAGTTCCCTAGATGCTTCAGTAAAGACATTTTCATGATGCAAGCTGCATACTCTATCCTTCTGTTCAGAAATGTGTTCTGACACCTTCTTAGGTCTAAAATTCCAAATAGTCTTGAGATAAACACATCTGTTTAATACTGTTTAAACAAGTACTTCCCCAAGCCCCTGAACCATAGAAACATTTTCCTGCCTAACTTTGATTCATAAACTTATTTTGGAAAGTGCTGCTTTGACATAATTAGTTCCCAGTGGAGCAGAAACTGAGATCCCTCTTAGAACCTCCTGGATCTCAACCAGTAGGTAGCAAAATTGGTACCAGGAGGAAGCCACAAAAGGGTTGCTGGGCTTGTGAGATGAGATTTAGAGAGGAGGGGGCTGCACTTCCAGGTGGGCTAACTTATGGCAGGCGACTCAGGCAGAAGCAAAATAAAACACAATAGGAGGCCAGAGGAGGCAAGGAGTGGAATTACTTTTGACTGTATCCTTGTGTTAGTTTCTGGGTAACACAGGTTCTCTCCACATTATCTTTTTTGCTATCTATTTGTTATTAGTATTTCAGGTAATACTGAGTACTAATTTTTATTGTGTGCTTGTTAAGTCTCAAGTTCTATTTCCAGTTTTTTTATATATTACATTGTTTAATTTTCACCATGGCTGTCTGTGGTCTGCCATTTACAGATAGGAAAACGGAGTCGAAGACAGGCTCGGTTGTACACAGTCACACAGCTAAGGATTGAAGTGAGTTTAGAATTCAGAGGCAGTGACTTCAAAATCATTTACTCCAAAGAAGCACAGGACAGTGGTTGGGAAGCCTGCTTCCCATATTAGGGTGCCTTGGCTGAAGTCTCAGCTCCACTCCCATTTCCAGCATCTATTTCCAGCTTCCTGCCAATGCACACCTTGGCACCTTGGGAGACAGTGATGATGGTTCAGGTAGTTACATCCATGCCGTCAACAAGGGAGACCCAGACTTAGTCCCAGGCTCCTGATTTTGACCCGACCTAGCTATTACAAGCATTTGCATACCAAACCAGGGGATGGAAGAACTCTCTCTCTCTCTCTTGTTTTTGTTTCCCTGTTCTCCACCTTTCAAGTAAGTAAAAATAAATAAATAAAAAATCAATTAGCCCACTACATTCACAGACATTTTTGTGTGTGTAAGTTGCCTTATGGAAATTACATGAGCACATAGTTTCCAAGTAGAGGAAATAGGCAAACAAGGAAAAGTGAGGTGTCTGCTCACTGTTAGTTCAATGTCCCTACAATACTTCTGTGCATTCTTTCAGAAAATTCTATCATCTATTTATCTATTTTTTAAACATGCAAGAAATCATGGCGTGAAAAACTTCTCAGAGTGTTATGCTGACATTCCATCTCCCCAACTGAGATTATGTTATTATTTTATCTCTTTTAGGCTTTTGAGTCATTATCTCTATTCATTCCTCCCTAAGGATTAGGATTTATTAAGTGACTGCTATGTGAAAGAAACAGATCTAGACATTAGGAGCATAATGTCAATTAAAATGCAAAAAAATGGTAATTAGCCATAACAAAATGGTTTGTGCTAGTAATAGTGCTAGGCACTTTCCTTATGTACAGCATTAGTTCTCCAAACAACCTGAAGAAGTTATGGTTATTACCTGCATTGTGCAGATGAGTAAGTGGAGGGTTAGAATGATGAAGTAATTTCCCAGACTCTCTGCTTGGTAGTCATAGATCAAGAGGCCTCATTCCAGAACCCTGTAATTTTTTTTAAAAAATCAGTAAACTATACCAATTTCCTTGCCCAGCAACAGATTGAACAATATGGGAAAAACACAACTTGACATTAGAGATATGGAGAAGTCCAAAGGGGAAAAGGCCAGAATTTACATTAAAAGACTGGGGAAGAAAAAAAATAGGAAGGGATAAAGGTATTCAAACTTTGCAGTTTCTCTGATTCAAGATGGTAGAGTGAATCCACCTTGAACTTTCTTCTTCCATTCCAAACATGGAAGAGACGAAAGACAAAATGGTACTATTAACTATATCACCATGTTAAAAACCAAAGAAGGGAACTTTTCATCAACCAGAAACAGGAGTCAAGAATACCAAAGGCAACAACATATGGAAAAAAGGTGAGGTCAGAAGCTCTCCATGCTGTTGGTAACCAGTACTGTGTAAAGCCATCAAAATGCAGCCCTCAAATCCTTTGTGAGGACTGGAGTCACACAAGCCTCACTCAGTGTAGGCTGCAGCCTGAATCCCTGCATGCAGCCAGCAGCTGAAGCCACGCTCAATACTTAATGGGAGGTAACAGAGAGCAGTGGTGAAGGAGGTGAACCTAGAATTTCATCACCAACTCAATCAAGAGTGAACGTGACCCAAGGAGCATTCCAGACATGTGAAGTCTTCAAAAACGTATTTGCTACTGTCACCCACTGAAAGACTAGCAAAGAATATACTTCAGTGAGAAGAAAAATGAAGCCAGGAGATACGGAATGGGATACAGGAATAGTGAGCAACAGCTGTACAATCTGCAGAACGTTACTGACAGATTTAAATAGGCTCAGTGTGAAAGATCTGGAGCGACTGAGACAAAGGAAGGGAGTTGTAAAGCAGACACTGGGAACTCCAAGACTGAGGAGTTAGGGTCAGATAGGTGTTCTGCTGGAACTCAACAAGAATATTCTTGTTTCCTCAAGGCTGGGGGTTGCCTAAAGTTCTGTATCAAGCAGGGTGAGTTGGTCTGTGGGGATAGGTCAGTCAGATGTGTGATTATCTGATTTGTCAACATTATTTGTAGGTTCATACCTTTGAGTGTGAAGGTCAAAGTTAACTGAGTATGAGAATCTGAGAGAGAATGTGTGCGTGTGTGTGTGTATACAACATGCACACTCATATATTTGATTTCCTGGATTCTGGTTATTCACATATGGAGGGGATCTTTCAGTTTGGGGATTTCTAAGAACTTTGACATAAGCACTGTGTGTGTGTGTTTGAGTGTGTGTGTAATATAACCATCATTCATCATTTTTCAAATTCCTTAACTGAAATTACAATAGTCAAGACAGTCCATTGGAAACAATTTTCAACTTGTTAAAACACAACAAAAGGACAACATGTAGCTAAATATATATTGTTGATAAGCCTGATTTTCTAAAAGGTCAAATATAGAATTGGGATATAAACTAAAAGGCAAGGGCTGCTTTCCCTTGAAAATATATGAGCCTATTTTAGATGTCCTGACCATGTTTATACTGGATCCATCCAAACAAAAGATGACCTTAAATATAAGATGATGCCCCATTTTCCTAAGAAGAATATAAAAAACTGTCTTATGGGCAATTCAGATATAACAACTTTTTGGAATGTAGATGAATCAGCCAAATGTCTCCTCATGGAAATTATTTGTTTAATGACACACATTTAAAATCAGAGTGTTGATTTCAAACCATTGCTTTTCCACTCTCACAGCTTGTGACATTATTTCATACAAACTATTCTTCAGGGCCTTTGATATCCAGCTCCCTCCACTTTCGAGCCACCCTCTCAAGTCCTCACACGTGGTCATCAGACCAGAGCTAACATCTTCCCTCCCACTGAAACTACCTGACATACAACACCCCTTAATCCACATGCAACACTGGAAATTTTATCCTAAGCTCTAAATTCCCATTCCTACAGCCTAACATCAAAGGGTTTTTCTCTCTGTTCGGTTGGTCATGGTCTCTGGCTTTTAAAATTGATTTTAGAAGGCTGTTTAAAAATGACACCCTTGAAATGTGAGGCCCTGTCCCAAGGAGTAAGTGACTATGTCTTTGTGTTTCTTTGTATCATTTTCTCATTTATTTCTTTGAGTCACTTCTCTAAGTATCCAAAATCAGCATCAAGTAAGGCCGTTTAAAGCAAGTCATTCTTCTCCCAAACATAAATCCATTTTTTTTTAAGTAAAATACTGATGGGAGAAGTAAGAGCACTTGCAAAGCTTCATCTGAGGTGCAAATCACTCCTTTCTGGAGGTGATGAGAGTATGAAGCCTCAGTTTGCATGAGGACAAGTTTAGTATTCTATGAATTATCTTGAACATTACTGCTTCAAAGCCTTCTATTTATCAACTAAAAAAAGTGTGAAAATGAGAAGTGAGAAAAATGGCAAGATTCCCACTGTAAAAATCAAGAAAGCAAGTTCAACATTCCCTTGGTCATCACTTTGCCTCTGAAGTACCCAGAATGGGTTAGACACAGGCTTCAGAATGTCATCTTGCTAACTGCTTGTGGAAATGACCGAAAGGGCTGCAAAGAGATGAACTACAGCTGGGTATAAACTAGGGCATGTGGCTCATTTAAGCTGGTGAGCATGTTCTCCACAGTCAGTGCAGATGGGCTGGCAGCGACCTCCGGAGAGCTCATCCATGCCCTGGGGAGAGGCATTTTAATCCCATCAGTGTCACTCAGTAGCAGGTGCCCACTACAGTGCAGACCCTCAGCTGTGACGGGCACAGATGGCCCTGTCGGGAGGACAAGGCTGTGGACTTCTAATGAGGGCAGCTGTAACCAGTGAACCACAGAGACCCTGCTGGGGCTAACTCGTGGCTTCTCCATGCAGGGGGAAGGAGGCGGCTGAGCACTGTGACCATCCCTTGGACTGCAACCTTTTCATCTCGGTCTCTGAGCAGGTGAAATCAAACCACAGCCAATCTCAGCTTTTCACTGCTTTCTTCCCTGGCCCAAAGATTGTGGACAGTGTTCTCTCGGGATTCATCTCAGCTGTGAGCAGGGGAGGGTGAACACAGATCTGCCTCCAGACTCTCGAGAGAGCCAATGCTTTGCATCAAAATAGATTTACAGCAAAGGAGAGGAGAAAGAGTGAGTGTTTTTCAAATTCCCAATCAAATTTGTAAAAGTGCTGAGAGCCCTCCAGAGGAAATGCTGTGATATCAGTAAAGACTACATAAAGAACAGAAACAGGATTATTAAATTCAAAACTGAAGACCAGAAAAACAGTGGATTATGTAGAAAACAGGATTAGTGAAAGAAAAGGTAAATTTGAGAAATTCTTTCATAAGTTAGAGCAAATAACAAAGATATATACATTGTGGAAAAAAAGAAACATGGAAGCTGGATTGGGGATATTTAGTGTTGCAATAATTCTTCCCATATTTGGAATTGTAATGTCAAAGTTCCAAAGGATATTCTTTTGAAACCATATAAAACTACTCCAGAGTTCAAAAAAAAAAGTAGTTAAAAAGATGGCTGTTAGAAGAAATTGTACAGAAGGAAGCCTGGCAGGTATGAAAATGCATGACACTGCTACAATGATTAAAATGGAGAGGTTAGAGCAAGAAAAAGTGGATGTGATGAAGTATGGCATAACTGCAGACAACCGATCCTTGCATTTAGTACACTATGAAAGTGCCACCTCGAAATAGAGATGAAATGGAGTTTTAAAGAAACCATAGTGTGAAAATTTCTTAACAATCCAAGAGTATTTTATAAGAACACCAAAATATGATGGGCTGAAATGACCACAGGTAAAAACATAATTGGAGACAATTAGGAAAATATCTGAACTTTAAATGAAGAAGGGCTTCCTGGCAAAAAACTGAAGGAAGAGATCATGAAGAAAATTTTAAAAATGAAAATTTAAGCTTTCTGTACATAGAAAAATTGGAAATATAACCAGGTATCAATGATATCTTATATACCACACGTTAATATTGGTAGTGTATATATTAAGCATTGAGCCAATTCTCCTAAAAGTGTAACTGCATAATATACAACAGAAATAGAAAAACAGCCAAGATAAGGACAGGCAATTTACAAATATAGGTGTAAAATTTGCAAATATACAAGGACAAACACATAGCAGAAAACTTCTCAGAGGGGTCGGAATGGCTGTTTGCTGCTATGAGACTCTACCTGAGGATACTGATGAGATAGGATTAAACACTGGAGCCAAGGAAACTATGGTTCCTCTTCTTTAGCAAGTCTCCTTGTGAAAAACATTCTATCGCCAAAGGATAATGGCAGCTTAAAGAGTTTAAGGGTGAGGCTATGCCAATACTGATGGTAAAAAGCCAATTTAAATATGATTAGTAATATTATCTTAAAAGACTGCAACAGCCATAAAACCTCTGGGGCAGAGTTTCTCAATCTCAGTACTACGGGCAATTGGGGCTGGATAATTCTTTGCTGGAGACTCTGTCTTGTGTATTGTAGAACTTGCAGCAGCCTCCCTGGCCTCTAACCATCACGAACCAGCAGCAATCCCTGCTCCCTCCCCGTGGGGACAATCCTGGCTGAGTGCAGACACTGCCAAGGGCCCCCTGGGGCCCAGATCACCCTTCTCTGTGATGAGAACCAGGCTTCAAGGCCCAGTTGTAAGATGCGAACAGTGGGAGGTGAGTGGAAAACTGAGATTCTCAATGAAAACTGGAGAGTAGCTAAGTGGAGAGGAAGGAACGGGGAGCTGGAATCACGAACCTCACTCATACACAATTTAATGAGTATTCTTTGATAGCTGACATTGTGTAATGAGAGAAAAATGGGTTCAAATATGCTGAATTTTTTATAGCAACCATGGGAATAAAGAACTGTAGCTCTCAAGACAAGAGAGGAAGGGAGAGAGCAATAAAAATAAAATCCATAAAACAAAGAACAGAAGAAAAGGAACTTGTCTGGAAGTCATAGGAACAAACATTAGTTTTGATAAATACAAACGCCTTAAAGTATTCTATAAGAAAAAAGTATTTACAGTTTATTTTCTTAATTTAAAATTTTATGTTTGGTTGACAAATAGATTTCTTTTGGTTTAAATCAAGACTTAGAATCCAAGACCAGTGCTGTGGTGTAGTGGTACTGGCACAGGTTCAAGTTCTGCTGTTCCCTTCTAATCCAGGTCTCTGCTATGACCTGGGAAAGCAGCGGAAGATGGTCCAAATCCTTGGGTCCCTGCACAGATGTGGGAGGTCCGGAAGAAGCTCTTGGCTCCTGACTCCAGATCAGCCCAGCTCCAGCTGTTGAGGCCATTTGAGTAGTGAACCAGCAGATGGAAGACTTTCTCTCTCTCTCTCTCGCTCTCGCTCTCGCTCTGCCTCTGCCTCTCTGTAACTCTGCCTTTCAAATAAATAAATAAATAAATAAGTCTTAAAAAAACAAAATAAAACAAAACACCGAGCCTGAGTGTGGCCCCAAGCTCTCTTCAAAAAGAAAATAAAGAATTGTGTAGCTCTCAAGACAAGAGAGGAAGGGAGAGAGCAATAAAAATAAAATCCATAAAATAAAGAACAGTACCAGTGAGGGACTGGTACTGTAGTGTAGTAGGCTAAGCCTCTGCCTGTGACACCAGTTCATCTCCCAGCTGCTCCACTTCCGATCCATCTCCCTGCTATGGCCTGGGAAAGCAGAAGATGGCCCAAGTGCTTGGGCCCCTACACCCATATGGGAGACTCAGTAGAAGCTCCTGGCTCCTGGCTTTGGATTGGCCCAGCTCCTGCCGTTGTGGCCATTTGGGGAGTGAACCAGTGGATGGAAGACCTTTCTCTCTGTCTCTTCCTGTTTCTGTCTGTAACTCTACTTCTTAAATAAATAAATAAATAACTCTAATTCCTTTATCTTTTTGCTTTCCTATATCAATTACATTTTTAGGTAATTTTTAAAATAGCATGCCATTGAATTCTTTTTTTCTTAAATAAATAAATAAGATCTTAAAAAAAAAGAAGTGAATTCACTCAAACTTTTAGGGTTGAACGATTGCACCAAATCACCCCCCCCACCACCACATGCTTCCTCCTTCTCCTTAAAAATTTAAGATGATCCATTTAAAATACTGTATTCATTTAAAAAGACCAATCTGCCAGAGGCACAGCAAGCCTCATTTCCAAGGTGATGATTTGGACTTGAACACTCTTTCCCTCTCTACCAAAATTCTATTGAAATAACAGAAGGAAGGTGCATTTAAGATAAAATATGCAACAGAGCTGAAAAGCCCAGAGGACCTGACAGGCCAGGCTGGAAGAATTTCTGTAAGACAGGAAACAGATGGTGTCAAGGTGAGCACAGGTGAAGTTCTGATTTAAGAGAGGGGCCGGAGGTTGACTGTCAGCAAGTGAGGCGTCTATCAAAGTCATGTGTAGGCTCTGTGGGTTTCTTCTTTGCTTTACAAAAATTGGTATTTATTATTATTATTGACAGTTTTAGATAAAAAGAACCTATTATTTATGCTTCACAGTTTACATGGCTGATAGACTCCCTCTTGTGCAGGGATGTTGGGAGCTCTGGAGAGGCTGAGGTGTGAAGCAAGATCTGCCGCTGTCCCACTCACAGGCCCCTGGCAGTCACTGCCGCCCTGGCTGCGGCCCAGGGGTTCTGCTTTGCTCAGGCAGTCTCGCCACTGCACACTGACAGTCACGTCTCTGCCACTAGAGGCTACAGCAGCAGGTCTGACAGACACCAGATCATGGGGAGGCCAGCACGGCTTCCACCCCATGTCTAAGCCATCAGAGACAAGTACTGCGATGAATTCCCCTGCTACTGTCTTACACTTCCTTAGGGAGGGTCTGGGATGGAGTCACACTGGCTAGCCATCTGGATACATTTTAATTTTTTAAAATCTCAGTATTTTAGACAGAAAGAGAGAAGAGAGAGAGAGTGCCCCCATCTGCTGGTTCATTCCCCAAATGCTTGCAATGGCTAGGGCTGGGCTGTGGCCAAAAGTGGGAGCTGGAAGTACAGTCCAGGTCTCTCATGTGGGTAACAGGAACCTAATCACTTGAGCCATCACTGCTGCCTCCCAGAGTTTGCATTAGCAGGAAGCTGGAGTCAGGAGCCACATCTGGGAATTGAACCCAGTTACTCCAGCATGCAGTGGGGGCATCTTAACTGTTAGGCTAAATGCCCACCCCCATTTTTATTTGTGGAAATGAAGCAGATAACAGAGAACTCATGGAAACAGCTGTAGAAGCAGTAGCTTGACAAAAGCGACTCAACTGATCATAAAGAACAAATGCTGGCATTGCATGGTGGTAGAATGTTCTGGGCCTTGAGGTCAGACCGCCTGGATTGGCATCCAGGCTGTGCCCAGCCTCCTTACATGTGAAATGCTGGTCATGAGAGTTGTGCATGTACCAACTGCACAACAGAAGGGTTGCGTGGGATTAAATATGCACTGTATTGAAACAATGCCTGGCACACATCCAACTCTTGATAAATGTTAGCTAATTGCAAGTGTGCACTTCATTGAAATGACTGAAAAAAGCAGGGGTGATGATCACAAGTTTGAGTTTTTTTAGCGAAATTTAAGAGCTACATGTATCAACATGAGATGAACAACTTACTGTGAGAAAAGGAATATGCAGGAAAAGTAAAACCCGCTAAGAAATTAAAAACCATTACTATCCCAAATTTAATTTAGCAACAAATTGGACAAAGCTAAAAATCAAATTACTGAATAAGAGGATGAATTCAAGGAAATAGCCGGAGAACAGAGCAAAGAGGGAGTAAATGACAGCACGACCCAGAGACCTGGAGACTCTTCTCTCTGCCTAGTAGGAGTTTGAAAACAGAGGCAGGGCCAGGGGAAGGGAGAAACAAAAAGTCTTTTTGATTGACAGAAACATTTTAGTATTCAATTGGTGACTTTCTCTGAATGACAAACATGATTGTTAAAAATAAGTTGTATTGCTGGTGCCGCGGCTCACTAAGCTAGTCCTCCACCTGCAGTGCTGGTACTCGGGTTCTAGTCCTGGTTGGGGCGCGAGTTCTGTCTCGGTTTCTCCTCTTCCAGTCCAGCTCTCTGCTGTGGCCCAGGAGGGCAGTGGAGGATGGCCCAAGTGCTTGGGCCCTGCACCCGCATGGGAGACCAGGAGGAAGCACCTGGCTCCTGGCTTCAGATCAGCGCAGCGCATTGGCCGCAGCGGTCATTTGGGGGGTGAACCAACGGAAGGAAGACCTTTTTCTCTGGACTTCCCATTCAAAACACCAAATGCCAGGAGCAAAAGGAATGGGGTCTAAGAGTTGGGAGGGAACGAAGTGTGTCTTCTGAATTCAGTCAGAAGCTGTGTAACCTGCACAGGGTGCAAGGCAATAAAGCTGAATTGGTTATTGCAGCAGAAGATAGGAAAGGAAAAGAAAAAGAGAGAGAGACAAACATTGAAAAGCATAAAATACTAGGGCACTTCAAAGGAATCGTGGAAAATGGAATTGAGAAGTAAGTTTTGAAGTCTGTACCTATGAGGGAGTCTTCAAAAAGTTCATGAAAATAGGTATTAGGAATAAACTGCGGGCTTTCACATTGTTCTTTTTGGGCCAAAGTAACTTATTCTTTCATTCCATTTTCCCATGACGTTTTGAAGTACTCTCACACACCAGACTTAAAATGAGGCACATAATCATTGGTCACAATGAATATGAACAACTTAGATGTCTCAGAAAAGAAAAATGTCTAGTTGAATAAATCAAAGCAAACACCAGTCATATACTGTCAATCAAAAGACACAGGGTGAGCATGAGGACTGCTGAAAAATCAGCCAAGTAAATGCAAAACAAAGCATCCAGGAAACAGGGCTTGCAGCGCCGGAATCAGGAGAAACAGAAGCTAAGCAGAAAGCAGCACAGTGTAAAGGGGATTATTTCACATTGTTAAAAGGACAATCCGCCGAAGACCCTCAACAATCAGAAACTTCTAACTATTCAGCAAAGCTTTGGAACATAGACCAAGGGACAACTTGTAGACAGAGAAAGAGAACTCAATGGGGCATTGATGTTAGTGGAGATTTTACATACTTGTTTCAGAAACTGGCAGACCGAGAAGAAAAATAATCGTAAGGATCCAGAGGATTTGTGTAGCACAAGGAAGAAGCTGGGTCTAACAGTTATGCAGAAAATTTTGCAATTATCAAGCAGATACTACGCATATCTTCAAATATTCATTTTTGAAAAATAATTATAGACTACTTAGAAGTAGGCACTCATTTTAAAGCTCATGAGATGAATCCAACTCTTGATTCAAACGAAACATTTTTAACATAATATTACTTACTAAGGAAACATATATAGCTTCTATTACGAATAAAATGACATAGCATTAACTCAAGAAACAAAAACAATAATTTCAAAGGAAACAGGAAAGAGATATTATTCAGATAAAAACAGAAACAAAGTCTTCTCCATCCCACATCAGAGAGTCAGGTTGATAAATGAAAATAAGCTTTGTTTCTTTAAAAAGGCTAATATAACAGTCAAACCTTTTAAAACTATAATGAAAAAGAAAATAACAATACACTACATTAGGAATAAAAGCACATACCTACAGAAGTTGAAAGGATTTTTAAATGATAAGAAAATATTGTATCCAAGTTTATGGAAATAAATTTGATAACTGAGATGAATAAGTACTCATGGAACTTGACTCAGGAAGTGGTTGAAACCTAAATAGGCCAGGTTTAAAAGAAACTGAAATGTCAAAGTTGCGCTGCCAAGGAGGGAGCTGCCCAGCCTAATTTAAAATGAGTAATAGTGACCCCCCAAATAGCATGTTGCTTCATTGCTATTTCAACTGTTGAGGAGCTCCAAGAAAACACCGAAGGTCTCCAGCTCCTGTTATGGGCTTAGCAGTTCCTGAAAAAGAAAAGACTGCCAAAAAGGGAAGCTACAGACAAATATCTCTTAGGGATATAGATTGTTGAACTTCTAAGTAAGATATCAATAAATTGAATCCAGAGTATAATTAAATATATTACAACAAAGTAAAATTTAATCATATCATTTTGGGATGCTTTTTTAGAAAACTTTTATTTAATAAATATAAATTTCATAAGTACAACTTTGGATTATAGCAGTTTTTCCCCCTTAACCACCCTCCCTCCCACAAACCATCCCATCTCCTACTCCCTCTCCCATCCCATTCTTCATTAAGATTCACTTTTAATTATCTTTATATACAAAGATCAACTTAGTATTTACTAAGTAAAGATTTCAACAGATTACACCCAGAGACACAAAGTACAAAGTACTGTTTGAATACTAGTTTTACCGTTAATTTGCATAGTACAACACATTGACAGAGATCCTACATGAGGAGTAAGTGCACAGTGACACCTGTTGTTGATTTAACAATTGACACTCTTATTTATGATGTCAGTAATCACCCAAGGCCCTTGTCATGAGCTGCCAAAGCTATGGAAGCCTCTTGAGTTCACAAACTCCGACCTTATTTAGGAAAGGCCACAATCAAAGTGGAAGTTCTCTCCTCCCTTCAGAGAAAGGTATCTCCTTCTTTGATGGCCCAGTCTTTCCACGTGGCCCGGTAACTTTCCACGGGGATCTCACTCACAGAAATCTTTCATTTAGGTCAATTTTTACCACAGTGTCTTGGCTTTTCATGCCTGAGAAACTCTCGTGGGATTTTTAGCCAGATCCGAATGCCTTAAGGGCTGATTTTGAGGCCAGAGTGCTGTTTAGGGCATTTGCCATTCTGTGAGGCTGCTGTGTATCCCACTGCCCCACTGCCCCATGTTGGATTGTTCTCTCCTTTTTAATTTTATCAATTATTATTAGCAGACACTGGTCTTGTTTATGTGATCCCTTTGACATTTAATCCTATCTTTATGATCAGTTATGAATTTACACTGATCACTTTAACTAGTAAGATGGCATTGGTGCCGGTGCCACAGCTCACTTGGCTAATCCTCCACCTGCTGCGCCAGCACTCCGGGTTCTAGTCCCGGCTGGGGTGCCGGTTCTGTCCCAGTTGCTTCTCTTCCAGTCCAACTCTCTGCTGTGGCCTGGGAAGACAGTGGAGGATGGCCCAAGTGCTTGGGTCCTGTATCTGCGTGGGAGACCAGGAGGAAGCACCTGGCTCCTGGCTTCGGATCAGCGTAGCGCCGGCTGTGGCGGCCATTTGGGGGTAAACCAACGGAAGGAAGACCTTTCTCTCTGTCTCTCTCTCTCACTGTCTAACTCTGCCTGTCAAAAAAAAAAAAAAAAAAAAAAGATGGCATTGGTACCTGCCAACTTAATGCGATTTGGAGTCCTGTGGCATGTTTCTAGCTTTACCCTTAGGGGTAAGTCCAAGTGAGCGTGTGCTGAACTGTACATCTCCTCCTTCTCTTGTCGCCACTCTTATTTTTAACAGGGATCAATTTTCACTTGAAATTATTTATTTATTTATTTTTTAATTCGACAAGCAGAGAGAGACAGAGAGAAAGGTCTTCCTTCCTTTAGTTCACCCCCCAAATGGCTGTTACAGCCAGTATGCTGCGCCGATCTGAAGCCAGGAGCCAAGTGCTTCCTCCTGGTCTCTCATGTAGGTGCAGGAGCCCAAGCACCTGGGCCATCCTCCACTGCCCTCCCAGGCCTCAGCAGAGAGCTGGACTGGAAGAGGAGCAACCGGGACTAGAACCTGGTGCCCATATGGGATGGCGGCGCCGCAGATGGAGGATTAACCAAGTGAGCCACGGTTCCAGCCCCTCACTTGAATTTAAACACCTAGGAATAATTGTGTGTTAATGAAAGAGTTCAACCAATGGTATTAAGTAGAAAAAGAAAACACTAAAAAGGATAAAATAGTAAGCTGTTCCTCCACAGTCAGGACAGGGCTGATCAAGTCATTGTTTCTCATAGTGTCAGTTTCACTTCTACAAGTTTCCTTTTAGATGCTCAATTAGTTGTCACTGATCAGGGAGAACATATGATATTTTTCCCTTTGGGACTGGCTTATTTCACTCAGCATGATGTTTTCCAGATTCCTCCATTTTGTTGCAAATGATTGGATTTCATTTTTTTTAACCACTGTATAGTATTCTTTAGAGTACATATTTCATAATTTCTTTATCCAGTCTTCTGTTGATGGGCATTTAGGTTGATTCCAGGTCTTAGCTATTGTGAATTGAGCTGCAATAAACATTAAGGTGCAGATAACTCTTTTATTTGCCAATTTAAATTCCCTTGGGTAAATTCTGAGGAGTGGATGGTTGGGTCATGTGGTAGGGCTATAATCAGGTTTCTGAGGAATCTCCAAACTGTCTTCCATAGTGGCTTTACCAGTTTGCATTCCCACTGACAGTGGATTAGTGTGCCTTTTCCCCTATATCTTCGCCAGCATCTGTTGTTAGTTGATTTCTGTTTGTTAGCCATTCTAACCCGGGTGAGGTGAAACCTCACTGTGATTTTGATTTGCATTTCCCTGATGGCTAGTGATCCTGAACATTTTTTCATGTGTCTGTTGGCTGTTTGGATTTCCTCTTTTGAAAAATGTCTATTGAGGTCCTTGGCCCATCTCTTAAGTGGGATGTTTGTTTTGTTGTTGTGGAGTTTTTTGATCTCTTTGTAGATTCTGGTTATTAATCCTTTATCAGTTGCATAGATTGCAAGTATTTTTTCCCATTCTGTCGGTTTCCTCTTCACTTTCCTATTTCTCTTGCAGTACAAAAACTTCTCAATTTGATGTAATCCCAATTGTTAATTTTGGTTTTGACTGCCTGTGTTGGGATGCTTTTATATGAAGGAATCTATTAGTATAATATGCTTCACTAATTTACTTAATTAAAAACTCAATGTGACCCTGTAAGTACAAGTTTTAAGAACATCTTGATGTATTTGATAAAGTTTCCTTTTCTGATAAAAAGTCTGCATAAATAGGAAGCAACTGCTTTGGAACATGACAAAGTAAATTTGTCAGGAACCAAATGACATAAAAACAAAATAGAAGAGCTCTGATTAAAACTATGAATAGGACAAAGATGTCCACATTGACAATTATTATTTATTCCCCTGGAGGTTATAATCAAAACTTAGCAAGAAACAGGAGACACAAATACTCTGAAAGATGTCGAATGATCATTATTTATACTTTATATGAGTTTCTTCCTAGAAAATTCAAAGAATAATTTTAGAAGCTCTTATCATTTAAGAGATCAGTAAGCTAGAGAAAAATCACCATTTAAAAATTTCATAGCTTTCCCATTCATTAGAAACAATCTTTTGGAAAAAGCAGTAAGAAAAAGTATTCACAATAACAGCACAAGTATAAAAGCCCTGGGAAGAGATCTCCTGGAACTATGCAAGACTTAAGAAAGCCATGAAATTCTACAGAACCACCCATTAGAAGATGTGAGTAAATTGAAAACATACTATGTTTCTTAAAAAAGCATTGCCCAGTATTATGAATATACAGATTTCATACATTTCCAGTACTCTATAAGCTTAATGGAAACCTAATTCAAATATTTTACTTTGGAACTCTTTGTATATAATAAAATCAAATGATCAGGTTTAGACAAATTAATCAACAAGTGATTCCAGTTAGTTAACTAAAAAAAAAAAAAAAAAGAAAATCCTATCCTATCACACACAGAAATCAATTCCAAATAGATTAACCACAGAAACATATATTTAATTCAATTTGTCTATTGTTTTTATGACTTTATCTTCAATAAATACAGGAAATATTTATTCTTAATCTTTTTCTGAAAGACTGAACAAGAAAGCTTTTTCTTTTCATGAAAAGAATGCCACATACCAAAAGAAATTCAGATGAAGTAGAGTTAAAATGGACAGCACTGAAGAAGTTAAAGGAAATGTAGGTAAATGTTCACTGGATTTTGGAAAGGAAACTCTGAAGAAAAGACTGAGATACATTCCAATTTCCTGACAGAGCCTCTGTATGAGTGAGGACTATGGAGTACTCAGCATTTCTTGCCAATAGATTTGGCCAATGACATAGTTTCATCTCTGTAAAAGCCCACTTTTTATTCCTGGGATTCCCTTTATTTTCTTGTCTGGCATGCAGTTATGACAGTGGAGTTTCAGCAGCCATTTTTTTAACCTTGCAATTGGAAGTCACATGTTCAGAATGATGGAGCCCCCCCCCCAAAAAAAAAAAAAAAAGAGGAGGAGGAGGAGCCTGGGTCCCTTATGACTTTCTAGAGCCTTCCTACATTCTACACTACCTGCCCCAAGATTCCACTCATGTGAGAAAATAAAGCCTTTATGTGCTTATGCTGCCTGGTTGGGTGTCTGTTACCAACAGCTAAAGGCAGTTTCTGTTAAAATCAAAGCCTTCTCTCTCTCAAGAAGTACCATAAATGTATGCGTTGTGACTGTTATGGAGGACAATACGGTAACATCCATTAGGAAAGCTACTCATGGACAAACAAGGAAAGTGTCAAAAGGAAGAAGCAGGATGGTGCTGACCACTATTTGTATGGGAAGGTAGGGGAGTAAGAATCTATAATTGTATTTTCTATAGGCACAAGCAAGTTCAGGAAAGTTGGATAGACATTAGTAATAGAGGTTATTTAAAGAAAGTAGGGGTGAAAATGGGCATCTTTCTTTTTTTTTTTTAACTTGACACCTATACTTTTTTTAATACAGGTGAATATGTCATCTACTTAAAAAAAACCTACATAAATATAATTGAAAAAAGGCACATATTTATGTAGGGTATGTTGAGGGTTACAGAATTCCAGACAGAACTGAGATCTACTATCTCTTGAGAGTGTGATGAGGGGAAGTAGTTTAATTTCTGGTCTTAGTCTCCCCATTAGTGACTAGGGTTCCAACATCCACTTCCCAGGACGATGGTGAGAATTAAACTAAAGTGTGAAGAATACACATCTCAGGCTGGGTGCCCAGTGGATCTGTGGGGATGAATATATTCAGAAATTTAAATGGCAAAGAGGATGAACTACTTTCTTTAGGAATGATGATGCAAAGGCTAATGTTCTAATGATAAAAGAGGATTATAGAGATCCTTAAGGAAAAGAGGAAAATTCCTCCATGGGACAGCAAGAACACAAAAAGGCAAATCACTCATCAGTTGCTAGCTGAAGACCTACCACGGGGCTGGCGTTGTGGTTTAGCAGGTAAAACTGCTGCCTGCAGTGCCAGCACCCAATATGGGTGCCAGTTCAAGTTCCGGCTGTTCCACTTCTGATCCAGCTCTCTGCGATGGCCAGGAAAGCAGTTGAAGATGGCCCAATTCCTTGGGCCAGTGCACTCACGTGGGAGACCTGGAAGAAGCTCCTGGCTCCTGGTTTTGGACCAGCTCAGCTCTGGTTGTTGCGGTCATTTGGGGGAGTGAACCAGTGTGATGGAAGACCTCTTTCTCTCTCTCTGGCTCTAGGTCTCTCTGTAACTCTTTCAAATAAATAAAATAAATCTTTAAAAAAAATAGACCTACAACATGCCAGGCAGTGATCTATGCTTGACCTAGCCATGAGCAACATACTTAAAGTCATTGTTTGTCACTAAGGAAGAACTACAGGTGATTGACAAACAAATGGGAAAAATTCACTCTCAGTAAAACAAAAAAAACAAAAAAAAACAATTATATGCAAATTAAACTGGCCTGTTGATTTAATAAAGATGAAAACTGTCATAATACCCCGTTAATGGAAATGTGCTGAAAAACCTAAAAAAAGGGTCAGCTGTTTAATGCAGCAGTTCTACTTCCAGGAACTTATTTTCTGTAAGTAATCAGAATTGTATTAAAAAGTGCATATAAGAATTTAAAACTGTGTTCTCTGAAGTACATTTACTACAAAAAATTAGAAGTGGCTACTGTTCCAACTAAGGAAATTATTAAACAGATGATGTTATAATCATACAGTGGAGAACACAATGTGGTTTTCAATCCATATTATAGAGAAAAGTAGAACAAACATTGATTTTATAATAGAATGTCAGTTTTGTAAAATAAAAAAATTGAAACAACATATTGAAAGGATACAAACATAAACAAAAAATGTTAAATGATGTTTTGGTTATGGGTAACCTTATTTTTACAGTTATAATCTTCAAAAATACTTATCAATAGATACAAATTGATGTGCTAGTATTTTTGAATAGAAGTTTTTTTTTTAAAGATTTATTTATTTATTTGAAAGTCAGAGTTACACAGAGAGAGGAGAGGCAGAGAGAGAGAGAGAGAGGTCTTCATTCCTATGGTTTACTCCCCAGTTGACCGCAACGGCCGGAGCTGCGCTGATCCGAAGCCAGGAGCCAGGAGCCAGGAGCCAGGAGCCAGGAGCTTCTTCCAGGTCTCCCACACGGGTGCAGGGGCCCCAGAGACTGGGCCATCCTCTACTGCTCTCCCAGGCCATAGCAGAGAACTGGATGGGAAGTGGAGCAGCCGGGACTAGAACTGGTGCCCATATGGGATTCCGGTGCTTCAGGCCAGGGCATTAACCCGCTGTGCCACAGCGCCGGCCCTGAATAGGAATATTTTTAAATTGTTACAACTGTCAGTTTTTAAAAATTTTTATTATTTGGAAAGGGGAGAGAGAAAGAGAGAGAAGAAATCTTCCTATTTGTTGGTTGATTTCCCAAATGCCTGCAACAGCTGAGATTGGGCCAAGCCAAAGCCAGAAACCTGAAACTCAGCCTAGGTGTCCCCTAAGGGTGGCAG
This sequence comes from Lepus europaeus, assembly GCF_033115175.1. Lineage (NCBI taxonomy): Eukaryota > Metazoa > Chordata > Mammalia > Lagomorpha > Leporidae > Lepus > Lepus europaeus. The sequence goes on from NC_084836.1 coordinate 83,518,850, forward strand.
GAACCCAGCTACTTGAGATATCACCATGATTCCCAGTGTGGTGTGTACATTATCAGGAAGTTGGAATCAAGAGTGGAGCCGGGCACCAAGCCCAGGCACTCTGATACAGGATGGGAGACCTTAACTACTAAGCCAAACATCTGCCCATGTTATCAGTTTTTAAATTAATCAGCTACACTTTTTAGGGTAGTTTAAGGTCAATGGAACAAAAGAGTAGCAAGTATGGGTTCCCATATACCCCATCTCCACACATCTGGAAACTCTCCTGGATTGGTATCTGACAGCCCAGGGCTACACTGATGACTGCTGATAGGTTCATTCAATGAGAACAGCTTCATACTGAAACTCAATTATGCACCTCTGACTTTCTGTGATAGTTTTGTATACAAAATCAGTATGCACTGCTTTAAGTGGAGACCTTGAAATGACCAACTCTGTCACCCATTTTGCTCATCTGCCTAGATATTGGCTTATCTAACCCCTTTTCTAAGCAGTTGAGCAGAGTCTGGAAGAATTAGCAAAGCACACAATCATATCCCCAACAAGTATTTTTTTTTTTTTTTATTTGACAGGTAGAGTTAGACAGTGAGAGAGAGAGACAGAGAGAAAGTTTTCCTTCTGTTGATTCACCCCCCAAATGGCTGCCACAGCCGGTGCTGCGCCGATCTGAAGCCAGGAGCCTGGTGTTTCTTCCTGGTCTCCCATGTGGGTGCAGGGCCCAAGCACTTGGGCCATCCTCCACTGCCCTCCTAGGCCACAGCAGAGAGCTGGACTGGAAGAGGAGCAACTTGGACTAGAAACTGGTGCCCATATGGGATGCTGGCGCCGCAGGTGGAGGATTAACCAAGTGAGTCGCGGTGCCGGCCCCCTAACAAGTATTTTATGTCTTATTTATTCAGCAACACTTGGACTCTGGGTTTCTTTGTGGAGTGACAGGCACAGAGTGGTTTCTAGCAAGATCTGCCATCCTGATTTCTTCTACAGTCCTGCAATGCAGCACAGGAATCCAATTTTATTTTCCTGTAGCTGCTAAGGATAGCTTCATGCTGTCTTTTAGAACTGTCCACTACACTTAGCTTGGGCTGTGTGACAGCACCAGAGATTGGGCCGGTAGCTTAAATGACAGAAGTGTATTTTCTCACAATTCTGTGAGATGTGGGCAGGGCTGGTTTCCTCTGAAGCCTCTCTCCTCTGTTTGCAGATAGCTATCTTCTCCCTGTGTCTCCAGGCTGTTAGTAAAATGGCGAAGTCTTATCTATGGTGCAATCTAAACCCGACACTCTCCTAGGCTCTAGCCATCGGCCATTGCTGGAAGCCAGGTGGCCACAAGGCCCAACCACCAGTGTCAGCTCTACTTCCACCCTTGGGATTTGCTACTCCTACTCCCTGCCTGCCTCCCTCCTCCCTCGCAAAGTTTTAAAAGGACCTGTTCCTGAACATGTGACTCTCTTTCTCTCCATCTCCTTATCCCTCTCCCTCTCTCTGTCTCTCTTTCTTTTCTCTCCATCTCTCCGTCTCCCTCATGATTGCTCTCTTATGCTCTCCTCTCCCTCTTTTCCTTCTTCGCCTCTTCCCTCCAGTCCATGGGGTTTCCCTCAATAAACTCTTTCCCTTATTCCAGTGTTTGGTGTGTTTTGTGGCAGCCTTCCTTTGTGTCTCTGCCCACATTTCCTCTCACTGTAAGGACACATGCTGTATTAGGTTTGGACATACCCTGGTGGCCTTCTTTTGTTTAAACTACCTCTTGAAAGGCCCTGCCTCCAAATATGATCATGTTCTGTAGTACTGGGGGCTAGGACTTCAACGCAGGGATTTTGAGGGGATACAATTCAATGCATAATACCAGGCATGGCATCGTTGCCACCATCGGCAGTAGAACAGGTCTTAGTCCGTTTCTTGGAACTGAATACCGCAGACTGGGTAACTCATAAATCATAGTTTATTTGTTTCATGGTTCTGGAGGCTGGGAGGCCCAAAAGAAGGGCATTAACACCTGTTGAGGACCTTTGCACTTTGTTGAAACTTGGCAGGTGAGCATGCATGAAACAGAGTTTGGACAAATGCATCCTTTTCATCAGGAGCTCCCTCAATAACATCAATCCATACCTGAGTCCCACTCTCAACACTGCTTCAGTGGCGACTGGATTTCAGCATGGGTTTTGGTGGGGGGAGAGAGGGTGGGAGGGCACTAAAATCCCAGCAGCAGGTGGCACCCAGAGTTCTGTGACCTTGGATTGCACCTGCCCTGGTCTGCTCCCTCTGCTGTTGCTCCCTATCAAAGCTACCTTCCTCTGGGCCAATTTTCACTACATCCTTGACATTCCTCTTGAAATGCTTCCTGGATTCCTGATGCCTTCCATGTACCTGAGGGTTGTGAGGAGTCAAATGGGTTAACAAGCAGTCTGGAAATTGAGGGTGAAAAATTTTTTCCCAAAAAAGTTTTCTTTAGCAAGATCAAAAGTGTCTATCCTCCATCCCTAGGAATCTCCAAATTTACCATGAGAATAGCAAGGGAGTGGTGATTCTACATTTACTGTGAAAACTAGTTACCTATCCCACCCTTCTGGATGGCTGTTTTATCATGAACAAACCAGATAGGATAAAGGATTGTAAAACAGGTCTTTTGATGGGTTTTGTCCCTGCCTTATAACTGTCAATCAAAACTGCGCTTAAAAACTCATGGACCACTTCAAGTTTTTTCTTCTCTTGGATCCCCCCTCCATGCCACTCTGGCAGGAGGTCTTTGACTCTAATAAACCTTGCTTTTAAAATCTCTCAGCTTGTCCACTTGCAAATTCTTCTTCCATGTGAGACAAATAACTGAGGTGATAATAATTTCTCTGCCATCATTTTCCCATAACAGGGTACGGGGTGGGGTGGGGTGGGGTGGGGGGTCTGTTCAAGTGGAGGTTAGCTGGACACACCATAAAAGGATGTGCTGGGGCTGGGCGCTTGGCTCACATTCCATTTTGGGGATGCCTGGGTTTGAGTTCTGACTCTGTGCCTAAGTCCATCTTCCTGCTAATGTGCACCCTGGAAAATAGTGGTGATGGCTCACGTACTTTGATCCCTGGCAACCCATGTGGGAGACCCAGATTGAGTTTCCTGCTTCTGGATTTGGCCCGGACCAACCCAGACTACTGTGGGCACTTGGAGAATGAACGAGCAGAGAGGCGATCTCTCTGCCTTTCAAGTAACAATAACTAAATAAAAGCGCATGTCTGAAAATGGTGGTGGTGTAATTTCCTGCAAGAAGGGGTTTTTCTGAGAACAGAATTGTCTTTCCTGGAAGGGCCTCCTGCTGTCAGGTAGACTTAGAGTAGGAAAGGGGAGGGCTGCATATCAGATACAGAGCCAGCTCTTGAGTGAGAGCAACATCACTGTTAACTTTTTCTGAGAGAAGGAAAACCATTCACACCCAGGATTCCATTGAGGTTGAGTCATCTTTCAGGGTGGGAAAGTTAAGGGCAGGTGCAAGGCAAGAGCACTGAGGCCCTGAAGCAAAGCCACTTTGAAGATCAAGACAGGAAATCCCCAGGACAGGTCCTACCCATGACCTGGGGGCCTGTGGAGGCCACAATGCCCCCTGGGTTTCCCACTGGGGAGGTCTGGGCGGGACTCTGGTTGGCTGGGAGCGAAGGCTTTAACCAAAGGAGCTTCATGCTTGGTGCCCAGCTGAGAAAGGACAGTACCACCCTCTGGAGCTCCGGGGAGGGGGGGGGTCCTTGGAGGCCTGAGGACCTCCTTCCAGAAATCTGAGCTTATGAGGATGCTCAAATCACTAGTTACAAATACAATTATGTGACTGCCTTTGTGTCTGATCCAGAGTGCCTGTAACACTGGGCAACAAAGAGTAAGCAGCTTCCCTTCCGGACCTGTTTCCCTCTTTAAGTTTATTTGTATCACTCTTGTGTTCCCTCAAGCTTCAACACCAGCACGTGCACCTGTGCTTGACCAAGAACCCTGCCATACCTCCAGGTCCCCTGCTGAAGTATTTGTACATGTCATTCACAGTGTTTCTGTGCTTTCCTCTCCCAAAGCACAGGGAGACCTCTTGGCTTCTCTCTGCAGCCCTCCCACCACTCCTGTCTAACAGCTGCTATTTGAAATGCTTGCCCTGACTCTGGGACTGCCCTGAAGGTTAATTCTATGTGTCAACTTGGCTAGGTCATAATGACCAGATGTTTAGATGGGTTTGTTCCCACCTTGTACTGATTGAGTTCTTTCTCCAACATTGTACTTAAAAACCCCATTACCACCAGCCCCTTCGGGTTTTGCCTCTCTTGGAACCCCCCCTCCAGGCCACTCCATCTGGAGGTCTCTGCTTCAAATAAACCTTGCTTTTAAAACCATCTTGCTTTTCTCTTTGCCTTGTCTGCTTGAAAATTCTTCTTCCATGTTGAGACAAAGAACTGAGGCAATAATCTTTTCTCCTTCACCATAACACCTTCATCATATATGGGAGTTGGCTTTAGGAGAAAAGTCTGCTGGTCCCTGGAGGAGGGGATCCTACCTCCAGACTGCCCATGAACTTCAGCTAGAACATCCATTTTTGCTGGCAGTGCCAGCCCGTCAGCCTGCCCTGCGGACTTCGGTCCTGCCAGGCCCCACAATTTCATAAACTGATTCCTTAACTAAATCTCTCTCTTTATCTACACATCCTATTAGTGCGATTTCCCTGGAGAACCCTGGCTAAAACAGACTGGGAGCATGACTCCTCCCTCCATCTGGGTGGGGACAAGGACCTTGGGTGCTGGGAATAAGGCACAGGCTGTTCTGCAATTTGTAAGGCAAAGCAGGAGGGCTTGAAAGCATTGCAAATTCTTACCAGATTCCTGACAACATCAGGGCTGACATACAGGCGTCTGCCAAAGGATGGCAAGGGTAACATCTAAAGCAGTGTAGCAACTGCAACACTTCTCTCCCTCCAAGTACATACTAAAGTAGTTTCACTTTTTCTTTGAAGCTTAAGCTCCTGGACTGGTATTTAGTACATTTCTTATAAAGCACCTGACACATTCTAGGTGTTAAAGAAAAGGTTAATTTCCTTAAAAAAATTCTGTGCCTGCTTTTCCAAGTCATATGGAGGCTGCACTAATTTCCCCATTTATCTCCAACATTCTTCCTCCTGTCTTTGAAGCTCTTTCATTTAACATTAGCATTTGATTAACCTTTTATTCAAGAGACATCTGGGTTTTGTTATACACTATTATGCTGATTCTGGCTTGTTGTTAGTTCAGATAATTTTCAAGTAGCCACATGTGCCAGGTAGCAAGGTCTTCGGTATTTTTTTAAGCAAAGGGGCTCCAGGAAGAGCTGTTATCTCATTATCCAAAGCTTGTCCAGGTGGAGACAATGGGGGCACTTGAGTAAGGACAGTGTGATTTTATTTTCCACACAGAATTTCTGGGAAAGATATTTTGACCTTACCTTTATACATTTTCTGCAGGCTTTGAAAATTATATTGTCTATCAATTAAAATTTTCACGGCATACACCTGAACTCAGAAAGACTCAAGGTGAACCTGAATCTGTAGTTACTGTCAAGGGACATTTTTAGCAATGCCTGTAGAGTCTGGGAGGAAGAATTTTTTCCAGTGTCTTCCATAGCCATTAGATAGGCCCGAGGTGGCTCTGTGATGTGCTAATGCCTGGATGAAGCTGACTATGGCCAGCTTCTAGATCTGGAGGAAGGAAAATTCCATTTCTGAGCTTTTAATGGTAATGATGGATCAGGGGTGCCAGGGACAACTGATGCAGGATTTCTACAGGCTTTGGCGAGTCCTCAGAGCTTTGGTCTGAAGGTTACCGCTCTCCTGGGGCCATGCTGTTTGCTGCTTTCTGCAGGAGGAGCTCAAAATATTGTGTCCTCACGAACTCAGGGCAGTGGAGATTCAGTTTGCACGCAACTGCTCCCCAGCCACAAGGAAGCACAGGGCAAATGCCACAGGTAACTTCTGTGCGTAAATGTAAGGTAAAGACAGCCAGTAGTTCTTCCAAATAATTCTGTGTGGAAAATAAAATTCCATTGTCCTTACTTGATTATTCTTATTTTCTCCATTGTGAACAAATGGTCATGGATGTGATCAGAATAAGGTTTAGGGGAAATCAAGACATGCTCTCATGGAGAGGATGAGAAGTGTTGTCAGCGCGTGTTATGTCTCACAGTAAGCCAAACAAGCAGGCCAGTTTCAGCTGACTGGCCTATTCATAGGCTCAGCTGACTGAGCCTATTAAGAAATGGTCAGGAGTCATGTGTACAGGGCCACTGAAGACCTGGATGCAACTCTCACTCTGAATGTCAGCTCTGTAAACCTTTCTCTCCCCCTAATTGGAATAATGGTCCCATTATCATGGGAATGACAATCACTTTCTGGCCAGTCTCACACCAAATCTTCCAAATCCAGGTGGGATGATGAAGAAGGCAGTGGAGTGATGATAGAATGACCCATTCAGCCAGGGCCACACGACTGTGTGTCAAAGATCTATCAATCAGTGGAGATCACGGCTGGAGATACACATGGCTGGATTAGAATATGTGGATTCTGGCCCTGGCCCCTGCCTTTAAAAAAAACCAAACTTTATTTTTTATTTATTTAAAAAGTAGAGTTGGGGAGAGAGAGAGAGAGAGAAGAGGAAGAAGAAGGAGGAGGAGGAGAAGGAGAAGAAGAAGAAGAGAGAGGAGGGGAGGAGAGGGAAGGGGAGGGGAGGGGAGGAGAAGGGAAAGGAGGGGCGGGGAGGGGAAGGGAGGGAAGGGGAGGGAAAGAGAAAGACAGAGAGATCGTCCATTGCTGGTTTACTCCCCAAATGGCAAGGGCAGCCCCCGCTGAAGTCAGGAGCCAGGAGTTTTTTCCAGGTCTCCCCCAAGGGTGCAGGGACCCAAGCACTTGGGTCATCATCCTCTGCTGCCTTCCCAGCCACATTAGCAGGGAGCTGGATCAGAAATGGCACAGCCAGTAACAGGTCCGGTGCCGATGTGAGATGCCAGTTTTGCAGGTGGTGGCTTTATCTGCTATGCCACAATGCTGGTCCCCATGGCTCCTGTCTTGATAAACTGAGCCAACTGAGGAAAGTTGGAAAACTTCTGGGATGCCTGTTTTGCTTTTCTGTACCCACTAAGAGAAGCTCGGGTAAGAGAGAAGCAGATAAGTAATTTTTACCCCAGCGGATCCTGGGCCAGGCAAGGCTGCAGTTTGGTTTGGGTGCGTCTGCACCTTGAAGGGCTGACACAGTACTGAATTGTCCTCAGCCTCTTTTCTTGGCATGACAAGATTGACTGGAACTTAGTTTACTAGTACTGGAACTGAAGCTTTAAGTGTCTTTCAAAAAATGGTCTCCCTTGAAATCATAAAACGATCATACTCTGGCTTGAGTTAGAAGTTGGCCTGATTCGGTTCAAGTAACATCTGCTCCACTTCCAATCCAGTTCCCTGCTAATGGCCTGGGAAAGCAGTCAAAGTAGCCAAGTGTTTGGGCCCCTGCGCCCATGTGGGAGACCCAGAAAAAACTCCTGGCTCCTGGCTTTGCGGCCATTTGGGGAGTGAACCAGCAATGGAAGACCTCCTCTCTATCTGTAACTCTGCCTCTCAAATAAATAAAAAAAAGTTAGGCCTGATCTAAGAAATTCTTTAATTACTCACAATCCTTTAATTGACTCCTAGTACGTAGGCACTGAATGTGTGGAGACCTAGCCTCAGCAGCCCTTCTGCTTGGTCCAGCTGTGTCAGTGTCCACTGAAGTGGTCAGTTTCTTCTGGAGATATAGAGACAGAAGCAATAAGTGTTCTGAATAAGATGCTGACTTACCATGCAAATCCTAGACATCACTCTATGTCTCCTTGAGACCTCTTTAAGGATTCAAACTCATTTGAATGTTCCATGTGTGGATCTATTTTTTTCATAGGTGGTTTTTCTACAGTGTTTAGCTCTAAATTATTTTCTCTTTTTACCCACATCATCTATCTTTCTATGTCACTTTATCTATCATTCTATCTATATCTATGTATCCGCTATATGTTATCTATGTATGTATGTATGTATGTATCTATCTATCTATCTATCTATCATAGCATCTTGTGCCTTTCTTGTTCAAGTGTAGCACCTTGATGTGTGATGGAATGAGAAGGCCATGCCAAGATGGCCGCTGGCAAGCAAGTGTCAGTTACTCAGGAATGGCTTTGGAAACCCCCTGGAAAACCCCCTGGCAATGGAGCCTGCCTGGCAACAGGCTGTGATTGGTTAGGACATAAATCGCCCCTTGACTGGATTGGCTGCCTCAGCTATATAAGCTGCTGTACCAACTGAAATAAATGAGTCTGTGGGCTGCTCACCTCTGGCCCGCTTTCACCCGACTCCCAGGGTCTGTGTGGTGACTTCACACCTCTTGCCCCTGCTGTGCTCCTCCTCTCAGGATGAATCCACAGCAACATTGATGGAAGTGATCAAGTTGCCCACTCAGTTGCTCAGTGGGACAGGGCCTATGGAAGATGCTTTTGGCAAGTAGTTCATCAGTTCATCCTGGTATCAGTACTATGATAATGAGATCTAAACCCCCACACTCGCAAGGCAATGGACAGTGAAGGAAAATCTTCCCCTAGAATGGAGTGAAATATGAAATCTGAGATCTGAATAACCTTCAAATCATGGAAGCTTCTCTACAAGATTCACACAGACTCATTCTCTGCAGCCTGTGTTATTAATAGGAAAAAGACAAAAGGTCTCACTTTATTAAAAAAAAGAAAAGCCTGGTATAATAGCACTTTTTGCACAGTGTGTATGCTGTTTCAAAGGAAATATTTCTACTAATGAGTTTCCTTCTCTTGTCCAACAGTTATTAGACATTTCTTAGAAAAAAGCCTTTCTTTTAATTAATGTGGCTGTTCTTTAGACCTCCTTTGGAGATTTTCTTTTTATACTGAGCTACAGAAATAAGATGAAGAGAGGGTATTACACTGGCATGAATTTATCTGTATTTGATAAAGCAATGGGGCTCTTCCCTCTTTGTTTCTTTGAGTAAGCTTATCTGAGAAAAAGAACAGACCATGGGTTAAAGAAAATATGTGGGTCAAAACAAGCATAGCCAATGAGAGACATGCTTCCACTTAAAGTTTCATAGGAACAGGCACATTGGAAGACTGAGCGCTACCACCCATTACTGTTCTTTTTCCTTTAAATCCTTGGATCTCCTAATATGAATTTTCCATGAATTTCTGAAGACTCTTTATATGCATGGATGAAAACTGAATTTTAAATTTGAGAGAAAGGGAGAGAGAGAGAGAGAGAATGAGAGAAAGAGAATATGCAAGCTCCTATCTTCTGGTTCACTCCCTAAATGGACTGAGCTGGAGTGGGCTGAAGTCAGGATCCAGGAACCAAATCTAGATCTCCCATGTGAAAGCCAGCAACCCAAATACCTGAGTAATCATCTACTACTTTCCAGGGTTCACATTAGAATGGAGCTGGAATTAAGAGCAGACCAGGTTTTGAATCCAGGCATTCCAATGTGGAACAAGATCTCATGATTAACAAAGGAGTCTTAATCATTAGGCTAAATGTCCACTCAGGGTTTCAGAACTTTTTGCACCGAAATAAAATTATTTTTTGATTCCATCTTTCCATGAACTTTTATATATTTTGAAGTGCACTTTAAGGAAGGAACAAAGAATTCTTCTGGTACAGCATACATGAGAAGAAATTCCCAAGACATAGAGTCAGACTGCAAAGCTCAAAGTCTGAGAATGATACAGGGTGGTACCCAGAAGCAATGAATAGTCAAATGCTTTATGGCAACATCATCCTGGGGATAGCCGGGTGAGATGACAGTTCCTCTACAATTCCTAGGGAGGTAGGACCAACGTGCATGAGAGTTGTGTGAGAGGGGCAGGACAAAGGCCAGAGAGTTCAGAGACTTCCTCATCCTTTCAAGAAAAGGTAACCAAAGGTTCTGCTTGGTGCACAAGCTGGCCATGACCTTCAATTGCTTGACTAACAGATACAGCATTTGTAGGGAGAAGCGACAAACACAAGGATGAGTACAGGTATCCTACAGTTTCTGTGGGTTCCCTGGAGACACCAAAATCCATGGATGTTCAGGTTCCTTAAATAAAATGGCCATAGTATTTGTATATAACCTATTCACACCCTCCTGTCATAAGTATATTTTATATATTTATTTAAAAACTGTATTTATTTGAGGGGTGAGGAGGAGAGAGAGGGAGAGAGAGGGAGAGAGAGAGGGAGAGAGAGAGGGAGAGAGAGAGAGAGAAAGAGAAAATGAGAATGAGAATGAGAATGAGAATGGGTCTCCCAAATGTGGGCTGTGCCAGAGGCAGGAGCTGGGAATTCAATCCAGGTCTCCAACACAGGTAGCAACAGTACAATTACTTGAGCCTTCACCTGATATCTCCCAGGGTCTTTGTTAGCAGAAAGCTCGAGCCAGGGACCAGAGTTGCACATTGAACTTAGGCATGTTGATATGGGAAATAGACATCTTAACCACTAGGCCAAACACCTGTCCTCATACGAATACTTTAAATAATTTTGTGTACTTACAATTCATAATACAATGTAAATGCTATTTGGATAGCTAATTTTTACTCAATTTTTAATGTTTTAATTTTTTTTTTTAGTTTTTAAGAGATTTTTAGTTTTTAAGAGATTCAATATAGTTCACAGATACAATAACAAGAACCTAATGATATCCCTTTCCTTCCTCCCTCCCACCCCCTTCCACCTCTCTGCCTTCCATTCTCCCTCTTTCTCTTTTTCTTTTTTCTTTTTAATTTTTGAGATAACATATTTTAAATTTACATTACAGTCAAGGGCTTAATGTGCCACCAAATAAAAAGTATGACAAATAAAAAGCAAAAGGCCCTAGTTTGAGCAAGGACTACAAATAATAATCAAATGAAAGAGGACCATTTCACCTATATAGAGTAAATTTTAAATTAATTACAGATCATTAAAACTACAGTAATATAATATTCTTAACCATTGGTCTGACAAAGGTATAAAAAAAATGAACAAAACTATACTTGCAGCCATACTGTGGTTGGTTAAATCCAAGAATGCAGAATCCATTGATAGGGGAGGTGACTATATTTAATTAAAGGCTGGCCAGAGATAAGAAGCCATACCAATGATATTAGGTAGGCAGAATGAAAAGAAACATTAACAGTCACTTGAATGCTTAGACCAATCATCTTGAACCAGTACAAAACTGGGTGAGAGGCCTTGAGACATTCTCAGCATCTCTGTGAGAAAAGAGGTATCACAGTGAAGCGTGAAAACAGCTGTACAAAGCATCCATATTTGAAATATAGTCCAGTAAGGGAATGGGGACACTTGACAGACTTTTCTTTTTGGACTCGTTTCTTCATCATTGTCAGAGAGAAGTATCTAGAAAAGCAGGATGTTCTAGGTGGGCTAAAATTATGTAAGAGGCCATTGGGGAATCAGGGATAAATCTAATCCCATTATATAGTTAGGAGGACAAAGAAGGTATCCTCCAAATTGGCCTAGGATATGTGGGCATCATGGGTAGTTAACATAGGTGGCCAATCCACTGAGGAATATCACATGCCCAGTGTGACTCGTAATGGAGAGAGAGTCTCTATCATGAACTTCACCAGGGCCACTACACATTCAAGTACAAGTGTCTGCATTCAAGAGGGAGATGAAAGAATCTATGGAGAAAAGAAGGAGAAGGCTGGATGGTAGATAAGGCTTAGTTAGAAGTAGTAGCTGCATCACTTGTAAGGCCTGCTGGGCAGATGAATGTACAGTGGCAGAGAAAAATAATCCAGTGAGGTTACTGGAGAGCAATTGATTTTTGCAGCCAACACAGGGTCCTCAGACTATTGACCTGGGAGTTTATTGTCTGCCATGATTTACTTGCTGTATGCTTCATTTGGCCAGCTAAAAAGCCTAACGGCACACGGACAATGCCAGCAATTGATCTTAAACACCCCAGCACTAAGTGTACTCCATTATCACTTACAGATCAAAGGAATTAATGGAGACTCTTCTATTTGTTGTAGCTAGATCTAATAGATACTGGAGTATTTCCCTAACCAAAGAATTCTGGATTAAAGCTACCCCTTAACATAGATGACCTGCCATATTTAAGTTTAGGTCCCCTATGACTTGATTACTCTGCTTCATCAAGTGCTATGCCAAGGTGCACTGCAGGCAGCATCCAGGATGCTGGTCTATAGCATTTAGGGGACCACTGATACTGGGCACACTGGAAGTCAACTGTCTCCACAGCTGCCAAGTCCATCCTAAAGTGGGATAAAATTAAATGGTGTTGAAGCATAGTGAGTCATGACACCAGTGACTGCTGTGGCTCAGCCAGACTTTCCAAAACACAGAGGGTCTGTGTCTAGTTTCTACATGGCATCCATTTCAGGTGGCTACCCTAAAGTTACAATTACACAAATGCACAAGAGGCATACAATATTGTTTAAGCAGGGTAAAGTCTGGAATAAGATTTCCTTCAATAGGTTAACACTTAAATGAACAGCACACACATATTTTGGGACAATTTATGTTATAAACATACAGTTTATAGCAAAAATGTAATACCTATGGGCTTATAAATACAGTTCTCCAAGATATACTAAATGGAAAAAGGAATGTGTGAAACAGTATATACAATATGTCCCCATTTTGGATAAAAAATACTCTTGGCACAGAAAATAAAACCTATTTTCCATATGTACACATTGATCCATGTTGATACATAACAAAATGTCTGAAAGGTACATAATATATAAGACTGTATTTTCTTCTGGGGAAGAAAGTGAAAATGATTAGGGCCAAAGGAATTTTTTGTTAATCTTCAACATTTGTTTGGAGTTTTAGCATACAAAAAACACATCCATGCATTACTTGTGTAGTTAAAAATAACTAAATAAAAAGAATTTGAAAAATAGTTTGAATCAACACTCCATGAGTAGAATCAGTAAGTCTGTCAGAGAAGCAAGAAGATTTACTTGTGGTTGGACCACATAAACACAATGTGAGACTCTGTAAATTTTTGAACATTTTTGAAGCTTTGAAGTGAGTATTCAACTGGCATCTCAACAACAAAGCAACCACCTTTCATTAAAAAATCAAAAGTAGAACAAAAGGAAAAAGAAATAAAAATGAAATGAATTTCACTGCAGAATGTACAGAACTAAAGGCTAAAGCCAGTTCCGGAGAGAAATCTGAGGAAACAGGAATCAGATGTGAGAAATCTTAATGGCACCACTGTAAACAAAGATGGCAGAGCAATAGTTTCAAAATTCTGAGAGACGAATTTCCAACCTAGTAATCAATAACCCAGTAACTACTAATTAAGTCAAATATAGGATAAAAGTCCTAGAAAGTCATCTCCCATGAGGATGTTCTCCATCAGAATAAGGGAGGAATCTGAGAAGGAGAAATGTAGGAGATTCAGGAGAGAGGGAAGCAACACTGGGTAGCAAAAGGAATGAGAGCAGAGGAAGTCCTAGGATGACAGATCAGAGCTGGTCCAGAGGACAACCACCGTGACTGAAGGCAATACCCAGCCAGCACGGGCTGGATAACCCAAGTGAGGACAGCAATGGATACGTTATTAAATATGCTTGCCCATGCTGAGAGTAGATTTACGATAACTACGGGGGACCTTCAAACAGTTCTTGGAAAATGTGTACTATGTGCATTATTTTTGCACCAAAGCGAATTTGCCTTTTAACTCTGTTTTCCACAAACTTTTTGAAGTACCCTTGTATTAGATGGTATAGAGGAAAATCTGACATAAAGACAAAGGAAACTGAGCAAATGAAAATAAGGCCATCCTTAACTCCAGAGGAAGCGAAAAGCTGTTTGAGAAAGGAGATGTAATAGGCATTAAGTGATCTGACTGTGAATAATACTTAAATAAGCCTAACAAAAGAAACATTGATTATTTATTTAGCCCCATCTTGTGACTTAACTATGTTCAAAAGATGGAATAAATACAAATGTGGTTTATTTGTGTGTTGGGGGGGTGCATATGGTTTTCTGGAGAAAGTTGCACTATCATCTTCCATATAATAAAGCCTAGACAACATCTGAAGTGAATCAAATCAACACATTTCGGGGCTGGCACTGTGGCATAATGGGTAAAACTGCCGTCTCCAATGCTAGCATCCACATGGGTATCAGTTTGAGTCCTGGCTGCTCTACTTCCAATCCAACTTCCTGCTAATGGCTTGGGAAAGAAGTGGTGGATGGCCCAAATGCTTGAAACAATGCACGCATGTGGGAGACCTGAAGGAAGCTCCTGGCTCCTGGCTTCCATCTGACCCAGCTCTGGCCTTTGCAGCTATTTGGGGAGTGAGCCAGTGAATGGAAGGCCTCTCTCTGTATCTCTCTCTCTCTGTAACTCTGCCTTTCAAATAAATAAATAAATAAATAAGTAAATAGATCTTTAAAAAAATCAACACATTTCATCACACATATATTATTTTAAAACGTGGAGTTAAATCACAAAAAGAATAGTTAGGGAATTGGTGGCAATTACTTAGAGGGGCTGAGATTCAGGATTTGGGAGACCTGGAGAAAAACACTGCTGTCTTCAATGGTAAGTCTTAATTTGATTTTAAGACTGCAATTTGTATTATTTTTAGTAAAACCACAACAAAAATAAAATCACTGACTCATAACGAAATGTGGGCTTTTTATGACACCTGTAAAATCATTAAAGGACAGCAGTGAACAATGATGCCAACACACAGGTATGTTTCAGAAGTTAATATTAGTTACTATGTGACTAATTAAATGCTAGATTACAAAATATCACTAAGTGTGGACACTATCTTTTGAACACTTCCCCCAGCATCACTTCATGTAAATGCTCATATCAACCCTTGCTGTAGGTGCTATTATTATTAATCACATCTTAGAGATGAGGTTAGGGAAGTTCAATGGCTTATGCACATTTATACAGTTGGAAAGTGGAATGGCGGCCGGCGCCGTGGCTTAACAGGCTAATCTTCCGCCTTGCGGTGCCGGCACACCGGGTTCTAGTCCCGGTTAGAGCGCCGGGTTCTATCCTGGTTGCCCCTCTTCCAGGCCAGCTCTCTGCTATGGCCCAGGAAGGCAGTGGAGGATGGCCCAAGTGCTTGGGCCCTGCACCCGCATGGGAGACCAGGAGAAGCACCTGGCTCCTGGCTTTGGATCAGCGTGATGAGCCAGCCGCAGCGGCCATTGGAGGGTGAACCAACAGCAAAAAGGTAGACCTTTCTCTCTGTCTCTCTCTCTCACTATCCACTCTGCCTGTCCAAAAAAAAAAAAAAAAAAAAATAGAGAAAGTGGACTGGTGAACCTGCAATTAAAATCAGACTTAATCCACAGCACATAATCTTGGCCATAAACTGACACTCTTCAAAGACTGAGAGGTTATGAAAATTTGGAGAGGGACAAGAGAGCTCTGAATTCACCCTTGTTTTTTTTTTTTTTTTTCCCCCTAGACTAAGCAGTGTGATGAATTCCAGGAGATGGCAAGTTTCCCCTCTATCTCAAAGAAAATTTAAACCCAATATGATTTGCTATGTAATCAGGCACTAGAATGAACTTTAAAAAACAAGTTTACTTGAGGTTCTTTTAAACTCAGTTCCTACATATTTTCAATCAGGTTATTTTTAGGTTTGTCAGCATACAGCGTAAATCGCTGCTGCGAATCTCCATGAACAACAGTAACACTTGTCAGTTTTCAGAGAATCTTCTTTTCTCTTGCATTTGATTGACACAGTAACCCCACCACAGCTGATTATCATTTCACAAATGGGAACACTGAGAACGATAAATGCAAAGTGTTTTTCTGGAGCCCACACAGAAACTAAATGACAGAACTGTGATTAGAACTCACAACTCCTTTTTCTTCCTTCCACTGTGTTGCCACTACACACAGTGTCTTTCACACGGCACCTGCTGATGTCACTAAACTGAAAAGAACAATTCCTTTTGTCTCACAGACACATCAATTATTAACATGTGACTTTATTTAGCAGCAATAACTCAACCTCTTGAAGGAACTGCAAGAGGTACAGATAAATGGCTATACAGACAATTTAAATTTAACTACAAAGAATTCACATTCCTGAAATAGAAATGATAAATGTACTTATTAACTAAAAAAAACTCCGGGGGGGGGGATGTCTTCAGGATTTAGTCATTTGCCTATTTTTAAAAAAAGATTTACTTATTTGAAAAGCAGACTGACAGAGTGGGGGAACAGAGTGAAAGAGATCTTCTATCTACTGGTTCACTCCCCAGATAGCCCCAACATTTATGAATTTTTTTTGAGAGAGAGGGTATTTCTTTCTTTTATTTTGCTTTCTTTTTTTTTTTTTTTTTTTTTTTTTTTTTGACAGGCAGAGTGGACAGTGAGAGAGAGAGGCAGAGAAAGAAAGATCTTCCTTTTCCGTTCGTTCACCCCCCAGTGGTCGCTGCACTGGCGTACCGCGCTGATCCGAAGCCAGGAGCCAGGTGCTTCTCCTGGTCTCCCATGCGGGTGCAGGGCCCAAGCACTTGGGCCATCCTCCACTGCACTCCCGGGCCACAGCAGAGAGCTGGCCTGGAAAAGGAGCAACAGGCACAGAATCTGGCACCCCGACCAGCACTAGAACCCGGTGTGTCGGTGCTGCAGGCAGAGGATTAGCCTAGTGAGCCTCGGCACCGGCCAAATGATGGTGTTAATCAGAACCTCCACCGACCTGCGCTGACCTTGTAGTTTGAGTGGAAGGGAAACAAAACCATTGGGATTTAAGGGTCAATTTGTTACTGCAGCAAAATCTGCCTTATTGGGACTACTATTTTTGTTAACAACCACGTGAAAAATCCAAGGACTCCATCATAATGCCATTTGGTGAATACTGTTTGGATGCACATGAAAAGCTTTTTCTGGAGTAGGGGCAGACAAGGAGAGTGAGTAGAGAATTCAGAGAGAGAACGTGTGAAAGTGGTAGATGACACTATAACCTTTTCTGCCTTGGCAAAGTTGTAACATATCTGTGAAGTCAACGTGTACTCTGAGAGATGAAGCCATCCTTCCAGCTCTGAAGTCTCAGGCATTTATTGGTAGACATTTGCACTTTCACTGTGATTACAAGACAGAGATTAAAAATTAGGGCAATTTATTCCCAGACATTCAGACCTTCATTGTTATTTAATGACAGAGATGGTAAAATGGAGCTAATTAGTAAGGGTTAAGTGACTTGCTCATGCCACATGAGTGTTAGAATAATTCTTCTGGGTGCCTGATGTAAGTCAAATGATAGGTTATATTTTAGCGATGGAGAATATGATCCTTAGCTGAATTAGTGTATTTCTGGGACGTCTTTACTCACTCTTTTAAGAGGAATCACTTTATTAAGTTTCATAAAATTTGATTTTGTCCACACTTGAGTGCCACCTGGCACTCTCATGATTAGTAATTACCCATTGATTTTGGTTCTCTGATTAAGATTTTTTCATGATTAAACATCCACCAGTTGCAGGTGTGTGGACAAGTTATCAACTGAATTCAAATTCCCTCAAAAGAACAGATTGAAAACTGGTTGTCTGGTGATTTTGCTCATGTGAATGACTGAATTAGATTGCTCTATGGCAAATAAACTGATTTTTCTGAGAGCAATATACACAACCAAATCAACTAGATTCAGAGGGATGCAGTTAAGCCAAATACACACTGTCTTAAATAGCCTCCCTGGTGAGACACTGTTTTTCATTTTACTTGAATGATATTATTGGGATTCTGGGTGCTTTATAATTTCCTTTTAATATGGGGTCAACATGAGATATACCTTGGAATCTATATTAATAGATTTATATCATTTTGGACAAGGAGTTCTGAACTTTATTATTTTTCCTGTCCTATTCAACCTCTCTCTTAAGAACAGACTGAGGATACTGATGCTGATCAAAATCATGGATGACAGGAAGGTAGGAAGGAGGCTGAGTCAGGATCCAATAACATCTTGACAGGTGAGAATGAACTTTAACAAGAGGAAAAATTTAAAAAGTAAATTAAGTCTTTTGTTTTAAGGCCAATACTCAAGTTTCCAAGGATAGAGATTGATCTTCAATGTATCTGGGAAGGACTTAGAGGTTTTAGCTAAACGTGAGGCCAGTATTAGTCAATAACAAGATCTACAAGTTTCAAAAAGGACTAAAATGATCTTAGGTCATTTAAGTAGAAGAAAAGCTTTCAAAATATAAGAAGATACAGAAAGTGAGAGTGTAGTGTTACTCTGACATCATCAGGGGATGGCTGAATGCTATATTTAGTTCTCAATATTCAGAGAGATGTGCTCTGGAAGGCAAGGGAAATGAGCACAAATTCAATTAAAACATCTCATAGAGTCCGAAATGTTTCCTCTAGGAAGGTCTAGGAGCAGGATAACTACTTTAAAATGTCTGAAGCATTCTCACATGGACGATGGAATCACTGAGTTTCAGAATGCAGAACCTGAGTGGTGGACCAAGGCTAGAAGCAGATAGCTTAGAGGTGACCTTGAGAAGCAACTTTTAGGTGGACTACCTTGGCAGTTAGAGAAGTCAAGGGCTGGTCACAGAGATGTCCTACCAGATGTTGGGTCATCTTGTTCTTAGAGATTGTACGGTAGGGATTGCAAAATGGGGCTCCATGGACAGATTGTTTTTGCCAACTTATTTTTTTAGCTTGGCTAGCATGTTAAGAAATTTTACCTTAGTCAATGATATTTTTATAGATTTATTTATTTTAAAATTTTTACTTAAAGAGAACATATTTTATGTATTTCATACGTATAAATCTAAGATAACCATAATGTCCTACTGCTTTCTTTCCCTCCCTCAATCCCCCTCCTATCTTCCATTTTTTCTTCTATTTTTTGAAAAACATAATTTCAGTCCACTCTATAATCACAGGGTTAGTAAACCACTAACCATAATATTCAACAAGAGTATAAAAACCACAGTTCCACAGGAGTACAAACAAGGGCTAAAACAATAATCACATCACAAGATGTCCGTTTTGTTTCTATACATTTTTTTTGTATCCTATATTAACCATCACATGTCAGAGAAAACATATACTTGTCTTTTTGGAATTGGCTTATTTTACTAAACATAATGGTTTCCAGTTGCATCCATTTTGTTGCAAAAGACAGGGTTTCATTTTTTTTATGGCTGAGTAGTATTCCATTGTGTGTGTGTGTGTGTGTAATGTATATCCACCACATTTTATTTATCCAGTCATCAATTGATGGACATCTGGGTTGATTTCATATCTTAGCTATTAGTTATTAATATTTTTTAAGATATCAAAGAATTTGCACAAAGGTGTGTATCTGCAGCTCTTCTTGCAGCATGGGCCTTGGGTTTTGGAGGAAGCAATGAGCTGAGGCAGAGAGTCTGCTTCCTCTTTTCCACAGGGTGTGGATGCTCCAGTTTCCCACAGTGCTCTTCAGGCCTTCCTGTGTCCCTCACATAGAGGCAGAAGATAATTTTTCTATTTATCTTCTTATTTGAGTGACTGTTTTGCTTATGCTTGGCCCAGCTCAATTTGTAAAATCTTATTTCCTGACTTCTCTAAGCACAGACTTTGTGATCTCATAGGATATATGGATTGACTGGTTTGGATAATAGGACTTGCTTAGAAATTGAGGGTTTTCAAACTTTTATAGGTGAACGACCCTCCCCACTCCACTTCTCCACACTCCCTGTGTCAAATGCAATCTCACACAGAATTCAAATTATGAAACACAATAGAGCAGCTCTTATCTTTGAAGTGGATGAGTTCTCTCTGTCATCTAACATTTCCCTTGAGACAAGAAATGGCATTGTAGGGCTCTGCTGATCTGGTCTGTACAACACAGGACTTGAAATTCTCTACTAAAAGATGAGGACACTAACAAACAAATGGTAGCTCTTACAGACACTGCAGAGCATTCGTTTAAAGAAAAAATCCCACTTCTTACATGAAAATAAAAATATGCAAAAGAAGGATCACAAGTGGAAATTTCTGGTTTTTAGTTCCGGCTTTGATGTTAATAAGTTGGAGAAGATTTAAGCTTGCCCCTGGAATCGCAGATAGTAACACTTGAGGGGCTTGGCATCGGCGCTGTGTTGTATTGGGTAAAGCTGTCACCTGCAGTGCCCACAGGCCATAGGGGTGCCAGCTCAAGTCCTGGCTTCTCCACTTCCAGTCCAGTTCTCTGCTATGGTCTGGGAAAGCAGCAGAAGATGGCCCAAGTCCTTGGGCCTCTGCACCCATGTGGGAGACCTGGAAGAAACTGTTGGCTCCTGGCTTCACATAGGCACAATTCCAGCCACTGTGGCCAACTGGGGAGTGAACCAGCAGATGGAAGACTTCTCTTGCTCTCTCTCTCTGCCTCTCTTTCTCTCTTTGTGTAACTCTTTCAAGTAAATTAAAAAAAAATACTTGAGGGGGCATTTGTAAGAAAAGATTTATTTAAAAGGCAGAGCTGGGGGGGGGTGGTGGGAAGAGGGGAGAGGGAGAGAGCGAGAGAGCGAGAGTGAGAGAGAGAGAGAGAGAGAAGGAGAGAGAAAATCTTCTATCTGCTGCTGTTTCACTCTCTGAATGGCTCCAACTAGACTGGAGCCTTCTTTCCCTGTCTTCCCAGGTGTGTTAGCAGGAAGCTGGATGGGAAGCAAAACAGCTGGGACTCAGCCTTTGCCAGCACCTCAAGCAGCAACTTAACTTGTTGTGCCACCAGCCAGAGTGGACGTTTTAGCGACCAGCTGGTCTGCTCTCCTCACTGTGCAGAGGAGGGAACTGAAGAGTGAGAGATTAAAGAGTTCGTTTAAGGAAACCCAGTGGTGTTGGGGCTAATACAGAATGCAAGAGTGACCTCGTGTTGGACCCTCCCCAGCCCTTCTTTGATAGACAATTATTTAAGTCTCTTTCCATACAATAGGTTTTTTTTTTTTTTTTTTATTCTGGCGGGGTGCCCTGCCTTAGCTCCCCGGTTCCCCCCACCCTGCACACTCTCAGCTCTGCTGGCGCTGGCCTCGGGGAACCCTGCCGGCTGCACCCCTGGAGTCTGGTTTTGGATATGGGGGTGGGGCAGTGATGTTTGCCTCGGGCTCCCTCCCAGCCCTTTATTTTATTTAATTTTTTTTTTGGACAGGCAGAGTGGATAGTGAGAGAGAGAGAAAGAGAGAAAGGTCTTCCTTTTTGCCGTTGGTTCACCCTCCAATGGCCGCCGCGGCCTGCGCATCGTGCTGATCCGAAGCCAGGAGCCAGGTGCTTCTCCTGGTCTCCCATGCGGGTGCAGGGCCCAAGGACTTGGGCCATCCTCCACTGCCTTCCCGGGCCATAGCAGAGAGCTGGCCTGGAAGAGGGGCCACCGGGATAGAATCCAGCGCCCCAACCGGGACTAGAACCCGGGGTGCCAGTGCCGCAAGGCGGAGGATTAGCCTGTTAAGCCACGGCGCTGGCCATACAATAGGTTTTAATTGCTTTACATTTCTTCTGTTCTCTGGGGGGCTTTCTCTGGTCAACTCTCTGAAGTATCCTTAAAAACTAACATCCATTAAGAAATTTTTCACTTGGGGTGAGGGTCTGCTCTCCCTTTATATTGTGGGGATAGAAGATGGAAAATTCTTTTGTCTTATCTGTTTTCTCTCAGGCAGTCAGTTCTTTATTGCTAATGGGACATACTTGCTGTAGAGAAGATGGAAAACACAGCATCTTTGGTAAAGATAATGGCAAACCAATTAGATAAACTCCAGCAACTGGGTTGTCACTCAGACATGAATCTCTTTGTCTAACTGCTGTTTACTCTAGACCTAGCTTTACTCCTCTTATCCTTTCCTGAACCCACAAGACTGAAATAACTGGAAATGGCAGGAATTCAATTCCACTCATTTTCAAAATTCCCTTGATTGGAATTTAGGAGCATGAAGCCTGTTTATGGATGAGGATGGTATCACAGACATGCCAATGGGCATCATAAAAGGAAAAATGAGTAAAACAATTTACAGAGGCTGGAAAAGAGCCTTAAGGGTGTTTCTTAAAGCTTTTCTGAGGCATCTCCAACCTCAAGCCCACCTTTGCTTCTTACAACATTATCTTAGGAATATTCTGCACCTCAATAGACATAACTACTTTAACCACTTGTTTATATTGCCATTAAGAAACATTTATAGGGGCCAGCATCGTTGAGTATAGGGAAAAGCTACCACCTACAACACCAATATCCCATATGAGCACTATGTCCTGGCTGCTCCACTTCCATGCTGTTCCCTGGGAAAAGCACTGGAAGATGGCCCAGATGTTTGGGCCCCTGCCACCCATGTAGGAGACCTGGATGAAGTTCCTGGTTCCTGTGGCCATCTAGGGAATGAACCAACAAGTGGAAGATCTTTCTCTCTGTCTTTCCCTCTCTCTCTAACTCTTTCAAAATAAATAAATCTTTAAAAACAAAAAAGAAAATTATAGTCCCCTTCAGCTGAATGTTAACTAAAATTCATTTTGAAGTAGTGAGGAACTACTTTCTAGATAGGTTTCTGAATTTTAACAGGGGATTATTTTATGAACTCTATCTTTCTGAAATCCATGAAAATGGGATTGGGGTTGAATTAACACAGCTTGGATTTTATTTTGCTTAATTGGGGGTTAAGTTTCTTTCCTCTTGGTTTACAGCCACACTTGATCTTTCATGTGGCTTTACAACTTCTTAAAATTAAAAAGTGGTACTCAACTAAGATTCTCCTTTTGACATGTCAAAGAGTTTCCTGGAAACTTAGGTCAGCAACTTACAGAATCATCTTGGGTCTGAGATATTGTCTAGCTGGGCTAGAGGTCTTAAAAGCTCGATTCTCATCATTCTGCATCAGATGTATCTCCCTGCTTTAAAGCATGCTGTCCAACCCAGGCACAGCAGTGTAAAGTTGAAAAAAATTACGTTGTCATTTTTATTCATAAACTCATGTGTGTACCATGAATCGAATGTCAATACCCTTTGAGAAAGGAAGTTATAGAGGGAAGAAAAGTGAAGAAATCAATATGTTTAATAATAATAATAATAAGAAGAATAATAATAAGAAGAAGCAATTGTAGGAATGACCAAGTTACTCTGGTAAAATCCAGATGAGGTAGGGCTCATTAGCTAGGTGGGTCTTCTCTTGAGTTCTGATCCTCTTCCTACATTACTTGCCACTCCTCTGACTCCTGTGCTGCTCCCCAGTTGTTTTCCTGGATTATATATTTTAGAGTTCTCTAGGGCTCAGTCTACACAGTTTTCTACTCTATCTACACTCAGTTTTTAGGAATCTCATCTAGTCTCATGACACTTAATATTACTGATATGTAGATGACTCCTAATTTATATCCTCAGATCTGATCGCCTCCTAAATCCTTTGTCTATTTATTTGTTTATTTTGCGCCTTCACTTGAAAACTTAATGCAAACCTCAAGTGTTAACATGCATGATTAAATTCTTTAATTATCTACTCACTCCCCAATAACTTATTTCTCCTCCCTCCAGCCCATCTACACAAGGCTATCTCCAGTCTACAGTGACTCAGGACAACAAATTCGGACTTATTTTTGCTTTCTTTTTTTCTCTCCAATTCCTCATCTAACCTATCAACACATTTGAAGACTCTAGCTTCACAGTACACCCACACATTGGAGTTGCTTCTCACCCTCTCCACCATTTCTACCCTGGTCCAAGTCACCAGCTTTTCTCTTCTGGAATATTGCAATCACCTCACCCTGATTTCCTTGGTTCCCGGTTATCCCCTCCACTGCTGAACCCACCCCATAGGTTAAGATTCACCTAGAGGCAGAGAAATTCCACCGCATTCAGGGTCAATCCAAAGTTCTAAACCTGACCCATAACACTGTCCATGATCTTGCTCCATTTCTCCTGTCTGACTGCATCTCTTTCTATGTAGTCCTTGCCTCATTCCTTTGCAGACTTAATGGCATTCCTGCTGTTCCTAGAACAATCAAGTACACCCTGGACTCCAGGCCTTTTCCCTCTTCCTGGAAGGCCCTTTCTCTAGATAACCAAGTGCAGATCTTCCTTCCTTCCTTTAGTCTATACTTAAGCATCTTACCAAAGTAGGCAACCCCGTGAGCTTTTAATAACACTACCGTGTTCCCAAGCTCTGCTCCATTCATCCTTGTAACACCTCAACCATTAGCCATGCAATTTCTTTGTTCATCTATCTTTTGTTTCTCTCCTATTTTTCTGAGTACACAAGCTTCACAGAAGGAGGATTTTGTCTGTTTTGTTGTCCTGTTCTCTGTCGTATCTCAGTACACATGACAGTGTCCAGAACATAGTTTGGGCTCAATAAATACTTGTTAAATAAACAAATGGTGTACTAACAAGCAACTACTTAAGGAAGTCACTATTTTTCAGAAGATATAATAGAGGCATGCTAGGTATATAAACACATTCTCAATTGTATTTGGGGAAGGTTGATAAAGGAACCTCATGATGCCATTCAGGAGAGATTTACATTTCCCCAGTTTGGGACCCCAAATTTTGCCCTTTATGTCATACAGATGATACAGAGCCTGTTCTCTCCACATGGCTTTTCTCTTCTGTAGGGCTTGTTAGACTCTCCTGCAGAAAGCAAAAGCTCTCCAGTGATCTCGGGGCTTACTGGTATCATGCCTACCACTGTGCTCCTGCTTTTCCTTTAGTGAACACGGCAGTGTGAACAGCAGCCATCATTTAAAAATGTGCTCACAATGTTTAGGGGAAAAATAAGCCAGACTTACTCACTAGCCGCTTTCCCCATGCTTTTCTGTAGTAGAGAATTCTCCATGTTCCCCACCAATAGTTAATTATAGCGCTAGCAGCAGCTTTTTGAGGTGGGAAGCCAGGCACATCTGCAATGCCCAGAGGAGATGCTGAAGTTGCTCCCTGCTGCATGATAAAACCAGCGAATTAGGGCAGATGAACTTTTCCCACAGGCAAGGGTATGGATACAGACTCCAACTCCCCTGTCTTTTTCTCCCCACTTCCTCCACCACACTTCTCCTGAGGCTGCCAAGTCACTCACAAAACATATTCCTGAGGGGATCGCACCTGCTGACCTCTTGGCGTGGTGTCTAGAAAATGAATTTGGTTACCAGATGAGAAGTGAAGGCAGAAACTGCTCTACTTGCACCTCTCAGCTTCACCATTTAGTCTCAAAATGTGGTCAAGGTCATGCATATAGATCCATGTTTTCTCCTTCAAGTTCGAAGCCATGTCTAGGGAAGGGGAATGGGGGAGGACAAGCAGCTAGTCTGTGTAGTGAGAACCCCTGGACCTAGAAGACATGTCAACTTTTCTGGAAAGGTCAAAGGTTGGGCAGAATTTTGATCCTCATGCTCTCTGGCCTCTAGTGTTGTTTTCGTGATTATGTTTCATTTCATGGTCAACCTGAATTTGTAGATGAAATCAAGGTTCCTCTTCTTCTGACATTAACACAGGGAGATTATCTTAGTTATCTTGGTAGTCCCATGAATCACATGGACCCTTAGAAGCAGAAGATGTCAGAGAGATGGGAAGCACAAGAAGGATTTAATGTGTTGCTGGCTTGAAGATGGAGGGACCCACAAGAGAAGAAACACAGGGCGTCCAAAGAGCAGAGCACAATCCACAGTCAATGGCTAGCAAGAAAACAGCAGACCGCGCCCTCCAACTCCAAGGAACTGGATTCTGCCAGCAACCTGAATGAACTTGGAATAAATTCTTCCCTAGATTCTCTGGATGGGAAGGAGACCAGCCCGGTCAACACTTTTATTGGAGCTCACTGAGACTCTATTTATTTATTTATTTTTATTTATTTATTTATGTTTTTACAGGCAGAGTGGATAGTGAGAGAGAGAGAGAGAGAGAGAGAGAAAGGTCTTCCTTTTTGCCGTTGGTTTACCCTCCAATGGCCGCTGCGGCCGGCGCATTGCGCTGATCCGAAGCCAGGAGCCAGGTGCTTCTCCTGGTCTCCCATGCGGGTGCAGGGCCCAAGCACTTGGGCCATCCTCCACTGCCTTCCCGGGCCATCGCAGAGAGCTGGCCTGGAAGAGGGGCAACCGGGATAGAATCCGGCGTCCCAACCGGGACTAGAACCCGGTGTGCCGGCGCCGCAAGGGGGAGGATTTGCCTGTTAAGCCATGGCGCCGGCCTCACTGAGACTCTAGACTGAGATTCCAGCCACATCATGCTGCTTTTATAATCTGAAGAAATGGTGGGATAATAAATATTTGTGTTATCTTAACTACTATGTTCCTGGTAATCTGTTGTGTCATAGAGCACTATGACACGGTGACAAATGCTTCAGTTATCTTATGCATTCGACCTTCCCTTTGATCCTATGAGCTGATGCCCATTATTACCCCATTTTTGTAGATGAGGAAACAGGCAGTAATCTGCTCAAGGTCACAAAGTTGTCCAAAGACAGAACAGGAATCACATTACGGCTGCTAACTCCAGGGCTGCTCCCTCCCACCAAGGTTTCTCAGGCTCAGCATCATTGACTTCCTGGGCCAGATAACTCCTTGTTGTATGGAGATGTCTTGGGTTTTCAGAATATTTAGCAGCATCTTTGACTTTGACCCATTAGATGTGAGTAGCACTCCCACCAGTAGTGACAAATTGAACTGCATCCAGGCATAGCCAGATGCTCCCTAAGGATAAAATCACCCCCTGTGGAGAGCCGCTGTCCAGGCAGTAAGCCTCCCTTTCCCCAGATCTCAGCAGAAGATGCTTGCTTATGGAACAAGGAGTAAAGTAGAACTTTCTGTGCATCTCCAGAAGAGTTAGCATCAGCCTGAGCACTTCCTGAAGGCATGGCAGGGGTCTCTTTGACTTGTGCCAACAACCCAAAGAACGTGAGAACAGAATGGGACGGCTTGGGGGATCATGTAACGCAGTGGACAGAACACGCTCTCCCGAGACTGTAAGCTCCTCAGAGTGACGGTTCTGTTTTCTTCATTTCTGTGCTGCCAGATGCACTTGGACCTGACCCATGGACGGAGCTGCCCCCGGGAAAACGCTCCTGAATCCAATGTGAATTTGCCTTCTTCCTTGAAGACAATTTGAGCTAAGTGGGTGTGTCAGCTCTAGTGGGTACTGTGGCGTGCCCTCCAGTTCTCCTCAGAGCCACTACACATTTCCTTCAACTGCTAAAGTCAACTCACAGCCTGTCTTTTATTAAGAATTGCCTCTGTCAGCAGGAGGTATCATGCCTAAGACACCTCTGAGAGACTGAATTCTAAAGGGTGGAAAATGGAAGTTATACATGGTTCAAATTAACTTCGAAATTTTCTTAGGGACATTAGACTCCAAGATTATGCTTCATTTCATGATGTGAGCGGAATTTCCCTTCCACAACGGAACCTGGTCCTGTCCTATGGTTTAAAAAGCAGGTGAAGAAGTTGGCTTATGCACCGGAAATAACTTGTAGCAAAAGTATTACATCTAAATGTATAGGCTCTCGTTTACCAAGGTGGAATAACCTCTGACCTCTGTGAGAGTCACCAGGGGCTGAGGCCCACTGCGTGATCACGATAGGGCAGAGCAAATGGAGCAGAATGGGGAGCCCCCCGGCCACACTTTTCTACTTTCCCAGTTATAACTGAGCTCACTGAATTCACATAAATTACTGCGACATATGAGATAACTTCACTGCACTTCACCACATTGCTTCAAATCAAGAAAGCCCAGGGGCTGGCACTATGGCGCAGAGGGTTAAAGGCCTGGCCTGAAGTGCTGGCATCCCATATGGGCACTGGTTCAAGTCCCGGCTGCTCCTCTTCCAATTCAGCTCTCTGCTATGGCCTGGGAGAGCAGTAGAAGATGGCCCAAGTCCTTGGGCCCCTGCACCCATGTGGGAGACCCAGAGGAAGCTCTTGGCTCCTGGGTTCGGATCAGTGCAACTCCAGCCATTGCAGCCATCTGGAGAGTGAACCAGCAGATGGAAGACCTTTCTCTCTGTCTCTACCTCTCTGTAACTCTATCTTTCAAATAAATCTTAAAAAAAAAAAAAAAAAAAGAAAGCCCAGTGATTATTTGTGAGAACAATTTTTAAAAGAATCTGAAGTTTGTAGGCAATATCAGTCCTCATTTGGATTTTATTTAAATCAGAGTTGACACTTTAAAAATTAAAAAAAAAATGATTTGAGAGGCTGAGAGACAGAAGTAGAGTGGGATACACACACACACACACACAGAGAGAGAGAGAGAGAGAGAGAGAGAGAGAGCACTGTCCCATCATCTGGCTTAATTTCCAAATGCCTGCAACTGTCAGCACTGGGCCAGAATGAAGCTGGGCCAGGAACTCAATCCAAATCGCCCATGTGAATGGCAGGGACCCAATTATTTGAGCCAACATTGCTGCCCCTTCGTGTTCTGCATTAGCTGGAAGCTGGAATCAGGAGCTGCAGCAGGGAATTGAACTCAGGTACTCCAGCATGGGTTGCAAATGTCCCAACCACCACATCAAATGCCTGCCCCCAGACTTGATATTGAGAGGAGTCACAGGTTTTATTTTCTCCCCATCAATTATGGCTTTAAGATAAAGGGTTGAAACAATATTTCCTTAGGGTTCTTCCTGCTCTGAAAATCTCTGTGCAGAAGAGCAAGGAAAATAAAATGCAAATCAGTGACAGTAGCAATGCGTAGTGGTGTTAAGTGGTTAACACCCCTTTACGAACCACGGGACTTTTGGTAAATCATGAACCACCCTTGGTCCAACTTAGGCTATCAAGTAATGAGGCTCTGAGAGAGAACACTCATGACTGCCCCCTGGAATGAAAGTTCTACAAAAATACCAAATGTGATTATTACTACTGTATTCGCTACAATGCTAACATAACAAATTTACCATGACAGTGTTTCTTAATAAGCAGAATATGGTCAAATCTATCTGCTTCCTTTTATTCACTCAGGGAGACATTTGGAGATAAGTTGGAAATTCCTTTACACTTCTTAGAGCAGCATCAAACTGCATCATTTTAGAGTTAACAAGTATGAGGACCAAAAAAAAAAAAAATAGCCTTATCTAGTGACAGTGAACAGTGGGAAAGGTGGAGGAGTAAGGGAAATAGAGGGAGGTTGAATAACAGGCACCAAAACACACTTATGTAGAAGGACTAAGTTCTACTGCTGTACAACACAGCAGGGTAGCTATGTAGTTCACAGTAACCTATTACATATTTTGTGATGAATAGGAGAGAGGGGCATGAAGGCACAAAAGAATGGAGTAATAATGGGGCGAGGGAGTTGACTGCTTTGGTTTGATCAGGACATATTGTATACATCTGTTGAAGTGTCACACTGCCTCCCACAGATACGTACAGCTTTTAAGCATCAATGAAGAAAAAATTAAATAGAAGTTTAAGGGGATGGAAATGCTAACTACTAACCTGATTTGACCATCACTTAATGAATACATATATGGAATGATCACACTGTACCCATAAATCTGTACAATCAAAACAATAAAACAGCCTATTACTTGGATCTTAATTCTTTTAAAAGGGCACTAAAAGCACCTAGTCTCTCTCTCTCTTTCCGCAACCCACAGTGAACCCCACGCATTCACTGTGATGGTAAGTAAAGTGCATCTCAAATTTGATTAGTTATCCACCAGAGAGAGAGGTTTGGTAAAGAAAAAAGTGCAGGGGGGGTTTTCTTCCAGGAAATTTTCCATTTGGAAGTAGATATTTTAAAGGATAACTGTGCCTTTTTCTTCTCTTTCCCAACTTTTAATCTAAGTAATTTAACATTTAAGTAATATAAATCAAAGGAAAGAAAAGTTTGCCCACAAAACATAGCAGTGACTCGTCATTACCATAAAAGATTATGACTAATGCTAAGTATTTGAAAAGACTTGGAAGTTAAGAGTTTGTGACAAACTTTTATGTAACTGGCGGGAGGATGTACATGAAAGGCATTGCTTGCTTGGAACTGCAGAGGTCCCAGGATTCTTTCCAGAGTGTAGATTGTGACTACATTGCTATGGTATGGCTCTGAGAGTTTCGTGGGCTTTTTTAGTTCACACTGTTCATCTCACCTGTTTAACATTGCTGAGCTGAGTCTATGTGCATGTATAGAAGGCCTTTACCAACTGCAGCTATATTATTGAGTTCGACCTAAAACATTACCGTGTCTTGTCAGAAAAGTACCTGAAGTAATCACAAATCAATCCCATTTTAAAAAATAGTATCGATGATTGTATTATTAAACCCCATGGACAAAGAAAGCTTGGCTCATTGATTAGCTCAGATTTTTACAAACAAATCACATGACTTATGCCCAGTAATAACAGAAAAGTTCTCTTTTGCTCTGATGCTGTAGTTCTACAAGATCCTCAAAGTAATTATATTATCCCACAAAACTAACTCTTGAAGGTTATTAAATATCTTGAAAATGCCACAATATGTTCAAGAATAAAACCACAGGGGATGAAAATAGACTAAGTGGATGAAAACAGCATCTCGTGGTTGCCACTTATGATGATTAGACACACAGAAACACTTGGGTGAGAAAGAAACTGGAATGACATGGTTTTCAAACATAGAGCACAGAGGAAACATCACCCACTCTCCCAGCCGGGAGAGTCAAGGAAAGCTTCTATTGGACTGACAGAAGTTTCTGACTTGTAAAATTGGAACGGATTTCAAAATGATTTTGAAAGACAGCTGCACGGTCCAGTAAACTTGCTGAGCCAAAGAAATGATTGTGATTCCTGAATCAAATATAACTTCTCTCAACCAATGAAGTTGGGGTTATTTTTTATTCAATTGGTTGACTTCCATACAATGTGTGTGTTTCTCATAGAACAATGTCAGTCCTTCACATTTTAAAACCCATTTCATTTCAACACTCTATTTCAGATGTGTAAGTATGGCTTGACAGACTGTGAAACAAATATTACTTTAATAAATCTGTTCTCCAGCAGCTTTTCAAATACTTGTAGAATTGATTGGGTTTTGATATTGACTGTGGACCATAATTAAGCATGACTTCAAGATCTGTTGATGCTGTTCTAACTAAAGTTTAACAAATATCAAAGAGGTTTTGGGCAGTGAATATTTGTTCT
Organism: Lepus europaeus; assembly: GCF_033115175.1. NCBI lineage: Eukaryota > Metazoa > Chordata > Mammalia > Lagomorpha > Leporidae > Lepus > Lepus europaeus. The sequence continues at coordinate 83,549,916 of NC_084836.1, forward strand.
TGACCCCAGTGCTGATGAGGCAGTTTTAGTTTTATTATTTCATTCCAGCTTTGAGTCTTTAAATTATTTTAGCTATCAAAAATTTTCCAGACACATAATTTTTGTTTTGGTAGTTGTACTATGACGATGAATGTGGTCACAAACATGCAGTAATGTTGCACCTTAGAATTTCTTTTTTTAAAAATTTATTTGACAGGTAGAATTATAGACAGTGAGAGAGAGACAGAGAGAAAGGTCTTCCTGCCATTGGTTCACTCCCAAATGGCTGCCACAGCTGGCACTGCGCCTATCCGAAGCCAGGAGCCAGGTGCTTCTTCCTGGTCTCCCATTTGGGTGCAGGGCCCAAGCACTTGGGCCATCCTCCACTGCCCCCCCACCCCCCAGGCCACAGCAGAGAACTGGACTGGAAGAGGAGCAACCGGGACTAGAACCCAGTGTCCATATGGGATGACTGCACCACAGGTGGAAGATTAACCAAGTGAGCCACGGGGCTGGCCCCCGGACCTTAGAATTTTGAAACTGATTTTCCATTAAGACTTGGAAGTAATGACATGCTAATTGGTTCCCTTTACCACAATTAAGAATGTACCTAACAGAGGAGGTTTTATGCCTTTTCCCAATGGATGCACATTTTAGAATAAGGATAAAAACGTGAGATAGATAGGAAGAACAATACTGTTTCATGGATTAAAATCCTAAGGAAAAATTATTAATCATCCATTCAATGACAGTTATTTATTGAGCATTTACTAAGTACTCACTACTGCACCACGCAATGAACGCAGAGAAATAAATAAGACACAATTTTTGCTTTTTAGCATATAACTGATGACACTCAAAAGTTTGCTAATCTTTAACAAAGTGAATTGTAAAGAGAATACCTTTCAGTCTACACCAGAATCTATTTTCTTACCTATTTCCTAAATACTGATGAAAAAGAATGAGCACATTAAAATAGCATTTTATGGTCCATTTCTAGTTTTTTCTTATTTCCCTAAATATAAAATTTAAGTGCTAAGTGAAAGACAAACATTATTGAAATTTTTGTTCTGAAGTCAAAACAAAACAAACTACTTTGGTTCTCTTTTTCTTTGTTTCTTGGGGTTGGTGGCAGACCTTGGCAGTTTCTTTGGCTAGAAAGCTACTAGGTAGGTCCAGCTCTGAGTGCCTGTGGGAGCTCAGAGCATCCTACGTTAAATGCATGCTGCCTTGGATTTTGTATTCCTCTTCACAAACTCATGGACAGCAATTAAGAGAGGCCAGAAAGTAGGGCAGACGGGAAGAAGGAAGCTGAGGCCAAAAGCACAGCTGAGGTTGGCAAGTCAAGGAGAAAACAAGCTTCCGAGAATGATGAAACAACTTGCCCTTCAACTCTTGGTGCATAAAGCATAATTTGCAGCAAATATATAATAGTTACAAATCTAGATCAGGAATTCCTCTGGGTACTTGGCCCTTCCTCTTTCCTTTCTGTACTTTTATTGACTTTTTTCAATCTGTTTGAATGGCATATCTCACACTTAGGCATGTTTCCCCCTTGTTTAATATCTGTACATCCACAGGGAAGAATTCTTATATTACTGCTCTTGAACTGTTTATTGTCAATGATTTTTGTCACCGCTGTAGATTGCTGTTAGCAGTTGCCCAAATGAGTCAACCACAAGAACATCGTGAAGGGAACTCAAGCCTTAATCTAATATTTTTAATGAGGCAGTCATGACTTTTTGCAAAGAATTATGAGATACTGGTGCTTTATTTCTTTCCTGGAATGAGTATTACTGACAATCTCCATGACATTTAATCTTGATTGAGAAGACAGAGACAAAATACAGGGGACTTAAGATATTAGTTTCCCTGCTATCTTCTGTCAGCTTTCACGGGCAGTTACCTCTACCTGGTAGAGCTAATTGGCTACGAAGACACTTACAGTGGGTAACACAGTAAGGGCAGATGCCTCTCTTAGCTACAGTAGGTAACATTTTGAGATGAAAAGACAAGTGATTAGAATCACCAGTCCTTGATCTTTTTTACCCGACCCCACCCTATTTTTTCTCATCTTTTGAAAACATCACTCTATGCTTCAAGGATCAGCATTTTAGAGATCATGTCAAGAAGTGCTACAGTGAGAAAAACCTTAGCCTAGTGGTTTGAAATGCATTTGGATTTTGTATTCCAAAATCCTAATGGCTCTCTCTAGCCCAAACTGCAGCTTTTTAATTTTATTTTTTACTGTTTTTTATTTTTACTGTTCTTCAATTTTCCTTTCTAGACTAAGCCTATTAAGTTTCCCTTTCCTTCTGTTCCTTGTTCCTTCTATGTGCTTCTTTTTGAGTGGTATTGAGGCAATGCCTTTAGTCATGGAAGAAGAAAAATCAGTGGAACTTTAAATAAAATGAAATAAATAAACTTTTATCATATAAATAAATTAATTTTCCTTTAAATCAGAGGAAAATAGTTGGTTATAAGAAAGCAAGATCATGAGGCAGGTTGCAGTGTAGGGGCGACCAGTGTCATAGTGCACCAGAATGGTCTTTGTCTACTGATGTCCATCCTTGACTCACAGATGAGATAGACCAGACCCATCTGGTTGCCCAGGGTATTCTCAGGCAATGAATTTGTACAACCAGCAGCAAGGCTGCTATCACCCTTAGGTAGTGGTGCCAGTTTCTACTTCAGACCCTTGAAGAAGGCTTGGCAATGGCTAGCAGCACAGGCAACCTGGCTCTTCCTGTAAAAGCAAAGGTAAAGTGGTTGCTTAGAGTAGGAATTCCACTACAGGGAAAGTGGGAACTCTTGGATTGAGAAGTTAAAGAAAAAATTGCCTGTGGCCGGTCAGTTGGTGATCTGCTGGGGAGCCCGTGTCATTTGCATTCCTAATTAAAGCTCAAATTAAACCCAGGGAGATGTTCACATGAATAGCTTTGCAAGAACAAGTTTATGGATTCCATTTTCTCAAAAGAGTTTCATGTGCAAATCCCTAATTCAAATACCTGATCCACTTGTCATCAGTTCTTCCCCAAAAGGGCTGGGAAGAGATGCATAGAGAGTAATGCATAGAGAGAAACTTGTCTAGGTTGGCACTATCCCTCCTAGCGAGACTCATGAGAGCAATCAGAATCTAACCAACAGGATGAATGCACAGGTATGTGGGGGTGGTGGCAGGTTGGATGAGGCACGAGTCACTGATGATCAAAGTGTTCTGAAAAGCAGGGAGCAGCAACACTGGAAGAGTTGCTGCCTTGCGGCTAAGATGACATGTGGCACTGGAGGAAGTTGCAGTAAGGGGAGGAGGAAATGGGACTTGAAGTCCACCAGTAAGAAAAAAATTGGAGATAAAAAATAGAGTTCATGAGTATCAAGAAGACAGCTGAGGCGTGGGGGTAAATTTGATCAGTGTAAGAAAACAGACTGAGAAAAAGGTTGAGCTGCTCCCATGCCCACATCCACACAGGGATTCAGAGAAGTCTACTGCCTGCTGTGAACTGATCACTTACTGGCCCATTCACTTTCCCATTCACAATATGGGGCAAGGACAACCTCCTCAGAGCATGTGGATTCACCAGTATAAACCTTCCACACAATGACTCATTCAACTGCTTGGTATCTTCCCCTCCATCACGAGGCAAAACATGTTCCCAGGCAAACTGAAGTCCTCACACAACTACAACCAGGAAAGATGTTACCCTGTTTCTTCCTCCCCAAGCCCTACAAAGAGAACTCAGATTATTTATTAAGACAGTCCATGGGGCCCTCTGCAAAAAGGATACACATGGCCTATGAAAGTGCATCAAATGCCTTTACTTCAAAATCCCCTGCCTATTACCTGTATACCCCCTCAGTTGTGGCAGTAGACTGGGAGGTAGGTTTCTAGGAAAAACTCACCCTGGGGTCTCTTTCCAGCTGTTGCTTGTGGTGTAGGCTGCGTCTTCTTTTGGCCTTTGCAAGGCCATTGTGATAGAAGTGGTACAGGCCATCAGTGAAGGGGAGCTGTGGAGAGGTGAACAGACACAAGGCATGATTAGTTTCTGCGGTTTGACTAGTTACAAGGACAACTAAGCTGGGCTGCTTGCAAACATGGTACAGGAGTAGGGTGTTTAGGAAAAAGCCATCGGCAAACCTCGTCATACTTGGCCCTCTGTTTCTCTGTCAGAGTACTCCCGCTCTTCATGCTTGCTTATGTGGTTCTCATTCCCTTCATTCTCATCAATACAGTAGAGTATTTCTACTCTCTGTATCATTTGATTACTGCAGAATTATGCTGCTACCTACTCCTGTCTTAGAAGCTGGATTGTTTATCCTTTGTCTTTAGATTATTCTGAGATCCCTTGGTGCATATTATCAGGCTGGGCACAGTGTAACTACCTAAAATCTAGTTAAGTACTGTTGTATGATAGGCCAGGGTTCTCTCTGTCTTCCTATCCCGAGGTCCCTTGGAGCCAGAGAAACCATAATAATGAGACTTTATCAATAGCACAGGGATTGCAAGAATCTTGGAGAACAAAGGCGGATTTGCATTTGTCTTATGATTCTAGGTAACTTGTTGGGAAGAACCTTGATGTGGCAATTGGGAGATGGGTATGATGCTGTGAACAATCATTGCTCAGTTCCTGAGGCAGCTATACCAGCAGGGGCCAAGAAGAAGCTGGCCAAACAACCCTCAGGAAATACCTAGAGAAAGAGATGTCCACAGAGGGCTTTAAAAAGCACAAATATGCTTCTAGAGGCTTAGAAGGCTACACATTCATGCAGAGCTGTACACACAGTCAGGAAATGTCTAAGAAGACTGTAGATGCTCACCTCTGGCTGATCGTTAGGTTTTGTGAAAACCAAGGCAAACTGCCTATCTTAGCAATGAAGACATGCCCCAACAGACAGACAAAACCCTTCAGCAGAGGGTAAAAATTCCATCGCTTTTCTTCAAAGAAATTTCTGTCCAAACACTAGGCAAGTACTAAGTTAATCAGGCAGAGGTTTAGGGGCATACTATCATAGATTGTACATGATTAACTTGGGAAAAATACTAAACAAGAAAACCAAGAAACCACAACAAAAACCTGTGGAGAGAGTGAATAAGATTTTCAGAGTTTCACATTGTTATGCAAAATGTATAGTTTTTGGAAAAAAAATATAAGGCATACAAAACAATAAGCCAAAATATGTGAAAGGAATCAATAAAAAGCCTTCTGAGGAAGCCCAGATGCTGGACTTACTACACAATGACTTTCCACCAGTATTAAAAATATTTTCAAAGAGCTAGAGGTTACTATGTCTAAAGAATTAAAAGAATGAATAATTAAACACAGAACAGCAATAAAGACATAAACCTTATTAAAAAGAACTAAAGAGATATTTTGGGGATGAAAAGTATAATAGCTGAAATTTTAATTTTTTTATATGCTTATGATTTTATAAACATTAAAATTATAAATACATAGAAATTATAAGTATATACTCTTTTTTTTAAAAAAAGAATTATTTGATTTATTTGAAAGACAGAGTTACAGAGAGAGGTGGAGACAGAGAGAGGTCTTCCATCTTGCTGGTTCACTCCCCAGATGGCTGCAACAGCCAGAGCTGTGCCAATCTGAAGCCAGGAGCCAGGAGCTTCTTCCAGGTCTCCCACGCCGGTGTGTGGGCCCAATGGGCCATCCTCTACTGCTTTCCGAGGCCACAGCAGACAGCTGGATGGGAACAGAAGTAGCCAGGACTTGAACTGGCACCCATATGGGACGCTGGCACTTCAGGCTAGGGCGTTAACCTACTGTACCACTGCACCACTGTGCTGGCCCCTAAGTATATATTCTTAAATTAGCCTAAGTACACATTTTTTTTTTTTTTTTTTTTTGGACAGGCAGAGTGGACAGTGAGTGAGAGAGAGAGACAGAGAGAAGGTCTTCCTTTTACCATTGGTTCACTCTCCAATGGCTGCTGCGGCCTGCGTGCTGCGGCCGGCACACCGCACTGATCCGAAGCCAGGAGCCAGGTACTTCTCCTGGTCTCCCATGGGGTGCAGGGCCCAAGCACTTGGGCCATCCTCCACTGCACTCCCGGGCCACAGCAGAGAGCTGGACTGGAAGAGGGGCAAACGGGACAGAATCTGGTTTCTCGACCGGGACTAGAACCCAATGTGCTGGCACCGCAAGGCGGAGGATTAGCCTATTGAGCCTCGGCGCCGGCCTAAGTACACATTCTTGACATAAATTAACAGTTCATTGCTCCACATTGTAAAATATGTGAAAGACACCACTGGAAGCAACAGAGTGGTATAATTCTTAAAGAGAAATCTGCTGAAACTCCTTGAGATATTCACATAATTCTTTTTTTTTTTAAACTTTTATTTAATGAATATAAATTTCCAAAGTACAGCTTATGGGTTACAATGGCTTCCCCCCTCCCATAACTTCCCTCCCACCTGCAACCCTCCCCTTTCCCGCTCCCTCTCCCCTTCCATTCACATCAAGATTCATTTTCAATTCTCTTTATATACAGAAGATCAGTTTAGTATATATTAAGTAAAGATTTCACCAGTTTGCCCCCACATAGCAACACAAAGTGAAAAAATACTGTTGGAGTACTAGTTATAGCATTAAATAAGAGTGTACAGCACATTAAAGACAGAGATCCTACATGATATATTTTTAAAAAATTAATTAGTTTTCTATGCAATTTCCAATTTAACACCAGGTTTTTTTTTTTCATTTTCAATTATCTTTATATACAGAAGATCGATTCAGTGTATACTAAGTAAAGATTTCATCAGTTTGCACCCACACAGAAACACAAAGTGTAAAAATACTGTTTTAGCATTAGTTATAGCATCACTTCACATTGGACAACACGTTAAGGACAGATCCCACATGAGATGTAAGTACACAGTGACTCCTGTTGTTGATTTAACAATTTGACACTCTTGTTTATGGCGTCAGTAATTGCCCTAGGCTCTAGTCATGAGTTGCCAAGGCTATGGAAGCCTTTAGGGTTCGCCGACTTTGATCTTATTCCAATAGGGTCATAGTCAAAGTGGAAGTTCTCTCCTCCCTTCAGAGAAAGGTACCTCCTCCTTTGATGGCCCCGTTCTTTCCACTGGGATCTCACTTGCTCAGATCTTTCATTTAGGTCTTCTTCTTCTTCTTTTTTTTTTTTTTTCCGGAGTGTCTTGGCTTTCCATGCCTAAAATAATCTCATGGGCTCTTCAGCCAGACTGAATCAGTCTGAAAGACTGAATTAAGTTTCTCGTGTTTACCTTAAAGTATAAATATTTATATTAAAGCACTGAGTTTAAAAAATAACTATCAGTGTGAAATGTGGGGTAACTCCCTTCCGTGATATCCTCTGGGTGAGAGTTCCTCCTTCCACAGGAAGAAAACTTGTGTTTTAGAACTTTTTATTCCATATATTTTATTAAGAAGCCAAATTACTTCATGTATCTTAGAAATGGAATTCTAAACTCAACTGAATAGGCTCAAAAACAAAAATCATTAGTTGGGGCTGGCACCATGGTGCAGATTAATCCTCTGCCTGCAGGGCTGGCATCTCATATGGGCGCCGGTTCTAGTCCCGGCTGCTCCTTTTCCCATCCAGCTCTCTGCTATGGCCTGGGAAAGCAGTAGAGGATGGCCCAAGTCCTTCGGCCCCTGCTTCCACGTGGGAGACCCGGAAGAAGCAACTGGCTCCTGGCTTTGGATCAGCACAGCTCCAGCCGTTGCAGCCATTTGGGGAGTGAACCAGCAGATGGAAGACCCTTCTTTCTGTCTCTCCCTCCCTCTCTTCCTAACTGTAATTCTACCTCTCAAATAAATAAATAAAATCTTAAAAAAATGATTAGTTAAAATGTACTTAGCTTAGAAATTATAAAAGGAGAAGGCACTGATAAAATACATTCTATACAGAACACACTTACAAACACACATTGTTTTGATGATAAAAATGTACTTACAGAATTTTATTGTCAGCATAACAATAAATTATTATCTGGTATGGGAGGGATGAGATTATTCAGCCTTCTCATTGACTGAGTTGAATGTAAGGAGAAATGTACTATAAGGATACTTTTTGCTAATAAGCTGGGTCAGGCAATCTGACCCAAAAGTGTTTAGGAGACAACCTGAGATTTTAAAATACAGAAGTAATCTAAAGTGGAGTTTCTGAAACCAACTGGCATTGAAATATTAGAGTATAAATATTAATCATTCTAAAATGGACATCAGCCACTGTTAGGATATTAAAATATTCGAGAAGTGAAAATATTCAGGAAGTAAGACTTCCCGACTACACTGGGGGGAAGGCTTTGAATAAATGTGAATACTCACTGAGAATTAAAAAACAAGTGAGGGTGTGGGGAACAGTAATTCTTCAACATGCAGCTCAGGACCGGGGAGCCAAGTATTTTCTCCGCAGGCCGCCCAGCGCATTTTAGGAAAACAAAACGTGGTCACTTAAGGGAGCCGGGACCCCTCGTTTCTCCGGGGGCCTCTCACCTGCGCGGGCTTCCTTTCTGCGGACTGCAGCGCGCCATCAGCCCTCCGCTGAGAGAAGCAAAGGAACGCGGCCCGGGACAGCACAGAGTCCAGTGCAGGCCGCCCTCCAAAGCTGGCCGGCTCTGCGAGGGGCCGGCACGTCCGGCCAGCCTGAAGTGTATTCCAGAACTCCTGGTTTGAGGCCCAGACATCCGTCACCATGGCCTCGGAGAACGCTCACACCGGCGGGGAAGGCCGAAAAGGCCACGGGTCCACCGAACATCTCCTCGCACAGCACCTGGGCCGGGATGGAGCGCGACGCCGGGCCCAGCAGCGCGCGTTCCAGCAGGCGCAGCCGCACACGGTTGACGTTGGCGGGGAAGGACACGGTCACCGCGCAGCCGCAGAGGCAGCGTGGGCCCGCGGGCGCCATTAAGCAATGAACACGTATGTAGTAGCAGTCTCAGAAGGAGAGAAGAAAGGAGAATAATTCTGAAGAAATAATGGTGGCAATCTCCCCTAATTTTGTGAAATGCATTGTTAATATTTGTGTCCAAGAAGCTGAGAAAGCTCAAGGGGAATTAAACTCAGAGATCTACATCTAGACACAGCAAACTGTCAAAAGGCAAAGTCAAACAGAATCTTGAAAGCAGCAAAAGAAAATGTAGGTGAGCTAGTCAGTGAGATTACACCTGACTTTGTAATTATTTCTCACCAGAAGCCCCTGAAGTCCAGGGATTGCATAATAGAAGTGCAAACGGCAAGGCAGTCAACCAAGAATTCTCTCTTTGGCCCAATAAGAGGAAAAACAAAGACTGAGAGAACTGGGACAATTCATTACAAGCAGACCTATCAAACAGGAAGTACTAACTTCACTCTGAAATAAAAGGAATAAAATGTGAATCCAAGTGAAGAAAGTGTACTAGTAAAGTGAAAGTTAAAGGTGAGTGTACCAGCAGACTCACAGAATGGCAGATGTCCTAAACAACACTCTGGCCTCAGAATCAGCCCTTAAGGCTGAAGAGCCCATGAGAGTAGTTTAGGCATGGAAAGCCAAGACACTCTGGGAAAAAAAAAAAAAAAAAAACCTAAATGAAAGATCTCTGTGAGTGAGATCCCAGTGGAACGAACGGGCCATCAAAGAAGGAGGTACCTTTCTCTGAAGGGAGGAGGGAACTTTCACTTTGACTATGACCTTGTCTAAATAAGGTAAGAGTCGGCAAACTCAAAAGGCTTCCATAGCCTTGGAAACTCACGACAAGAGCCTAGGGTGATTACTGACGCCATAAACAAGAGTGTCAATTGTTAAGTCAACAACAGGAGTCACTGTGCACTTACTCCTCATGTAGGATCTCTGTCCTTAATGTGTTCTCCAATGTGAATTAATGCTATAACTAGTACTCAAACAGTATTTTTACACTTTGTGTTTCTGTGTGGGTGCAAACTGATGAAATCTTTACTTAATATATACTAAATTGATCTTCTGTATATAAAGATAATTGAAAATGAATCTTGATGTGAATGGAATGGGAGGGTTGCAGGTGGGAGGGAAGTTATGGGGGGGAAAAGCCACTGTAATCCAAAAGCTGTACCTTGGAAATTTATATTTATTAAATAAAAGTTAAAAAAAGGTAAGTGTACAAGAAGTAAAAATGTGCTTTTATCACAATAGCTTTGTTTTACTTAAAAGACAATTGCATAAAACAATAATTATAAAATTGTGTTTATAGGCTGAAGGTATAAAGATCTAGTTTGAATAACAGCAGTAGTACATAAGAGGGGGAGAGGAAGAGAGCTAGCTATACTGAAGAAATTTTTTGAGTACTGTTGAAAGTAAATTGATATTAATCTAAACTAGATTATTTAAGATGCTAATTTTCGTTCCCAGAACAACCAAAAAGAAAATGGTTTACATAATAATAAAATAAACAAGGGAATTAAGACTGCACACTAGACAATATTTAATACAAGCAGACAATTATAGAATAAAAATTATATATTACATAAAATTATTATATAATAAAATTTTAATCAAATGGCAAAATGACAAGTATAGATTTTATCTAGTCAGTATTAATTTAAGTGTAAATGAATTGCAACCTCTAATCAAAAGCAGAATGGATAAAAAGACAACACCGTAATTCAGCTGTATGCTATCCACATTGACGTATTTTAGATTTAAATGAACAAATAGCTTGAAAATAAATGGAGGAAGATATATGAATCAAACAGTAACCAAATGAGAGTGGCTATCCAAATATTAGATTAAACTGTTTGTAAGAGAAAAAATTTTTACTGTAGACAAGGAATGACATTTTATGATGATGATAGTATTACTCCATCAAAAAGACATAAAAATTAAAACACATTTGCACCTAAAAATAATGCTCTCAAATATATGAGGAAAAAAACCTGACAGAAATAGAAAAATAGACAACTTGTCAACCATAGTCAACGACTCTGATTGTCCACTTTGAATAGCGGTAGAAGTAGGTAGAAGGTCAAAGAAAGGGTTGGCCTTATGGTGTTCCAGCCATTGCAGCCATTTGGATACTGAACTAGCAGACGCAGGACCTCTCTCTCTCTGCCTCTGCCTCTCTGTAACTCTGCCTTTCAAATAAATAAATAAATAAATCTTTACAAAAAATAAAACACAGAATACCATAACTTATGAGGTATAGTTAAAGTGGTTATTAGAAAGAAAGTCATAGTTGTAAAATGCCCATTTAAAAAAGGAGAAAAATCTAAAATCAATAACCTGACTTTGCACCTTATGCAGCTAGAAAAAGAAAACTAAATCCAAAGCAAGGGGCCAGCGCCCTGGCACAGTAGGTTAATTCTCCACCTGTGGCACCGGCATCCCTTGTGGGCACTGGTTCTGGGCTCCACTTCCAGTCCAGCTCTCTGCTGTGGCCTGGGAAAGCAGCAGAAGATAGCCCTGGTCCTTGGGCCCCTGCACCCGCATGGAGACCAGGAAGAAGCACCTGGCTTCTGGCTTCGGATCAGCGCAGCTCCGGCTGTTGCGGCCATTTGGGGAGTGAACCAACGGAGGGAAGACCTCTCTCTCTGTCCTTCCCTCTCACTGTCTGTAACTGTAACTCTCAAAAATAAATAAATAAATAAAATCTTTAAAAAAAATCCAAAGCAAACAGAAGGAATGAAATTAGATAAATTAGAGTATTTAAGTTAAAATAAATAAATTTAGAAAGCAGAAAAATAATGGAGAAAATCAACAAAAACAGTCAGAAGCTATTTTTAGGAAAGTTCAACAAAAGTGGCATACTTCTAATAAGATTGACCAAGAAAAATAAGAGAGAAAACTCTGATAAATAAAATCAGTAATGAAAGAGAGGACTTCCATATCAACTTACAAGTATTTTAGGAAATATTATTTATTATTAATTTATTATATTGCTTATAATATTACATTATTATTTATTATTTTACTTTATATTTTAGGGCATGATATGAGTAAATATATGACAACACATTAAATAACCTTGGTGAAATAAAAAAATTCTTAGCAAGACATAAATTTCCAAAACTGACTCAAAATGTAATAGAAAACTTTAACAGACTTACAATAAATAATGAGTTTGAATCAGTAGTTTAAAAAAAATGTTCTACCAAATAGTGCCTAGACCTAGATAATTGCACTGGTAAATTCTATTACATGTTTAAAGAATTGAAAGAAATCATTCAGATACTCTTAAAAAACATGGAAGAGGAAGAAACACTTAATATATTCATTGAGGCCAATATTACCCTGATAGGAAAAATAGATATCACAAGAAAACTATAAAGTACTATCCCTTCTAAATGCACATCTAAAAATCCTCATCAAATACTAGCAAGCAAATCAGAAACATGTAAGAAGGATTATACACCTTGAACAAGTGGTATTTATCTGAGAAATGCAAGGTGGTTTTAACATCTGAAAATCCATAGTGTAGTAACCATGCCAATAAAATAAAGGACAGAAGTCACATGATCATTTCAATAAATGCATTAAAGTAATTGACAAAATCCAACACCATTTTGTGATAAGTATATTTTATAAATTAGGAAAGGAAGGAGACTGCCCCAGTATGATAAAGGTATATATGAAAACCCCAGCACTAACGTACTTTATTCCAGGTTTCAACCTGGCCCATCCCAGGCTGTTGTGGGCATTTGGGAGTGAACCAGGAGATAGAAGATATCTGTCTCTCCCTCTCTTGTCTGTTGCTGTGCATTTCAAATAAATAAAATTTTTAAAAGGTAAAAAAGAATTATTCATGATACTAAAAAAATTAGGACAGCACAAGGATCTACAAACTCATGAAAAGATAAATAAAACGCGATATGCTTATATACATGCCATGGGCTGTTACTTGTAAATAAAGAGGAATGAAGTAGTGACATGCACTACGACACAGGAGACTTAAAAACAATGCTGAATGAAAGAGGCCAGACAAAAAAAGGCCACATGCTATACCACTGCTCTTATATGAAGTGTTCAGAAGAGACAAATCTGTAGAGAAAGATACTAGATTTGTGGTTATCCAAGCCAGAAGGTGATAAGAATGATGAGTGATTGGTAATAGTACAGAATTTCTTTCGGGAGTGATGAAAATGTTCCATAGTGGTGCTGGTGTTGTGCAGTGGATTAAGCCACCACCTGCAATGCTAGTGGTTTGAGTCCTGGCTAATCTTCGGATCCAGCTCACTGCTAATACACCTATGAAGGCAGCACAATGTGGCCCGAGTACATGGGCCCCTGCCACCCAGTTGGGAGACCCAGATAGAATTCAAGGCTCCTGGTCTTGGCCTGGCCCTGCCGTAGTCCTGGCCATTGCAGCTATCTGGGGTGTGAACCAGCAGGTAGAAGAGCTCATTCTGTCTCTCCCTCTCTCTCTGCCACTCTGCCTTTCAAATAAATGAAATAAATCTTTAAATAAAAAATGAAAGTTTTCCATAGTTAGATTATGATAATATGCAATTTTGTGACTACTAATAAATTCTGAAAAATCATTGAATTGTATGTTTTTTTCTGGGTGAATTTTATGGTATGTGAATTTTACCTCAATAAAGCTGCTCTTTAAAAAATTTTATGGTGAATCATGTTGTAATTGTCTCTGTATGCACAGATGAGAGTTTTCCTTTAGGGTATACCCTAGGAATTTAATCACTGTGTTACACATTAAGAAATTTACCATTTGATACTTCCAAAAAGTTACCCTAGAAGTTGTGTGACTATATTCCAAGAACCACGAAAAAGTGAATAATCATAAAAATATCCATTTTCCTATAGTTTTAAAAAAATATTTATTATTTATTTATTTATTTATTTGAGAAGCAGAGTTACAGAGAGAGAGAGAGAGAGAGAGGTCTTCCATCCATTGGTTCATTCCTCAAATGGCTACAATGGCCGGAGCTGTGGTGATCTGAAGCCAGAAGCCAGGAGATTCTTCTGGGTTTCCAACGTGGGTGCAGGGACCCAAGCACTTGGGCCATCTTCTGCTGCCTTCCCAGACCATAGCAGAGAGCTGGATTGGAAAAGGAGCAGCTGGGACTAGAACCAGTGCCCAAATGGGATGCTGGCACTGCAGGTGTGGGCCTTACCCACTATGCCACAGCGATGGTCACATTTTCCTATGCTTTCAACAATACTAGATTGACATTTTATTTTTTGTTAACTGGGTAGACATAATATTTCATCTTATTTGGATTTCTTTAATTATTTTGAATATTTGAGTATTTTTTCACATGTTTGTCATTTTAATTTCTTCTCTTTGGATTGCCTTTTCTTTTTCTTGTGCATTTTCCTACTGTGTATTTTGCTATTCCTTGTCAAAAGTCTGAACTATGTTTAGTGCTGGAGAGACAAAGAAAACTATGACATGGTGTTAGCCTGAAAATCATCATAATTCACATGGGGAAGCAGATTTCATGTAGCAGCACATCAGTGGTACTCTGTGCCGGCACGGGTTAAGTTCTGAGTTGAGTTCTGAAGCCAGACTACCTTGCTCTAATTTGTGGCCCTTCTACTTAACAACTATATTATGTAATCATTTGGGGTCTCAGTTTCCTTACCTATACAATAGGGTGTCCCTTTTTCACATTCTTGTCATATGAGGTGAGGCCATACCTGAAAAATGGTTGCAGTGATGCCTGGATATAGTGAACACTCCATAGGTGTTAGCCGTATTTTTATCATCAGAGAACAATGTACAATGCCAGAGTTACTGTCAAGGTTCCATGGGAACCCAAAGGAAAGATGGTATCAGTCAGAGAAATACCTGGGGAACTAAGACTGTGAGAATGTTTTCCATTTATTAAAATTTATTTTAATTATTAAATTTATTAAAATGTATTCATCATTATATTTTATTAATTAATAAGTACATATTATATTTATATATAAATTCATTAAAATTTATAGTTTCCTAGTGTTTCGATTTTCAAGGGTGTGACTGTTGTGACAAAATAGCAGTAGTTCTTTGACATCCTTCATGTCAAGAACTGAGGTCCAGGACGCCAGCTCCTAGATCTGGGCAGTGTGCCCACTGGCATGAAAACAGTGTAGTGGAAGTGATGTTGGGTGACTCCTGAATCCAGGGCACAAGGGGCTGTGCAACTTCCGCCTTTTCCCCTGGAACACTTGCTGTTAAGAATCCTGACTTTGCACTTAAGAAGTCCATTTACCCTCTGGTTGCCATGCTGTGAGGAAGCCCAAGACACACTGGGAGACATGAGCAGTGCTTTGGCTGACAGTCCTGACAGAGCACTGCCCTCAAGTCATCCCTTTCAAGTGCTCAGTACATAAATGAAGAAGTTTCCAGATTATTCCAGATTCCAGCCTTTCCAGTCATGCTTTAGCTGCTGTCTCCTCAATTGAGTTCCAAGACATCATGGATCATTGACAAGCCATTCCAACTGTGGCCTGTCTGAATTTCTCATCTCTAAAATTCTAAAGCATAAAAACAGTCGTTTTATGCTGGGTTGATTCATTACTCAGCAATGTATAACAAAGAAGAAATAGCTAAATGAAAAAAAAAAAAAGCTTTATTCTCCCAGCTTTCACAGATGTACTAGCTTGAAACTCTACAAAGATATGACTTCTGTTTGTCGACTTGTGACACCAGCCTGGGTCAGCTAAAATACAGGCACTCCAGGGACATCCCTGGCACAGAGGCAAGGACCTGGGGTCAGATCAGCAGACACAGGGAGAACTTCTGAGGCACAGGCAACTTAGCTAGGGGACTGATGGGTGAATGAAAATCTTTTAGAATACTGCAGTTTTTGTGATTTAGTTCCTGTTCATTAAAAACCAAATTCTCTGGAGAAAATTTAACATAAATATTTTATGTGCATTTTCCAGGCTCAGTGGTTCTTGAATGTTTTCTCTGCTTAACCCCACTGATGCACTTAGGGTAACATTAAGATTTGATAAAAGAAGAAAAAGTGGAGAGAGAGAAAGAAAATATAGATGAGCTGCATTCTGGTCTCCAAAGACTTGTGTCAGGTGGTGTAGAGGACACTATAAATCCAAGAAATTTAATACTAGGAAAGAACTTCGGGCTGTTAAATGCCAGAGAGCCCTGGAGGGACATATTTTATCATTATTCTGGCTTCGTTTTACTGATATTTTTACACATTAAATTTGAATGGAGGCAAAGGGAAAACCTTTCCTTAGAGTGGAGTTCCAATTAATAAATAGAGAAGTGGCCGGCGCCATGGCTCACTAGGCTAATCCTCTGCCTGCGGTGCCGGCACCCTGGATTCTAGTCCCGGTTGGGGCACCGGTTCTGTCCCAGTTGCTCCTCTTCCAGTCCAGCTCTCTGCTGTGGCCCAGGAAGGCAGTGGAGGATGGCCCAAGTGCTTGGGCCCTGCACTTACTTAAGCACCTGGCTCCTGGCTTCGGATTGGTGCAGCGGCAATTTGGGGGGTGAGCCATTGGAAAAGGAAGACCTTTCTCTCTGTCTCTCTCTCTTACTGTCTAACTCTGCCTGTCCAAAAAAAAAAAAAAATATAGAGAGAGAAGTAAGGATGGGGGCCAGCACTGTGGCATAGCAGGTAAAGCCGCCACCTGCAGTGCCAGCATCCCATATGGGCACCAGTTCAAGTCCCAGCTGCTCTACTTCTGATCCAGCTCTCTGCCATGGCCTGGGAAGGCAGGGGAGGATGGCCCAAGTCCTTGGGCCCCTGCACCTGCCTAGGAGACCTGGAAGAAGCTTTTGGCTCCTGGCTTAGGATCGGCACAGCTCTGGTCATTGTGGCCAATTGGGGAGTGAGCCAGCAAGCCAGCAGATGGAAGACCTCTCTTTCTCTGCCTCTCCTTCTCTCTCTCTATAACTTTTTCAAATAAATAAACAAATCTTTTTTAAAAGAAGTAAGGATGAAAATTGATTATATTCATTTAAGCATATAGTAATTGTGGCCAGCAAGCATTGCCAGTGGATGCTAATATGAAGGGAAATTTTATCTGTACGGGGATAACCTGGCACACCTTAACCAAATGATCCTAGTTAACCTCACCAGTCCAAAGCAACACTTAGGTGGTTTTCTTGCCAAACATGTATAACATGTGTTGATTCAAGTGGAAACATCAAGTAAACTGTTAACTTTCCAGTGCTCATATGTCATCGTGTTCGTAACAGAGAGAAAAGAACTGCAGAACTTTTCCAAACTGGAGGAAACTAAGAAGACATGATAATTAAATGCATGTAACACTTACCCTGGACTGGACCCTAGATCAAAAAGAAAATGACATTGTTGAGACAACTGGAACAACTTTAATAAGGTCTGTAGATGAATTAATAGCCTTATATCTATGTTTGTTTCCTGGCTTTGGTAATTGTACTATGTTTCTATAATAAATTAACTTTGGGGAGGCTGGATAAAGGGCATATGAGAACTCTGTGTGCTATTTTTCAAGCATTTTATTGTGATGAAATATTTATATTTTCAACTTTTACATTTTAATCATCTTTAAGTGTACAATTCAATGGAATTAAGTACATTCATGTGGTACAGCACCATCATTCATTACTAGAACTTTTTCATCATCCCAAATGGAAATTCTTCACCTATCAAGTACTGCTCATTCTTTTCTCCAGCCAGCCTCTGGCAGCCACTTTACTTTCTGACTCTGAATTTCTCTACTCCAGAAGCCTCATGTAGGTGGAATCATACAGTATTCGACTTTTTTTTTTTTTTTGTCCAGCTTGTTTCACTTAGGTATAATGTACTCAGGTTTCATGCATGCTATGGCAAGTACCAGAATTTCCTTCCTTTTTAAGATGGACTTAAAATTAACTCCATTTTATGTATAGACCACAGTCTGTCTGTCTTTTTGTCACTTGGTGGAGACTTGTGTTGCTTTTACCTTTTTAAAACTTTTTAATATTTTATTTTTTATTATTATTTTGAGAGAAAAGACACACACACATGTACACAGAGACCTGTATACACAAACACACACACAGAGAGAGAGAGAGAGTGCATGCAAGAGAGAGTGCTCCTGAGGCCAGCGCCATGGCATAACAGGTAAAGCTGATGTCTGCAGTGCTGGCACCCATATGGCTGCCGGTTCAAGTCCCAGCAGCTCCACTTCCAATCCAGCAGCAGAAGACTGCCAAATCCTTGGGCCCTTGTAACCATGTGGGAGACTCACAAGATGCTTCTGGCACCTGGCTTCTGATCAGCCCAGCTTCGGGTTGTTGCGGTCATTTGGGGAGTGAACCAGTGAATGGAAGACCTCTCTCTCTCTGTGTTTCTGCCTCTCTGTAACTCTGTCTTTCAAATAAATAAATCTGAGAGTGAGAGTGGGAGAGAGAGAGAGAGAGAAAGCTCCTATCTGCTGGTTTACTCCCTAAATGCCAAGTGGCTGGGTCTGAGCCAGGCCTAAACCAGACTGCTGCTATAACATAATCCAGGTCACTTGAGCCATGACCACTGCCTCCTAAGGTCTGCATTAGCAGGAATCTGGAGTTGGGAGCCCAAGATACGGGTTGTGGGCATCTTAACCAGTAGGTCAAATGCCCATCCCTCCTTTTCTAAAAATATTTTGTTTTATTTCTTAGTACCATCTACCTTTTGGCTATTGTGCATAATGTTTCTATGGGTATGGTATATCTGTGAGTTCTTTTTGTAACATTTTAAAAGTGTAAGACCACTTCCAAGTTTCAAGCTAAAAATGTAAAAACACTTTAAAAATTTAAATTTGAATGTCAGCCGGTGCTGTGGCTCAATAGGCTAATCCTCCGCCTGCGGTGCTGGCACCCCGGGTTCTAGTCCTGGTTGCTCCTCTTCCAGGCCAGCTCTCTGCTGTGGCCCGGGAGTGCTGCACCCCATGGGAGACCAGGAGAAGCACCTGGCTCCTGCCTTTGGATCAGCACGGTGCTCCGGCCGCAGCGCGCCGGCTGTGGTGGCCACTGGAGGGTGAACCAACGGCAAAGGAAGACCTTTCTCTCTGTCTCTC
Source organism: Lepus europaeus (assembly GCF_033115175.1). NCBI lineage: Eukaryota > Metazoa > Chordata > Mammalia > Lagomorpha > Leporidae > Lepus > Lepus europaeus. Next base: position 83,568,834 of record NC_084836.1, read on the forward strand.
TCTCTCCCTGTCCACTCCGCCTGTCAAAAAATTTAAAAAAAAAATTGAATGTCTTTAGGAGGGTCTTATATGTTAGTTTCAAATCACAGGTCCCACCTCTTGTGATAATCACACACTGAGGTTACTTTCCGAATTGCACCCTCTGGCAAGTAACTGAGGTTACTTCCTGGGGCAACTGACTTGCACCCTCTGGCCCAGTCTAACTGCTTTGCTTTACAGAAAACGACAGTGATTGAAGGAGGAGCCAGGCTGAAATCCTAGGTCTCCTAAGTATACGTCCAGCAGCCTTCCCACCACACCGCTTCCATTGAGACCCACACTATGTCTCATCCTCTTTGTAATCATGAGATCTTAGGCTAGAATCTCTGAGATGAATTGGACACAAGGACAGCCAGGCTGATGAATTGTAATCTCTGAAATGAATTGGACACAAGGACAGCCAGGCTCCATTACTGTGACCTGAGGATCCCGGATCCTGGATTCTTTGGCAAGAGGAGCTGTGTTGGTTGTAGAAGACAATGAAGCTCACTGGTTTTGTGGAGGTAAAACTGGGAACTCTGACCAACTAATTTTGGGGCCAGATCACAGGTCTCATAAAAGTCTTGGTTATTTTTCTGGGTCCTTCTTGCCTCTTATCTTTGGAGTGCAGACCAGAGATCTACTATCCTCTGAGCATCTGAAAAGCAGCTACTGGAGAACATTGTGCAAACTTGAGCTTCACTGCATGGAGGAAAAGACAGAGGCTGTGTGACTCTTAGAAATGCAGAGTCCTTGCTGGCCACATAGATGAAATGCTGATTGAGGCATTCCTCCGTTTCTGCTGCTCAACTTACAAATAGCAAAGACCCAAACACTCACCTGAGTGTCCCAGTAAGAAAACTCTCATATCATGGGGAATTAGTGTATTTTCGAATGTTTTCTTCATACACACCTACACACACATCCTTCTCTTAAGCCAAAATATGTACAGATAAATGTGCAAAAGAAGTGAAAGAAGAATTCACAGCAAATTGTCAGCTTGAGGGTTTGGGCTGGGTGACAATATAACACTGTTAACTCAGGCTTGCAACATGTTTAGAAATTCCTATTATGCCACACACACACACACACACACACAAAACCGTTATGAAGCCCAGCAACACTTCTCATTGTCTTCCTCCCTTCCTTCTTGCTCCCTTTCCCCAGTGCTCCAAGGTAAAAAGCACTTCTCTAAACCTATGCACTCCCTCTCCCCTGCAGTAGGGAGCCCCAGAGAACTGACAACCAATAATGAACAGATCGAAAGGCATGTTGGGTTCTCCTGGAGCCCATTGCCTGCCTGCCTGCCTGGCTGCCTGCCTGCCTTTATACTGGGCAATTCACACATGCTCCAGAGGGAATGTGGCCACGGCCCCCAGCCCAATGCTGTGTCTGTGCACTTGCTTGTTCTCAGGAGAGTTCACTGCTTATTTCAGATTCCCAAGTGGACTCAGAGCACTCCTTCCCACCCCCAAAGCAGTGAAATCTCCCTGAATCACCCCCATCATTTGTCCTTTGGGTGATACCTTTGCATTTGCCCATAGTGCTGGTTTTCATCTCTCTCCTCCCATCAGTCTTAGCTGGGAAACTGTTCTAGTAGAATTTTGGACATCACCCACATGTGAAGAGTTTTCTATTTTTATTCCAAGAGGAGCTGCTGTCAAGAGATTTAAGGAATAAAAACTGGGAGATGAAATGATTAATCAAGAGTCGAAAGCTGCCTCAGCTGAGTAGTGCTCTCAGTTTCATTTGGGGCCTGCATCCCACAGGCAGGGATGGGTTCTGCATTGTCTTGATGTTTCCTGGAGGCCTTTCTTGCTTTTTTTTCCTGCAGTGTTGTGGGCAGGGAAAGGCTCACTGCAGTGGGAGACTGTCCCAGTCTTTTTCCCAAACATGCTTATAGGCCAGCAAGAAAAAAACATGTATAGGTGAAATTACACTGTACGGTTGAGAGGAACATATAACACCTCAGAAACAAAGAAAGATAGAAATAGGGCTCTAAACTATGAATTAGACAGGGGAAACTTGGGAGGGAAAAGTAGAGGAAGGCAAGGCTGAGGACTTGGTGGACGAGATATAGCTTGTTGGTCTGCTTTAGGTATCATTAAATGTTCCCTCAGCCCTGACCCCAAGTTTCAATTTTGCATGTGCATATTGAATGCTTAGTCTCATGAAAATACAGCTATCTCTGGGAGGGGCAACATCCTAAGCCATGGGCAGCTTATACCTCAACTGAGAGTTGCTAATAGGACAGAGGTCCCAGGGGGCGGAAATGAGGTGATGAGAATTCAGGGAGGCAGGAAGGGTTTGTAGCAGAGGCATGGTCCAGTCTCTATCACAACCAAGCCTCAGTTAGTCTGAATAATCTCTTGCTTATAAATTCCAGTTGCTCACCTGTACTCACCTTCATTTATGCCTCAACGTTTCTCTTCCTCTAGGCCTGAACCTAAGAGTACACTTCTCAGCTGCCTGAACCCTATCGCTTTGCCTGCCTTGCCTTGGCAAGAGAGATGGACACAAAGTAGGCTGGGAGAATGACAGGTGAAGACTATCTCCTCTCTTGCCTGACACTCCTAATTGCTCTCACGCCCTGCAGGAGCAATATTAATTGCCTCTGTTGTCAGGCTCTAGGTGATTCACGAAACTCAGAGACTGTGATCAGTGGCTGAACACCAGAGACATAGGTGAGCCTGCGGAGGGAGGCAGGCGCTCCGATGGCGAAGGGGCCCCAGGGGTTCTCATTAAGGTTCTCTAGCACTGGAGACAGCCTGTGAGTCACATGGACGATCACTTAGGTATCGCCATGAACAGCTACCCTAAAGAATTCAGCTTGCAATTTCCTGTGTCAACAATTTAGGCTCAGTGAATGGTTTCCCAGTTCTCTGGCGGATACTGCGCGCATTTGTCATCAGCCACTGTCCATCTAGTTGGTTCTGTTCTGAGTGTCAGTTGGCTGTGGACTGGAACAGCTCTCCTCCACAGGGTCTCTCATCCTGCAGCAGCCCCAAGCTTGTTCTCATGGACGGGGCACAGTTCCATAAGTTCATCAGTGCAAGTTGCTAAGCAGAAGAGTACGAAGCCTCTTGATCTCCAGGTGTAGAACTGGCACACCAGTATTTCTGCCACATTCTTTTGGCCAAAGCAAGTCAGAGGTCACCCTGGAGATACTGTAGAGGAGAGGACTAGAAAATGCCAAGGCAAATCCAGGTAGACAATAACTGAAGACTTTAATAAAATCAACCAACCTAGAATGCTAAGCTGGAGTGGATCAGCAGGCCCACCCTGAAGAAGCCTGCAGACCAGCTCCAAACAGGAATAAAGGTGCTGGCTAAAGCTGTGGGACATTCTGATTGCCATTTCCATCCCAGAAGGCAGAATGTGAATGCCAGCATTTCTGGAGCTGCTGGATGGGGTAACTGATGCATGAGGTAAGCCATGCTAAGCGCCAAACCACAAACCTGGGTACTTCCAGTTCTTAGCAGAAATCAGCTTATAGAAGAGATCCAACTGTAAATTTGCATTGCCACAATATATCAGGATCACCACATATATTAGCCCCCAAACAAAATCATAGCTGTTCTGCAAAGTGGGTATCATTATCTCCATATAAAATATGACAGGGATTCGGAGAAGTTACATGTGGCTGACGTTGAAGCCCATGCTCTGTCTTGCATTTTCACTGTCCCTATCTGTGTCCTACACAGCACTTGTCTCCTTCCAGGTAAGCTGAGGGGGGTGAGTCCTGCACATTAATGACCTTAATCAGAGATCATGTTTGACTTCCATGGATTGTGTGCAAGGCAAGCTGATCTCAGCAAGAATTTTGAAGCTTATTAAGATGGGTCTGAATGTCAACTTCAGAGCAAAGGATGGAAGGGTCATTCACCAGGCATTTGCTGGAGGACATAATGCTTACTAGCTTACTCTTAAACCAGAAACCCTGAATGTCTCTTGGTCCACACCTTTCAGATCAGACCGTTACATCCTCATATTTAAGTTTGTGATTTACTATCAAAGGCTGATTGAGAATAATTACTCTCATTTCTCTGGCCATCGGCCTTGTCTTGCTCTCATCAAGAAGTCCTAAACCCTTCCCAGTATTCCCATAAATTCCAAGAGTGGGTCCTAGATCTTTATTTCACTTCTGGATCCCAATCCACAGCCAAGCGGATCACATATACTTTAAGTAGGAAATTATTCTTACTATTGTTTATGTTCACATACATGAACAAAAATTACATTGTATGTAGTAATAAGAATGAGAATAATCTTAAAATTAAAAAGAGAAAAATAAAATTGACCTCCTGACATATTACCTAAATCATCATGTTTCAGAATTACTCAGGTACACCGAAAAGAATGCTCTCTCAGAAGATAGAGTTGGAAGAAACTAGACCATATCCTCTGTGGGAACAAAATCTGTTGTGCTTTACATGTGTAGTGTAGAGTATTCATGGGGTAAATCCTTGTTGAGTGAATAAAAAGGATGTTCTAGATTCCGGAAAGAGTTGCTAAGCAATTGTGCAACTCAGTGTAGATGACTGAATCTCTGTGGATGTGGTGTTCTTTGGCCATCAGAAAAACATTTAATGCTGTAGGGGTCAAAAAGGCAACATGTAAGTCTGTGAATTGAGTATAAAACAATAGGGAGAGATCGGGCTTGTGGGGAAATGGATGGCACATGGCCCTCCATAAGACAAACATCTTGAAAGAACCGTGCTGGCCAGATAAAACTCAGCTTGGGATCCAGTGAGTGATGCATATAGCATTTGCTGGCTTTGAATAGGCTAGGACTCTGTTAAGTATCTGGCAAAAGGTAGATCTTAAGACATCTGGAATTGGGGCCAGCGCTGTGGCAGGTTAACACCCTGGGCTGAAGTGCCAGCATCCTATATGGGCGCCCGTTCAAGACCCGGCTACTCCACTTCTGATCCAGCTCTCTGCTGTGGCCTGGGAAAGCAGTAGAAGATGGCCCCAGTCGTTGGGCCCCTGCACCTGCATGAGAAACCTGGAAGAAGCTCCTGGCTCCTGGCTTCGGATCGATGCAGCTCGGCCATTGCGGCCAATTGGGGGGTGAACCATCGAATGGAAGACTTCTCTCTCTTTCTCTCTCTCTGCCTCTCCTTTCTGTGTAACACTGACTTTCAAATAAATAAATAAATCTTAAAAAAAGACTTCTGGAATTAAAAAAACTCATGAGTCTGAAAAAAAAAAATCACATCAATTACATACATGGCTGAGAGTTTCTGTTACTTTTGTTTGTAGCTGGACCCAAGTTCTTTGGGACATTCATGGAAGATAAGAGATGTAATCACTCCCAAATATCAGCCTTTTTTTCCTCAAAAACTAAAAATAGAATTGCCATATGACCCAGAAATCCCACTATTGGTTATCTGTCCAAGAGAAATGAAATGAATCTGTCAAAGAGACAGCTGCACTCCCACGTTTACTACAGTACAGCACTCTTCACAACAGTCAAGAAATGGAAATAACATAAATGCCCATCCATTGATGAATGGATAAAGAAAATGTGGTACACAATCACAATGGAATACTACTCAGTCATAAAAATGACTAAATGTTGTCATTTCCATCAACATGGATAGAATTGGAGGTCATTATGTTAAGTGAATTAAACCAAGCATAGATAGACAAGTATTGCACGATCTCACTCATATGTGGAGCCTATAAAAAGGTGATATTATAGAAGTTGAAAGTGTTAAAGTGATTATCAGAGGATGTGGAGGGAAGAACAGAGAGAGATGGGTCAGGGCTGATTAACAGATACTAGGTTATACCTAGAAAGAAGTAAGAAGTTCTAGAGTTCCCTTGCATGGTAGAATGATTATAGGTAATGTACAGGATATTTTTTCAAAAAACCAAGAAAATAGGATTTTGGATGTTTTCACTATAAAGAACTGTTAAATATTTGACGAGATAGATATTATTTATCATGATTTGACATTATACAATGGATGTATACATCAAAATATCACACAGTATCCTATAAATATTGGTAATTTTTATGTATCTGTTAATATTTTGTCTCTACAGGATAAAGGAGAAGAAAGGGTGAAAAACAGATTATAAGTTATGGAATTACATGCTGGCATCTTCACAAGCAAGCATCCTTCAAAACCTGGAATAATCCAGAGGATGGCTGCGTTCATTTGGGCAAGTCGACATTACACATAATTTGTATATTTACTTATTTTCAAAGAATTTATTTATTTAAAAGATGAAGTTGGAGAGAGAGAGAGAGAGAGATCTTTCATTTGTTGGTTCACTCTCCAAATGGCTGCAAACACCAGGTCTGGACCAGGCCAAAGCCAGGAACTTGGAACTCCGTCCTGTCTCTCATGTGACTGTGCAGGGTCCCAAGTAATTGGGTGTTCTGCTGCTTCCCCCAGGACATTAGCAGAGTGGTAGATCAGAAGTGGAGAAGCCAGGACAAGAATTGGTACTCATAAGGGATGCCAGTGTTGCAGGTGGCAGCTCTACCTACTATGTCACAATGCCAGATGCTGGAAAAAAATTTTTTTTGACCTTGGGAAATTTAAGATAAAAGCAAGTGCACTTCACAGCATCTCAGCATTTTCATGACAAAAATGAACTCCTAGAGTATCTAGCACCATGTCTCCTTGCATTGAGACTGTGAGAGTGAAAATTTTATCAACTTAGCTGGCACCTGAGTTCCTCTTGGGGAGGGAACTGTCTTTATTTGAGAGAGTCTTGTGATGGTTGTAGGGCCTTGAGATCATGGAAACTTGGGGAACAAAATAATCTGTTCTTGCAGCAAAGAATTTGCTTTTACCCACTAGAGAGGAGATTATAAAGAAACCAAGGGACAGAAGAAAGAAGGGACAGGAGCCAGCAAGAGATATGAGGCTGGGCATGTGAGATGCTCATGGCCTCAGGGAGAGGCGACTAACCATTCTTAAAAGCACGCCTGTTGCTTACTTTAAGGTTATCTGTGTTCTGCAACATAAATCCCCTCTCAGTGTCCCTGATATCTCTAGGAAAATATATTCCAACAACAAATGCCCATGGGTGAGTGACAGAGGTTTTTTCAGTGTGGAGAAATCAAGGTCATGGCTGAGCTTCACATTTTGGTCACCATAGTGAAGAATGTGTTGGACAGAAACACAGTTTGTTAACTGGAAGGCTTTAGTGAAGGCAAAAAACTGAATCCAGGAGTGAAATAAGGATCTAGGACCCACTCTCAGAATTTATGGGAATACTTGAAAAGGTGTAGGACTTCTACAGAGCACACAATAGAGGGCGTCAAAAGCAGATCCTTTCCAAAGGACCCTTACATTACCAAGGCTTCAGGTCTTTCTAGTGGACATCTAGATTATACAAATAAGAAAGTTAAACAATCTGGTTACAGTCATGGTACCCTCTAGTAGAAGAGGAGGGACAAATGTCATGGTTGTTAAAGAAATTTAATCTGGCTCAACTTTATGGAGGAAGAACCCTGATGTTAGTGTCAAGTCATTGTACACTTTGGTATAGTTACTTTCAAAATAATTTACAAAACACAAGATGGCGGAATAGGCAGGGAGCACACTATTAGTCCGGGGGGAGAGAAAGTTTAATATAAGTGGAGATACTGCAGGGTCAAGGAAGAGTAGGGGATGAAACAGCAGAGGAAACTCTTACGGAACTAGTGATTCACAGTGGACCTGCGTGGAGAGCGTGGGAGCCCAAGTTCGGGACACCAGCGGCAGACTCAACACACCAGCGCTGGAACGCGAGGTGAGCCGAACCTCAATAGCCCGAGATACCAGCGGGCAAGCGGAAAGAGGAGGCTAGAGGGAACGAGGCTTGAAACTCCGTGGGGAAAAGTTCACCAGGCTAACTAGAAGAGAGAGAGGAAAAAAATAAAAAAAAGTGACCGATACAGACACAAGTTTCTCTCTCTCCGCTCACCTCTCAAAGGCGAGCAAGACAGAGCAGGTGCCATTTTGGACATATGTCATAAGCAGGGTGACCTCAGGTCTGCACCAGCCCTGAGCCTAGCAGAAACACCTGACTCTGGGGGGAGGGGTGAAATAACAGGAGATTAGGATCTAACTTGGCAACCCAGTGGGAGACTGCAGGAGAATTGGAGCTCACACTGAGGGCAGCAGAGATTCCCTGTGTGGTCCTTGGGAAAGAGCTTCTGATCTCTGGCTCCTGTGGGTATATCATTTGCCTGCTAACTACCTCCAATTACGTTCAGCTGTGCGGAATTACTTCCCTTTTAAATCAAAAAAAGAAAGAGAGATTTACCACACCTAACCTGGGAGTGTCATCTTTGACACACCCTCAACCCTGAGGAACCAAACACAGCTCTCAGTCCACACTCATCTCAAGCCTCTAAGGCTCCACTGAAAGCAGACAGTCCACTTAATATAGAGCCATAGTGTAACAAGAAAAAACACCACAGTGAAGAAACCAAATATCTCCAACATGCCAAACAACAAACGCAAAAACCAAGCTAACAAGAACAAGGAAGACACTATGACGCCCCCAAATGAAAAAGACACCCCAATTCAAGATTATGAAGATGATGAGATCGACGAAATGCAAGAAGCGGATCTCAAAAAATTGATAAGAACATTAAGAAGTTCTCAAAAACAAATTCCTGAACTACAGAAATCCTTCATGGACAAGATAGAAAATCTCTCTCGTGCAAGTGAAATATTAAGGAGGAATCAAAATGAAATGAAACAACTAGTGGAACAAGAAACTCTGATAGTGATGAGAAATCATAATGAAATGAAGAATTCAATAGATCAAATGACAAACACATTAGAGAGCCTTAAAAACAGAATGAGCGAAGCAGAAGAGAGAATATCAGACTTAGAAGACAGAGAACAGGAAAGGAAACAGGCAAACCAAAGAAAAGAAGAGGAAATTAGAAATCTAAAAAATATTGTCGGGAATCTACAGGATACTATTAAAAAACCCAACATTCGGGTTCTAGGAGTTCCTGAAGGCATGGAGAGGGAGAAAGGATTAGAAGGCATTTTCAGTGAGATACTAGCAGAAAATTTCCCAGGTTTGGAGAAGGACAGAGGCATCTTAGTACAGGAAGCTTATAGAACCCCTAATAAACATGACCAAAAGAGATCCTCACCACGACATGTTGTAATCAAACTCACCACAGTGAAACATAAAGAAAAGATCCTAAAATGTGCAAGAGAGAAACGTCAGATTACTCTTAGAGGATCTCCAATTAGACTCACAGCAGACTTCTCATCAGAAACCCTACAAGCTAGAAGGGAATGGCGAGACATAACCCAGGTACTAAGAGAGAAAAACTGCCAGCCCAGAATATTATATCCTGCAAAGCTCTCATTTGTGAATGAAGGTGAAATTAAGACTTTTCATAGCAAACAGAAACTGAAAGAATTTGTTGCCACTCATCCTGCCCTCCAAAAGATGCTTAAAGATGTGCTACACACAGAAACACAGAAACATGGTCATCAATATGAAAGAAGGTAAAGGAAGGAAACCTCACAGCAAAAGATCACAGGAAGCTCAATTTCTCTTTGACATAGAATTAAACTCTGATGCTCTGTTAAAGCAATGTGTTAAAATAATCTATTATGTTCTCTTGATGTCTGTTAAATTCTAATTGTTCAAAAACAGCTGAATTTTTATTAAGAGCTAAGGGTTATTTAAATATGTGCTTATTTTCAAAGATTTGAATAATCACCTTGTAACAATGATCAAATTTGGTCTATGTTATGTCATGATTTTAAGGAATCTTATTTCAACCAGATATTTTGGATTTTGAGCCTTCTTGGCATTCTTGACAGGCATTCAAAAAATCAAAGTTTCAAACAATCTGGTCTCTAAAATTTCCAGTAAATCCTGGACTTTGGTTTTTCCAGTTTGGGCCCAACTGAAAAAATCGAAGGACCTATGTCTCTCATCATATAGAGACACCAACTAATCAGGCTATTTGGATGATATTAGATGTGATGTGGTACCAGACTTTAAGTTTCTATAATGGAAAATGCTATTAATACAAATGTTTGAGAATTAAAAAGTCTAATGATCTTGTGTTACTAGACATGATAGTTATCTTAATGAGAAAGCCCCAGAGGCCTAAAGGGTTAAATAATTGCAAAATCCTACAGGTGCTTTCAAAAATACTGTGAAGTAAGCAAGTGCCTCTTGTTGGTTGATAAGTTTATAATTTTAAACATGGCAACTTAAAGTCTTTTGTCATCCACAGTTATATATGATGTGCTGCTCATAAAACTAAAGCGTTGTTGGTTCTGTGTTTAGCTGTCCTCCTATAGGTTCCTATGGACTTTTTCCAGCCACTTCTATTGTATTCAATACTTTGGGATGGCTCTGTAAACAGATGAAGCCAATAATGTATTAACAGTACCAACTGAGAGAAAGTATGCTTAACTGAGGTTACTAAAAACAAAAAGCAATTCAAATCAATTGGTAATCTACAAAAAGAGTTAAAGATTTTAAAAGCTATTATTAAAATTGCTATATTGGTCTATTATGCTATATTATATGTGTGTACATATTGTATGTCCACATGGGGAAATTTTATTAAGAGTTTTATTTTAAATGGCTTATAGATAAGATGGTCCATAAATTTAAGCTGCTAAAATCAATCAAAGATACATTTTAATTTGAGTGACCTGAATCTGTGTATCATATGTTTTAAACGTGTTGGTAGAAAGAAACTAAAAACATTTTAGATGGTTGTGCTTAAGTTTACTGGCTAAACAAACTACACCATGTTAGATATTTAAGAGGTGTTTTCAAATACATGATTCTTAAAATTTATAGAAGGCATTGGACCTTCTGGTAAATGTTTTCTTAAGTTATCATCTAATGGTTGAAACGGTTTGCTAAGTATTCATGTGATATTGCTATTGTCAGCAAGCGATCTAGGACTTGCTCCCTCATTTCTCTATTCTAAGCCCAACTTGTTCTTTCATTTCTCTATTCTCTTCAAGGTAGGAAACTAATTCTATTATGAAGGAATCTGTAGGATGCACAATTTAATCTTTAGACCTTATAAAAGAGATGGCTAACATTTTTCTGTAATAGCATAGCCAAAATAAGAACTTAAATAATAATCTCATAGCTAGATTCACTTCGCCATCAGCCAAGTATACAGTAAGTAGAAAAAACCTCCCTTTCAGACCAAAGGGAAAGAAAGTTTTAAAGTGAGAATATAATTTTCCTCATGGGCATTGTCTACCTTAGAAAAACTACTACAGAACATGCCTGTGACTATAGACCTGTAGTTCAGGCCACCGAAGATTAGAGATGGGACTTGGGCACTCCCTTGACTTGCATCCTCTGGTCTGCTTTAACACAAACCAGGAGGAAAAGAAAGCTCGGCATCAGAAGCAATGGGTGGCAGGCCTATTAATGGCTGATCTGTACAGTGATCTGCCCTCAAGGAGACCCAACAGGCCAGTCCACTGCAGTGGCTTTCAATGTGGTAAGCCTGGGCTTCAGCAGAAGTCAACTTGTGAAGAGCCCTGGCAGCTCTGCCAAGAGTTGGATCACTGGAAATGGACCTGCCCTGGAGTCGAAGGATGCCCAGGTCAGAGCCACAGATCTTATTGGCTCTAAGCTGAAAAGCCCTTCACTCAGCCCAACTTCCAAAGTGACCACTGCAGCTGAGGGTATGGTCAAGTAGGGTCAGCAACATTGCAGGCAGAACTATAAATTTCTTGTTAGAGATGCCGCTTGCCTTTACCTGGCCAGCTCTCCTCCCAGGCCAGCCAAGTAATGAAAGTCAACAGAGTACCTTCCCCTAGGAGGTTCACACCTCCCTTAGGATATACCCCATGTGAAGAGATAGATAGGTCTTGGCCTCTGAATTTACAAGTCCTAAAGCCCAACAGATTATTATCAAGCCCCTTCTATCAGGTTCTATTTGCCTCTCAATCAGAAAACTTAATTGTAGCTTAGACAGCACCTTTCTTAGCTCCTCTAATAATGACTCTGTCCTTTGTTCTAGGCCCTGTCTAGTGTACTTGGGCCTCATTCCTTTGTAATCATAACCTCTACTCTACCACCAATGGCTCTACTCCCAACCTGTGTGTACTGATGGTCCTCTTCCCCACTTAATGCTGTATAATTGTTCAAACCTGGTAAATGCCACTCTTAGGATCATTGGTTACTATCCTCACTCTGTCTTTTATGACCTTGTCTAAATATGATCAGAGTCGGTAAACTTGGAAGGCTTCCATAGCCTTGGCAACTCATGACGATAGCCTAGGATGGTTACTGGCGCCATAAACTAGAGTGTCAATTTGTTGGGTCAACAACAGGAGCCACTGTGCACTTGCTCCTCATGCGGGGTCTCTGTCCTTAATGTGCTGTACATTGTGATTTAATGCTATAACTAGTACTCAAACAGTATGTTTCACTTTGTGTTTCTATGTGGGTGCAAACTGTTGAAATCTTTATACTAAATTGATCTTCTGTATATAAAGAGAATTGAAAATGAATCTTGATGCAAATGTAAAGGGAGAGGGAGCGGGAGAGGGGAGGGTTGCGGGCGGGAGGGAAATTATGGGAGGAGCAAGCCATTGTAATTCATAAGCTGTACACTGGAAATTTATATTCATTAAATAAAAGTTAAAAAAAAATTAAAAAAAATTTACAAAACTAGTGCTGAGAACTCTTCTAGATATGTCACCCAGCATCCCTAATTGCTAACATTTTATTGCATTTTCTTCATCTTATTTGTACATGTTTCTTATACAGACTTGTACATATTAATTTGTTGAATCATGTGAGAGTAAGTTGTAGATCGTGTGTTTCCTAAGCATGAAACAGTACAAGTTTCAAATCAGAAAGTTAACCCTGATAGAAAATAAGATTCTAATTTATAGATATCTTTGGTATGATGTCAATTATCTTAGTATTATACTTCATGACCAAAAAGAAAAAATATGGCCCAAGATTCAATCCAGGATTACATGTTGCATGTAACTGTTGTTTCTCTTTTAATCTGAGAGAATTCTTAGTCTGTCTTTGCCTTCATGACTGCATCCCTTTGGAAGAGTACTCTCTGGTTAGAATGTAGAATTTCCCTCAGTTCAGGACTGTGTGCTAATGTCTCAGCATTTGATTGATGTGATGAGTTTGGACAGAAATATCACATATATCGAGGTGTATGCCCTTTGATTCCATGTATACAATCTTTTAAAGGCAGCTACTTCAAGTTCAGACTAACTGGTCTCTCCTACCCAACAATGATTTACTGAGCAAAAGAGATAGTTCTGGGACATTCATTGTCCCTTGCTCATATGTCTCTTAGTATCTAAGTGTGAGGACGCCAAATAACTGAAGACTACAACTATGTCAGTGGACTCCCATTGCTAATTTCCCAAAGCTGAAACGACTCAATAGGAATAGAATATAAAGTATATTATAGAGTATAAAAATATAAAATTTATAAAAGTATATATCATTTATTTTATCATTCCTTTTAATTTTAGAATTAATTAATCTGGAATCATCTTAATTTCCTTTTAATTTTTGGAATTGGTTTTGGACAAGGCTGTACAGTAGAGATGAAAATGAGAATGGGGAACTGAACATTTGAGTCAATTCAATGATTCAAAAGCTATCAAAGGTTATAGTCATTGAAACTTCTTAACAAGAAGCCATTCCATTCTCAGTAGAGTGGCATATGGATGCACAGAAAATAATATACTGCTTCATAAAACTCAATCAATGAGAAACAGCTCAAGACAATTTCAGGCAGAAGGTAAACAAGCACATTATTTAGATGAATAAAGTAAATATGAGTTGGCTAGAGGCATGGAAGTCCCTACAGCTTCTTTAAACAGATGTTCCATGCAGTGGAGGTACCTAATTGTTTATGTGTCAGTTCCTGTGTCAGTGGGAGGCCTCTTTTCTTGGAGTAAGCAGATGTGGTAGAAGGTATTGTTCAGCCTCGGTTTATAGGGGTATCTTTTGAAGTTAGCCTGGCTTGAGAAGGTCCTTTGCATGTAGAACTAGAACAGTTTTACTCATCTCAGTTCATAGAAGTGGTGTTTGCAAAAGCACGTTGGAGACATCAGTCTGGGAAAGTCTTATAAACTAGCCTGTATAGAACTAATAATGTGCTTTCCTTTCACATAAATTTGAATATGTCATCTTTCTGTCTGCAAAATCCATCCATCAATTTTCCTCATCTCTAAAGGGCTCAATCAAAACTTGTTAATAAAATAAGAACATAGAGAGGGATGCTCCTCTGCAGTCAGCTGCTTTGTAAAGAGCTGTGTGGAGGGGAAACCAGGGAGAGGGAAGGAAGCTATTGACCTAGCATGCAGGATACCCAGCTCTAGGCCCACCTTGCCCACTCCTAAGCATTTGTTGTCCATGGATAACACTCAACTTTTTCTGTGATTCTTGGAGCCACCCTTCCCTATGGCCAGGAGCACAACTATATGAAACAGCCTCACTGTTCCTCCGTGGTTCCTCACTATTGTAGGACTGAGATAATAGCCTAGAGTGGGATTCAAAGTGTGAGTGACCCCAAGAACTGAACCACTGATTTCTCTCAAGTCTAGAATGAGAAACAGGTAATGTGACAGGTAGAGGGACCTGACTCGCAGTTTCACTCCCAAACCATGTTTTGCTAGCCTTAGGAAAAATTCCATTTATTATCCTAGAAAGGAAAATTTAAGAACAAGCATTATTCCTTTGGAATTTAGGAAGAAATCTGTTAGGTGAGCTGAGATAAAAGCAAAACACTACCTTCTTTTCTTTTCTTTTCTTTTCTTTTCTTTTCTTTTCTTTTCTTTTCTTTTCTTCTCTCTCTCTCTCTCTCTCTCTCTCTCTCTCTCTGCTTCTAAATTATAAGGTCTGTTCTAGATTCATGTAATATGTGTCAGGAGATGATGTAGGTTGCATTTAATTATTTGTTCTTGGCCTTCATGGCTAAAACTGGCTGCTTCTACAGCCATACATTGTGATTTTAAAGACAATAATTTATCAAAGCCATTAGTATCACTGATGTCATCAGCAGTGGCAACGGGATCAAAGACACATAACCTGACTTCTAGTAGCACAATCTATTAAAACAGATGGTGTTATCAGCTGCCCGGGCATGAGAAATTTTACTGAACCAAGGAAGCAGGCTGAGATCTAAGCCTCTTCAACTCACTGCTAGCTCAGCTTGCTCCCCTAGGCTTTCTTGTATATGACTACACTGGCACACTTTCCAATACTCTCCCATGCCTGCTTCTACCCAAAGTTAGAGAAACCTAAATTCTTCATCTTTCTGTGGCTGACACCCCAGAAAGCTGGGGTAAGCTGGCCCCAGGCCACTTCTTTGGCCTCATCTCCCAGCTTCCTGGCATCTAGACAGATGAGACTATTTATAGTTCTTCTGAAATCCCTGTGCACTTTGCTGTACATCCTGTGCTTTCCTTTATAAATCCCCTTTCCTTTCAACCTGTTGAAATTATAAGCTTCAGTGTAAACTCACCTCAGCATTTCCTGTTTTGTGAAGGCTTCCTTCTGCTGACAGTCATTGCCTCAGGTGCACCACATCTTAAATCTATCACAAAATTTCCCAGTACTCTGGCTGTTTACAGAGAGCACTCTTGTTCACTTGTGACTCCTAGAAGCCAGGACCTATATCTACCTAACGTTATGATATTGATGACTCTGCATTCCCTTGGCCCACCCTGGAGGTCACCTCTAGATAGTACCTATGCATGCCAATACCTTTCATGCATCTCTCTGCCTGAGGGTGCCCTCTCCTTGTAGAACCGTGTTTCGCCAACTTGGAGCACGCAGAAGTGCCTGAGATCTGATGTCCCTCAGGAGCAAAAAAAAAGGCAGCTGGTGTTCAATTTCCCAGCTTCCCACTGGGACAGGGATCCCGTCCGTAACTGTTAGATGGTCTTTTGGGAGAATGTTGCAATTTGTAAAATGCTTTGACCAATGGGACTTAGTAAATGTGACACACACACAAAGACCTAGCAAACATTTTCACATTGGGTTTTGACCTTTCCTCCATCTATTGGAACCCTACTTAATCCACCTGGATTTAATTCCAGCTACCTACTTATCCCTGTATTCATGTCTCAGTGTTGGACATAATACTGGCTTGTTATATGTACTCAGTACGTAATTTGTTGAGTGAACTGAATATTCTGTCTCTGTGTATCCCCTTGGTATGACTGCTGCTAAAGTTCGCTTCTTTGTCAATGGCTTGAAATTCCCATAGTTTTTCTTGGATCCTTTCTTCCTTCCCAGAAAATGGCCAGAATGGTTATTTTCTAACTTCAACAGTTGGGTTCAGATTTGGATTCATGTCAAACCTGATTGAAAATCCAAATTTTCAAGCTTCCCTTTGACCTGATTCCATCCCTCCCCACGTGTTTCACATCCCTAAACTGCTGCTCACAGACTTTGAGAAATCACCGATGTCTTGTTGCCCACCTTTTTTAGACTCTGCAAGGTCTCTGTGGTCACATATTCTTGACTGACTGTTCTTAGAACACAGTCATCAGGACCTGACTAGAATTGACTCTACCATTTTGTTTGAAATTCCACCATCATTGAAGAGAATTGACAGCCACCTGATAAAAAATTGCTTTTTTCCCCTTCCTCATGGAAGTGGAGAACAAGCTAAGGGCAAAGAAAGATAACTTTTTTTTGCATCACTTTATTCTCCTCCATCACTAG
Organism: Lepus europaeus; assembly: GCF_033115175.1. Lineage (NCBI taxonomy): Eukaryota > Metazoa > Chordata > Mammalia > Lagomorpha > Leporidae > Lepus > Lepus europaeus. The sequence continues at coordinate 83,585,547 of NC_084836.1, forward strand.
ATTCTTTTTTTTTATTTTTATTTTTAAATTTATTTTATTATTATTATTTTTTTTTACAGGCAGAGTGGATAGTGAGAGAGACAGAGAGAAAGGTCTTCCTTTGCCGTTGGTTCACCCTCCAATGGCCACTGTGGCCGGCGTGCTGCGGCCAACACACTGCTCTGATCTGAAGCCAGGAGCCAGGTGCTTTTCCTGGTCTCCCATGCGGGTGCAGGGCCCAAGGACCTGGGCCATCCTCCACTGCCTTCCTGGACCACAGCAGAGAGCTGGACTGGAAGAAGAGCAACCGGGACAGAATCCGGCGCCCCAACTGGGACTAGAACCCTGTGTGCCGGCGCCGCAGGCAGAGGATTAGCCTATTGAGCTGCGGCACCAGCTATCACTAGATTTTTAACTACCAAATCACAAAAATTTAGGCTATTAAGGGCAACTCACTGATGGAAAATATTTTTTTAATTTATTTTATTTCTTTAACTTTTTTTTTTATATAGTCTTCAGTTGATGGGCATTTGGGTTGATTCCATATCTTAGCTATCCCATATCTTGATTTCATATCTTGAGCTACAATATTCATAGGGGTACAAGTAACTCTTTCATATGCTGATTTCATTTCCCTTGTTTAAATTCCCAGGAGTGGGATGGCTGGGTCATGTCAGGTCTATATTCAGATTTCTGAGGTATCTCCATACTGTCTTTTTTTTGACAGGCAGAGTGGATAGTGAGAGAGAGAGAGACAGAGAGAAAGGTCTTCCTTTTTGTCATTGGTTCACCCTCCAATGGCCGCTGCGGCCGGCGCACCGCGCTGATCTGAAGCCAGGAGCCAGGTGCTTCTCCTGGTCTCCCATGCGGGTGCAGGGCCCAAGGACTTGGGCCATCCTCCACTGCCTTCCCGGGCCATAGCAGAGAGCTGGCCTGGAAGAGGGGCAACCGGGATAGAATCCGGCGCCCCGGCCGGGACTAGAACCCTGTGTGCCGGCGCCACTAGGCGGAGGATTAGCCTGTTGAGCCACGGTGCTGGCTGTTTCTTTACCTTTTACTCTGTATTTTTTTTTTTTTTTTGACAGGCAGAGTGGACAGTGAGAGAGAGAGAGACAGAGAGAAAGGTCTTCCTTTTGCCGTTGGTTCACCCTCCAATGGCTGCTGCGCTGGGGCAGGCGCACCGCGCTGATCCGAAGGCAGGAGCCAGGTGCTTATGCTGGTCTTGCATGGAGTGCAGGGCCCAAGCACTTGGGCCATCCTCCACTGCACTCCCTGGCCAAAGCAGAGAGCTGGCCTAGAAGAGGGGCAACCGGGACAGAATCCGGCGCCCTGACTGGAACTAGAACCCTGTGTGCTGGCGCCACTAGGCGGAGGATTAGCCTGTTGAGCCATGGTGCCGGCGGAAAATATTTTTTAAAATATTTATTTATTTATTTGAATTGGGCCAAGCTGAATGCCAGGAGCCTGGAACTCCATCCAGGTCTCCCATGTGGTTAGCAGGGAGGTTTTAAGTACTTGGGCCATCTTCTGGTGCTTTCCCAGGTGCATTAACAGGAAGCTGAATTGGAAATGGAGCATCCAGGATACATACTGGCACCCTTAGAGGATGCCAGCACCGCAGGCAGTGGCTTAACTCACTGAACAACAATGCTGGCCCTGAGGGAAGCCATTTAGCATAGGCATGGGATGGATTATTCATATAACATTCCCCAGCATGTTTGGCCTCCCTGACTTTGAATCTCTCGATCCATCTACCTATATTACAGTATGTATCTAGTGATAATGTTAAACCTTTAGATTTTTCTCTAATCATTTATTTTGATATTTACTGAGTGCTTCCTATATGTGCAGCAGTGTGATAGTCACTGAGCGGTAGTCAAAGAGATAGATTCCTATTTTATCAAGGGTATAATGTTGGTGTGGGATCCTGTAATTCATGAGCAGCTGTGTTTGGGAAACTGGAATTCACAAAAATTTTCGGGATAAAACGACTAAAAGGCAGACAAGGAGAACTTGAATGAAGGTGTGGTCAGATCAAGTTTGTTTATGTGGCTAAGCAATCATAGGAGTCTCACAACCTTCCAGTTTTTTGTTTCATCAAGTCGGAAAAGCTGGCTCAGTGTTTCCAACAATGTGTCACCTAAACCACAGCCAACAGCAACAGGATTCAAACTCTCTGGGCAAACAGTTAAAACATAAACATAGTGCTTAATCTCCTTTCCCTCGTGTGTAAAATGAAGGGTTAAACTACTGTCTAAGATCCTTCCTTGTCTGACAGGCTGTAATTCCATAATTGCAGTTATTATTTTTAAAAATGTTAATGACTCTGAATAAACCAGTTAGCATCATGCAGCTTTGATTAGCTATGCATGTCACAATATTTTGGTGGGGTAGCAATCTCCAAGTTGTCTGACAAATGTTTATAAATCATTATTCGGGGCCGGTACAGTGGCTTAGCAGGTAAAACCTTTGCCTGTGGTGCCAGCATTCCATATGTGCACTGGTTCAAATACCAGCTGCTTCACTTCCAGTCCAGCTCCCTGTTAATGTGCCTGGAAAGCAGTGGAGGATGGCCCAAGTGCTTGGGCCTCTGAATCATGTGGGAGACCCAGAAGAAGCTCCTAGCTCCTGCCTTTGGATCTGCCCAGCTCTGGCCATTGTGACCATGTGGGGAGTAAAACAGTGGACGGAAGAACTCTCTCTCTATCTCTGTCTCTACCTCACTCTCTCTCTCTGTAACTCTGCCTTTCAAACAAATAAGTAAATATTTAAAATACAACAAATCATTATTCATGAACGTCCTCATAACCACATCAAGTTACTGTACTAGGACTTTCCTTCTTCTGTCCCCTCTGTCTCAGTCCTTCTTGAAGGCATTGTCCACATGATAGCTGCTCTTCATCAGCCTTGCTGCTACTCTTCCCAGTTGAACTTTCTTCCCATAGTAGACACTGTCACTTGGCTGCTCAGATCTCCCTGCTCTTACGACAGTGCATGCCAGCTTCCTCATACCTTTGCAATCATTTTTTTCAGACAGCCAAATTCTGCTCTGTTGGGGCATATGCCAGGCCAAAATAGTGGAGGATTAGCGTAACCTGTAGTAACTATCAATCATCAATTAATATCTGACTGCAGTTGGCATATAAGTATCCTAGTTCCCTCACTTCCCAAGCAGAAGAACTCAGAGTCCTGTGGTCTCTACCAGGAGAGTTTCTAAGTGAGCCTGAGCTCCAGGTACCCACAATGACAAATTGCTCTATAATGCACCCTTTATTCCTGTGTTTCCTCCTCTATTTCAATTCTCCACTCCTATAGCAATGTTTTCTAGAATTATTTCTTGAATATAGTGCTTGAAAATTCTTGTCCTGGGGCCCACTCTTGGAGATCCAAATGAACATACACCTCCTCTTCCAATGTGCTGAGACAATTCCTCCAATTTCTGCAAGTGACTCCATCTCTAGAACTAGTGGCCATGGTTCCCCAATTCTTTATTTCATGAACGTCCCCTCCCTTCCTTTAACATCCTTGCACGCTCTCAGTTCTCCTTCTGTGTCTCTGATGACCCAAATTCGGCCTCTTCTCCTCACTCCTTTTTCTCCCCTCAAGTCTAAAATTCTCTGACATTTTGTCCCAGGAACACTTCTCTCTGTTTCTCTCAACAGTCTTGCTTGGCAATGCCACTCACTGCCATGGTGTGAATGAAGTGTGCATGTGTAAATCACTGTGTATTCAACTTTTAGTTTCCTCATCACTTTGCCTCTTTTTCATTTGGGTAACTCACTTCCATGGACCTTATCATTTTATAATATTCAATTTTTTTGATTCTTGAGCTTCATTAATCATAGTTTTGTCCCTTTTAGTTCTCTTACCGTCACTCCCAATTTACTCACTTTTCTATTTCATTGATATTCCATTTTTAAAAGTGCTCCCTTTATCTCTCTCTACCCCATCACCATCCAAGTCTGAATGTTGCTTAAGAACATGACTCAGTTTGTGCTACCAAGATCCATTCTCTCCTTCCTGGCCCTGCCCCCAGCACTGCCCAGAAATCATCGCGTATTCTCCATGCACTCCCTCTCCTACTGCCATTAATAGTGTTCAAACTTAACTCCCTTGAAGACTCCACCTGATCACCTCTTCCTTCACTTCAACACCAACCTTGCCTCTTACTCCTCCAAAATACTCATGACTGCTAAGTGGATATTATCACCACACCCTCCTCTGTACCAACAGAGCAGACTTCATCCAGTTTTCTCCCTTTAATCTCAGATTGTGGAGAGTGAATCCTGATTGCTGGTGAATCCCTTCACCTTTCAACAGAACCCAGCTAACCAAAAGATGAGTGAAAATGAAGAATTTCAGACCAAAGATTTTTGTAAAATGACATGTAATGAAATTAGAAGCAATTTTAAGATAGAACTTATGCAAGCCATGCTATGAAATATGGTTGCAAGTAGAAGGTTAATATTTACATGTGTGGTATGGCACAAAAATAGCTACACATCTAAGAAACACTGGGGTGTGGAAGCAGGGGAGGTGAGAGAGGGTTGGGGTGCTGCTTTCTCCTTCTTGTAATCAATAAGTATCAACCTCACTAAAATAGAAATATGTAATTAAATAATTAAACATGATTAAATATGTACTATCTACTATTTTTTATAAAATGTATAATCACAAACTCATATTTTTTTTTAATTTTAGGAAGATCTATGAGGACATACCATCTCTTTTGTATGACAAATTTATTTAAAGTTTAGCAATTTCCTTTTTTTTTTTAACTTTTATTTAATGAATATAAATTTCCAGTGTACAGCTTATGGATTACAATGGCTTCCCCCTCCCATAACTTCCCTCCCACCCGCAACCCTCCCCTCTCCCATTCCCTCTCCCCTTCCATTTGCATCAAGATTCATTTTCAATTCTCTTTATATACAGAAGATCAATTTAGTATAAAGATTTCAACAGTTAGCACCCACATAGAAACACAAAGTGAAACATACTGTTTGAGTACTAGTTATAGCATTAAATCAAAATGTACAGCACATTAAGGACAGAGATCCCACATGAGGAGCAAGTGCACAGTGGCTCCTGTTGTTGACCCAACAAATTGATACTCTAGTTTATGGCGCCAGTAACCACCCTAGGCTCTCGTCATGAGTTGCCAAGGCTATGGAAGCCTTCCAAGCTCGCTGACTCTGATCATATTTAGACAAGGTCATAAAAGACAGAGTGAGGATAGTAACCAATGATCCTAAGAGTGGCATTTACCAGGTTTGAACAATTATACAGCATTAAGTGGGGAAGAGGACCATCAGTACACACAGGTTGGGAGTAGAGCCATTGGTGGTAGAGTAGAGGTTATGATTACAAAGGAATGAGGCCCAAGTACGTTAGACAGGGTCTAGAACAAAGGACAGAGTCATTATTAGAGGAGCTAAGAAAGGTGCTGTCTAAGCTACAATTAAGTTTTCTGATTGAGAGGCAAATAGAACCTGACAGAAGGGGCTTGATAATAATCTGTTGGGCTTTAGGCCTTGTAAGTTAAGAGGCCAAGACCTATCTATCTCTTCACATGGGGTACATCCTAAGGGAGGTGTGAACCTCCTAGGGGAAGGCACTCTGTTGACTTTCATTACTTGGCTGGCCTGGGAGGAGAGCTGGCCAGGTAAAGGCAGGTGGCATCTCTAACAAGAAATTTATAGTTCTGCCTGCAATGTTACTGACCCTACTTGGCCGTCCCCTCAGCTGCAGTGGCCACTTTGGAAGTTGGGCTGAGTGAAGGGCTTTTCAGCTTAGAGCCAATAAGATCTGTGGCTCTGACCTGGGCATCCTTCGACTCCAGGGCAGGTCCATTTCCAGTGATCCAACTCTTGGCAGAGCTGCCACGGCTCTTCACAAGCTGACTTCTGCTGAAGCCCAGGCTTACCACATTGAAAGCCACTGCAGTGGACTGGCCTGTTGGGTCTGCTTGAGGGCAGATCACTGTACAGATCAGCCATTAATAGGCCTGCCACCCATTGCTTCTGATGCCTAGCTTTCTTTTCTTCCTGGTTTGTGTTAAAGCAGACCAGAGGATGCAAGTCAAGGGAGTGCCCGTGTCCCATCTCTAATCTTCGGTGGCCTGAACTACAAGTCTATAGTCACAGGCATGTTCTGTAGTAGTTTTTCTAAGGTAGACAATGCCCATGAGGAAAATTATATTCTCACTTTAAAACTTTCTTTCCCTTTGGTCTGAAAGGGAGGTTTTTTCTACTTACTGTATACTTGGCTGATGGCGAAGAGAATCTAGCTATGAGATTATTATTTAAGTTCTTATTTTGGCTCTGCTATTACAGAAAAATGTTAGCCATCTCCTTTATAAGGTCTAAAGATTAAATTGTGCGTCCTACAGATTCCTTCATAATAGAAGAATAGAAGAGAATAGAGAAATGAAAGAACAAGTTGGGCTTAGAATAGAGAAATGAGGGAGCAAGTCCTAGATTGCTTGCTGACAATAGCAATATCACATGAATACTTAGCAAACCGTTTCAACCACTAGATAACAACTTAAGAAAACATTTACCAAAAGGTCCAATGCCTTCTATAAATTTTAAGAATCATGTATTTGGAAACACCTCTTAAATATCTAACGTGGTGTAGTTTGTTTAACCAGTAAACTTAAGCACAACCATATAAAATGATTTTAGTTTCTTTCTACCAACAAGTTTAAAACATATGATACACGGATTCAGGTCACACAAATTAAAATGTATCTTTGATTGATTTTAGCAGCTTAAATTTATGGACAATCTTATCTATAAGCCAATCAAAATAAAACTCTTAACAAAATTTCCCTATGTGGACATACAATATGTACACACATATAACATAGCATAGTAGACCAATATAGCAATTTCAATAATAGCTTTTAAAATCTTTAACTCTTTTTGTAGATTGCCAATTGATTTGAATTGCTTTTTGTTTTTAGTAACCTCAGTTAAGCATACTTTCTCTCAGTTGGTACTGTTAATACATTATTGGCTTCATCTGTTTACAGAGCCATCCCAAAGTACTGAATACAATAGAAGTGGCTGGAAAAAGTCCATAGGAACCTATAGGAGGACAGCTAAACACAGAACCAACAACGCTTTAGTTTTATGAGAAGCAAGTCATATATAACTGTGGATGACAAAAGACTTTAAGTTGCCATGTTTAAAATTATAAACTCATCAACCAAAAAGAGGCTCTTGCTTACTTCACAGTATTTTTGAAAGCACCTGTAGGATTTTACAAGTATTTAACCCTTTAGGCCTCTGGGGCTTTCTCATTAAGATAACTATCATGTCTAGTAACACAAGATCATTAGACTTTTTAATTCTCAAACATTTGTATTAATAGCATTTTCCATTATAGAAACTTAAAGTCTGGTACCACATCACATCTTGACAGTACTTCTAATATAATCCAAATAGCCTGATTAGTTGGTGTCTCTACAAGATGAGAGACATAGGTCCTTCGATTTTTTCAGTTGGGCCCAAACTGGAAAAACCAAAGTCCAAGATTTACTGGAAATTTTAGAGACCAGATTGTTTGAAACTTTGATTTTTTGAATGCCTGTCAAGAATGCCAAGAAGGCTCAAAATCCAAAATATCTGGTTGAAATAAGATTCCTTAAAATCATGACATAACATAGACCAAATTTGATCATTGTTACAAGGTGATTATTCAAATCTTTGAAAATAAGCACATATTTAAATAACCCATAGCTCTTAATAAAAATTCAGCTGTTTTTGAACAATTAGAATTTAACAGACATCAAGAGAACATAATAGATTACTTTAACACATTGCTTTAACAGAGCATCAGAGTTTAATTCTATGTCAAAGAGAAATGGAGCTTCCTGTGATCTTTTGCTGTGAGGTTTCCTTCCTTTACCTTCTTTCATATTGGTGACCATGTTTCTGTGTTTCTGTGTGTAACACATCTTTAAGCATCTTTTGCAGGGCAGGATGAGTGGCAACAAATTCTTTCAATTTCTGTTTGCTATGAAAAGTCTTAAGTCTTTTTTGATATCCTATTCTGTTAAATTTTATAATAATAAATAATTAAGAATTTAAAATGGCATGTCTGATGTGATCCCTGTAAAACAATCTACCCCTAGCTGTTGTCTCTATACTTATAAATAAGTATGGAAATATACTTATTGGAGAAATGTCTCCAATAAAGTTTATCTAATTCTGGTAGTGGTTATTTCTTAAAAAAACAAGATTTTTTTATTCATTTGAAAGAGTTACACAGAGAAGGGGAAGCAGAGAGAGACAGAGAGATGGAGAGAGGGAGTTCTTCCCTCTGCTGGTTCATTCCCTCATTTGGCCACAACTGCCCAAGCTGCGTTGATCTGAAACCAGGAGTCAGGAGCTTCCATGTGGGTGCAGGGGCCCAAGGACTTGGGCCATCCTCTATTGCTTTCCCAGGCCATAGCAGAGAGCTGGGTTGGAAGTGGAGCAGCCAGGACTCACACTGGCACCCATTTGGGATGCCGGCACTGCAGGCAGTGGCTTTACCCGCTATGCCACAGCATTGGCCCCAAGTGGTAATTTCTTACTTACAAAATTTTGGTTAATTAACAAAGTGCTTTCTCCTAGAGCTTTTTTTTTAAATATATATCTTGTTACTTTTAAAAATAATGAAAAGGTTTGATTTGGGAAAAATAAGAGAGCTATTATATTTTTCCTATGATTAGGGCTTCTTAATTATCTGGAGTTATTTAACTTGATTATTCCACTCATAGAATTCACAAGTGCTACAATACTAAGAGTATCATCCTTACAAGGAGATGTTTACCATTTCACAAATGAAAGAATTCAGCTTGTTTGCATAGATATTTTAAAAGATTTATGTATTTATTTGAAAAGGGGGGAAAGGAAGAGAGAGAGAACTTCCATACATTGATTTACTTCTTAAATGTTTCCAACAGCCAGAGCTGGGCCAGTCTGAAGCCAGGAGTTGGGAACTCCATCTGTGTTTCCCACATGGGTGGCAGGGGCCCAAGTACTTGGGACATCATTCACTGCCTCCCCGCTGCCTTAGAGGGAAGCTGGGTTGGAAATGGTAGTGGTACTTGTTCCTAGCTTTCTGATATGGGGCACAGGTTTTCCAAGGGGCAACTTAACTTGCTTTCCCACAATACCCACCCTTGTTTGCTTAAATATTAAAAAGAAAGATGCCCAATTGTCTGCTCAATGTAATACCAACATAAGTTAGATCATTCATTCAACAAGTATTCATGGTAGGCTTAGTTTTGTCAGGTACTGTGTTTGCATAGAAAGCAAAACTGACAAATCTCCTTACCTTCACCTTATATTAAAACTCTAGAACAGTGAAACCCAAGCATTCTAGGCCACAACTGTGTTCCCTAATGACATTATAACACCTTGCATATGTTTTAAACCTAAGTGATTATCTTCATGTTCTTGATGTCCCCAGATATGTTATTCATTCTTTTTAAAATTCTTTTTCCCTTGATATAAAATGAACATTAAATGAATCTATTTAGAAAAAAAACCAGAATAATTGGATATTTATAGAAGGTAATGTCACATTTATTTATTTTTTAAAGAATTATTGTATTTATTTTGAAAGACAGAGGAGTTACAGAGAGAGAAGAAGTAGATCCAGAGAGAGAGAGAGGTCTTCCATTCTGCTGGTACACTCCCCAAATGACTGCAGTGGCCAGAGCTGAACTGATCCGAAGCAAAGAGCCAGGAGCTTCTTCTAGGTCTCCTACATGGGTGTAGGGGCCCAAGGAGTTGAGCCATCTTCTACTGCTTTCCCAGGCCATAGCAGGGAGCTGGATCAGAAGAGGAGCAGCCAGGACTAGGACCAGCACCCATATGGGATGTCAGTGCTGAAGGCTGGGGCTTTAACCCACTGCGCCACAGAGCTGGCCCCAGTAATGTCAATTTAAACTTGTAACTAAAGAGTAACCCAGGATCCTACAGTTCCTACAGTTTTCTTCTTGTTCTTATCAAATTTCTAATTGAAAAACTTCAATATCCTGTAACAGGGGGCCAGCGTTGTGGCACAGCAGGTTAAGTGGCTGACTGTGATGCTGGCATCCTGTGTCAGGGTGGTGGTTGGAATCTTGGCTACTCTGCTTCTGATCCAGTTCCCTGCTAATATGCCTGGGAAAACAGCAGATGGCCCAAGTACTTGAGCCCTTGCCTCTCTTTAATGGGGACCCTGATGGGGTTTTGGTCTCCTAGCTTCAGCCTGGCCCAGCCCCAGCAATTGCAGCTGTCTGGGGGATGAACCAGCAGATGAAAGACTTCTTTCTCTCTTTATCTTTCCCTCCCTCTCTTTCACTCTTTTGAATAGGTAAAATAAATCTTAAAAAATCTTATAACATTCACAATTCTATTTTGCTGTACATCAGAAAATTAAGAATTTGTGTCATTTTATCTCTTCCAACCTAAGAATTTGTAGTATTCAGTTATTTCATCAGAAGATCTCAGCACATCACAACACTATGCAAGAAATCACAGCCAAATTAGCTTTAGGGACAAAACCAATCTGCTACAGCACTTTAATTCTTTTGGTATATTATCACGTAGAAACCACCCATTTTGTTTAGGACCAAAGTGTGAATTCAGATGTAATTTCTTAACTCTCTAACCATTTGTGGGATTTAGTCAGAAAATGGACTTTAGCTACAACAAATACATCTTAATAAAAAAAAAAATCAAACGGTAACTCCTGCTTTTGGGCTGTCCTGAAATTACTTGGATCTCAAGTAATAATCTATAAATTCAAGAGTCTGTTTTGGAAATGTGGATGTTAGCTCATACATAAAATGATACCGCTGTAGTCAGGAGAAAAAGTTCGAGCTTCAGTTTTCATGTTTTACTCTTAAAGTTTAACTTGAGCACTTAGAATTGAACATACAATTATTTCAGACCTAACTATAGCATCACTCTCCAATGTGCTACAACATTATGATCTACAGCTAATAAGACCTTTTGAAATAGAAATTGATTTTCAGCTATTCATTCAGTTGAGAAATAGAGATGGAATTTCCCTCCCTTCTTTTGTGTTTTGATTAGATTTTAACTGCAGATGTTATTTTCCCAGCTCTAAGTTTATCCGTTCCACTCCTGATAATTTCTAAGTTGAAGATTTTAGGGAACCATAGAAGCATGCCAGTCACCTACTTTCTGGTTGCCACTTACTTTTCTACTTCCTAGCTGAGTTGTTGACAGTAGAGAGATGGATCCCACAGGCATAGTATCTTGAAGAATAGTTCTCCCAGCACCTTCTCTCTGAGCTCCTGACCAAACTACCATTTTGTGGTGTAAGTGTATTCATCAGTCAAGAAGCACATATTGAGTGCCTGTTATGTAGTAGGCATATTGATTTCTAGTGGGAGGAACCGAATGCTGAATGAGATTCATATTTTTGCTAGAGAGGACAAATCTCAAATACTTGAAAAGCTGGTTGACAATATGAGATGAAAATACAACAGCTTTCACAAGACTTTGAAAGATTATTTTTGTTGTGATTTGATGTGCTTTGGTTGCAAGGTATAGAGATTCACTCCACAACGTAAGAAAAGGAATGTTTATTTACAGTGTATTAATTTGAGCAACGCAAGTTGCTTTAAAGATAAATTCTTAGTCTCAGTAATATAATACCATTTTATTTTTCAAGTGAGATATTTTAAGTCAGGAATCAGGGATTTGGACACCTTTCATCTTGTGATTCTGCCATCGTTAGCAGTTGTTTTCCAAAGTTATTGTTCTAAACCACAGAAAAGAGAAGAATGTGGAGAATCAGTCAAAACTAATTTTTATAGATCACTCATGGGAAAAGTATTCATTACATCTACTCCTATTACATGGGCAAAAATCACATGATCATGTTATGTACATTGCAGGGTGGGAAATGCAGTTTTGTTGTAGCTCATGAAGAAGGGGAAATGAAACTGATGACTTAGGTCTTCAGTCTCTGTCACAAGTAATTTCTGCTGTAAAGTTTGGCTAGAAAACGTTTAGGAACTTGGACAAAATGTTTGAGCCTCCCTATGGTCTAAATGGATTCCATTCTCTGTATCAACTGGCCAGTCAAATTTCCTATGGGAGCCTGTATGATTGGCTGAGATAATTATAATGCTCTGTATTAAATTAAATCCACTGAATTGTTTGGGCCATATCATTTCATGGACCTTGGCTATCCCATGGATGAGTTATTATTGGGTTAGGTATGGATTCATCATCCAATCAGTTATCACTATTGCAAAAGACAACCCATGAGTGCTTTCCAGGAAAAGTGTTGCTAGGCTACTGACTTATTATTATTACCACTACCAGTAATAGGTATTTTATTTTATGCACTTAGCATTATGCCCACAATCTTAAGAGCATGAGAATATTTTTCACAATCACTGTATTTTATTAACAATTTTCAAAAGACAATGAGTCTCTGATTTAGCAAGCCAGCCAATTTTCCAGCATTATCTAACTCCAAATTCCATCATCTTTAACTTTTAGCATTACTGTTGCTAGTTCCCTTCAGAGAAGAATTTGGAGTAGCAAGTGTTGTTGATAAATCTGACTGGAGAAAGGAACAGATTACATACAACTGAAGTTCCAAATGAGAGGGGAACATTCTGGTGTAGGTCAACCAGTGCGGGGAGGGGCTTAACAGATGAGCTTGGACTTGATCTATGGCGTATTAAGTTGGGGTCCACAAACAGGCCAGTCCACTGCAGTGGCTTTCAATGTGGTAAGCCTGGGCTTCAGCAGAAGTCAACTTGTGAAGAGCCCTGGCAGCTCTGCCAAGAGTTGGATCACTGGAAATGGACCTGCCCTGGAGTCGAAGGATGCCCAGGTCAGAGCCACAGATCTTATTGGCTCTAAGCTGAAAAGCCCTTCACTCAGCCCAACTTCCAAAGTGACCACTGCAGCTGAGGGGATGGTCAAGTAGGGTCAGTAACATTGCAGGCAGAACTATAAATTTCTTGTTAGAGATGCCACCTGCCTTTACCTGGCCAGCTCTCCTCCCAGGCCAGCCAAGTAATGAAAGTCAACAGAGTGCCTTCCCCTAGGAGGTTCACACCTCCCTTAGGATGTACCCCATGTGAAGAGATAGATAGGTCTTGGCCTCTTAACTTACAAGGCCTAAAGCCCAACAGATTATTATCAAGCCCCTTCTGTCAGGTTCTATTTGCCTCTCAATCAGAAAACTTAACTGTAGCTTAGACAGCACCTTTCTTAGCTCCTCTAATAATGACTCTGTCCTTTGTTCTAGACCCTGTCTAGTGCACTTGGGCCTCATTCCTTTGTAATCATAACCTCTACTCTACCACCAATGGCTCTACTCCCAACCTGTGTGTACTGATGGTCCTCTTCCCCACTTAATGCTGGTTAATGCCACTCTTAGGATCATTGGTTACAATCCTCACTCTGTCTTTTATGACCTTGTCTAAATATGATCAGAGTCGGCGAACTTGGAAGGCTTCCATAGCCTTGGCAACTCATGACGAGAGCCTAGGGTGCTTACTGGCGCCATAAACTAGAGTTTCAATTTGTTGGGTCAACAACAGGAGCCACTGTGCACTTGCTCCTCATGTGGGATCTCTGTCCTTAATGTGCTGTACATTTTGATTTAATGCTATAACTAGTACTCCAACAGTATGTTTCACTTTGTGTGGGTTCAAACTGTTGAAATCTTTACTTAATATATACTAAATTGATCTTTTGTATATAAAGAGAATTGAAAATGAATCTTGATGCAAATGGAAGGGGAGAGGGAGTGGGAGAGGGGAGGGTTGCGGGTGGGAGGGAAGTTATGGAAGGGGGAAGCCATTGTAATCCATAAGCTGTACATTGGAAATTTATATTCATTAAATAAAAGTTAAAAAAAAAGTTGGGGTCCAAAAGGGATCCATAGCAACTATGTCTGGGGAAGGAAGATTACATGCTGCTATTTTCCCATGGCCACCATGGTAGTAGAACTTGTCGTTTCAGAAGAACTGTCCACTAAGGGCTTCTTAGATGGGCGTCTTTTTTTGGAAATATTAGGATCAAATCTATGCCTTGTTTTTTCTCTCTTTTATTCCTCTAACACATGTCAATCTTGACCTGAAGAGGTATTGGATAGGCAATGGGGTAGTGTGTGATACTGCTAGAGAACTCTTATTTTAACTGAAAATGGACCACATGATGGAGTTAAAGTAAAATTAGGCAATCTTGTTCCAATATTGTTGTGACATTAAAGGCATCATTAACCATGTGGGAATAGATATTCAAAATATATCTGACAAAGTTACTACCCACAATAGGTAAAGAAATCCTGAGCACAGAAATGAAGAAGGAAAACACAAAAGAAAACATTTCAGGGCAAAAGTGCAAAAAAATAAATACTGCATAGAAGAGAATACTCAACTTATGAATATGCATATGAATAGGCATTCAGCTTTAATGAATCACCTTGGAAATTCAAATTAAATCAGAGTGAGACACTACTACATACCCACCAGAACAGCTAATACAAAACAGGTGTAAAATATCAAGCATTGGTGAGAACATGGAGCAACTGGAACTCTCACATTCTGCCGATGGGAATGCAAATTGCCATATCTACTTGGGAAACTGTGTGGCAGTTATTCTGTAGCTGGCACAATTCTGTGATGGCCCCAAAATTTCTGCTCCCTGCTAAATGCAGATAATGTGTGTGGGACTGTGCATAGAATGGGTTTAATTTCTGTGATTAGAGATTTATCCAATGTAATTAAGGCCCTCAATCAGTTGGCTTTGAGTTAATCAGAAGGGGAAATGGTCTTGGTGGGCCTATCCTTATCAGGTGAGCCCTAAATAGTGACTGAGTTCTTCCTTCAAGAAGAGATTTGAAGGGCAAGTGGGTGAGAGAATCTCAGGAGGGGATCATGTGGTGAGGTCATGACAACGGCCTCCAGGAATGGAAAGTGGTCTTGTCCCAGCAGCCAGCAGAAAAAATGGAGACTTCTAAAACTAAAAGGGACTGAATTCTTCTAAAAACCGGGATCTGCATGGGAGTGGACTATCCTCCTGGTCATGTCTCCAGGACAAAGCAGCCTGGTACCTTGATTTCTGCCTCTTAGGACTTGAGTGGAGAACCCAAGACATATGTGTCAGATTCCTGACTTAGAAAAGCCTTCAGTTACCAAGTTTGTGTGGTTCCAGGCCACTCAGTGTGTAGCGACCTGTTACACAGCCATAGAAAACTGATGCAGCCTTCCATAGCTGAATGCATGCATATACATTTACTCGGCAATTCCACTCCCAGGAATTCCTAACAGAAAGGGCTACATGGGGCTGGCACTGTGGCATATGGGGTTAAGCCGCCACCTGCAGTGCCAGCATCCCATATGGGCGCCAGTTCAAGTCCTGGCTGCTCCACTTTCAATCCAGCTCCCTGATTATGTGCCTGCAAAAGCAGTGGGAGATGGCCCAAGCACTTGGGCCTCTACACCCATGTGGGAGATCCAGATGAAGCTCCTGGCTCCTGGCTCCTGGCCTCAGCCTGACCCAGCCTTGGCCATTTCAGCCATTTGGGGAGTAAATCAGCTGATGGAAGATTCTCTCTCTCTTTCTCTCTATTTCTGTAATTCTTTCAAATAAATATTTTTTAATAAAGAAGGGCATATGTGTGTTAATCAAAATGCATATACTGCCATCTCTCAGTAGCTAAGCGCCTCGGTTCTAGTACCCCCAGAATACCAAATCCGTAGATGCTCAGGTCCTTTCTAAAAAATGATGTTGGACATGCATATCATTTATGCACATCCTCCTGTGTATTTTACATCACCTCTAGATTACTTATAATACTTAATATAATGCAAATTCTATAACAGCCATTGTTATACTGTATTATATGGGGACTAATAACAAGAAAAAGTCTGTGTACATTCAGTACAGAGGCAATTTTTTCCCCCAAATATTGTCAACATTTGGTTAAATCCACAGAGGCAGAGCTTCCAGACATGGAGGGCTGACCGTACTTCTATATCAACAAAAGCAATATTTATAAAAACCAAAGCCTGAAAACCACCCATGAGCAAGAGGGGGCCTTGTGGGACACTGATAGCATTTTATTTCTTGGCTTGGGTGTGGTTTGTGAAAATTTATTCAGCGGAGCTCCTTCCTAAATGATACTATACTTCCATAAAAGTGAAGTGACCAGAAATTTACTGTCATTACCTGATAGTACAATTATAACTGGACCGTTACAGAGTTTAAAGATTCCTGAGGCCAGCATTATGTTGCAGCAAAAAAAATGCCATGCTGGCATCCCATATGTGTGCAGGTTCCTTTTTGCTGTTGGTTCACCCTCCAATGTCCGCTGCGGCCGGCGCAATGCACTGATCCGATGGCAGGAGCCAGGTGCTTATCCTGGTCTCCCATGGGGTGCAGGGCCCAAGCACTTGGGCCATCCTCCACTGCACTCCCTGGCCACAGCAGAGAGCTGGCCTGGAAGAGGGGCAACCGGGACAGAATCTGGCGCCCCGGCCGGGACTAGAACCCGGTGTGCCGGCACCGCTAGGCGGAGGATTAGCCTAGTGAGCCACGGCGCCGGCCTCTGACTGCTCCACTTTCCATCCAGTTCCCTGATAATGTGCCTGGGAAAGCACTGGAAGATGGCCCAAGTGTTTGGACCCCTGCCAAGCTGTAGGAGACCTGGGTGGAACAAGCTATAGAGGCGTGGCCCAGCCTTAACTGTCTTCGCCATTTGGGAAGTGAACCAGCAGATGGAAGATCAATCTCTTTCTCTCTCACACTATCTCTAACTACTTTTCAAGTAAATAAATAAATAAATAAATATTTTTAAAAGTTTGCACACACGCAAAAATGGTTACATGATTTTACTTGTATAAACATCCCAGGCTCAGTCCTCTGTAAATAGAGATACAGCTGACAACAATAAAATGAAAACACCCAATTGTCAGGTTTTTATTTTGCCTTAACTTTTATTTTTTCTGACTCAATTTTTAAGAGGTTTATTTATTTGAAAGGAAGAGTTAGAGAAAGAAGGAGAGAGAGAATCTTTCATCTGCTGGTTCGCTCCCCAGATGACTGCAACAGCTGGAGCTGGGCCAAGCTGAAGCCAGGAGCCAGGAGCTTCTTCCAGGTCTCTCATAAGAGTGCAGAGGCCCAAAGACTTGGATCATCTTCCTCTGCTTTCCCAGGCTATTAGCAGGGAGCTGGATGGGAAGTGGAGCAGCTGGGACATGAACCAGCAGCCATATGAAATGCTAGCATCGCAGGTAGTGGCTTTACCCCCTACATTAGAACACCGGCCCCTGACCCAATTCTTAATTGATTTTTTGGCCAATTTTCAATACAACACTTCAACAAATAATTTCTGTCTTATGCTTTAGCAGAATTAAAATTAGTAACACACTGAGGATTTTATGGCACTCTTTGCAGTAGCAAATCTGTGATTTTTGTAAATTTACTCACTTCCCTCAATATATTTTTCTTGTCTGATGGACCTAGAGTTATTTGGGCCAGGGCCAGGTCATGACAAAATAGAAAACTTCAGTCTGCACATACTATTTTTGGGTAAATTTACAGGTATTTTTACTGTGTTTTAGAGAGGAAAGATAAAGTTTTTTGTTCACAGTCTTGGACAAATCAAACAATCAGATAATTAACAAATATTTATTGACCAGCTCACATGCATATAACCACATTATACATGAGGCTATAAAAGCATCACCTATCCTTTCTCCTCTTGGGAAGATTTGTAGCCAACTTCAAGAAGAACATACACATAAACATTACCTAATGATATATGTTCCCTTGTTGATAACAAATAAATGGCAAATCTAGAAAAAAGTAAAAAGAAAGTTAAAATATCAGAATTCCAAAATGGTGCATTCAGAGCAGCCAGGGAAGGCTTGCTGGAGGGGGCATGATGAGGTGAAACAATCCTTTAAGTCAAGCGCATTTGATTTTAAATTTGAATTTTTTCACTTACCAGATATGAACAGTTACTTAACCTCTTGGGGCTGTAAGAGTTTCAGCTGAGAATTGGAAGTGATGCAGCCATTTTTGTCACAGGCTTTTGAGACTAGCACAAAGTAATATGGAAAAATAGTGGGTTCACCTGATTTGCATTGCCAACCCTTCCTAGGGGTGAATAAATGATCACTGCAAGTCTTTGGTGTCTGACACGGCACATGGGAGGTGAGGAGGGGTAGGGATGCTGGTCGATGTCAGAGTAAGGAAAGGGAAGGATGCATTGGGAGTCTGAAATACAAAACAAGTGACAAATGTTTAGGAAGCCTGAACTAATAAGTACAGCTAAGGGCGTTTCCTTAACAGATGGCAAGCAAAGTCATGTAATAATTCCGGGGAGGAAACCAGAGAGGCTCCTCACATTCCCTTTTCCAGTGGAGAGGTAATACCTATACTAACTTGTTCACGTATGTGAAATGACTGAGGCGAGCAGTGGAGCATATGAGCTTTTATATCGCACACTTTCTCTCTTGGTCCCCCACGAGTTTGGTCCAGTGGAATCAAGGGAGGTTTGGGGGTCCAGGTCTTGAAGGGTAGGCAGGAGATGGGTCCAAAGGAGGAAGAGGAGGGTTTATCTTTTTTTTTTTTTTTGACAGGCAGAGTTAGACAGTGAGAGAGAGACAGAGAGAAAGGTCTTCCTTCCGTTGGTTCACCCCCAAATGGCCGCCACAGCCGGCGCTACGCTGATCCGAAGCCAGGAGCCAGGTGCTTCCTCCTGGTCTCCCATGTGGGTGCAGAGCCCAAGCACCTGGGCCATCCTCCACTGCACTCCCGGGCCACAGCAGAAAGCTGGACTGGAAGAGGAGCAACCAGGACAGAATCCGGCGCCCCAACTGGGACCAGAACCCTGGGTGCCGGCACCACAGGCGGAGGATTAGCCTAGTGAGCGGAGGTGCTGGACCAGGGTTTATCTTGACAGGTGTCAGTTGCACTCATCAGGTGAGATTATCTCGTCAGATTGTTAACTTCACCAGATTTAGCTAAAAGGTACTGCCTGTGGGGCTATGGAGACATGAGGAGAGAGATGGCAAGGGAAAAAAAAAAAAAAAACAAAAAAAATTTCTCCCAAATCTGAGTATGAAGCAGAGGGCTCCTCTCCAAGAAAAAATGGGAGAGAAAGAGGCCTGTTTATCTAATTTCATCCCAAGGTACAAGCTTCAGGGGATTTCAAGATCAGTGTATCAAAATGATTGAAATGCTGTCTCTATACCCCCATCCTCAAAGCCATGAATTTCTCATTAATCTGCTTATTCCTACAAGGACCAGTAAACAATCTCCCAGAGAATTAATAAGTTAAGGCATTATCATTCTCAACTACACTAAGATTTAATCAAGTTTCTGATGTCTGATTCTAAGGGTAACTTGCAAAGGGAGAACCAAAGAGGAGATAAAAAGACCGATGGCAATATTTGCCCACACTAGGCGAAGATGGGTGGCAACGAGAGGGGGCCACAAGTATTTTTTTGCACCAGCTGCAACCCGATACGCGCAAGAATTAAATAAATCAAGGCCATATCCGTTCTCGGCATATCCTAACGCCCAGCATACCTGCCAGCACCTGGCTTGCTGTGTACCAAGCGGAAAAAAAAAGAACACGGGTTCACCTCTGAAAAATCAGATTTTAAATCCTTGCCTATTTTGACCTTGGGCTTCTGTCTGAACCCATTTCCTCATCTTTCTCCTTCATAGTAGCCCGCTCAGAGTTGTTAAGATCAAGTAAGAACATATGTAAGGACTCCAGCACATAAACGTTTCTACAGCTGTCAGCTAGTAAGGATCACTACTGTGTTTCTACCGGTGCCTAGGACCTGGGTCTCGCCAAGTTTGGGATAGGGGAAGAAGGAAGAGTGTGTTCCTTTACCGTGTTGGGGGCGCTCTTGAAGCAGCCCCCAGGCTCTGGGCCGCCGCGGCCGCGGGCTGCTCCCCCCCACCCCGCGGACACCCTCTCTCCTCTGCTCCACCCACGCCTCCCGCGAGCAACAAGTTCGCTTCTGCGAGACCCGCCCGCGCGCCACAGGCAAACCCGGCGCCTACTCCGAGCCCACTCGGGGCCGACATCACAGCCAGGCGGGAGAGCCCGCCACACTTGCGGGGGCCGGCGAGGGCCGGGCGAGCGGCGGGAGGGAGGCGTGGGAAGTCGGACTGAAGAGGGTGATGGGAGCTCCAGACCGTGCGGCCCTTTAGGGTGAAAGCAACCGTCAGAAGCGCCCAGCGCTGACATCCCGCCTCTCCTCTCGGGACCCGGAATCTCACCGACTTCCACTCAGCCCCCCCCCCCCCGGTATTCAAATTGCGCCCCTCTGTCCATCGGTGTCCCCTCGCCCCAGCTTCTGCCCCCTCATCACCACTGCACTCAAGCCCGGGCCAGGTCCCCTAAGGACACTCGCGATCCCCGACACAGATTATTTCGCCGGGAGAGCAGGCAGGTCAGCCACAGCTCCTGGCCAGCGCTCTCCTTCCGAATGTCCGTCCTCCCAGGCTGGGTACCCCGGCGTCCGCCCAGGAGCCGGGAGGCAAAGTGGGCTGGGAGCCATCTCTAAACTGCTCAAACAGTTGAACTATTGACAACTTCTGGGAACGGGGATCCCCGCGCTCTTGTGGGAAAGCCAGGCTGGCCGCCCACGCCTCTGGAGGGGACACCTCCACTTATCCGTGGGGGAATCCCACTCGCAGTCCACACTCGCCAGGAGCGGAGAACCAGGGAACCAACCGCTAGCGCGCTCCTGGGGGAGTGGGCGGCCGTGGGCGGGGGCGAGGGCGCAGAAGTTCCGCCCTGATTTGGAAAAGAGGCCGTTTCACGCGTCGGAGTCTCCTATACCGGGAGGGAGCGGCTTTTCTCTGGAAAAGAGCGGGGACAGAAGTCACTGGGAGGAAAGTCCTCCCAGCGCGGGGTCGCGGAGGCACCGTCCAAGCTTTGGGCCCGGTGGTGGTGAAACTCTTCGTTCACCGGGTGGTGGGGGAGAGATCCCTGGCGAGGCGGAGGACGCCAAGCCCCACTGTTCTGGGCTCCATCCCTGCGTCCCCAGGCAGCCTGGAGAACTTGGTACCTTGGACAGCAGCCGGGGACGCCGGGCATCCTTTGAAAGACCTGGCCCTATTTTCGCCACCAAGTCCAAGAGCAATAAATTATTTTGATGACCTTACGAGTGCAGATGAAGGACATTTTAATTACATAACCCGTGAAAGATCACCGGAGGCTACGTCGTGTTCGAGAGCCGATGGCGGAATATCTGCATCGCAGGAGAAAGAGAAAACTTGCAAATCTGCAAGGAGATTGCGCAGGGGCTACCCGTCGTTCGGCAGCGACATGCGAAATGCACGGGAGAGCTTACCTTTCGGACTCCAAAGCCGTGTTCTGCTGCAACTTGGCGAGCTTCTTCCTCTCCCCCTTTATGCAACTCCACAAGGAAATGATTCGTGAAGACTGCTCTCTCGGAGGATGCAAAAACCGTGGCACACAAGAGGAGCCCGGCGGCCGCCTGCCAGCGGGAGATAAAACCACCCTGCATCTCCTTTGGGAGCGGAAAGTGCGGCTCGGAGGCGCGCAGGCTGGTGGAGCAGGGAGACACGGAGGGAAGGTGCAAATAAATAAATATATATATATTTATAGTTTCTTTGCCTTTCTTTAAAATCTTTGTGTGGAGACGGAGACGGAACAGGGGCTTGGGGAGCAGCAAATCAAGTGTGCGTTCTCCTCCAGCGCCTGGCTGGAGAGGGAGCCGTGTGGCCCGGCGGCCCGGCTCGCTGGCAGGGGTGCGAGCGTGGGGAGCTGTGTGTACCGGAGAGAAAGAGCGAGTGTACGTCTGTGCTTGATGCTAAATCTGCATTTTCAGCTCCTCCTCGGCTCCAGTTCCCCAGGGGCTGGAGGAGAGCACCAGCTTGGCTGACGTGCGCCCGCCCGCGGCCAATGAGGGCTGCAGAAGCGGCGGGCTCCGCCCTGGGCCGCCCCGGGCCCGCCCCTGCCCGCCCCCGGCCCGGCCCGGCCCGGCCCGGCCGCCTCCGCCCGCGGGGGGCGCCGCGAGCCCGCGCCCCCGCCCCCCCAGCAGCCGGCGCGCTCCTGCAGCTCCGCCCCGGCGGCCGCCGCGCGCCCAGGAAAATCCCCCCAGCTGCAAGCAGGCCGGCGGCGCCCGAGTGATGTCATTGTTTGTGGAAATCTGTACGGCTCTGGAAAGGGAATTACGGAGCGCGCGGCTCCCCAAGGCCCGGAGGGGAGCTGGGGCACCGGCCTCTCCCTGTTTCTCTTCCCTGCTTATTATTTCCCGCTGCAAAACAACTCTCTCTCTTTCTCTCTCTCTCCCTCCCTCTCTCTCTCTCTCCCTTTCTCTCTCACACACACACACACACGCAAACGACATTCTTTTCTTGCCTGTCCTCTTCCCAATAGCCAATTTTAACCCTGCCCCCCGCCACTTTGGGCAAGTCCCCACGGGAGGTTTGCGCGCCTTCCTGGCACCCAGAGGGTTGGGGAAAGCAGCCCGCTCTGGGCGACTCAAGGGGCGAGGGTTCAGGAAAGAGCTGCAGGTGAGGCGCTAAGGCCGGTGGGCGGCTAGGCTGGCCCGGTGCGCACTGGCCCCGGAGCAGACTCCTCCAGGAGCCGGGGCTGCGCTGCCCAGACAGCCCTGGCGGAGACGAGCGAGGGTGGACACGCATGGAGGCGCCTTCACGGGCGTGGGGACTTTGAGCCGCACAAGGACAGAGAGGGTGCGAGTTGGTGGAGGTGTCGCTACCGGGCCGAGCCTCGCGCTGAGCGTCCTTGGCGGGACGCGAATGGGGTTCCAGTGGCAGGGGTCAGCCAAGTTGCCCCGTCAGGAAACGCGCGCCCACGGTCCGCGCTGTGACGCCGAAGGCCGGCTCCCCTGCTCGCGCCAGTGGGGGAGGCTCTGCTGGAAGGAAAAAAAGACGCTTGTTTTCAACCAACTCGCATACGGTTGAGTTCCAGAGTATTTACAGCGATGTGGGTTGCATTGAGTTCCAAAGTTCAGAATCTGCCTTACTGGGATAAGAGGTAAGAGACCTTTGCTCAGAGGCTTAAGTGTATGCAAGAGACAGGAGAGGAGAGGAGGGGAGGGGGGAGGGGGAAGAGAGAGGAGAGGAGGGGAGGGGAGAGAATTTATAACACATCTCACACTTCCATATTTTTTAGAAAGCTTTTATTTAATAAATATAAATTTCAGAAGTATAACTTTTGAATTATAGCGGTTCTTCCCCCGCCTCGCGCTCCCACCCCCAAACCATCCCACCTCCTACTCCCTCTCCCATCCCATTCTTCATTAAGATTCATTTTTAATTATCTTTATATACAGAAGATCAACTGTATGCTAAGTAAAGATTTCAACAGCTTGCACCCACACAGACACACAAAGTATAAAGCACTGTTTGAAGACATGTCTTACTGTTAATTCTCATAGTACAAGACATTAAGGACAGAGATCCTACAAGGGGAGCAAGTGCACAGTGACTCCTGTTGTTGATTTAACACTTGACACTCTTATTTATGACGTCAGTGATCACCCGAGCTTCACATCTCCATATATATGCAGTCTCCTCCCTTTCCACTGTAGTATGAAGAGTTAGGCTCTACACAAGAAAAGCACTCTTGGTAGAAATGAACACTTAATTTTTTTTAAATTATTCATTTGAAAGGCAGAGTTCCAGAGAGAGGGGCACACACACACACACACACCTTCCATCTGTTGGTTCACTTCCCAAATGGCCGCCAATGGCTGGAGCTGGCCAGGCTGAAGCCAAGAGCCTGGAACTTCTCTCAGTCTTCCATGTGGGTGGCAGGGCTGTCCTCTGCTGCTCTCCCAGACATATCAGCAGGGAAGTGGATCAGGAGTGGAGCAACCGGGACTCACTCGGTGAACCCAGTCTCAATGCCGTGGAGCACATCTGTTTGCCACTGCTGCTGTCTGCCCAGAGCTCTTTCAAGTAATGTCAAATAAAAATGTGGCACTGCTGGAGATTCTGATGACAACACAAGACATCTGCCATTATTATTTTTATTAGAATTTTTTTTTAAAGAAAATTAACCAATGTGCCGAGAAGGTGGCCAGTCCGGGGCTAAGGATGCAAGGGACCAGAGCAGAAGCAAGGTTTATGGAAAAGTCTTGATACAAGGGCTCAGCCCAAGTCTGAGTCCCCTCAGTTACTGCCCAGAGGCTCTCATTTCTGCTGAGAAATTTGGCTTTTATCTCCCTATTGACTCCACACCTTACCCTCCTAGATTCCATCTGTTTGTGGTGCAAAGTTTTCTTACTTGGAGCCCTTCAGCTCCTCCTCCTCGGTTCTCTTACGTTTCCTCTGTGTTTTGCATCAAAGCACGCAGCTGGTATGAAGCAGTACCACATGGTTCTTCCCACTCTATATTGTCACTTGAGAAAAATGGCAGTAAATGTAAAAATTGCATTAGATAGAGTCACAATCATGGAGAGCATTTCAAAAGCAGTGGCACAGACAGAATCTGTCTTTAGAAAAATAGATGTGAAGAGCATCAAATAAGTCAATTTAGAAGATTATGGGTATGGGGAAATAGTGCTGCTAATGCAGCTAAATCTCTCTGAAAACCAACATGAAATTACCATCTATTTAGAGAAATTTATTAATTTTTTTTCTGAAACCACAGAGCAATATTTTATTTCCTAAATAAACTCCAAAGATGAGATGATGTTAAATGTTGAATATTATACTTTGCTATTGGTTTATCCCTTCTGAAACTCAAGGTGAAACTGATTACCATGATAGTGGGTATAGGGAGGTGGGACCTTTAAGAGGTGGTAGGGGGTTGACATTGGGCCCAGTGGTTAACTTTTTTTTTTTTCTTACTATTATTCCCACTTTTAGTTGTTTATTTATTTTTATTGGTTTCTTTTTTTAAAAACTTTTATTTAGTAAATATAATTTCCAAAGTACAGTTTATGGATTACAATGGCTTTTTCCCCCCATAACTTCCCTCCCACCCGCACCCCTCCCATCTCCCGCTCCCCCTCCCATTCCATTCACATCAAGATTCATTTTCAATTATCTTTATATACAGAAGATCGATTTAGTGTATATTAAGTAAAGATTTCATCAGTTTGCACCCACACAGAACATAAAGTGTAAAATACTATTTGAGTACTAGTTATAGCATTAATTCACATTGGACAACACATTAAGGACAGAGATCCCACATGAGGAGTAAGTACACAGTGACTCCTGTTGTTGACTTAACAACTGTTTTTTATGGCATCAGAAATCTCCCTAGGCTCTAGTCATGAGTTTCCAAGGCTATGGAAGCCTCTTGAGTTCACTGACTTCGATCTTATTTAGACAAGGTCATAGTCAAAGTGGAAGTTCTCTCCTCCCTTCAGAGAAAGGTACCTCCTTCTCTGATGGCCCGTTCTTTCTGCCCAGTGGTTAACTTTGTGACAACTACATTCCCTATCAGAATGCCTGGTTTGAGTTCTGGCTCAGCTATGGTTTCCAGCTCCTGCTACTGCACACTCTTGGGAGGCAATGGATGATGATGGCTCAAGTACTTCAGTCCTTGCCACCAAAGTGGGAGACCCAGATGGAATTTCCCATTCCTGGCTTTGGCCTGGCCAAGATTTGGCTGTTGTGGGCATTTAAGGAGTGAACCAGCAGATGGAAGACCTCTGTCTCTCTACCTTTCAAGTAAAAATTTAAAAAAAGAGAAGTGATTCTGCAGAGCCCTCATGCATGGATCAATCTATTCATATATTAATGGGTTACTAGATATCGAGTTACTATGGGTATGGCTTTGTTGTAAAGTTGCATTCTCTGTAGCTTCCTTATGCTGTTTTGCTGTTGATGCCCTCCACCAAGTAATGCTGCAGCGAGAAGCCCTCGCAGATGCCAGGGCTGTGCTCTTGGACTTTGTAGCTTTTACAACCATGAGCCAAATAAACGTCTGTTCTATTTTTTTAGAAAGCTTTTATTTAATAAATATAAATTTCAGAAGTACAACTTTTGGATATAGTGGTTCTTGATGAGCCAAATAAACTTCTATTCTTTATAAATTATCCAGTGTCAGGTATTTTGCTATAGCCATGGAAAATGGACAAAGACATGCATCTTCATTAAAACCATATAAAATTGAGTACACACTAAAACCTGGGGGGCTGATTAAAATAAGTCACTTTTAGTGCTTCACATAGAATAAAGCTCATCATAATATTGTCAGGGCAGCATGGCAAATGAAAAGAGATTTTTGTGATGCGAATGCATGCATAAAATGAATTTTTAATGCACAGCAATGTAGTAAGCAAGTAAAGGCAATTTATTGATACACTGGGCTGTTATTTGAAATGCAAATGCACACGCATTACTCTCCCAGTTAGCTATTTCTCCAGTTCCTTTCCCCAAACCAGTGGTAACTTTGGAGAAGGAACTTGGAATAGGAAGGGGAACAGCAACATTTAGTCTTGAGGATTGACCCAGAAGCCAGTTGTCAGGAATTTTAACAAAGACTCTGCTACCAATGACCATGTATGCCACTTGGGCCAAACCATTGCACCATGCATAGCCTCTCTCTCTTCATTAGTAAAGAGAGACAGATGGCTTATATGTCCTTTGGATTCCAAAACCTATAATTCCAAAAAGATGCAGCAGCACAGATGCTGATGTGTAAGCCACTGTCAAGAGCTTGAGAAATATTGGGGACAATCATACTTTTTTTTTTTTTGTTAAGATTTATGTATTTATTTGAAAGAGTTACAGGGAGAGAGAGAGAGAGAGAGAGAGGGAGAGAGAGAGAGAGAGAGAGAGAGAGAGATCTCATCCACTGGTTCATTCTCCAGTGACTGCAATGGCTGGGGCTGGGCCATGCCTAAGCCAGGAGCCAGTCTCCCATGTGGGTGGCAGAGGCCCAAGAACTTGTACCATCATGTGCTGCTTTCCCATGTGTATTAGCAGGGAGCTGGATCAGAAGTGGAGAAGCTGGGACTTGAGCCTTCACCTATATGGGAAGGCAGCATTGCAGGTGGCAGATTAATCCCCTGGTTACAATGCCAGCCCTGGGGGAAGTCACATTTTTTGAAGGCATTGTGGTTTTGGCCAGCAGACTTACTTTTGTTTTTGTAGCCTCTCCCAAATTGCCTCATATTTACTGACTTTGTGGATTGTAGAAAACAATAACTTGCACAAACAGATCGACACTAAGTCCCAGAAATGAAGGCCATCAGAATCCTGAGGTTCTTTCAGTTTATTTACACTCGTGTCTATAGCGGCGACATGGGTTGTTTGGTTCTGGATCAGGTGTGCCACAGACTCTCACGTTCACTTTGAAGATACTGCCTTGCAAAGACTAGGAAATTCTCATTTTGTTATTGCATAACTATAAATTAATAAAGCTAGGAGCAATGCAAAGCTCCTAAACCACCCAAGTCATGATTAGGATTCTCCCATTCAGATGGACATCTAAGTGGCGAACTTAGGCTGTACATTGAGCAGAACAGAGTAAGTTGCAAACAGCTCTAGGGAGAGGCTGTCAGATCTTTGAAAACTATTTGGATTGTTAGGGAAATGATCAAATTTTTTTTTTCCTGTAGGGGAATAAGATGCACAGCTGACAGTCTTAATTTAAAATTACAGCTTGTGCAAAGTCAGATTGGGCTTCTCCTTTTTCTGCTGTATTCATTCTGAGAACTTATTTATTTCTTTATAAAGATTTATTTGTATTTATTTGAGAGACAGCATTACAGAGAGAGAGAAAGCGAGCGAGAGAGAGATCTTCTATCTTCTGATTCATTCCCCAAATGGCTGCAATGGCCGGAGCTGCACCAATCTGAAGCCAGGAGCCAGGAGCTTCTTCTGGGTCTCCCATGCAGGTGCAGGTGCCCAGGGACTTGGGCCATCTTCCACTGCTTTCCCTATCAGGAGCAGAGCTGAATTTGGAACCCAGGTGCTCTGATATGGGATGAGTGTGTCCCAAGCTGCCCCAAAGCCTGTCCCTATTGTCTTTTTTCCCCCCACAGGTATGAACGTTTCCAGTGATGGTTGAGTGGGAAAGATAAAGCTCTGTTCTCTAGGGCCTTCCACGGGCCAGCTTCACACCTGTATGTGCTAACGTCCTCCAACTTGGGGAGGAAAGAGACTTGACCTCCACTGACTATGAGGGAAGAGAGAAGAGGCTCTTTTTCAGGGCACAGCAGGAGTCTAACAGTTTGGAGGGGAAACCGTGCATCTTAGTTTTACCAAACCACTGCCGGAGAGTCTGCTTCCCCTTCCACTCTGAGTGCAGCCCCGGGGCAGGGGTGAGCACTTCCCGAGCTTCTGCTGTCAGTGAGCCCTCATCAGTCACTGCAGTGTGTTTTTTGTTCTTGTTTTTAAAATATTTATTTATTTATTTGAAAGTCAGAGTTAGAGAGAGAGAGAGAGGGAGAGAGAGAGAGAGAGAGAGAGAGAATGATAGCGAGCTTCCGTCTGCTGATTCACTCCTGAAATGGCTGCAACAGCCAGGGCTGGGCCAGGAGCAAGGAGCTTCTTCTAGCTCTCCCACATGGGTAGCAGGAGTCTAAGCACTTGGGCCATCTTCTTTTGCTTTCCTAGGTCATAGCAGAGAGCTGGATTGGAAGAAGAGCAGCTGGGACTAGAACCGGTGCCCATGTGGGACGCCTGTACTTCAGGCGGTGGCTTAACCTACTGCGCCACAGCGCCAGTCTCATTCTTAGAACTTCAGATGAAGTAATGATACCTTCCTTGGATGGCAGCAGTTCTCTATTATCACATTGTACTATTGACTCTTTCGAGCAGGTCCTTCCTAACGACCCGAGCTTCCCTGATCCCTCCATCCCAGCCTTTTCCCAGGTTTCCTGAAATAACCTTAGCTCCTTATAGATTTCTGCTAAATTTTAGTCCTAACATCGATGAACTGTTATTCTTTCTGCAGCTATTTCTTATATTTTTAGATCTCACCTTACTTTCCTGTGGCATTTACACTCTTGTTTCTATAACTTAAAAATTCAGATGGTGGGAAATTTTAACTGTTTCCTCAGTGCAAATTTGTTCACCTTTTCTATATCATTGGCATTTAATTGTCCTACCTCCAATTCCTATAGCTTTCACTGACTTACAGCTTTTTCACCTATATGTTTTCCCGTCAGTTGGAAATTCTTTACTGACTTGTTATCTAAGCTACCTTTAATTAGTATAGTAGGGAGTTTCATCAGGTGCCTTATTATTATCAAGGAATTGAATCTAGAGTGCTTTGGGTCATATTCATTTTCTTACTTCATCAACAAGGCATCAAATTTACTCTTACTAATTGATTCTTTCTTCGTAAACAGAAGCTATTCCTTGTCTTCTTATTTTCCAGGACAGTGAAAACTTACTTTTTGTGCTAATTTAGGTTTTATTATTTTGATAGGGTTTGAAGTAGCTAAACAATGAGGAACAAGGGCCCTTTAAATCTCCTTTTGAAAATTAGAAACACATTGCTATTCACTATCTTTAGATTCCTCCCCAGCTCTACAGGACTACAAAATAATGTTTGCTCACTTGGAAAATTAATTAGTTATTTCTCAGGGCTTATTGGAACATTGCTTATTGTCTGTTGAAAGTGATTATCTATTCATGAATTCTCTACCTTGTGTTATTTCCCTTTTCATGGTCTTTAAAAACATACAGTGAATCTTCCCCAATTCACTTTTTGAATGATTATGGAAATTATCTTCAAGAAGGGGAATTCTTTTGTATCTCTCAAACTTCCTATAATATAGGAAGAATTCAGAGAGAACAAAGCACATGGTTTGTTAGCAAATAAAAACTGGAATTTTAAATGATAAAAGTTTTAGGTGCAAAACAAAAGTTCAAATATTAACAGATATATACTAGTTCTATAAGGTCAACTTTGCCCACTGTAGTGAAACAAAAGAGTCAAGGAAAGTCTTAACTTTGACCTTCATGCTTTGAGTAATTGTACACTATTTAGTATTAATTTAGACAATCTAGTCTAAGTAAAGAAATTGATGTATAATTTCATTAAACATATTGAAAAAAGTTATAAATGTATAGCTGTGTTCTCCGATATACTGCTTTCTATTCTTTTGAAGATATTCTATGATTTCATCATTTGAAGAAACATGGCATGGTTTATTTATAGGAAACTTCATCACCCAATATCCTTTTTATCTCCTTATGATACAGGAGAGAATGAACCAGAAAGCAGATCCTTACAGGCACATTTTTCTAGAGCTATTCACCCAACACAACCTTTGTAGATTTATTTTCTCTTTTCAAATCATACAATCAAGAGATCATAACTCACAGAGGATCTAATCACAGTCCTCAATTTCTGATGATATACTCCATTCTGCATTAATTTATGTCAGAGTTTATCAGTGGTATCCAGCTTGCAGATACATTTTATTTATTTATGTATTTATTTATTTGAGAGGCAGAGTTAGAGAGAGAGAGAGACACACACAGAGAGAGAGAGAGAGAGAGAGAGAGAGAGAGAGAGATTCTGTCTGCTGGTTCACTCCCCAAATGGCCAAAATGGATGGAGCTGGGCAGATCTGAAGCCAGGAGCTTCCATGTGGATGCAGGGGCCCAAATACTTGGGCTGTCTTCCACTGCCTTCCCAGGCCATTAGCAGATAGCAGAGAGCTGGACTGGAAAAGGAGCATCTGGGACATGAACCGGTGCCCATATAGGATTGTTGGCTCTGAAGGTGGAAGCTTAACTTGCTATGCCTCAGCTCCGGCCCCACAGATTTGTTTAAAATGGATCACAGTGTTAATAAAAACAGTCATAATCCTTTAAAATTAATCATTTCTCAGAGAAATTCAGATGTGGCTTCTTTTGGATTAACCAAGGATTTGACAATGTATTTACAATTTAGCTAGTGTTAGTGGCTGCCATTATCTCTTCCCATGTAATAGTGCCTGAGCTGACCATTTTGTTAGAATTTTCAACCAGCCTTCCAATTCATATGGTTTACATTCCTGACCTGGCACCTAATCATTTGAATCTATGACTTATGGCTTAAACAACCTGTGTGATCTCAACTCATTTTGCAGTAGATAATTTTTATAACATCTTTAATAGAACATTAAATACCATGGAAATAGAAGTGTATCCTCTAAATACCATTGCTTGGATGTAAAAACAGTTAAATTTAGGCCTCCAGAGCACAGACTTTCAGGGAAATGGAGCAGAGTTGGCCAAAGGTACTCTGTCCAGATCTGCTAACACAAAATAGACAAACTGACATCACCTCCCTTTCCTGCTAGTGAAAGCCTTTGCAAATGTCCAATATGGTCAGTGGGTTCTGCAAGGCAGTCCTCAGAGGAATTGCAAGAATAAAAAAAACTCCAGGATTACAAATATGAGAAGAGTAAGATGTTAGAATATGAATTAGTCTATTATTGCTCAAGAGAGGTTAGAGTGACATTGTGGGAATATTGTGGATTTGCAGGCAGATTTTGTTTGATGTTGGCTCTGTGTCATTTTAGTCATGTGTGGTTGTAAAGAATGTCACTTGGCCCTCTTGGCATCAGTGTAACTGGGGATAGGGATCATGTTTAGGGCTAATATACAATGATGATATCCTGGACTACACACTTGCTGACTTCTCTCGTACATCTCATGCCTCTTATGGCACACTGGCTGCACAAGCTATGCAGTGCCACACGAAGCCCAGAAGTGTGGTTATATAGAGTACAGCAGTCAACTATGGCCATGGTGATGTTGTGTAATGAACTGCCCTGAACTCAATGACTTACAAGTATTTTGTTCTTAAGTTATGAGGAGTCTTCAAAAAGTATCCTTGTAGTTTCCTGGGGCTTGGATGATCTAGGTAGGCTTGGTTGCAGGTTGGCTCTTGGTATCGAAGTTTGGTTGAGGTCTATGCCACACGGATTTAAAAGATTTCATTGAAATGAAATTAAAAGATAATTTTATTTGGCACAAAAATTTTAAATCCATGCGTATGAAGAGTCTCAAAAAGTTCATAACATTTATTATGAAAAACTATGGATTTCAATTTTTTGCACTGCCCCACCCCCAAAAATATTCCCTGAACATTTTGAAGAAAGCTGTGTTTGTTTGGAAGGCTAGGCTGAAGTGAGAGCAGTGACCCAAGGTTCTCCTTATGGCTTATTACTGGAGCACAAACCTGAACCAAATCATCAAAGACCCTTCGGGCCTCTGTGTCAGTACTGTCGGGTTGTATTCCACTGGCAAAACAAGCCACTATGGCTAACCCTAACACTGTCCATAGTGAGACCATGAAGAAGACAATATTTGCTCAACAGTAATCAAAACTATCATACCAAGCAAGATCCAGCATCTAAAGTCATTTTTATTAAAAAGTGTATTTTCACAAGTTATCATAATTTAAATGATTGGTTCCAGGACCATTTTAAAGGGTTAATTAAAAATCGATATCTATAATGAATTGGGGGGTGTTATTCTTACATGTTGAGAAAGAAAATTGGAAAATCTCATTTCTGTATGGAAGAGTGACTCATTCTTCCCGTTGAAGCCTGCAGAGTTAGAGCGTGTATCTTCTGAAGAGCCAGCAAGTGTTGGTGGGGCCTGAATCTTACTTGAATGGCAATGTTTAGGGTGCTGACAACATAAGCAAGCCTTATTTTGCCTCCAGATGAATCAACCCAGACTCAACGATCATAATTGTATGAGACCCAGCACGGAGAATAGATATTAGGATCCAGCTCTGACCTTAGCCTGTGGGCACCATCCAGGTTGTAGTTCCTTATTTGTATTAACCAGAGGTTTTTTTTTTTTTTTTCCTCGTGGGTACAAGCAACAGATGTGGGTATCCTATGTAGAATCTTTACTCCTATGTCAAATGCCCACCATTCCCTAGTAATTTTTATAGAATCTCACTAACTTGACTCGTAGCATGTGGCCAATTCTTCTCCAACTACAGGGTCCAAGCATTGGAATCAGCTTCCAGGTGAGGCCTCTGTGTTGTGCCTTCTCTGGGAGCTGACCTGTGACTTTAGCTTATGTTAAGCCATGTGGACTTAAGAAGGAAGAAGAAAACAAGGGGGGGGGGGGAGTCTTCCCTCTAGGAAGGGCAAGGTGCATATGTCTATTACAGTTCCTGTTCACCAAATATGGACAGTGAGAGAGGGGCCAATTTATGAAACAGAAACACATTCAAAGATGTTGACCAAAATAAAGCTAAACTGCTGTAAAGGAGCTGGTGCTGTACTAACACACCCTCTAGACACTGAGTAGAGAGAGTGACATTTGATATCCTGGTTATTTATTAATGGATGTTAAGAATGACTATTCCAAGGCTGGTGGTGTGGTACAGTGGGTGAAGCAGCCACCTGTGATGCCAGCATCCCATATCGAGTCCCAGCTACTTCACTTCAGATCCAGCTTCCTGCTGATGCTCCTAGGAAGTCAGAGAAAGATGGCCCAAGTGCTGGGGTCCCTGCCCACCCATATAGGAGATCTGGATGGAGTTCTAGGCTCTTGACTTCAGCTTGGTCTAGTAAGTGCTGTTGCAGCCATATTGGGAGGGACCCAGTAGATGGAAGCATGCTCTGTCTCTCTCTGCCTTTCCAATAAACAAATAAATGAGTGAATAAGTAAATAAATAAATATATCTTTTAAAAATTTTTATAAAAAGAAGGACCTTTCTTTTCTATATTCCCAATAGCAATGATAAAAGCTTAACAAATGGCTTAGACGTATCACTAACTTAGGTCTGTCTGGTGACTTGTTGATGATGGGTCGACACCGCTAGTGAAAGTATGGGGGTAGCTTCATCAAATACCGTGTTCAGTCTTCATGAGGGAAAGTCAATCATTTTATCATGCAGCAGTTTGTGAATGCTAGGATTCAAATGGTGATAAGAAGAAATCCTTAAAAAGATATCTATCTATGCTAAATGTGTGTATCTATCTATATATGTGTATGTATATCTGTATATTTTTCCACTGGCAGGGAAAGCAGGTTTTTTTCCTCAATTGCATACGAGATGACAAAATCATGTCAACCTTCGCCATTGCCCACAGTCCTTTATGTATAATTACATTGTTTCTTCAAGGTGCCCTTATTACTTCTCTCATTTTTCCCAGGAGACGTGCACCAGAAGGAGCTGGCAAGTTTCCTTGGCAAGAACAGATGAATAAATAAAGAGCATGAGCTTGCGTCTTTTTGCTGAAGTGATTTGTCAAACACCACGGTTCTCTGGCTGTTTTCAGATTTTCAGGGTTGTGTTCAGCCTTAATCGGGGTGAATCTTAAAAGCTAAATCTGAACAAATTGAACAGAGGGTTTTGGTAGAGCATGATGTCAATTCTTCACATGTGGCTGAGTACAGCTGTCTGAAGGCATTTCAACCATATGTTGAAGAGTTGGACAATGGTGAATTCCCCCTCACTTTTGTCTAATTTATTGAGTGGTGAGTAAATGGGGCAATCTTATGAAGAATAATTGACTTTGATATCCAAGAAAGAACAAAGTCTCTAAGCAAGAGATCTTTGAGGGTCTGCCACTTATTGCAAGTGCCAAGTGGTGAATATGGATACATTGGGTTCTAAGTTTATAATATCTTTGTAATTTCCTCTGTTGTGAAGCATTGGGGTTGGAGTTGTGGCATAGCAGGTTAAGCCACCGCTTGCAACACTCCCATCCCATATCAGAGTCCAGGTTCAAGTCCTGGCTGCTCCATTTCCAATCCAGCTCCCTGCTACTGCAGCGGGAAAAGCAACAGATGCTGGCCCAGGTACTTGGACCTCTGCCACACACGTGGAAGACCCAAATGAAATTCCAGGCTCCTGACTTTAGGTTGGCTCAGCCCTGGCCATTGCAGTCCTTTGGGGAGTGAACCAATGGATGGAATCTCTGTCTCACTCTGCCTTTTCAGTAAATAAATCTTGAAAAAAAATTGTGATGTATTATTATGTCAGTTCCAACAATGTGTGGTATATATGTCTTCTTGTTTCTGTTTTCCACCTTCAGATCTCCCTTTCAGCCTTCTTCACTGGGAACTGTGCCTGGATACTGACTTTTACGCACCATATCAATGAGATGCATTGTTTTATGGCTTCCCATGGGAATTAGCCAACAGGGGGTGTTGTTTTGAAAAATAGAGAATGGATAGGAGAGCCAGTTCAGGGCTTTTATCTTCTACATGCCTCCCTACTGGCTCACTGTGTATTGACTTCATCCTGTCATGGAGTCTGTTCCAGCTTCCATTGGCCACCATGTCTCCTTCTTCTTTAGCTTTAATAGGGTAATGGCGCCAGTAAGTCTCCAATCCCAGGGTGTTCATTATGCTCCACTGGGTTTGCTTGTTCCTCCCATACATTTTTAAATAGTTCCTTGCTAAACTCTCAATTATTACACTCATGTATACCATTCTTTCTGTCTTCCTGGCACCTTAATGGACATAAAACCTATATGAAATATAACATGTGCTATATATTTTCAGGACATAGGATGCATTTACATTTGACTTAATATATATTTCAACAGAACTCTTGTGATGAATACAAGTATAACCAAAACACATCTCAGCTTTGTGGGAGGTTGGCTGGAAAAACACAGTAGCCAACATAAACAAAACAAAAGAATATAACACAGAAGGACAAAAAAATGTGACATATATTGGGGCAAGAATAATAATATTAAGAAAAACCATGTGAAGAGGCCAGGGAAAATAGGAAAGTCAAGATATTTAGGAAAAGACCGCAGGACAAGCAACAAGAATTCAGTGTTAATCTAGAAATCCTGTATCTGAGGAATAGAAAATGGCAGAAATGAAAAAGGAACTTTGAAAAAACTACTACTACTAATAATAATGCTCCAAGCTCACTGATGAAACTATGTGAGGAAGGGAAGGACTATAGCTGGGTGATAGCACCGAGAGCCACCATCCCCAGCAGCAGCTGGTGGCTCTGTCTGTGGTGCTGCCTAGACCAGGGCAGCTGTGCCTGTCCTCTCTGCAGAGCAGGTGAGCTGAAAGAATTCTTAGTGCCTACCTGATGTGCTTTCAGGCCTCCCTGGAAATTACATGGTTCTAAAGGCATCTTCCAGGAGAGCAAACCATACCAGGCTAACAGAAGAAGAAGGGGGATATCTCATTTGTCTCCGAGCTATTACACATTTGTCCATGATTGATGCTAGCATTACTGCTGCTGACAATTGATCTGAGCACATTACCATGCCAAAACAATTCACCATGAAGATAAGCACAAATATGAGAACCCAGAGAAGCATTTTCAAAATGAGAGGTCAGGGTAAAAATAACTAAATCCACAACCTGGAAATATTCCAAATGTCTGTATATAAGAATGGGACAGAGTTCCTTTTATTTCCTACGTTAATTTAAACTGGGCTGAAAGATGATTATCACATGTTCCAAATATCAGATAAACATTGTTAAAAAGTCTAAGATGAGACTAAATTAGCTGATACACGCAAAGTATTTCTGGATTTTGGAAGAAATCACAACTTTATCTAAGGTTTATTTTATTATATGACTATTATTGTAATAACACCGGTGAAGAGAAAGACATATATCTTTTCTTCAAGGCATTTTCAATACGATAATTTTTTTTAAAGATTTATTTATTTATTTGAAAGTCAGAGTTACACAGAGAGAGAAGGAGAGACAGAGGGAGAGAGGTCTTCCATCCGCTGGTTCACTCCCTAGATGGCTGCAATGGCTGGAGCTGCGCCGATCTGAAGCCAGGAGCCAGGAGCTTCTTCCAGGTCTCCCACGCGGGTGCAGGGGCCCAAGGAATTGGGCCATCTTCTACTGCTTTCCCAGGCCATAGCAGAGAGCTGGACTGGAAGTAGAGCAACCGGGTCTCAAACTGGCGCCCATATGGGATGCCAGCACTTCAGGCCAGGGCGTTAACCCACTGTGCCACAGCGCCAGCCCCCAATACGATAATTTTTAATGGAAACAGAACATACAGTTTCTTAGAAAATATCAGATATATAATTAATGAGAACTGTGTATCTACCTGGAAGTTTTGAGAAGCTTTGCCATTACCTTAAGTTTGAAAGGTAGGATCTAATTCTAACAGGAGCATTGAAATGAAACTACTCTATGGATTAGAATGAATTGATGTGAGGCTGGATGGGAAAAGGAAATGGAAAAAATTGCAATGAGGGAGGGCAGGCGCCGTGGCACACTAGGTTAATCCTCCGCCTGCAGTGCTAGCATCCCGTATGGGCGTCGGTTCTATTCCCTGCTGCTCCTCTTCCAAGCCAGCTCTCTGCTGTGGCCTGGGAAAGCAGTAGAAGATGGCCCAAGTGCTTTGGACCCTGCACCCCATGGGAGATGGGAATAAGCACCTGGCTCCTGGCTTCAGATTGGCACAGCTTTGGCTGTTGCAGCCATTTGGGGAGTGAACCAACAGAAGGAAGACCTTTCTGTCTCTCCCTCTCACTGTCTGTAATTCTACCTGTCAAGTAAATAAATAAAATCTTTAGAAAAAAATTGCAACAAGGAGAATAGGAATCTCGAGAGCTCACCGTACGTCAGAAGGAAGTATCCTCTCAGTTTTGTGATCAAGTTCTCAAAAAACACAATGTAGATTGACAATCCTTTCCATCATCAGCACTCAGAAATGCAAGCACTTGGAAGTCACCTTGTGTTCTAACTCTTGCCCTTCACCTTCTGATCTCGGAAAAGTCTCTGAGTATGGTGACAAGAACATTAAAAAAAAATCTCAAGACACAGGTTCTCAACCTTATCACAGTGATGTAGAGAAAGCTGTGTAGCCTTTGGTACTTGGTGTCTCCTCCATGCTCCTCCCTTTTACCTTCCCCTCCTCCATATAATACTTGAGTTATCTGGTCCAGTAAGTCATCCTAGTTTTTAAATAAACATACATGAACATAAAAAATACAAAAAAAGATTAAAAGTAACCCAGAAGGGGCCAGTGCTGTGGCGTAGCAGGTAAAGCTGCCGCTTGCAGTGCCAGCATCCCACATGGGTGTCGGTTCATGTCCTGGCTGCTCCACTTATGATCCTGCTCTCTGCTTATGGCCTGGAAAAGCAGCAGAAGATGGACCAAGTGCTTAGGTCCCTGAACCAGGGTGGGAGACCAGCAGGAAGCTCCTGGCTTCTGGCTTTGGATCAGCTCAGCTGTGGACCTTGCGGCCATTTGGGGAGTGAACCAGTGGATGGAAGACCACTCTCTCTGTCTCTCCCTCTCTCTGTAACTCAGCCTCTCAAATAAATATATAAATCTGCAAAAAGAAAAAGGAAAAGTAACCCAGGGATCAGTCGAGTTTCTTCAATTCCCTGAGATTTGATTTGGCTTGTTGCACAACCCAGTAGGATGGCCTGGGGGAATCTTAATCCTCTTCAAGGTATCTGAAAGTTTTTGCAGATTACTCAGTTATACTTGTCTTCATTCTCAGACTTGTGTGTTCACATTGGTGATTTTAGACAGAATTGCATTAACTCAGACATGGACCTTGAGACCCCTGTCTCCAAAACTTGCTCATCCAAACCCACAAAATTCCTCAAGAGTACCATTGCCAGGGAACTAGCAGGAGGCAGCCTTTACTGAAAGCAGGTGTTATATGATTATTGTTTTAAAGATTATTAATTGATTTGAAAGACAGAGTTACAGAGAGAGAGCGGGGAGAGAGAAAGAGAGTGCTTCCATCTGCTGGTTCACTCTCCAAATGGCTATAACAGCCAGGACTGGGCCAGGCTGAAGCCAGGAGTCAGGAGCTTCTTTCAGGTCTCCCACATGGGTGCAGGGGCCCAGGGATTTCGGTCATCCTCCACTGCTTTATCAGGTGAATTAGCAGGGAGCTGAATTAGAAGTGGAGCTTCTGGGACTCACACTGGCACCAGTATAGGATGCTGGCTCTTCTTAACCCACTGTACCACAATGCTGGTCCCAGAAAGAAGGTGTTATAGAAATTAAAAATACTTTTCCTGTTACAGTGATTTTAATACCACTAATAAATTGATCATACAATAATAGAAACATGGAAGCTTCCTTAAAATGGCATAAAATAAGTAACTATAATAGACAGACTATACTTGAATAATTGGTGCAGTCTAGAAAAATGCTAATGGGACAAAATACTCAAAAATAGAGACTGAATTATTCAATTTCTCTGAAGATTTGTTCCTATTAGTAGGGAAGAAATGTAACAAACATGCAGTGTGGCTATCCTTGGACATTTATGAGATGGTTTAAAACAAAAATAGGGCTCAGATACCTGTCAAGGCTTCGAATTAAGCAATACATTGTTTCTTGCTTATAGCTGCACTCTTCCACCTCGCACAAGTTTAGTTCAATAGATATTTCCCCATTGTGAACAAGGTAAAGCAAAATGCATGTCATGAATCTCTTTCTCAAACTGGGGCAATATGTTCTGAGGAGTTTCTGGGGTCATTGCTGAGGGTCTATTTTGACAACTCTGGTCATAATTTTTGGTTAACAGGGCTAATGATGATGCAAAACAAGAGTCAACATTCTCTTTTAGTCCTACTTCAAACCAGATCTCAAAATATGTTAGCAAAATTAGAAAAGTACATTCACATTAGCAAAATATGTTCACAATCAGAACAAAATTCCACCTGCTTACCAGAGTCTGATATACAGTCAAACAAAGACCTTAACATGCAAAATTTTAGTCAGGTAGGAGGATCAAGTTTAAGGGATCTATTGTACAACATGGTGACAATTGTTAACAACAGTTGTTGTGCTCTTTACAATGACTAAGAGAGTCGATTATAAGTATTCTCAATGCACCAAAATGATGTTTGTGAGTGAATGCATACTAATTTCCTCAATCTAGAAATTCCACAATGAATTTTTTGCATCAAAATAAACTTAATTTTAGTTCCATCTTCCATGAATTTTTTGAAGTGCCTTCATATTTTTAAAAATGTTATACAACAATATGTACAAATTTTAATGTCAATTAAATCAACCAAGCAAGTAAGACTTTAGT
Organism: Lepus europaeus; assembly: GCF_033115175.1. Taxonomy (NCBI): domain Eukaryota; kingdom Metazoa; phylum Chordata; class Mammalia; order Lagomorpha; family Leporidae; genus Lepus; species Lepus europaeus. The sequence goes on from NC_084836.1 coordinate 83,625,484, forward strand.
TACCCAATGGCATTAGTAACAATACATTAACAAAGATGTCTTTTGGTGGATAGGTGGAAATATATAATGTTCCGGTCCAAAGGTGAAGTCTGAGACTGGGTTTATATTCCTTTGAAGGAGGAGCATTTCAAGTGTTTGGCCTCTCAGGCATAGCATATGAATCCTGAGAATCAGGATGCCAGCGGCAAGGTGTATGGCCTCTCTAAGCTAGCTCCTAGAGTTGCTCATCTTATTACTACACAACCTTGGCAGGGTGAAGAAGGAAGGAAAGTGATATCACACGCAGAAGCCGAGCATTATCACATTTGCTGCTGTGATTGGAGCTGGAGCAGCAATCTTGGCTCATGCAATAATCTCGGGAACAGAGTTAATACACAGTTTGGGGTACACCCCAGGCAAAAACCAGTCTTGACTGATACAGTTGGCCTGGATGCTACCACAGTTCTAACACTTCATGCATCAAAACTGCCTCATATCTCTGTTTCATGCTAAGCACTCTGTAGTGTTGGAGGCTTTACTAAACAGTGTAGGAGAAGACAAGCAGAACGAAGGTGTGTGCGATGCAGTCAGGTCAGGGTTCAAGGACTGGATTGGCGCTTGTTAACTGTGTGACTGAGAGCCAGATTTTAAACGTGTGCAGTCTCCGTCTATGCTTTGTGAAATCTAAGATGAAACATGCACAGTGCTTTGCAAAGAGTACATCCGTAGTAAAATGATTGGTTTTATGAATATGATATAAGTATACTTATTACAGGATTAAATAGAAGGCCCAGTCCTTCAGCCCTACATGGTGCTATCACCTTTTCGTTAGCCCTCAGTGCCTTGTGTTAGTCACTCTTATCCCGGTATAGTTTTGGAAATGGCCATGGAGGGTGATTAGGTTTCAAATGGTGGTTTTGATTAGGGTAAGTGATAAAGCAAGTGATTATTTGGGGCTTCCCTGCCATATCCTGGTATTTTACCTAAAAATTGGAAGGAAAGATTTGGCCAGAGGATGATTTAACTGCTGGTAACTGTAACAGATGCAGAAATGCCATGAGCGGCTTCCAAAAACTAGCATTTTGAGAAAGGCAGGGTGCACCCTTAGTTCATATCCTCATTTCTTTTTCTTCCTTCATGCTGGCTGCAACACAGCCCCATGTGGTTTTGTTCAGGAATCGCTTGGGTAAAAACTGACACTACATTTGCCAGAAGCAACCTTCCTTCCTTGTGTGTTTGCAGATTAAGTTGGCCAAAAGAGGACGATGTAGAGATGTGGAGGGGCGCGTGATGGCAGCAGCCACAAGCTCTGAAGGGCGTGGTGGTCAGACCCAGAGGGAGAGAGGCAGGGATGGGCTCTCGTTTGTGTCTACCCTCTACCCTACACCAAGGCCAGGCTCCTCTCTGCTTCCCAGGCCTGCTGACCTACAGCAACCCTAAGTTGAGCAGTGACCCCTGGCTGCAAACAATAAAGGCACCAGCTGTGAGGAGGCTGTAGCTTGCACCGATGTCCACACCAGTCCTGCCAGAGACCCCATTCCAGCTGCTGTTGTGCTTGGGTTCCCAGGGCCACTGTGTACTCTTCCGTGTCCACCTGCTGCCGTGCTGCAGGCAGCCTTGTTAGTGACCATCCCTTATACTCCTTCTTCCCCACTGGATCCTTCCTTCCCCAGCACCTGCTGCACCTGTGTGAAACTGAATTCCTGCAGCACGTTCCTGATTCCACAAGCGCTCACGGTGCTTATGCTTTCCTGACCCCGCCCTGGTATTGCATTTGATTACTTTCTGGAATCACTCTGCGACAGTGTCAACTTCATCCTCCCAGAAGCACTTGAACTGAAGTGGGTTTTGCGTTGAACCTCTATGTTGTCATCCAACTTCCATTTTCAAACATCCACATAAAAACCTCCTTGCATTCTTTAACTGAAATTGATGTCGGGAGACCTGCCTATCATGTTACCTTCATAAAGTTTTACATGAGAAATGTCTATTTCATTGTCGCTGGCTTAGACTTCATTTCTTTGGAACATTTATTGGTATGCTTCTTCCTTTGTGGGAAACCCTTTGGTTTCCATTTTTATTCTGGATTTCAGGAGTCTCAGAGTCCTGAGTGTTGCCAGATTACAAGAACAATCTTAACTATCAATGTATTTGGTTCTTTCTCATATTTAATAAACTCTACTTTATTAACTTTAGAGCCTATTTGCTTTTTGGTGTGACTTCTGTCAAATTGGGAATGATTGGGACAGGACAAAGGATTGACAAGATCCATTTACTCAGTGCCTAGACAGCATCATCCAGACCACGCATTCTACCTGCATTTAAAAAAAATTTTTCCTGGGCCTTGGCTGGGGGCTTCAAGGATGCCATCTGAAGCTCAGCCCCAGGCTGTGCAGCAACAGGACTGAGAACAGGTACCCTGCCGGCGCAGGCAGCTCTGCATTCGGCACCCTGGCTCACTGCCCACTGATATGTGGGCTGCCCCGAAGTTGGTTCTGTAGCCCTGCACTTGCACTGTTGCCCCAGGGCTGCGTGGCTGCTGGGACCTGGGGTCCTGCTGGGCTCAGGCTCTGCCACCTACCAGGAGAACTAAGAACAATTGAAAGCACTAGTGAACCAACTCCACGAACCAGCACAGTCTGTAAGAGTAGGAGGTAATGAGAGAACCGGAGCTGATCACATAGCAAGAGGAAAACTGTTACCCAGACCTCTTGACCCAGGGTTTTCATTTCTGGAATTGTCCCAGTTTAGAGGTTACCAGTTGTATGAAGAGGTGTCCACAGATAGCACCGGGTCTCCTGCATCTACCACTGGATTCAGGAGGGGAAAACTTACCTCAACAAGCAGATACATTTCCAGATTGAGATCATTTGGGTGCATATTTTATAATCAGGTAATTGTGTTGTCTACAATTATTACACAGCTAGCGGTGATCATGGGCTCCTGTAGGCAGGATGTGCCTACTTGCCTGCAGTGGCCAATGAAAACATCATCTTCCACAAGCAGGGTACCATTTTCTTGGCTGGACATCCCTTGGTTAACGCATTACCTGGAGAAGAGGTGTCTGTTGAGGATCTTGGAGAAGCTGATCGTCATTGCATAATGTCTGGAGTCACTGACCACTATGCTTTAGATGACCCACACGTCCTCCACTTAACAAGGAAGGTTGTGAGGAGTCTAAATTACCAGGAGAAATTAGATGATACCATGGACCCTTCTGTAGAGCTCTGCTTCCTTCTGATGAACTCTATGGAAGAGTTGGTGCTAACCTCAAGAGAAACTTTGATGTCCAAGAGGTCATTGCTAGAATCGTGGATGGAACAGATTCAATGAGTTCAAAGCCTTGTATGGAGACACATTAGTTGTAGATTTTGCTCAAATGTTGGAATCAATGGAGTTCCTTTTTTTGAGTCTGCAAAAAGGAATGCACTCTTCACCTAGCTATGCTGCCAAAGAAATACTCAAAATGTTACTATGAAGCAGAGGGAATTGCCAATGATGGGGCGAAGATGGTGGCTGCTGTAGCCTGTGCCAAAGTGCCCAAGGTAACTGTCATCAAAGAGTTGATGCTTGGAAACCAGGGATGTGTGGCGAAGCATAGAGCTCCTGATTTCTCAGCATTTAGCCAAATGCTCGCATCTCAGTGATGGGAGGAGAGCAGGCGGCCAATGTCGCAGCCCCAGTAAGCGAAGACCAAAAAGCACCAGGAAGGGAAGCAGGGCTCCAGTGCTGAAGAAGCTGCTCTCAAGGAACCTATTGTCAAGAGGTTCGAAGAGGTGGGAAACCCCTGCAACTCCAGTGTAAGGCTGGAGTAGCTAATTCAAGATGATGGGACAATGGCTTATTGATCTGGTGGATGCCAGACTGGTCCTGGGTCTCAATATTGGTACCACCCTCAACACACCAATCCAGAAGTCTGAGTCTGGCATCTTCAGGATGAAACCAGAATATAAAATGTCTTCTGTTGGACATGTACCAAATATTAGCACATGTCACAGTCTCAAGATTTCACACTTGTTGAACATGTGGCTGTTCTAGTAAATTTTTTCAGCATAGTTCATTGTACTTTTCTGCCTTAAAAATATCAACAATGCAAATGGAAGGCGAGAGGGAGCCGGAGAGGGGAGGGTTGCGGGTGGGAGGGAAGTTATGGGCGGGGGGGAAGCCATTGTAATCCATAAGCTGTACACTGGAAATTTATATTCATTAAATAAAAGTTAAAAAAAATCAACAATGATGTCTATTTGGTGAGTATTAATTCCTTTTAGGTTTTCTTAGAGAAAATCAATTTTACCACCCATAAAATGAACAGAATAATTTCCAGTTATCCTTTCTGTCCTACAAGCAGCATTGAAAAGCTCTTTAATCTGTAAACTCAAGGTATTATTGAAATTACTCATATCAAGTTGCATTTCCATTGAAATGATTGTTTTGCTGATTATGCCTGATACTCTCTAACTCTTATTTTAAAAATCCATCTATTGAGGCAAGTGTTGCAGCCTAGCGGGTTAAAGCCCCAGTCTATGGTGCCGGCATCCCATATGGGTGGGCGCCTGTTGGAGTCCTGGCTGCTCCACTTCTGATCCAGCTCTCTGCTATGGCCTGAGAGACCCAAAAGAGATTTCTGGCTCCTGGCTTCAGAGTGGCCATGCTCTAGCGGTTGCAGCCGTTTGGAGAGTGAACCAGCAGATGGAAGACCTTTCTCTCTCTGCTTCTGCCTCTCTGTAACTCTGCCTTTCAAATAAATAAATAAGTCTTTTTTTAAAAAAAAAAAATCCATCTATTAGTTTTCTATTTAGCCACCATCCTGTCTCCTTCCCATGAGAGTGCTATTTTTGCATTGTCTGCACCCTAGGCTCTGTCAGCTTGTTCCTTCCTCACTCTGTTCTTTCTGACTTCTTTCACCCATAGCTTTCTCTGAGTTGACCCTTAATCTCCATGTGGCTGAAACCCCAGACCTTGTTTGGCTTAGCTCCATAGCATTTGAGTCGGTTGAGCACGGCCTGGAAGAGGGGCAACCGGGATAGAATCCGGCGCCCCAACCGGGACTAGAACCCGGTGTGCCGGCGCTGTAAGGCGGAGGATTAGCCTGTTAAGCCACGGCGCCGGCCCCCCTTCTGCCATTCTTAGTCTCCTGTGTAGATGCCTCTTCCTTCACTGATCCTCCTCTACTCTCCTTATTTGCCTTGATTTTCATTAGATACAAATGCATTCTTACTAGAAGATAAAAATAACACAGAAGTACCTTTTATCACTTTTATATATGTTTATATACATTTATTATATACATAAAACATAACATTTACCATTTTATGTGTACACTTCAGTGGCATTAAGGATCTTCACACTGTTATGCAGCCATCATACCAATCATCTCCAGAATTTATTAATCATCCTTAACTGAAACTCCCTATCCATTTCATAGTAACTCCCATCTTCCCCTTCCTCCAGCCCCTGGCACACATCTTGTTCTTCAAGGCATGCATTTCTCCTGGCTTTTGGAATCTGATGTACCTACAATGGAACAGATAATTAAAATAATGCACAGGGGCCAGCACTGTGGTGTAGCGGGTAAAGCCACCACCTGCAGTGCCCACATCCCATATGGGTGCCGGTTCGAGACCTGGCTGCTCCACCTCAGATCCAGCTCTCTGCTGTGGCCTGGGAAAGCAGTAGAAGATGGCCCCAGTCCTTGGGCCCCTGCACCCGCATGGGAGATGCAGAAAAAGCTCCTGGCTCCTGGTTTTGGATCAGCATAACTCGGGACGTTGCGGCCAATAGAAGAATGAATCAACGGGTGGAAGACCTCTCTCTTTCTCTCTCTCTGTGCCTCTCCTCCTCTCTCTATGTAACTTTGAGTTTCAAATAAATACATAAATAAATAAATAGTACATCTTTTTTTAAAAAAATAAAGCACATATCTTAAGCACAGAGTGGAAAGTCATGAGATTTAATCTCCCTATCGATTTTTCCAATTCTAAGCAAATGCCCTGAAATGTCACTAGATATAATGTGCTCAATTAAGTTATTGTGAAAAAATGCATTATGATTCCAGTACTCTCTTGTTACAATCAGCTTTTCTTTCTTTTTTTTTTTTTGACAGGAAGAGTTAGACAGTGAGAGAGAGAGACAGAGAGAAAGGTCATCCTTCTGTTGGTTCACCCCCCCAAATGGCCACCATGACTGACACGCTGCACCAATTCGAAGCCAGGAGCCAGGTGCTTCCTCCTGGTCTTCCATGCAGGTGCAGGGCCATCCTCCACTGCCTTCTCAGGCCACAGTAGAGAGCTGGACTGGAAGAGGAGCAACTGGGACTAGAACTCAGTGCCCATATGGGATGCCGGCACTGCAGGCGGAGGATTAACCAAGTGAGCCACGGCGCCGGCCCAATGTATTTGTATTAATCTTTTTGTAAGTAACATAGTTGATCCCCAAGTCCAAGAAATGATAGTCATGATTTGCATCCTAATATCTCACTTCTAACAGCTCAGTTAAAATGGCTTTGTTTTGATTCTTGGCTATTTTATATCATGCCTAAGGCCTGCACTATCTAATCATACAGTGAGATTTACACCACTCAGGGAGTCTCTAGCTGGATGTGATGTCATGAAGGATGTGATGTCATGAAGGATGTGACTGCAGTTGTCTCTTGATATTTGTGAGGAATGGGTTTCCGAATATCCCTCAGAATTTGCATATTCTCCTGGATACTTCACATAATCTCTAGGTTACTTAAAATAACCAATGCAATGTGAGTGCTTTGTAAATAGTTGTTATATTTTATGGTTTAGAGAATAATGACAACAAAAAAAATCTGTGTATGTTCAGAACAGATGCAATTATTTAAAAAATTGATTTGCGGTTGGTTGAATCCATGGATGTAGAACCAATAGATACAAAAGGCCAACAGTATTTCTTTTGTGCATGTGTGTGTATACACACACACATACACACCTTTCTCAGGGCTTTAAGTTTGTTTCATTTGTAAAATGTCCCATATTTGTGGATGAGAATGGCTGAGAGTGCTTCAAAAAGTTTTCAGAAAAATAGAATGAGAAGATAAGTTTAGGTGCAAAAATCTTGTAATCCATACACAATTTTTTTCATAACACACATTTTCCATGCAGTTTTTGAGTAGTCCTTCATAGACTCTCCCCATTTCTTGCAGCCTACAAAAGACACACTTTTTTATGGAGAAGTATAGCTCATAATAAAGCAAGCCTTTTCCATGAGTCTGTGGGTGGTTTAGGATGGGCTCCTGGAAGCAGATCATGCATGAGGGAAGGATTCACATGCAAGTAACTTATTTAAAAATTGATTGAGTTGAAAAGTAGAGTTACAGAGAGAGAGGAGGGAGAGACAGAGAAACAGAGAGAGAGAGAGAGAGAGAGAGAGATTATCCATCTCCTGTTTCACTTCCAAATGGCTATAAAAACCAGGGTTGTGTTAGGCCAAAGCCAAGAGCCTGCAACTCTGACCAGGTCTCCCACATAGGTGGTGGAGCCCTGGCACTTGGGTTATCTTCCACCACTTCCCAGGAGCATTGGCAGGGAGCTGGATGACATGTGGAACAGGTGAGTCTCAAACTGGTGCTCATATGGGTTGTTGCTGTTTTGGGAGGCAGTTAAGCAACTGTGCCTCTTGGTGGCCTGAGTGTGACTGATTTTTGAATGAGGTGCTCCTGGTGTCTCTGATGAAGGAAAAGAAGGAAGAGGAGAGTTCTTGTGACCTCTGGCAAAGTCCCCTCTTCTGCCTGGTCCTGCAGAGGAGTGATGATGATGGTTGCATGCCTTCGAGTCCCTTCTGAGACTGTGTAACACCAAAATTCCAGCTCCCTCTGAATTTTGGACCTCGGTTCCGGAGAGGTCAGCATGTGGATTCTGTGATGACTTCTACTTTTACTTCCTGTCCTCTCTTGGTCACCATAAAACTGTCATCTGAGTAAATCATGTGCTTCAATTTCCAATTCAAGGACGAGCAAATCTCTCCACGAGAAGGTGAATGATTCATGTACGCGATACAGCTTGATGGGAGGCAACCCTGAACTCTCAACCCAAGTCATAGCCATTTCACAGAATCTAGCACTTTCTCTAGAACCTGCCATGGGATGGTTGGCTTCTTTGTTTCAGATATAAATTTATTCTTCTGTAACATGCATATCCATCATACCCATAAAATCAGTGAGCACTTGACAAATGGGAACCATCATGAGAAACTTCAGGTGCTCCTAGGAGTGGTAACTTTTTGTGGTTCCCCACTTTTTGTTAATGAAACCCTCGATTGGCTTCTCATTCAGAAACTGGAAGTCTCACACTGGCGGCCAACAATGTACTTAAACTCCTTTGAATTAATTGTCACATTTGTGAGTTGGGAGGCTTCAAGCATGGTTTTGATTTCCAGCGTCACTGTAAGTTAGGTGAACTACTTGCATGTGATCTGCCTCTTCTGTGCCAACAGCTTGCTAGAGACAGGCTGGGGCTGTTTTCCTTCAGATGTGCTTTGCAATTTGCCAGTCTCTGTCCAGTTCATGTTGCTCATTTCTGGTGCTTGCTTGGCCTGAGTCATCACCTGCACTTGCTACTCTTGCAAGCCCTAAGCTAATGAGAGGAAAGATGGGTAAAGCTGAAGGACTTGCACTCTAGTAATTGCTATTAATGAACTTAAAATGATGAATCACCTTCTGAGCTAAACAGACATTGGAAAAATTGTCGTTGTCAGCTCTTCAATTATTCAAATGTTGGTTCCTTATTTTATGAACCGTTTTGTCTCCAGGATGTTTTTTTCTGTGCTTCCGTTATATTACATGTTTCATAGGCATTTCATTGCTACTTAGCATCCTCTAGGAGAGATGGAAGCAAACCACATAAAACAAAATGTCTTTGCTTGCAAGAAAATCTGAAACTAATGAAATTGTCTTCCCCTTACCTGTGATATTTGTCTTACACTGTCATTTCTCAGTTTCATTAGTATATGAAGAGTTTACTCTGTGTATTAACTATTGATATGAACACTCACACACACATCAGTTTTTTGCATGTCTTGTGCTCAATGTGGATAAAGTCCTCATATTTTCTGTGCTACAATGAGAAAGTGTGCAGATTAAATATCTAGAGTTTTGCTGTTTTGCCTTTAAATCTGTGATGACTTTGCCACTAAGTCTCCCAGGCTTCAGTTTCTTAAATAAGAAATGAGATAATGAGTAGGAAGGGAGATGGCAAGATGTTTCATTCAACTCCTGCTGTGTTTAAAAATCACAATTGCCTAATTCTTTCAGGCCGGCGCTGTGGCTCACTTGGTTAATCCTCTGCCTGCAGCGCCGGCATCCCATATGGGCGCCGGGTTCTAGTCCCAGTTGCTCCTCTTCCAGTCCAGCTCTCTGCTATGGCCCGGGAGGGCAGTGGAGGATGGCCCAAGTGCTTGGGCCCTGCACCCGCATGGGAGACCAGGAAGAAGCACTTGGCTCCTGGCTTTGGGTCAGCGCAGAGCCGGCTGTAGCAGCCATTTGGGGAGTGAACCAATGGCAGGAAGACCTTTCTCTCTGTCTGTCTCTCTCACTGTCTGTAACTCTACCTATCAAATAAATAAAATTTATTTAAAAAAATTACGATTGTCTAATTCTTTCAAAGCCTCTTGAACACTTCATACTCAAGCTATGCATTTTCCTGTATCTTGACCAATGTATGTTCAGAGTCCAGGCAGCCAACCCTTCATGAGAGTGTCATCTAGAGTCACTTGTTGCTTTTGTAATAGTCTAAAGGATGGGTAAGAAAGGGCTGGACCTGTTGAAATCCTTGCTTAGTATATACTAAGTTGATCTTCAGTATATGAAGGTAATTGAAAATGAAACTCGATAAAGGGCGGGATGGGAGAGGGGGAGGGGAGGGCCACGGGAGGTAGGGAGGTTGGGGGGGAAGCCACAACAATACAAAAGTTGCACTTTGTAAATTCACATTTATGAAATAAAAAATAAAAAAAAGAAAGGTCTGGAAATTATTTTCTATGACTGTGTCATGGTTAGGTATCTTCTTGTAATATGCCTTCTTTAATCAAGATTCTATTTTATTGAGATATTGTCACAAGAATAAGGATAAAATATAATTTACATATGTGTATATGTGTATCTTACTGTAAACTATCACCTTTATCCTAAGGTTCCTTGTAGAGGTCAGCGTCCTTTCCACTTTGCCATGAGACAGCAGCACATTCACCACCACAAATGCAGTTCATCAGTCTCATCCAAACAGACTATAAGAGAAAAGGAAAAAACCTCAATGGAAACAAATAATAGATATGAGTTTTTTTTAAGATGGAAAATAAAATCAATTTGGTGTTGCTTTAATTTTTGATGATTTACTGTTGGAGTTCTAATACCCAGCAGCTACCATTTGACATTTTCATCTCCAGTGCTATGAAGAGATTAGCGCTTACCAGTATTGATTTAAACCAGGATTTATACCAGGGTTGTCATTTTTATGGAAAGCACAATAAAAGAGATTAGAAAGAAATTGCCAAGTGGGCTGGGTCTAATCAATTGTAGAATGCTTTCATTGGGAATTTGCAATTTTACCAAGCAGAAAGTTAACAGAGGATAAACAACAGGAAATGAAATTCCCATCAGGACTTAGGGATTCCGGCTAGTCCCAAATCAAACCAAACCACATGACAGGGCACAGTATCACTCTGTTACCTTTCCATGGGATTTCCAAAGAGAAGTGTCTGAAAGACAGCATGTTACAGCCTAACCCACTGAAGGGTCAATGGGAACACATGAGAGACATCAAGACAGAACATTTATGGTTTCATTTGAGGAGACTTTCTTATAGCTGAAGTTGAGTTGACTCAATAAGGGTATATGATTTTTATTTGGTTTTGATTGAGAGGGTGGAATTGGTCCGTGACTGGCTGGGGGACAAAGGGTCTGATGTCAGTGAGCTCTGAGTCCATTAGTCAAACTGAAATCAAAGGTCAGGAAAGACAAAAGGTAGAGGGGGAAAGAATGTGCTGGGAAGGTATTCATTTAGCCCTGAATTGGAGCTCATCCGGCAGCTGGCAGTGTGACCTGTGAAGGTTGAGACACAAACATCAGAAGGGATATCAGTGAAGATGCTTGACTTTCCAGCAAGGAGACACTCAAGCCATCTTTAGTTGAAAAAGTTATCTAGAAAGAAAATTCTATTTCCTATTGTTTTAAATTAATCACACATTAAACCTATACTCAGTGCTAGTGATTATTCAAAATTTCAAGGTTAAAACAAGAAAATATGGGACTGCTGCACACAAGAGGTTGTCAATGTATAGAATGACAGACTTGAAGGTGAATTATTGCAAGACAGAGCAACAACTAGGATCGTACTCAGACTAGAAGGCTGTTTAGTCTTTGGGGAAGGGTGGGAAGAAAGGGAGAAATTATGGCTTCTGACGAAAACCATATATAAAAGCAGAGTTTTGCAGAATAAGTGGAGAGCAAAGGAAAGGAAGACCATTCTGGGCAGAAGGAGCAACAGGCACATGATCATGACACAGCACGTGGAACATGCGTGGGGAGAGGTGTCCAGAGTCTGGACGTTCCCATGGGCAGCAGGGAAAACTTTCACCGGTTTTAGGTGCGTGTACAGGTGGTGTGTGTGCGGGACAGGCAGGGAGAGTGGCCCGATCAGAACTGCCTTTTAGAACGACCAGCTGATCCTGGTGATGGTCTTTCCCCTTGTCTTTCTGCTTCCATCTTTGCCTCCAGAGGCTGATGCTCTAAAAATGTTACCCCTTTGCTTAGGCCTATCAGTGTTTCATCTTGGGACTCAGAGACATCCTGTTCCATGGGTCCTAGTTCATGAATCACAGGGAGGCCTCACAAAGGACTCTCTACCTCCTCTTCAAGTGCATCATCAGGGCATTGTCTTTTTGTTGTATCATTGCCTCTTCCTGGAATATCTTTTCACGTGGAAATCTCCATTCTTATTACTTTAGCTGATCAAGGTGCTTAGATGTCAACTTTACAGAGACTTTTTTAAAGATTTTTTTACATTTGTTTGCAAGTCAGAATTATAGAGAAAGAGGGATGGGAGAGAGAGGGAGAGAGGGAGAGAGGGAGAGAGGGAGAGAGGGAGAGAGAGAGAGAGAGAGAGAGAGAGAGAGAGAGAGAGAGAAATCTTTGACCCACTGGTTCACTCCCCAGATGGCTGCAATGGCTAGAGCTGGGCCAGAGAGAAGCCAGGGGCTTCTTCCAGGTTTCCCATGTGGGTGGCAGGGGTCCAAGAACTTAGACCATCTTCTGCTGCTTTTCCCAGGCTGTTAGCAGGGAGCTAGATCAGAGGTGGAGCAAGTGGGACTCGAACTGGTGTCCATATGTCAGCTTTACCCGTTATGCCACAATGCCAGCCAGAGACATTTTCACCAGCTGCTTTGTGTGCTCAGTATAACTTTGAGTAAATGAATCAATGGATGGGTGAGCAAACTGAGGAGTTAACAGTGGAAGTAAATGTACTCCAGGGAGTTGGTGAGAGTCTAAGGAGAGGTTCTGCAGGACTGGGGATTAAAGGTAATGGTACTCGATGATTGCTTGAATATGGTGGAGCTACTCTGGAAGACTGACAGGTTAGAAATGCAGACGATCACTCCCAGGTCTGGGCTGGAAGTCCAGATGGATGCAGGAGGAAGGGCATGTTTGTAAAAGGAAGTAGGAGTAGCCAGTAAAATAAATAATCAGAGTATTAGTTAAGAGTTTTACAGCGCCTATTAGGTTCCAAGCACGGTTATGTATTATATATTTTATCTCACTTAATTCTCTATGGTAGATGATTTCTCTTATCATCATCATTTTTTAAAGCTGAAGAACATGCAGCTCATAGAAGTTAAACAATTGGCTAAACTCACACAGCTGGTAAGAGGCGGAGTCAAGACTTACATGTAGCTCTCTCTGATTCAGTTCAATAAACATAAGTTACTTGCTCACTGTCATATGATTTAATTGTGAGAATCAACTCCAACAGTCTATATGGAAGTTTAGAACATACATAAATTAGATAGATCTTTGTACCGTGAAAAGCATTAAAACTGCACTGCTCCTGATATTATTTTGAGATTTTTAGAGCAAGAAGTTCATTTATTGTTTAACTTTTTTAAAAAAGATTTATTTTATTTATTTGAAAGAATTACAGAGAGAGGTAGAGACAGAGAGAGAGGTCTTACATCTTATGGTTTACTCCCCAAATGACCCCAAAGACCAGAGCTGCTCTAATCCGAAGCCAGGAGCCAGGAGCTTCTTCCTGGTCTCCCACATGGGTGCAGGGGCCCAAGGACTTGGGCCATCTTCTACTGCTTTCCCAGGCCATAGCAGAGAGCTGGACCAAAAGTGGAGCAGCCGAGTTCTGAACCAGCACCCATATGGGATGCCAGCACTGCAGGCCGGTGCTTTAACTCACTGCACCACGGCGCTGGTCCCAATTGTTTAATTTTAATCCTTTATGCAACAGCCTTGACTCATTTCCTTTTTACCTAAAATCCATAGACAGCTGAAAACTAAGAAGCAGTGCACCTGGGCGCTGTGCAGTTACATGCAATTGCCCCTTCGTGAGTGTTACTCCCTCCAGTTGTGCGATGTAGCAGCACCCAAATCCTTGTGTTTACATGTTTTAAAATTGTCATTCATCGTATTTATCACTCGCCAGTGAAGGAAAGGGAAGCCGATATTTCTACGAAGAGGAAATGAAAAAAGTGAGGGCCTTGCCAACCATGGAAAAAAGAGCCTCCATTCTTTTAGAGAGGATATGATGAAAATGCCTCTGAACGGCACGAGACCGACACAGGCAAGGCAAGCTTTTTATGTTGCAAGGTTGGGGGGTTCAGTGCAGGTGGGGAAACAAAGAAGGAAAGGCCAAGGTTATTTTCATAAATATTGTCTTCACAGCAAGAACATTGACCTTTTCTCCAAGTTAAATCCTCTATAAACCTACAAATAGGCACCAGTCATTTCCCTTGAAATTGCCTATCAAATCAACGAGCAGTCGAAAATAATGTCTAGGATTTTTCTTTTCCATTTATAGAAAGAACACCAATCTTGACTGGTGAGTTTTACAGAGCTTTCTTCTTCCCTCTTTCCATTCTTTCTCTCTCCTTTTTCTTTTTTTAAGGTTTATTTATTTATATTTGAAAGGCAGAGTTACAGAGAGGTCTGTTTCACCACTGGTTCACTCCCTAAATGGTTGCAGTCGCCGAAGCTGTGCTGATCTGAAGCCAGGAGGCACAAGGACTTGGACCATCTTCCATATGGGTGCTGGTTCGAGTCCCAGCTGCTCCACTTCCTATCTAGCTCTCTACTATGGCCTGGAAAAGCAGTAGAAGATGGCCCAAATCCTTGGGCCCCTATACCCGCATGGGAGACCCAGAAAAAGCTCCTGACTCCTGGCTTTGGATCGGTGCAGCTCCAGCTGTTGCAGCCAATTGGGGAGTAAACCAGCGGATGGAAGACCTCTCTCTCTGTGTAACTCTGACTTTCAAATAAAAATAAATTAACCTTAAAAAAAAAAAAAAACAAAACCTGTAGTTTTGCTTGACTTTTACATGCATATCAATGAAATCATATTGGGCTTTCCCTTTGGCATTGCTCTATTTTTTTTTTTTTTAATTTTGGCTTAATGTTTTGTGTTGAAGTTTTAGTCAGAAGCATTAGGCAAGAGAAAGGAAAAAAATTATACATGTTTGTAGATAATCCAGGGAAACCAAAAAAGACTCCAGCAAGAGATTATTAGCATTGGTGGGTGAATACAGCAAAGTTGCAGGATACAGAGTCAATCCACAAAAATCAGTAGCATTTTATTTTATTTATTTATTTTTGACAGGCAGAGTGGACAGTGAGAGAGAGAGACAGAGAGAAAGGTCTTCCTTTTGCCATTGGTTCACCCTCCAATGGCTGCCGCGGCTGGCGCGCTGCAGCCAGCGCACTGCGCTGATCTGAAGCCAGGAGCCAGGTGCTTCTCCTGGTCTCCCATGGGGTGCAGGGCCCAAGGACTTGGGCCATCCTCCACTGCACTCCCGGGCCACAGCAGAGAGCTGGCCTGGAAGAGGAGCAACCGGGACAGAATCCGGCGCCCCAACCGGGACTAGAACCCGGTGTGCCGGCGCTGCAAGGCAGAGGATTAGCCTATTGAGCCGAGGTGCCGGCCAATCAGTAGCATTTTCAATAGAATCTTGTTTATTGTTTTTGCTGACTCTTGTCTTTTTGTGTGATTATTTATCATTGACTATGTGCTGGACATTGTACTTGGAAAAGTATTTGTATAAATAATTTTCAGTAATGAATCATTGTTTCCTCCAAAGAAGACTTTCCATGGATTTTTTTCCTTGGTATCTAAGAGCACTAGCCATCAGGGATAACTAATGTAAAGTTAATCTAGAATTAGGGTTTGTAATTTTCTGGGTTACTCATCAGAGCTGCAGTTGGTCTGTGGTCTGTGGAAGGGCTGATCCACGTTCATTTCACTTGACTGCTAGAATCTTAGTCCAGTATGGGGGGTGTGGTTTACCTTGACAGGCCCTGGGTGCAGGTGGGTGTTCTGCTTGCCTGGGAAGGTTGTCAAAAGTGCCAGTCGGATGACCAGCCCTGTCTTTAGGATTGGCAGTCGTCCTCAGGATGGGAGTGTCCTGGCGTGCCAGGCTCACCTCATTGGACTCTTTCTTTCCTGGTTCTTGGTCCAGTAATTCCTCAACCTTCCCTTAGTTTTTTGGTCCTTTTTAAGATGCTTTATGTATTGTTTTCCTATTTTTCCAGTTTAGGCAATGCATTATCCAGCCATTCCTTACTAGAAGTTGGAATCTTTGTAATTTACACACTTAATTTTAAAGGGGGCGAATTTTAAATCAGTTTTCATTAAAGAAACAGTATTTAAAGAAATTTTGAAAGTCATTCTGATAGGAATAAGGCTCTTCCCCAACAGAATATTTTGTAATTTTTAACCATTTTCTAGTTCCTCTGCCTATTCTAGGTTTCCAATTTTTTATTTTTATAAAAATAAATACAATTTTATTTATTTTTATAAATAATCACACAAAAAGACAAGAGTCAGTATGAACTCTTATCTTTTTTCTAGTAAGTTGACATCAACCTAGCTAGAACTATTTTAAAATTTATTTTTAGGGGGCTGGCATTGTGATGTAGCAGGTAAAGCTGCCACCTCTAGGGCCAATGTCCCGTGTGAGTACCAGTTTGTGTCCCAGCTGCTCCACTTCCCATCCATCTCCCCATTAACAGCCTGGAAAAGCAGCAGAAGATGGCCCAGGTGTTTGGGCCCCTCCCATCCATGTGGGAGACCTGGATGAACCTCCTGGCTCCTGTGGCCATCTGGGGAGTGAATCAGTAGTGGGAGATTCCCTCTCTCTCTCTCTGTAACTCTTTCAAATAAATAGTCTTAAAATTTATTTTTAGCATAAATACAGAAGATATCAAGCTCTATACCTGCACTATGTTTGTGGATTTTACCCCCTTGCTTTGTGATGAATTAAAGGGAAGAATTGGTTCTGTTAAGCTATTCATCTCACTCTAAGTAATACAAACAACACTGAATTTTGCTCTTTGATGTATATTACAACAGAATTAAAGCAAAGTGAACCTGAGGCCTCGGGTGAATAAAAAAACATAGGTAGGATTTCAGTACTGCCATTACAGTGCAACAGGTTAAACCAATGCTTGTGGTGCAGGCATCCCAGATTAGAGTGCTGCTTCAAGCCCTGGCTGTTCTGTCTGTGATCTAGCCTCCTACTAATGTGCCTGGGAGGTAGTGGAAGCTAACTCTGGGCCTTGGATCCCTTGGGTTTTCCACGTGGGAGATGAGGATGGAGTTCCTGGCTCCTTGCTTCAGCTTAACTGCTACCTGGCTGTTGTGGCCACTGTGAGGGGGGTGGTGAATCAAGAGATGGAAAATTGCTCTTTGTCTCTCTCTGTCCCTTTACATTTCAAATAAATAAAGAAATACATCTTTTTTAAAAAATCATGGGGACCTACATATATATTAGCACTGCTTTTAATAGTTTCAGGATGTTTAATGAAAGACCAAAAGACTTCTCAACATTTGAACAGAAAACTGAGATAACAAGTGAAGCAAAACCTGACTCTCAAGGGGGAATATAACACGAGAGGTGGATTTCAGATTTTTCTGGGTACTTGTCTTTGATGTAGCTGGATGAAAAGCATCAGACGTGTCAGATCAGCAAAACTGAACATCATGTTGAAAGAGATACAAATAGAATTAACAGATAAGTTTATTTTGGTACAAAAATGTGATCTATGCACAATTCTTTTCCATCAGACCTATTTTTTATGAACTTTTTGAAGGACCCTTGTATATTCATTAATTTGGCTCATGTAAAAAAAGTTAAATGAGATCACACAGCCGAGAGCTACACAGCTGAGAAATGTCACAACGATGGGGTGAAAAGGACACAACGAACGTGAGTTTTGTTCTCTCTCCTCGTTACGCGCTCTAAATTCATCTTTCCCTCTACTTTACCCTGGGGATCAATGGTCTTCGGTATATAATGGAAAAAGCTAGCAAATGAAGGTTTCCCCCTCACTTTGGGCCTTTAATGCATCCAGACTGAACCAATGTCGTGGCTTGAAGTGCCAATTTGCTGGTAATAGAGTCCTTATGGCTTTTGCTGTGTGTGTTACGCAACCAAATCAAGGGCCAAGCAACTGTGGGAGCTTTAAGACTTCAATCGTTAAACAGGCATAAAAATGCGCAGGAACTGTCCTGGTCAGACAAATAAGCAGCAGCTATGGTTAACAGAAAGCAGTGAGATTCAAAGTCAGAAAATACCCCCGCTTGGGAATGCTTCTCAGGGTGATTATCAGCAAATTGTCCCATTGATCAGCAGCCTTCACAAATGCTCGGGCTGAACCTACCAACGCAACGTGCCCAGGACGGTGCTGTGTAAGGCTGTGATCCAGGCCCTGGCACTCGGAAGCTTGCCAGTGAGCCGTGGAGCATAACGTAGGCTCTGCAACATATGGCCTGCCTTCAGTTCTGTGTTCTTCCACTTCATAGCCAGGAAGCTCTGGACAAATCGTCTTCCGTGAGCAGCAGTTTTCTTATCTATAATGTGGAGAAGAGCCCTACCTTCCAGGGCTACTTTCAGGAACTACTGCAAAAAGATTAGGATACGGCCTGGTCTGAGACAATAACTTCTGCTGTCACTGAGGTGTTGCCATTGTTCTTCTTTTTTTTTTTTTTTTGACAGGCAGAGTTAGTGAGAGAGAGAGACAGTGAGAAAGGTCTTCCTTCTGTTGTTTCACCCCCCAAGTGGCCACTACGCCTGGCACGTTGCGCCAATCTGAAGCCAGGAGCCAAGTGCTTCCTCCTGGTCTCCCATGCGGGTGCAGGGCCCAAGCACTTGGGCCATCCTCCACTGCACTCCCGGGCCACAGCAGAGAGCTGGACTGGAAGAGGAGCAACTGGGACAGAACCAGTGCCCCAACCGGGACTAGAACCCTGTGTGCTGGTGCCACCAGGTGGAGGATTAGCCTAGTGAGCTGCCATTGCTCTTATTAAGATACTTGCACCGGAAATAGAATGATCAAAATAAGACAATGGGGGCATAAGCAATTAAGACCGTGTTAGGGTGCCCATGTCCCATACTGGAGTGCCTGGGTTCAATATTCAGCTCTGCTCTTGACAACGTTTTCCTGATAATGCAGACTCTGGGAGGCAGGAACGACTGCTCCGGGAATTGGATTTCTGTTACCCCTATAGGAGAGAGGGAGTGAATTTGCTACTCCTGGCTTCAGCCTTGCCTAGCACTGACTGGTGCAAGCATTTGGGGACTGGGTGATGGGAGATGGGAGATGGGAGATTGGAAATGGGAGATGGAGCTCTATCTTTCTGTTTGTCTTTCCATGCTTGTTTCTCAAGTAAACAAGCACATAAATTTTAAAAAGAACACAATAAATTATGTGACCAATGAGAAGTACACAGGAAAGATGCTGCTTAAGAATCCAGCCATTCTTTTTAAAAATATTTACATATTTATTCGAGAGGTAGAGTTATAGACAGAGAGAGGGAAAGACTGAGAGAGAGGTCTTCCAACCACTGGTTCACTCCCCAAATGGCCACAATGGCAGAAGTCAGGCAGATCTGAAGCCAGGAGCTAGGAGCTTCTTCTGGATTTCCCAATTGGGTGCAGGGGCCCAAGCACTTGAGCCATTTTCCACTGCTTTCCCAGGCCAGATTCAGCAGAGAGCTGGATCGGAAGTGGAGCATCCAGGACTTGAACCAGCACCCATATGGGCTGCTGAGGCTTCATGAATGTGACATCACTTTTCCAGGAAACTCTTTCTTAAGAAGTTGCAAATAACCTGGATCAATCATTCCAGAAATTTCCTGAAAAACCCATCAGCTCACCAATAGAATGTACCACATGACAGCTTACCCAGACGTCCTTGAATCCTTCATCATCAATTACTTCGTTAGCCTGCCTATCCACCAATGCTAAACTATCATGTCATGATATTTACCTATTAATACCAAGTCTACAACTCCCATTGAAAATCTCATCTCAAACCAGACTTCAGAATCTTGTAAGTATTTACACTTTGCCAGTGTCCTCTGAAATGCTACCAAGACTTTCAAAGTAACACATTTCCTTTCTACAAAGAGTAGGCTCAGCTTTGTCTTATCAACAAGTTGTTTTGAAGACATTTTCAGCAACTGGTATTTAACATAATGGAAGAGAAAATAGGGAGAGAAGAAGATATTTTCTTGTATCCTTAACAACTGACAGGGTGCCTTATTCCTAGGAAGTGCTCAATAATGACTGAATAAACATCTGAAATGACTGATCACATGAATGCTATCTTCAGAATGCCCCATCTCCAGATGAATTTAATGTGATTTGAGAGTTATTTCAAATATTAAAATACAATTAATATTATAAAATATAATGTTTATTGAGTACTTATTATGGGTCATGAACAGTTCAAATTTCCTCTTACAGGATATTTTTAAAAATCTTTGAAAAATAAAAGGGGGGGCCGGTGCTGTGGTGTAGCAGGTAAAGCCACCACCTGTGGTGCCAGTGTCCCATGTGGGTGCTGGTTCAAGCCGTGGTTGCTCCACTTCCGATCCAGCTCCCTGCTGTGGCCTTGGAAAGCAATAGAAGGTGGCCCAAGTTCTTGGACCCCTGCACCTGTGTGGGAGACTGGAGGAAGTGCATGGCTCCTGGCTTCGGATCAGTGCATCTCTGGCCGTTGTGACAATCTGGGGAGTGAACCAGTGGATGGAAGACTTGTCTTTCTCTTTCTGCCTCTCTGTAATTATGCCTTTCAAATGAACAAACAAATCTTTAAAAAATGTTTTTTGAAAAAAGGTAAAAATGATAATCCTTATATAGATAAAAGTGAGTACCAGTTCAAAGGAGAATTCAAAGTATTTTATATTTATAGTTAGATAAGCAATGCTGAAATAAAGTTAAATGAGATACTGGTGCATATACATGGGCTATAATCAACTGCATTCCATTCGACTCAATTTGTATTTCAGGGGTGGGAATGATTTGCATTGTTGTCAGTCTTCTACAACTTCTGAGTTATGAAGTATCTCAGTATCTCAGTAGAGACAATGAGAGGTGGACATAACCCAGGTGGATGAAGGATTCAGGCCTCTGATATCCTTTCTTTTATTCCCCCATCTTAAAACTGTACACTAAGTATTCACAAGAAGCATTCATGCTAAGAAAAAAAAGTTGGGGCTGGCGCTGTGGTGCAGGGGGTTAAAGCCCTGGCCTGAAGCGCCAGCATCCCATATGGGCACTGGTTCTAGTCCAGGCTGCTCCTCCTCTGATCCAGCTCTCTGCTATGGCCTGGGAGAGCAGTAGAAGATGGCCCAAGTCCTTGGGCCCCTGCACCCATGTGGGAGACCCGGAAGAAGCTCCTGGTTCCTGACTTTGGATTGGAGCAGCTCTGGCCGTTGTGGCCATCTGGGAAGTGACCAGCAGATGGAAGATCTCTCTCTGTCTCTACCTCTCCCTGTAACTCTGTCTTTCAAATAAATCTTAAAAAAAAAAAAAGTCAACAAAAACACCTCACAGGCAGAAGAAACTTGATTAATCAGATTAAAGGTATATATTTTTTTAAAAGATTTATTTATTTATTCAAAAAGCAGAGTTATGCAGAGAGAGAACAAGAGGCAGAGAGAGGTCTTCCATCCCCAATTGGCCATAGTGGATGGAGCTGCGCTGATTTGAAGCCAGGAGCCAGGAGCTTCTTCCAGGTCTCCCATGCGGGTGCAGGGGCCCAAGGACTTGGGCCATCTTCCACTGCTTTCCCAGGTCATAGCAGAGACCTGGATCAGAAGTAGGGCAGCTCGGACTCAAATTGGCACCCATATGGGATGCAGGCTCTGCAGGCGGCAGCTTTACCTGTTACACCACAGCTCCGGCTCCGAGGTATCTATTCTAAAAAACTGTAGCAAACATCAGCTTGTCTAGGGACAGATTGAAATTTCCCTTTGAGATGAGAACCAAAACAGGGCTGGCCACTGCTGCTGCTTTCATTTACTATTGCAATGGAATGCTTAGCAAGTGCAATAAGGCAAAAAGAAGGAATAAGAGGCAAATAAAAAGGGATGAACTTGTGATACGTGAAACAGCTTGCAGGTAACTGAAACACACTATGCTAAGTGCAAGAGCTAGATTAGAAGGCTGCATCACATAGGATTCCACTCATGTGCCACTCTGGAAAAAGCAAAAACAGAGGGACAGAAATCTCACAGCAGCAGTGTTGATCCCCAGGGAAAGGAGTGGAGTACGGAGGGGAAAAGGGAAGTTCTGTGATCATGAAACTTGATGTTGATCGTGGTGGTGGCTAGGCAATAACATGCATTTGCCAAAATTTATAAGATTGTTCCCCCAAAGATGAATTTCACTGTTTTTAAATTATTTCTTGGGAAATCTGACTCCAAGCAAGGGTCTAAGCTGGCATATAGGTGAGTGCTCTGTGAAGCAGAGTGAAGGAGAAATGTATGCTTTGGGCAGGTGTAGAGTTAATAGGATATTATGGAAGTAGGGGTGGGAAGTGGGAAGAAAGTGGGAAGTTAGACGCCATCAAGGTCTGAATAGTCCAGTCCACGCGACACTGTGGTTCGGAGAGACAGGGAAGCGAACCTGACACAAAAACATCCTGTGAAATCACAAATGTGGGAGACATCCTTTCCAAAAAAAGATGATTCTTAGCTGAGAGAACAAAGAGAAATGGAGCAGAGTGGAAACTTGAAAAGGTACTGGTGAGATAAATTCTTTATTATGGTTATTTTCTATTAAAATTTCTAAAAAATCATTTTTATTGGTAAAGGCAGCTCGAGGTAGGTTCTAGAACATGGAGTAAGTGCAAGATGGATTTTAATAAATCATCTCAGTTTAGTTAAATACTAAGCAATTTAAAAGAAAACACTTACCCTTACATGGAAGGGAATTCTGAGTACTGCATAATTTTTATTATATGATCACAAATTCCTAGAGATCGCAAGGAATGCCAGTTAGTGGCTGGATAGCCTTAGACTGAGGAATGCATAAGCATTACATCAAAGGAAGAAAGCATCAAGATGAACGAATTTGGCTCAAACTTGAAATTGTTGAAAGTTCAATACCAAAAAAGAAGAAACAGAATCTTTTTTATGTTATATGAGAGATAGAGGTCATTGATAATCTTATTTATTATTTACTTAAAATTGACAGACAACATTGTATGTTTCCATTGTGTATGAGTTTTTCAACTACTTTTTGACGTATAGTTGTCATACAGCAAGCTATTCCAAGTGTGCCATTTCATGTATTTTGACACAAATGTATGCAATGAAGCTATCATCAGAATCAAGAAAGTGAGCATTTTCATCAATGCCAACCATTTCCTCACACCCCTTTGCAATCTCTTCTTCCCTTCCTGGGTAGCTACCCATCTGCTTTCTGTCACTACAGATGTTTTCATTTTCTGGAAACTTATATAAATAGAGTAGTACAATATGTATTGATTTGTATCTGGTTTCTTTCATTCAGTGTAATTATTTTAAGTTTTATCTGTGTTGTTGCATGTATCAATAATTCTTTTTTATTGTTGTATTTTTTCATTAAATGCTTGATATCATTCATCAGAGAGGCCATCTGGGCCTGGAGTTAGATTTGTGGGAACAGTTTTTAATATGAACTTAATTTGTTTAATAGACATAGAGTTATTTAGGGTATCTGTTTCTCTTTGAGTGAGATTTAGTATGTATCTTTCAAGGAATTTGCCCATTTCAACTAATTTTTCAATTTTTGGTATGACGTTTTTCACAACATTTGTTACATTCTTATAAAAAGAAGGTAAGATTTTAAGAAATCTTAAAAAGCTATCTTAGTATTTTAGTATCTATAGTATTGTCACATCATTTAATTGTGAGGTAATCCAATTTATTGATCTTATAAATGAACTGACTTTTGGTTTTGCTGATTGTCTGTGTTCCTTTGGCTTTCAATATCTGATTATTTTTCTCAGTATCATTCTGTTATTTCTTTTTTTTAACTTTTATTTAATGAATGTAAATTTCCAATGTACAGCTTATGGATTACAATGGCTTCCCCCTTCCATAACTTCCCTCCCACCCGCAACCCTCCCCTCTCCCATTCCCTCTCCCGTTCCATTCACATCAAGATTCATTTTCAATTCTCTTTATATATGAAAGATCAATTTTGTATATATTAAGTAAAGATTTCAACAGTTTGCACCCACATAGAAACACAAAGTGAAATATACTGTTTGAGTACTAGTTATAGCATTAAATCAAAATGTACAGCACATTAAGGACAGAGATCCCACATGAGAAGCAAGTGCACAGTGACTCCTGTTGTTGACCCAACAAATTGACACTCTAGTTTATGGCACCAGTAACCACACTAGGCTCTTGTCATGAGTTGCCTAGGCTATGGAAGCCTTCCAAGTTTGCCGACTCTGATCATATTTAGACAAGGTCATAAAAGACAGGGTGAGGATAGTAACCAATGATCCTAAGAGTGGCATTTACCAGGTCTGAACAATTATACAGCATTAAGTGGGGAAGAGGACCATCAGTACACACACGTTGGGAGTAGAGCCATTGGTGGTAGAGTAGAGGTTATGATTACAAAGGAATGAGGCCCAAGTGCGCTAGACAGGGTCTAGAACAAAGGACAGAGTCATTATTAGAGGAGCTAAGAAAGGTGCTGTCTAAGTTACAATTAAGTTTTCTGATTTAGAGGCAAATAGAACCTGACAGAAGGGGCCTGGTAATAATCTGGTTGGCTTTAGGCCTTGTAAATTAAGAGGCCAAGAACTATCTATCTCTTCACATGGGGTACATCCTAAGGGAGGTGTGAACCTCCTAGGGGAAGGCACTCTGTTGACTTTCATTACTTAGCTGGCCTGGAAGGAGAGCTGGCCAGGTAAAGGCAGGTGGCATCTCTAACAAGAAATTTATGGTTCTGCCTGCAATGTTGCTGACCCTGCTTGGCCGTCCCCTCAGCTGCAGTGGTCACTTTGGAAGTTGGGCTGAGTGAAGGGCTTTTCAGCTTAGAGCCAATAAGATCTGTGGCTCTGACCTGGGCATCCTTCGACTCCAGGGCAGGTCCATTTCCAGTGATCCAACTCTTGGCAGAGCTGCCAGGGCTCTTCACAAGTTGACTTCTGCTGAAGCCCAGGCTTACCACATTGAAAGCCACTGCAGTGGACTGGCCTGTTGGGTCTCCTTGAGGGCAGATCACTGTACAGATCAGCCATTAATAGGCCTGCCACCCATTGCTTCTGATGCCGAGCTTTCTTTTCCTCCTGGTTTGTGTTAAAGCAGACCAGAGGATGCAAGTCAAGGGAGTGCCCAAGTCCCATCTCTAATCTTCGGTGGCCTGAACTACAAGTCTATAGTCACAGGCATGTTCTGTAGTAGTTTTTCTAAGGTAGACAATACCTATGAGGAAAATCATGTTCTCACTTTAAAACTTTCTTTCCCTTTGGTCTGAAAGGGAGGTTTTTTCTACTTACTGCTTACTTCGCTGATGGCAAAGTGAATCTAGCTATGAGATTATAATTTAAGCTCTTATTTTGGCTATGCTATCACAGAAAAATGTTAGCCATCTCTTTTATAAGGTCTAAAGATTAAATTGTGTGTCCTACTGATTCCTTCATAATAGAATTAGTTTCCTACCTTGAAGAGAATAGAGAAATGAAAGAACAAGTTGGGCTTAGAATAGAGAAATGAGGGAGCAAGTCCTAGATCCCTTGCTGACAATAGCAATATTACATGAATACTTAGCAAACAGTTTCAACCATTAGATAACAACTTAAGAAAACATTTACCAGAAGGTCCAATGCCTTCTCTAAATTTTAAGAATCATGTATTTGGAAACACCTCTTAAGTATCTAACATGGTGTAGTTTGTTTAACCAGTAAACTTAAGCACAACCATATAAAATATTTTTAGTTTCTTTCTACCAACAAGTATAAAACATATGATGCAGAAATTCAGGTCACATGAATAAAAATGTATCTTTGATTAATTTTAGCAGCTTAAATTTATGGACAATCTTATCTATAAGCCAATTAAAATAAAACTCTTAATGAAATTTTCCCATGTGGACATACAATATGTACACACATATAACATAGCATAGTAGACCAATATAGCAATTTTAATAATAGCTTTTAAAATCTTTAACTCTTTTTGTAGATTGCCAATTGATTTGAATTGCTTTTTGTTTTTAGTAACCTCAGTTAAGCATACTTTCTCTCAGTTGGTACTGTTAATACATTATTGGCTTCATCTGTTTACAGAGCCATCCCAAAGTACTGAATACAATAGAAGTGGCTGGAAAAAGTCCATAGGAACCTATAGGAGGACAGCTAAACACAGAACCAACAACGCTTTAGTTTTATGAGCAGCAAGTCATATATAACTGTGGATGACAAAAGACTTTAAGTTGCCATGTTTAAAATTATAAACTCATCAAACAACAAGAGGCACTTGCTTACTTCACAGTATTTTTGAAAGCACCTGTAGGGTATCAATGTCAGCACACTTGGTAAAGTGATAAGTATAAATACACAACCGATCAAAAAGATAGGGTATGTGTCGAAGAGATTTCACAAATAAGACCAGTGTAAGCAAATAATGAAGGATAGAATTAAAAGGGAGAGTATGATCCTGCGGGGGAAGCAGGACACACAGCAGACTCATAGAATGGCAAATGCCCAAAACAGCACTCCTGCCTCAGAATCAACTCTTGGGACATTCGGATCTGGATAAAAGGTCCATGAGGGTCTCACAGGCATGGAAAGCCATGACATGGTGGCAAAAAACAATCTAAATGAAAGATCCTGGTGAACAGGACCCCAGCAGAAGGAACAGGCCATCAAGGAGAGAGGTGCCTTTCTCTGAAGGGAGGAAGGAACCTCCACTGTGATACGGCCTTGACTAAACAAGTTCAGAGTCGGTGAACTCAAGGGGCTTCCATAGCCTAGACAGCTCATAGCAAGAGTCTCGGGTGATTGCTGACATCATAAATAAGAGTGCCAATTGTTAAATCAACAACAGGAGTCACTGGGTACATGCTCCCCACGTAGGATCTCTGTCCTTAATGTGTTTTACTATGAGACGTAAAAACACTACTAGTCGAACAGTACCCTATACCTTGTGCGGTTGTGTGAGTGCAGCCTGTTGAAATCCTTGCTTAGTATATACTAAGTTGATCTTCAGTATATGAAGGTAATTGAAAATGAAACTTGATAAAGGGCGGGATGGGAGAGGGAGAGGGAGAGGGGAGGACCACGGGAGGGAGGGAGGTTGGGGGGGGAAGCCACAACAATACAAAAGTTGCACTTTGTAAATTCACATTTATGAAATAAAAAATAAAAAAAATTAAAAAAAAGCACCTGTAGGATTTTACAAGTATTTAACCCTTTAGGCCTCTGGGGCTTTCTCATTAAGATAACTATCATGTCTAGTAACACAAGATCATTAGACTTTTTAATTCTCAAACATTTGTATTAATAGCATTTTCCATTATAGAAACTTAAAATTTAGAACCATGTCACATCTTGACAGTACTTCTAATATAATCCAAATAGCCTGATTAGTTGGTGTCTCTATAAGATGAGAGACATAGGTCCTTCGATTTTTTTTTTCAGTTGGGCCCAAACTGGAAAAACCAAAGTCCAAGACTTACTGGAAATTTTAGAGTCCAGATTGTTTGAAACTTTGATTTTTTGAATGCCTGTCAAGAATGCCAAGAAGGCTCAAAATCCAAAATATCTGGTTGAAATAAGATTCCTTAAAATCATGACATAACATAGACCAAATTTGATCATTGTTACAAGGTGATTATTCAAATCTTTGAAAATAAGCACATATTTAAATAACCCATAGCACTTAATAAAAATTCAGCTGTTTTTGAACAATTAGAATTTAACAGACATCAGCTGGCGCCATGGCTCAACAGGCTAATCCTCCACCTTGCGGCGCCGGCACACCGGGTTCTAGTCCCGGTCGGGGCACCGATCCTGTCCCAGTTGCCCCTCTTCCAGGCCAGCTCTCTGCTGTGGCTAGGGAGTGCAGTGGAGGATGGCCCAAGTCCTTGGGTCCTGCACCCCATGGGAGACCAGGAGAAGCACCTGGCTCCTGCCATCGGAACAGCGCGGTGCGCTGGCCGCAGCGAGCTATCGCGGCGGCCATTAGAGGGTGAACCAACGGCAAAAGGAAGACCTTTCTCTCTGTCTCTCTCTCACTGTCCACTCTGCCTGTCAAAAAAAAAAAAGAATTTAACAGACATCAAGAGAACATAATAGATTACTTTAACACATTGCTTTAACAGAGAATCAGATTTTAATTCTATGTCAAAGAGAAATGGAGCTTCCTGTGATCTTTTGCTCTGAGGTTTCCTTCCTTTACCTTCTTTCATATTGATGACCATGTTTCTGTGTTTCTGTGTGTAACACATCTTTAAGCATCTTTTGCAGGGCAGGACGAGTGGCAACAAATTCTTTCAGTTTCTGTTTGCTATGAAAAGTCTTAATTTCACCTTCATTCACAAATGAGAGCTTTGCAGGATATAATATTCTGGGTTGGCACTTTTTCTCTCTTAGTACCTGGGCTATGTCTTGCCATTCCCTTCTAGCTTGTAGGGTTTCTGATGAGAAGTCTGCTGTGAGTCTAATTGGAGATCCTCTGAGAGTAATCTGACATTTCTCTCTTGCACCTTTTAGAATCTTTTCTTTATGTTTCACTGTGGTGAGTTTGATTACGACGTGTCGTGGTGAGGATCTCTTTTGGTCATGTTTATTAGGGGTTCTATGAGCTTCCTGTACTAGGATGTCTCTGTCCTTCTCCAGACCCGGGAAGTTATCTGCAAGTATCTAATTAAAAAGGCCTTCTAATCCTTTCTCTCTCTCCATGCCTTCAGGAACTCCTAGAACCCTAATGTTGGTTTTTTAATAGTATCCTGTAGATTCCCAACAATATTTTTAGATTTCTAATTTCCTCTTCTTTTCTTTGGTTTGACTGTATACTTTCCTGTGCTCTGTCTTCTAAGTCCGATATTCTCTCTTCTGCTTCCCTCATTCTGTTTTTAAGGCTCTCTAATGTGTTTGTCATTTGATCTATTGAGTTCTTCATTTCATTATGATTTCTCGTCACTATCACAGTTTCTTGTTCTGCTAGTTGTTTCATTTCATTTTGATTCCTCCTTAATATTTTATTCTTGCGTGAGATTTTCTATCTTGCCCATTAAAGAATTCTGTAGTTCAATAATTTGTTTTTGAGAACTTCTTAATGTTCATATCAATTTTTTTGAGATCTGCTTCTTGCATTTCTTTTATCTCATCATCTTCATAATCTTGAATTGGGGTGTCTTTTTCATTTGGGGGCGTCATAGTGTCTTCCTTGTTCTTGTTACCTCGGTTTTTGCGTTTGTTGTTTGGCATATTGGAGATACTCTTTGGTTTCTTCACTGTGGTGTTTTTTCTTTTTATACTATGAGGCTAGATTAAGTGACTGTCTGCTTTTGATGGAGCCTTAGAGCCTTGAGATGGGTGTGGCCTGAGAGCTCTGTTTGGTTCCTCAGGGTTGAGGGTGTGTCAACGATGACACTCCCAGGTTAGGCGTGGTAAATCTCTCTCTCTCTCTCTCTCTTTCTTTCTTTCTTTCTTTCTTTCTTTCTTTCTTTCTTTCTTTCTTTCGGGAAGTAATTCCGCACAGCTGAACGTAATTGGAGGTAGTTAGCAGGCAAATGATATACCCACAGGAGCCAGAGATCAGAAACTCTTTCCCAAGGACCACACAGGGAATCTGTGCTGGCCTCAGTGTGGGCTCAAATTCTCCTGCAGTATCCCACTGGGTTGCCAAGGTTACCAAATTGTAGTGTCTCTGGAGAGTACTCACGTGAATTCTGTGAGTTCTCTCCCCCACCGTCTCTTTTTTACAGTCTCAGTTCATTAGCACCACACATTCATTAGATCCTAATCTCCTTTTATTTCAACACCCCCCTCCCGCGAGTCAGCTGTTTCTGCTGGGCTCAGGGCTGGTGCAGACCTGAGGTCGCCCTGCTTATGATGTATGTCCAAAATGGCGCCTGCTCTTTGTCTTGCTTGCTTTTGAGAGGTGAGTGGAGAGAGAGAAACTTGTGTCTGTATCGGTCACCTTTTTTTTTTTTCTCTCTCTCTCTTCTAGTTAGCCTGGTGAACTTTTCCCCATGGGGTTTCAAGCCTCGTTCCCTCTAGTCTCCTCTTTCTGCTTTCCCGCTGGTGTCCCGGGCTATTGAGGTTCGGCTCACCTCGCGTTCCAGCGCTGGTGTGTTGAGTCTGCTGCTGGTGTCCCGAACTTGGGCTCCCACGCTCTCCACGCAGGACCACTGTGAATCACTAGTTCTGGTTTCCTCTGCTGTTTCTTCCCCTGCTCTTCCCTGAATCTGCAGTATCTCCACTTTTATTAAACTGTCTCTCCCCCGGACTATCAGTGTGCTCCCTTCCTATTCCGCCATCTTGCCGCTCTCCCTCATTCTGTTATTTCTAACTTAATTCCTGTGTGGACAGAGAATGCAGGTTGTGTGACTTGAGTACTTTTTTTTTTTTTTTTTTTGCTTATTTGTTCTACCAAGTACTGTGAAAGGTACTGGAATCCCTAACTGTGATTGAGGATTCGTCTATTTCTCTTTGCCCTTCTGTCAGTTTTGAATTCATGTTTTCGGATGCTCTTTGGCTAGGCATATAAATGGAAAGGATTATTATATGGTCTTAATGCACTGATTCCCTTACCATGACGAGCTAACCATCATTGTCTCTGAAAACAGTCTTTGCTCAGAATCCTACTTTGCATCATTTACTAAAGCCACTTCTGTTCTAAATAGTGTGATGGACATGCCCAGATGACCCCATTGTTATGCTGCTGGGTGACATGACAAGTGCAGGTGAACTTCTAATTTGTGCCAACCAAAGCCTGTGGAAAGGGAATGGGAGGTCACTCCTATTTTGCCTTTGTTTTTTACCATGAATAGCTTTTGTTGCTACCTCTTCAAGTTTATTAATCTTTTTTTTTCTTTGAGGTCTAATTTGCCATTAATTCTCTTCAGCATAATTTTTTTATCTTAGAAATTAGTGTTTTATCTCTGGAAGTTGGATTGGGATGTTTTTCTTCAATATCTCTACTTAACTTTTGAATGTATGGGATACAATTATAATTATAGTTTTTTATTGTCCTAATTTGAACATCAGGGGAAGTTCTGAGTTACCTTCTTTCTTTTTTTTTTAAAAAAGATTTATTTCTGAGTTACTTTCAGTTGACTGATTTCTTCTGCTGACTATAATTTTTTTTTTACTTTTATTTAATGAATATAAATTTCCAAAGTACAGCTTATGGATCAGTGGCTTCCCCTCCCCCCATAACTTCCCTCCCACCCGCAACCCTCCCCTCTCCCGCTCCCTCTCCCCTTCCATTCACATCAAGATTCACTTTCAATTCTCTTTATATATGAAAGATCAATTTAGTATATATTAAGTAAAGATTTCAACAGTTTGCACCCACATAGAAACACAAAGTGAAACATACTGTTTGAGTACTAGTTATAGCATTAAATCACAATGTACAACACATTAAAGACAGAGATCCTACATGAGGAGTAAGTGGACAGTGACTCCTGTTGTTGACTTAACAAATTGACACTCTTGCTTATGGCATCAGTAATCACCCTAGGCTCTTGTCATGAGTTGCCAAGGCTATGGAAGCCTTTTGAGTTCACCGACTCTGATCATATTTAGACAAAGTCATAGTCAAAGTGGAAGTTCTCTCCTCCCTTCAGAGAAAGGCACCTCCTTCTTTGATGGCCCATTCTTTCCACTGGGATCTCACTCACAGAGATCTTTCATTTAGGTCATTTTTTTTTTTTCCAGAGTGTCTTGGCTTTCCATGCCTGAAATGCTCTCATGGGCTTTTCAGCTGGATCCGAATGCCTTAAGGGCTGATTCTGAGGCCAAAGTGCTGTTTAGGACATCAGCCATTCTATGAGTCTGCTGTGTAGCCCACTTCCCATGTTGGATCATTCTCTCCTTTTTTTTTATTCTATTGGTTAGTATTTTCAGACACTAGTCTTGTTTATGTGATTCCTTTGACTCTTAGTCCTATCATTATGATCAATTGTGAACAGAAATTGATCACTTGGACTTGTGAGATGGCATTGGTACATGCCACCTTGATGGGATTGAATTGGAATCCCCTGGTATGTTTCTAACTCTACCATTTGGGGCAAGTCCGATTGAGCGTGTCCCAAATTGTACATCTCTTCCCTCTCTTATTCCCACTCTTATATTTAACAGGGATCAATTTTCAGTTAAGTTTCAATACTTAAGAAGAACTGTGTATTAATTACAGAATTCAACCAATAGCATTAAGTAGAACAGACAAAAAAATACTAAATAGGATAAAGTATTAAGTTGTTCATCAACAGTCAGGGCAAGGGCTGATCAAGTCATTGTTTCTCATAGTGTCAGTTTCACTTTAACAGGTTTCCTTTTTGGTGCTCGGTTAGTTGTCAATGATCAGGGAGAACATATGATATTTGTCCCTTTGGGACTGGCTTATTTCACTCAGAATAATGTTTTCCAGATTCCTCCATTTTGTTCAAATGACCGGATTTCATTGTTTTTTACTGCTGCATAGTATTCTATAGAGTACATGTCCCATAATTTCTTTATCCAGTCTACTGTTGATGGGCATTTAGGTTGATTCCAGGTTGTAGCTATTGTGAATTGAGCTGCAATGAACATTGAGGTGCAGACCGCTTTTTTGTTTGCCAATTTAATTTCCTTTGGGTAAATTCCAAGGAGTGGGATGGCTGGGTTGTATGGTAGGGTTTTTTTTACTGGGTCTTTTCATGTCTGGTGATCATTGCATGGATGATGGGCATGGTAAAGTTTATGTTGCTGGTCATTGATATTTTTCACTTCTATATATTTTCTCTTTAATTCTTTTCTAGGGATACAATTCAGTTACTTAGACACACTGTTATCCTTTTGACTCTTATTTTAGAAATTTGTTAAGCAAGATCAGAGAAGTTAATTTCTCTATTGTCAAGGCAAAACTCTCCCGAGTACACTGCCCAATGCTTCTGTGAATCATGAGGTCATTCAATCTGGCTTGTGGGAAAAGGCACTGGTCCCGACCCTGAACATGTTCTCTCTAATCCTTTTCTTTCTTTTTTTTTTAAGATTTATTTATTTATTTGAAAGTCAGAGTTACAGAGAGAGAAAAGGATAGGCAAAGAGAGATAGGTCTTCCATCCGCTGGTTCACTCCCCAAGTGGCCACAATGCCCGGAGCTGTGCCAATCCAAAGCCAGGAGCCAGGAGCTTCTTTGGGTCTTCCACGTGGGTGCAGGTGTCCAAGGACTTTGGCCATCTTCTACTGCTTTCCCAGGCCACAGCAGAAAGGTGGATCGAAAGTGGAGCAGCCAGGTCTCAAACCAGCGCCCATATGGGATGCCAGCACTGCGGGTGGCAGCTTTACCCGCTATGCCACAGCGCCAGCCATCTCTAATCCTTTTCAATGCTTTTTTCTCCAGCCTCAGGAAATCTCATGTATGTACCTTTAAAAAAAAGATTGATTTTTTTTTGAAAGTCTGAGTTACAGAGAGAGAGAGAGAGAGAGAGAGTGAAATTTCCATCTGCTGGTTCACTCCCCAGATGACCACAATGGCTAGAGCTGCACCGATCTGAAGGCAGGAGCCAGGAGCTTCTTCTGGGTCTTCCACATGGGTGCAGGGCCCCAAGTACTCAGGCCATCTTCCATTGCTTTCCCAGGTGCATCAGCAGGAAGTTGGGTTGGAAATGGACTAGAACTGGTGCCCATATGGGATGCCAGCACCACAGGCAGAGGCTTTACCTGCTACGGCACAGCACTGGCCCAATGATTAGTATTTTGCTTAATATTTGTGCAAGTTTCCCTGCAGATCTCTGCTTTTTAGCTTTCTGCCTTGCAAATTCTTATTGCCTTGGCCTTCCCAGGTTCTCAACTACATCTTTTTTTTAAAGAATTATTTTATTTATTTATTCAAAAGTCAGAGTCACAGAGAAGGAGAGGCTGAGGCAGAGAGAGAGAGAGAGAGTGAGAGAGATCTTCCATTTGCTGTTTCACTCCCCAAATGGCCACAACAGCCAGGGCTCGACAAGGCCAAACAGTAGCTTCGTACGGGTCTTCCATGTGGGTGCAGGGGCCCAAACACTTGGGCCATCTTCCACTGCTTTCCCAAGCATATCAGCAGGAAGCTAGATGGGAAGTGGAGCAGCTGAGACTCAAACCAGTGCCCATATGGGATTGTGGTGCTGCAGGCATCTGCTTTACCTGCTATGCCATAGTGCCAACCAGCCACTCAACTCCATGTTTTAAACCAAGGAAGCTTGCTGGCCTTCCCATTGGTTCCCCTTTATTGTGCAATGGGTGGAAATTCTCTCTAGGTCAAAAGCTGAGGCAATTGTAGAGGTGGTTTTATTTGTTTCCCATCATTTAGAATTATTGTCCTTCATAGCCCTAATGTCCCATGTCTTGAAAATCATTGTTTCATCCATTTCATCTTTTGCTTTGGTTGTTTTGCGTGGCAGACTAAATCCAGTCCTTTTTATTCCATCTGAACTTCTTGTAGTTTTGAAATGTGGTGCTTAAATGAGAGATCAGTAAATAATCAAAACCAGAAAGTCTTGTGTGTGTGTGTGCATGTGTAATGGCACAGTCAGGTAGAAGGGACTCTCTAAATGTGAAACATTTTGTACCGTTCCTGTTTATTTACCTTTGATCATTTTTCCTAATCATCAAAGTCTCAAGATCAAATATGTTGGCAGATATGTCAGCGCTTTGGACATTGTGTGATTCTTTTGATATTGTTTCCAATTTTCTCTTCATCTTCAACTGAAAGGATATTTCTGCGCCTGCTTCAGTAATGGGACAGAAGACATGACAGCATCAGAATTCTTAAATGGAAAGGGTGGTAAGTGAAAAGAAATTCTCCGATTTAACCAGTTCTTGATTATGCAAGATACAGAGTGGAGAAAAGATTCTCTATGTATCTGCGTATGTGTGCGTGTGTGTGTGTGTATGCACTTGAAAGACCTCTGAGATTGTGTGTTTTCCAAATTGCAAGTTTCCTATCTCCCATTTTTATTCCAGGGGCCCAAAGTGCTCCAGTGCGCATGTCACACATTTTTAACAAAATGTATACAACCTTTTTAAGGAAGAACTAATAGCCCAATGTAAAAGCTTCCTGGGGATGAAAGATGTTCCCGTGAAAAGTTTCTGGTGCTAGGTGTGAGATCTGACTGAAGGCATTAAGCTGTGGCATCTACCTGTGATCTGTGTCTAGCATCTTCCCTCACTATCTTCCATCTCGCTCAGAACACCTGGGGCCGACTGTCTTCTCATGTGGCTCCTGGGAGCCGTGCAATCCCAGAGCTCAGTGGATAGATAATCCGCTTGGCTTTAGAATTAGAGAAGGAAGGGAAGTTTATCTTCCTTTTCCTTCTTAGCTCAATTTAATTTTCTCAGGGACTTCTGCTGCAGTGGCTCGCACTGTCTGGAATAACTAGAAGGAGGTGAACTCCTTTCTGCTCATGAACTCCAGAGGTTTATCTTTCAGCCTGTGCAGGTCCTGAGTGGCTGTGTGGGGAGCTTCTTAGTCTCTGAGGCAATGCTTCAGGTTGATGCTATCATGGCATTGACTGACAGGAGCTTCTTGCACCACTAATATGATGGGAAAAGAACTGGCTTTTCCTATTGTCTGCATTTACCTGTCCCCAGCGTCCACTGAACTGATGTTATTTCATATAAGTGACCTGCATCTATTAAGCCATCTTATTTTGTGCATGTCTGTGCATTCAAAGAGGCTTAAACAAGTGAATAAAGAAGAAAACGCTCCCAAACAACCACCCAAGGTATAAAAATGTGGCCCGGTTTAGAAAGCATCATGGAGGGGGATGCATAAGGATCAATTCTTTACAACTATTCCCCTGCCTTTGGATCCATGGGAAGAGGAGGTCAGAGTGTTCTATGGCTGTTTTTAACACAGTTCTTGCTTTTGATGCGAGGTGCTCGTGACCCTCATGGGCCAGCTTATTTTTTTCACTCCATGCCCAGCTTTAAGTGATTTCATGGTTCCTGTGGTGGGAAGCTTAGCAGATTCCTGAGACCTCCTGTGGCTAGGCTTGGTTGCATCATTAGCCCAACCTATAATTTTGCATGCTTGCAACCACCTGGGAACAAACAGTCATGGTCTTTATCCATTTTCCTCACCAGTCACCTACAATTGTCCTTGCCTAATGTCTCCCCGCTTCCTTCAATGGGGCTCTTTTTTTCTGATTCAAATGGGGATGTTCTGTGGTTGCCCCGCTAACAGGTCCCTCCCTTCTCCCCTAACCTCACCAGGTGGATGGCCGGGAGCAGGAGACTCCGTTAGAGCACAGCGTGGGCTTTGTCTGTGGGCCATGGTTCCCACAGTGCCCTTCATATCCAGTCTCGAGCCAGGGGACTCAAAGGATGCTATAACCAGAATTCACTTTTGACAGCTTGCTTTATTTTATTTTATTTCTGAAAGAATGGTAGACAGAATGATCCCTGGAGCAGGAGAAAAAAGTCCAGAAATAGACCCCAATACACATAGGAATTCAGTATATAAAAAGATAAAAAAAAGATGGACCATTTACAGTTGTATTAGGACCCCAGGCTAGACATGTGAAAAACCAATAGTTTAATCCATTTTTCATACCTTACACCAAAGTGAATTCTAAAAGAACTCTTGGCTTAAATATGAAAACTGAAACCATGAATAATTAGAAGAAAATACTTGAAAAATGTAGTCTTGACGTGGGGGAGACATTTGAAGTATGATCCCAAAGTCAGCAGTTATAAAATATTTTTGATTTAACTACATACAAAATTTAGTATAAAAATCATGATAAAAAAATCAGAAGACAAGTAATGAATAAAAGCAAATTGCAATTCAGTTGTTGTATTAGTCTGTCTCATCACTATGATGAAATACTTAAGGAAGTCTGTTCATAAAGCAAAGAGGTTCGTTTATTTTTTTAAAAGATTTTATTTATTTATTTGAGAGGTGGAGTTACAGACAGTGAGAGGGAGAGACAGAGAGAAAGGTCTTTCATCTGCTAGTTCACTCCCCAAATGGAGTCAATGGCCGGAGCTGT
Organism: Lepus europaeus; assembly: GCF_033115175.1. Taxonomy (NCBI): domain Eukaryota; kingdom Metazoa; phylum Chordata; class Mammalia; order Lagomorpha; family Leporidae; genus Lepus; species Lepus europaeus. Next base: position 83,662,177 of record NC_084836.1, read on the forward strand.
GCAGATCCAAAGCCAGGAGCCTGGAGTTTTTACTGGGTCTCCCACGAAGGTGTAGGGGCCCAAGGACTTGGGCCATCTTCTACTGCTTTCCCAGGCCATAGCAGAGCGCTGGATAGGAAGAGGCGCAGCTGGGACTAGAACTGGTGCCCATGTGGGATGCTGGCACTGCAGGCAGCGGCTTTACCTGTTATACCACAGTGCCAGCCCCACAAAGAGGTTTATTTAGTTCATAGTTCTGAGAGCTCAGGGGTTTGCTGCCAGCAGCAGCAGAAGTCAGGAGAGGGCTGACTTTGCTGCATCACGCCATGGAGGAAGTGTGTGAGGGTGTGTTAGAGCACACTGCCAGGGGCCGACGCTGTGGCATAGCAAGTAAAGCTGCCACCTGCAATGCTGGCATCCCTTTTGGGTGCTAGTTCTAGTCCCGCTGCTCCTCTTCCGATCCAGCTCTCTGCTGTGGCCTGGGAAAGCAGTGGAAGATGACCCAACTCTTTGGGTCCCTGCATCCGCTCAGGAGATCCGGAAGAAGCTCTGGCTCCTGGCTCCTGGCTTCAGATTGGCGCAGCTCCGGCCGTTGCAGCCAACTGGGGAGTGAACCAGCAGATGGAAGATCTCTCTCTCTCCCTCTCTCTTTCTGCCTCTCCTCTCTCTGATTTTCAAATAAATAAATAAATAAATCTTAAAAAAAAAAAGAACACACTGCTAGACAGAGAGCTAGAAAGAGCAATTCAGGGGCCAGCCTCCTGGCTCACTCTTACAACAATTCACTATCATGAGAACTAATCTGAATCTCTAGTGGGCTGGGAGCTCCACCACTTAACACTGTTACCACTTCCCAACATTGCTACCCTGAGGACAGAGATTCCAACACACACGTCCTAAGCCATCTCCAAACCAAAGCAGGTGCAACATACAAAGATTCTTGCAAATTGATTAGACAAAAATCTCAAAACTGCCATTGAAAAATAACCATGGATGCGAGTAGGTGTTTCAGGACAAAGAAATACAAATGACTCATAATCAATAACAAGCCCATCTAACTCATAACAGCTGAAATTCAAATCAAAACCATGACTGGAATATTGTTTTTATTTTAAAATCTAGGCATTTAATTACTTTGTTATGGCAAGTGCCAGTGTATAGAAACTATATGCTTTGTGACCGGGCAATGGCAGGTCCACTGTGTGAGGCAATTGACAATATCTGTGAAGACTGTAAATGCACAATTGTAGGCCACCATCATTTGGGAATTTATTGTGAAGCTTTACTGATATATAAGTTCAATGTTATGTCCAACTGTATTAATTTCCTGTGACTGTCAAAAGAAATTATCACAAACTTGGTTATTTCTTAAAACAATCAAAATTTACTCTCTCACATTACTGGAGGGCAGAGGTCTGAAATCAGTTTCATGAGGTCAAAACCAAGGTGTCGGTGGGGCCACACTTCATCTGGAGGATCTGACAAAGGATCCATTTCCTGGTTCTTCCAGCTTCTGTGGCTGCCTGCGTTTGTTGCCGTGTGGCCACATGGCTCCAATTTCAAGGCCAGTGCATTCAGGGCTCTCCCTGCTCTATCTCTCCCGCATGTGTTGTGTGATCCTCCTCTTCCAACCTTTTGTAAGGATAGCTGCTATTGCATTTAGGATCAGTCCAGGTAACATATAATAATCTCCCCACCTTAAGAGCCTTCATTTTATCACATTGCAATATCTGCTAAGCCTCACGGGTTCCTTAGGGGACCACTGTTTAGCCTGTCACATCAAAATTATACATGATGGGATTGTTTGTCATAATTCAATATTGGAAACAGCTCACATGCCCATCAGTAGAGAGTTGATTAAATAAATTATGGCCTATGTGTAACATGGAATATTATGCAAATTCTGATATAGAAAGATTGCCAAGATGTTGTGTATAGTTAAAAATGCAAGACATTTGACATTTGTGATAATAGACTACCATTGGTGTAGAATTATAGACAACCTCCCATCCACCATCCACGTGTACTTACTTTTATGAGGATGCTTTAAAAGACTTGTGGTGTGGCATAGAGGGTAGGACCACCGCCTGCAGTGCTGGAATCCCATATGGGCACCAGTTCAAGTCCCAGCTGCTCCATTTCCAATCCAGCTTTCTGCTGTGGCCTGGGAAAGCAGTGGAAGATGGCTCAGGTCCTTGGGTCCCTGCACTCATGTGGGAGACCTGGAAGAAGCTCCTGGCTCCTGGCTTCGTACTGGTGTAGCTCCGGCTGTTGTGGACATCTGGGGAGTGAACCAGTGGATAGATCTCTCTTTCCCTCTCTGCCTCTGCCTCTCTGTAACTCTGCCTTTCAAATAAATAAATAAATCTTTAAAAAAAAGCCTCATGGAAAAATTAAATAAAAGGATGTGTATTTGGGTGCCCCAAATTTTGAAATTCAATCATAAGAAGGTTCTTCAAAAAGTTCATGGAAAATGTGTACTATGAAAAAATTATGCATGAATTTCAAATTTTTTTCACAAAATAAACTTATGCTTTCATTCCATTTTTTTTGCAGGAGCCTTTTCAAGTACCGTGGTATTCCACATGTACTTGAATATATGTTGAGTATTTCTGGTAACACAAACAAGAAATCAGTGTCATTCCTCTGTTCAAATGGGAATTGAAAAATGGGATGGTGGGGATAGCAGTGGAGGACAGGGCTTGTTTTTCACTGAATTGTTACTTTTAAAAAATAAGTTGCCTACAAAAATCTTAATAAATCAATTCATATTCTGGTAAGAACACTGCCGCTGCTTGCTGCTAGCTTTCGTGGTCCACCATGTGGTACACCTCTTCCCGACTGCCTTCTCCTCCACACAGGGCTCAAAGCCAGCTCCGACTCTATCACTGTCAGCTGTGCAAGAGGCAGCTTTCTGGTCGACCAGTTACATTCTTCATTGTCCACCTGACTGATGGGAAATGTACCTCTTGTTGACATAGCGACCAGTGGAAGGAGGCTGCCCTTTGCGGTCTTCTCAGCTCTCCACTTCTATTCTCCCTAGTTCCAGTCAGGCTCCTACTCAGCGATGGAATGCCATCCTTCATAGTCTTGAGAGAAGTCAACCCCCCATCTTTCCTTGAAGCCGGAGGAATAGAGCCCCATGCAACAAAGCACTCCTCTCTTGGTACCACCTAGGTACTCTCCACAAAGCTAAGGCTCCGAGGGCTACAGGCTAACAGAACTTCTTCAGGCCTGGAGGCTGGGGTGGCAGCTGTTCAGAATATACTTTCATAGAACATTTTATTTTATGGCAAATGCTTAGCAATACAGAAATCAAGTATCTCATACCTTCATCGATCTGAAACACAGTTGGAAGTTTGTAATAAGCATAGAGTTCTTTTGAATATCCCAAGTCGGCGTTAAAATGTTTATTCTTTAAATATCCTGCCTTTAATTTACAAGACAGCACAGACTTTCTACCCTGAGCCTTTCATCCTTCACTTTACTTATGTTTCTAATAGTTGCTCTGACCTAATTTCCACCCTTGGCAGATTAGAAGCTACAAATTAGAATTAGGAAGAGGCAAACCTGGCAAATGCAGATAGACACTATGAGAGCAGCAAGAAAGTTACAATTTTCCTAAAAGGGAAAGAGAAAAACATCATGAAAAAAAAAAAGATAATAATAACAACAAAACCCAGTGTAGGCACAAGTCCATTATTTCCCCCGAGGTCATCACCTAATGTAACAAGGTCTGATTTTCTTTGCACGTTGCTGCTCAGTTTTCAAGTATTTAATCTATCATGTTGAAGAAGGCAGAGAAATGTGCAACACATTTTTGAGATGTCTTTGTCCTCATTTTTTTTAAAATAAAAACTTGATGTGAACAACATTTATCTATGGCAGCTTCTATCATCAGGATACCAGACTCATTCCTGCAGTGAGGCATTTGACATATGGATAGGCTCCCTGGAACAACAAAAAATCCATTTGAATATGCACCTTAGTTCTCTTATCACATATACAGATGGATCCAAGGGCTATGATAGAAAAAGGACTTCCATATGGGATCTCTTCAGGTTCCTGCTTCTAGATTCTTAGCTGTAACATGAACAGGTATTTAATGTACACAGTTCTCCCTATTAAGTTTATTCTTTTCTCTTAGATATTTGTTCATTCCATGTCTCTGATGATACTTGTTACCTTCTACTTTGCATAATTCACAAATTTTTGTGGAAAGTGAGGTTGAGGTCTATGTCATCTTTGTTTTGAAGTAATACATTTTGAATAACTACTCATTGGATGAATGAATGATTACTGAGTGAATTAAATATTCAAATTTGCATGGCTTATTTTTAAAGAAAGGTTTAAAAAATTTTATTTGAAAGGTAGAGTGACATACATACACACACACACACACAAGTTGTTGAAAGACAGAAATTGAGCCCTCTCCTGTTGGACACAGGCTATTTCTTGTAGTTGAGGATGGTTTTCTTTTCTTTTTGACAGGCAGAGTTAGACAATGAGAAAGAGAAACAGAGAGAAAGGTCTTCCTTCCATTGGTTCACCCCCCCAAATGGCTGCTATGACCGGCGCACTGTGCCGATCCAAAGCCAGGAGCCAGGTGCTTCCTCCTGGTCTCCCATGCGTGTGGAGGGTCCAAGCACTTGGGCCAAGAGGATGGTTTTCTAATTAGAAGAAATCAACAATGTGTCTTAGGCTGGTTTAGGAAAATCCCTTCAATACTGGTAGTCAGAAGCCATGCAGGGGCTGGTGTTGTGGTGTGGTGGGTTAAGCCACCATTTGCAATGCCAGCATCTCATGTCAGAATGACAGTTCAGTCCCAGTTGCTCTGCTTCTGATCCAGCTTCCTGTTAATGCACTGGGGAAGGCAGCAGAAGATAGCCCAAGCATCTTGTCCCTGTCACCCATGTCACCCTGACCTCTGGCTTCATGTTGGCCCAGACCTGGCTGTTGTGGCCATCTAGGGAGTAAAATAGCAGATGGAAGATCTTTCTCTTTGTCTCTATCTCTCTCTATATATAACTCTGATTTTAAAAATAAATAAATAAATAAATCTTTTTTTAAAGCAACTGATAATTGTGACAGTAGGTGCATGGACAATGGATTAGTTGACCAACTGTGGCAGTCAAGGCAAATGTAACAGTGAAATGAAAAACACATTTCTATGAATAGACTAATCTGAAATTGACAAATGTAGAATCATCCAGGCCAGGTGTGTAAAAAGGGTTGAAGTATATGGAAATGTAGGCAGTTCTGATTGGATCATAAAGTAAGAATACCAAGGAGTTAACCTACAAATACACTTTTATGTCCCAATGAAAATCTATGAATCACCTCACCTGGTACAGCATAGCATAACAACTGATAAGGAGAGAAGTAAAATACAGAAATTCCCACATGTCTGATAAAGGAAAGATGCTAACCATGTTACTGCAGTAACTCCAGTAACTGTGATGGTGGTGTGCAAAACCTATGTGCTAACTCGCAAATGTAATTTGCAGATTAACAGGTCTCCTGAAAATCAGAAGCCCATGTCTCAGCTATTTCATTTAAACGTCCATGCTCATGTGAGTTGAAACTGCTAAAGACACTGTGTCTCTTGAAAAAGTTGAAATACTTTTCTCTAAACTTAAAAGTGGATGACCTGTGCCCAGGGATACAAATCCTGTTAAGATGCAGAGCCCGATGCAGCAGGTTTGGGATAGGCCTGAGGTGCTGCACATCCCACACGCTCCCAGCGGATGCTGATGTTGCTGGGCAGTGGACCGTAACTCTAAGCAGCAAGGTTTTATGTGCAGAAGAAGATCATTGGTAGTGACTGTTTTGAACTGTGCCTCGAGTTTTTGCACTTCCATGGGGGCAGAGTTTACATAGAGGGCAAGAGTGTGGACTAGATCCCTGAAGAAAGAGGTCTTCAATCCCAATTGCAAAATCTTGGGCATTGAAGAGCTATCAGCCTGTAACCTCCTGGCATGAGCCTCGTATTCTACCCTGTGTCAAACTGGGACCACTGCTTGCTCTCTGCCCCGCCACAATGGGCACTTGCCCTGTTCTTTCAAGCTTGTATCATATGTAGGGAGGGAGTAGTATCAATGTGGAGCAGTGACTGCCAATAAAGCAGCCTAGGAAATCATGTCACACTGGGGTATGCAATTCTTTCTACTGTGGCAGTTCATTGTCACTTAGCAGCAATTTCTGGTTATGAATATTTAACAAATTTGCAATTAGCTCATCTACCAACATGATTACTGAAGTGGAATAAGCCACTCAATAAAGCTGCTAGGAGTATGTACATAATGTCTTTCTGATTATGCATGCTTACACATCTGTTTTTGTTTTGACTAATTTTTATAAAATCACAAGCCACACCTCACTTCCTTCTGTAGTCTTAGGCAATGCTAAATAGGTAGATGAAGGTATTTTTTTTCAGATTCCAAGTAGGAAATTTAGTCTCAAGCTTCTGGGGTGACACCAGTTGATATAGGGTTATCCTGCAGCAAAAATGCCTAGAATCCTTTTTTAGTTCTCCATTGATTTTTATTTGTGGTCCAATTACTAAATTTCCAAAGTTTGTTTGTGTTTCCCAAAACACATCATGTATCATCTGCTTGATTCATCCTAATTGGGTTGTAAAGCAGATTAATTAGAGACAAACCCACAGTGGAGGGGAGAGATCAAAACAGCTAGACTAAAAAGTCAAGAAATCTTGCAAGTCAGTGGCCACAGGAACCTGGACTGAATGTTTTCACTTGTCTGGGCTCCAGATTCTCATTTGTAAACTGAGGACAACAGCCATTGACTTGATGGTGTTAAATGAGTAAGATCACGGGTTGTTCTTATTCTGTTAGAATTAATTTCTTGCTGCTCCTTTGGAGAAGGAATAGTAATAATAATAATAATAATAATAATAAGTAGAGGAGATACCATACAATAGTGAGTGGTAGAGTGGGGAGGAGAATCATCTTCAGCTTTTGTTTGGGGGAACATTTTACCTACATTGGTGAAAACAACTCACAGCAGTGGCATGAAAATATTTGTGCTTGATCTCGGAAACAAAAAGGAAATATTGCACTACTCAAAACTGACACTACCTATACACTTTGACTGTTAATCAGTTCTGGTGTTAAAAGGTTTTTATTTCTCTGAGGTGCATTTCAAACTGTCATCAAGGCAGGGCAGGTCATGTCATCTTGGAGCTCTCTGCTGAATTGTGTTGTCTGCTTTGTTGAGAGATCCTGTACTCTGTTTTTCTGAGTGTTTTTAGAAAATGGTCTTGATTATTTCTCGTACACAGCTGGGATTTTTAAAAAGCTACTGTTTTGGAAGTGTAGAAGGAAATCAAGAATACAGAGTTCCGGGAAGCTGCTGCTAATAATAGGCATCTTTCATTTGTGTGTAGGAGTGTAGGTCTTACATGTCTGCAAAGTGCTTTGATGTGCACCAGGTCACACACTCTGCTTATGGGCTTTTCCCAGCCCTTCTGCTTATTGAGTCCGGGTCTTAACATTTGGAACCGTCCCAGCACTGGTTATACCCAGAGGGCCAAACTTAGGAGTGAACGATCTGTGGGCCCCTCCATTTCTTCCCTATTGCTTATCATCAGTCTTCAAAGAATGAGCATTTGTTGACTTATTTCGTCACTTAACTTTTAATCACGAGGAAACGGCCATCTGTAATTCACTAGGTTGTAGAGAAACAGAAATAACTGAGACACAGCTCCTGCCTCCAGGAAGCTCTGGTTAAAGGCGACTTCAGATAGGAAAACTCAGGCCCATGGTGCACTGGAGAGCCAGCCTTCCAGCAGGGCAGTGTGGAGCAAGGCCACCCAGCCAGCCCAGCCTGACAGCAGTCAGCCAATGCTTCTTATGGGTAAGTCATCAGGAGTGACTGTTTTTGGCCAGGAGAATCAATGATGGATGGAAGAACAGTGTTTCAAAGAGGAGGACAGAAAAGCACAGATCTGGGGGTCCCAAATAGCACGGTAGTGAGCAACCATAGCACGGGAATGCATTTGGCATTCCACTAGGACACAGTTCTTTGTTGACTTAGGTCTTATTACATCAAATAAATGAACAAATACATACAACGGCGGGGGAATAGTATAATGAGGTCTTGCAGGCCCATCACCCATCTTCGATGATTTTGTTATTAAGGGAAAATAAAACTCTGCCCTCAGCCTATGGCTTCACACAAGGGACCAGAACTGAGGACCCAGAAATGGGTCTCTACAGGCTGGGAAGCCTGACAAGTTGGCAGAGTGAGCATTACAGATCTGTGGGGTGAAGATGGAATATTCCACTTGATGTAATCATTAGTTAATGATGTGAAACCCCTCCTCCATCATCTATGTAAGTAGAAATTGGTTGGATTAGTGGACTATGAAAGGAAAATAATTGCATCTTTCTAAAGAAACTCTAGAAGAAGATCTTCAGGGAACTATTTCTGGAAGTTCAAAATCACAAATCTTAAAGAAAAGTGGTAAATTCAACTTTAGTAAGATAGAAAACATTCTCCTTGTACACCAAGATGAAAAATTAAAGACATACTGTAGCTGGGGAAAAATATCTGGAATGTATGCAATCAATACATATGGTCAGGATTCAATTCCAGACTATAGAAAGAACTATTTCAAAGATGAATAGCCCAGTAGAAAAATTGGGTAATTACGTAAGCAGTCGATTTTCAGTAGAGGCAATATGAAGGATCAGTGCATAGATGAAGATACATTCAACCTTCAGAGTAATCAGGAAATTAAAATATAAACCATAATACTCACGGGTGGGTTACAAGGGAGAATTCATCATTTCTTTCAATGTTTTGTATCTTAAGATGGATGTTGGGTACCTGGTGTTCATTTTCTTATCTATCTGAAGCTTCAGCCATATATTTCTATGCATATTTAATACACATACACATACATAATGTACTTCAAGAAGTTAGAGTTATGAAGAGATTCGTTTACTTTTGTGCAAAAAAACTCAAGTCAATGTGTATGAGTGCCTTCAAAAACTATGGACACTATAGATTTTGAACAAAAATTTCTACACCAAAATCAACTGATCACTTTTTTAAATAAAAATTTTATTTATTTATTTGAGAAGTAGAGGTACAGACAGTGAGAGAGAGAGAGAAGAAAGAGAGAGAGAGAGGTCTTCCATCTGCCAGTTCACTCCCCAAATGGCCGCAATGGCCAGAGCTGTGCTGATCCGAAGCCAGGAGCCAGGTGCTTCTTTCTGCTCTCCCATGCAGGTGCAGGGGCCCAAGCACTTGGGCCATCTTCCACTGCTTTCCCAGGCCACAGCAGAGAGCTGGATTGGAAGAGGAGCAACTGGGACTAGAACCGGCACCCATATGGGATGCCGGCGCCGCAGGTAGAGGATTAACCTACTGCGTCACGGTGCTGGCCCTTCAACTGATCTCTTAATTCTTTTTCCCATGGAATTTTTGAAGTACCCTCACATATGTTGTGCTTCATCATCAAATAAGTGGACACAAAACTCTGCAGGGTTTAATTACCTACTATGAGCACCTTACTTAAGATTTGCATTACGTGGGAAGAATGCAAATTGAATTTGATTTTTCACTGGAAACCAAAATTGGCATACTGAAATAGGCAGCCTGGGTTAGTGGAAAAGTCCAAGACCCAGAGCTTGCTTTACAGTAGCTGGATAGGTGATCCTGAGGCCTGTCATTAAATCTCTCTAGAGCCTCTTTGCTTTGCAATTCCTTATTAAGGCAGCATTTCTCAAAGTATCTTGGAAGGAATCCATGAGATGCTAATCAGGATTCCTTGAGAATAGAGTTGTGTTATCAACCCAGTTGGGAATCATTTATCATTGTAATATGCCATCCTTTGGGGAGTACTATGGTGCAGCAAGCAGGAAGGGAAGGAGCAGAAGCACTTGTTAATGGGAGACAGAAACCAGGCGTGAGGACTTGTGCACTTTGGGCACTGTCCCACTTCTGGCTCCAGGGGCATGGGGTCATTTATTTATTCAATTCCTTTGTGCAGCCAAAGACACAAGGAGAGAAGGGAGACCTTCTGTTCTAGGTTTCCCTAGTTCCTTCTTTGGAAGCACGCTTAGGTCAAGGCCATATATTGCTTTGGCCTTTGAGAAAACAAAGCCAGCTGGCTGCCCCTGCTTCCTGCTCAGAGCTTTCCAGATGCAATTGAAATCAGGAGAGGCTCACACGCAGCATGGGTGCCTTCCTTTGTGAGGCTGGTAAACAGCTTCAGCCAGGGTTTTTATTTTTTGCCAAAAGCAACTGTGCAATGAATAGCTGTGCGTTTTTGCTCACTTCACTCAATCCACCCTGGGCTTCAGGTTCTCATCTTTAAAAAACAGAGGCTTTATAAGATTACTTCTGAAGCTTTTTTCTCATTCATCCATTGCCTAAGATATTTATAAATGTGACTGTTCTGAAGTTCTTAGGACTTGGTGGGCAAAGGTATAGAGCTAGTGAAACAAGGGAATGGCTTAGTAAGGCACTCATTCAACATGATAGTTATTGCGGACCTACATGTTTTCAATGGTGGGAGAACAGTCATTAACAAAATCAGATAAAGTGATCTAAAACCTACATGAATATCACGTAATGCTAAAGGCTAAAGAGAATTAAGAGGCACCTTATGTGGAGAAAGGATGCTTTGAAGAGGAAGTTTAGGAAAGGCCTCTCTATGAAGTTGCAAACTGAGCAGAAACTAAATAAGGGGGACAGGCTTCTTCTGGTGGGAAGAGTGTTGAAGTAAAGGAAATGGCAAGTGACAAGGTCCTGAGGCAAGAGGAGGCCTGGTGCATTCAAGAGAGCGTGGTAGCAGAAGAGTGGCTGGGACCGAAGTGAGAGAGTTGGTGGGAAATGGTGAAAATTCTAAATTTCACCCAGAATGAGATGGTAAGTCTTGTGATCTGAATAAATTTCAGAGAAAAGATCCTGTTGGCTAAGAGTTGGGTGGAAGGTAAGGAGAGGAGGTGTGGGTGACAAGGAGCCCACTGGGAGGCTGGGTAAGGGCCCCATGAGTGAGACGGTGGTGACTTGATACTTGGATACATGATACTTACTTGGGGTAAGATTTTGAAAAGTCTCAAAGGACTTGGACTGACTCAGGTGTAATTAGAGGGGCAGGATTCTACGATGGCAGCTCCTCTCGCAATGTGTGGCTGACACAGGAGGAGTCACACCCCGGAAGAAAGCAGTGGAACAGAGTGGACAAGAACTACACCACAGTGGAGAGAAAACAGGACAATTGTGAATGGCGTTCTGGAGCTGTGGGTTAACCTGCTGCCTGCCATGCTGGCATCCCATACGGATGCTGGTTCAAGTTCCCACTGCTCCTCTTCAGAACCAGCTCCCTGCTAATGTACCTGGGAAGACTGTAGATGATAATCCAACAAGTCTTGGGCCAGTGCCACCCACGTGGGAGACCCAGATGGAGTTCCTGGATACTGGCTTTGGCTTGACACAACCCCGGCCGTTGAGGCCATTTGAGGAGTGAACAAGTGGATGGAAAATTCTCTCTCTCACTGTCTTTCAAATAATAAATAACATCTTAGCAAAACAAGAATGAAAACACCTCAGGAGAACAGAGTAGAAGACAAGATGTGAAAATTTAGAGTTCTGGTCAAAATTGTTTTCTCACACAATCATTGTGGCATTTTAACAAAAACAAGAGTTATAATCAATGAATGCTTCTCATGCTATGATCAATCAGTTGGTGTATAGTGACAATTTCTTACTTCTTGGGTGCTGGGTGAGGGGAGAGGGTTCCTAGCATGTTTCTCTTTGTTTTTTCTTCCCATTCTTTTTATAGAAGACAGACTTTCATGTCTTTTTTAATAAAGATTTATTTATTATTTGAAAGTCAGAGTTACACAGAAAGAGAAGGAGAGACAGAGAGAGAGGTCTTCCATCTGCTGGTTCACTCCCCAACTGACCACAATGACTGGAGCTGTTCCGATACAAAGCCAGGAGCCAGGAGCTTCTTCCGGGTCTTCCACACGGGTGCAGGGGCCCAAGCACTTGGGCCATCTTCCACTGCTTTCCCAGGCCATAACTGAGAGCTGGGTAGGAAGTGGAGCAGCCAGGTCTCCAACTGGTGCCCATATGGGATGCCGGCACTGCAGGCGGCAGCTTTACCAGCTACACCACAGCACTGGGCCCAACTTTCATGTCTTGATTATGTAAAAAAAAAAGCAGGGTTGGGATGTTTGCGCCTGTTACAACAGCCTCATGTTGCCAGGGAATCAGGATTTCTCCTGCTTTCCTGTTTTGTCCTGGATTATATGTTGCCTCATTTCTTATTTGCAAAAGACATATGTGATAAATGACTGTTTCCAAAATATACAGAGAATTCTTAATATTCAGCAATGAGAAAATGAGTAACTCTATTAAAAAAGGGGAAATGACTTGGATTCCTCCACCCATGAAGATATACAGCTGACCAATCAGCCTGTGCAAAGATGGCTGCACCTCATCAAAGACTACCAAGGGAATGCAAATTAAACAACAGCAAGAGACCTAATACGCTTATTCGAATGGAATTCCAGAACTCTGACAACATCCAATGCTTTGAATTTGAGCAGCAGGAACATCATGCATGGGTGACAGGAATGCTACATTGTCCTGTCATTTTGGACAAACAGTTTGACTGTTTCTTGTAACATGAGTCATCCTTTTATTATATAACCCAACAGTCACAATCCTCGATTTCAACCCAAAAGAGTTGGGAATTTATATCAAAACAAAAAGGTGCACACAAGGGTTATAACAGATTTCTTCATAATTGCCGAAACTGGTAAGCAACCAGCATGTTCTTCTAGTGGGTGAGGGAGTAAAACTGTCGGTACATCCACTTTGTGGAATATGATTCAGCACTGAAAAGTGAGCTAATAATCAGGGGTGGGGAATGTGCAATGCAAAGGCCGTACGAAGCTGGTGCAATAATTTGGTTTGGCCCTGCCAAGGCAACTGCAGGCAGCACTAGAAATCCAATAGATCTGTCGTGGGATAATATGCAATTTGATAATTTTGTATGGCTCACAAAGATGTTGTAAATATCCAAATGGCCCCTGGCAGGAAAAATGTTCTCCACCTCCGTGACTATGAAAAGACACAAGAGAACTTTTAATGTATACTACTAAGTAGAAGAAGCCCATCTGACAAAGTCTACCTGCTGTATCATTCCAACACCATGCCATTCTGGAAAAGGCAGAACCACAGAGCAAAGATGGCAATGGCTGTCAGTTTGATTTGTGGTCCAGGTTAGATCCTTACCTGCAAACGCGGTGGGTTATTTAAGATGCTAAGAGCTGCAGAGCACAACTTGTTTGGAAGAAATGCCAGCCCACTCAACATTTAGATTCAAAACACCTGCAATTGGAGAAGGATAAATAAACAGCGGGTGCTTTTGTGTTTCCTGAAAACAAAGTGCGAACCTAACCTTGCCTTCCTTAGATGTTTCTGCACATTTTAGCCTTCATTCCTGGGTAGACTAGAGATGATGCTCTGTCACCCGAATGAATCTGCTATCGGGTTCACCTGATGGATATCTCAGAAGTGTTTGTCATTCCTGTCATTTCTCCAGATCCACCCAAATCCACAATTTGTATTACTGGCATTCAAAAAGTTCTGATTTTGTCTTAGAGGTAAAATTGAGAAAAGAAAAACAAGACTCTTCCCATGCCATACATACACTTCCCCAACAAATTAGCCTCTAAGGTAGGCAGCTTGTTGGAGATGAGAATTCTCTCAGTTGGGGCTGGCGCTGTGGCGTAGCAGGTAAAGCTGCCGCCTGCAGTGCTGCCATCCATATGGGCACCAGTTCAAGTTCCTGCTGCTTCACTTCCAGTCCAGCTCTCTGCTATGGATGGGAAAGCAGTAGAAGATGGCCCAAGTCCTTGGGCCTCTGCACCCACGTAGGAGACCTGGAATAACCTTCGGGCTCCAGGCTTCGGACTGGCTCAACTCCTGTCATTGCAGCCATCTGGAGAGTAAACCAATGGATGAAAGATCTTTCTCCCTCTCTCTGCCTCTGCCTCTCAAATAAATAAATAAATCTTAAAAAAAGGAAAAAATTAAAAAAAAATTCTGTAAGTTAAGAAGTTCTGGGGGTGGACATTGTGGTGTGGTGGGTTAAGTACTTGGAACACTTGCTCTCCATACTGGAGCACCGGTCTGAGTCCCAGCTTCTCTGCTTCGGATCCAGCTCCCTGTCATGCACCCGGGAAGCAGGGGATGATGGCTCAAATATTGAGTACTGCCACTTGAGTGGAAGGCTGAATGGAGTTATTGGCTCTTGGCTTTAGCCTAGCCCATTCCCGGCAGTTGCAGCCATTGGGAAGAGAACCACCTGATGGAATATCTCTCTTTTTCGCTGTCTCTATCCCTCTCTGTTATTCTTCATTTCAAATAAATACATCTTTAAAAAAAAATTTTTTTTTATGGGCCAGCAGTGTGGCGGAGCAGGTTAAGCCACCACCCACAACGCCAACACATCCCATATAAGTGCTAGTCTGAGTTCCGGCTGCTCCACTTCTGATCCAGCTCCCTGCTAATGCACCTGGGAAAGCAGTGGAAGATGGCCCAAGTGCTTGGGCCCCCTCAACCATGTGGGAAATTCAGATGAAGCTCCTAGCTTTGGCCTGACCCAGCCTTTGTCTTTGTGGCCACTTGTTGGTTCCAACAGATGGAAGATCTCTCCCTCTGTAACTCTGCCTTTGAAATAATAAATAAATAAGTCTTTTTTTTAAAGATTTATTTATTTATTTTCAAGTCAGAGTTACACAGAGAGAGGAGAGGCAGAGAGAAAGAGAGAGAGGTCTTCCATCTGCTGGTTCACTCCCCAATTGATTGCAACGGCCGGAGCTGTGCCGATCCGTAGCTGGGAGCCAGGAGCTTCTTCCAGTCTCCAATGCGGGCTCAGGGACCCAAGGACTTGGGCCATCTTCTACTGCTTTCCCAGGCCACAGCAGAGAGCTGGATCAGAAGTGGAGCAGCCGGCACTGGAACTGGCACTCATATGGGATGCCTGCGCTTCAGGCCAAGGTGTTAACCTGCTGCGCCACAGTCAACATACTACCACCCAGTCACAGAAGAGCTCAATAAAGAGACATTTGGAAGGTTAGTGTCCTCTCATTTTTTGCAGCCCTTCTAGAAGGCAGCAAAGACCCATTTGTTGTAATCTCTACTGTTTGTGTGTTAGAATCACCTCTGGGGCCTTG
This sequence comes from Lepus europaeus, assembly GCF_033115175.1. NCBI lineage: Eukaryota > Metazoa > Chordata > Mammalia > Lagomorpha > Leporidae > Lepus > Lepus europaeus. Next base: position 83,677,380 of record NC_084836.1, read on the forward strand.
AGAGCCCTCCATTTGGATCCTGCTCCAGCCCCATTAAATCTGCATTGCAGTGCATGGTACCTCGGCAAGTCAGTTTCTAAATGTCCCCAGATGATTGTGGTGGACACCGTGGGTCAGCACCGCCACCTCTCTGATGTCTTGCTGGGAAAGGAGGCTACTGGTGAGTAGCCAGAGTTCCCGTTTATTCACATTTTGGGTTTGCTTTTTTTATCTGATTAATACTAGAAACATCTCTTTTGGGCCTACTACCCATTTTTAAGAAATGATTTGAATATATTTAATACTTTTAATGAGGAAAGAAGGATTATATTTAAATTTTAGGTTTGGCTCTGTGACATTTGGCAGGTGGAGAAACTACAGATGAGGTTCAGAAGCAAATAGGAACAAGACAATGACTTCTGCCCCTGGGCTTGGACACCATGAGCTACGCTAAGAAAGACCAAGTAGGCTGGAAACATTTGGCTCCTCAGCAAAGCTTTGTATTGAGTTTGTGAATTAGGAGGACAGCAGACTTTAGAAATGAAATTTAAAAGTAAATAGCTGAAAGGATTTGTTTTTCTCAATATTTACCGAATACTAGAAAACTCACAAAAAGGGAGAACAAAGAGAATTATGCTTTCGCATTGGGAGCCATCGTGCTACAGTGCTAAAAGCAGAGGTGACTAGCAGGCAAGCTGTTAGGATTCCATTATCACCTTCAGCCCATTTACTCCAAGATTCATGTTCCCCCACCCACGAGAAGAAAGTGTGAGAGGCAGGCGTTTGGTGCAGGGGTAAAGAAGGCACATAGGATGCCTGCATCCCATATTACAGTGCCTACGGTCCAGGGTCGAGTGCCAGTCATACTACCTGTTCTAGCTCTCTGCCGCCCCACATCCTGGGAGGCTCCAGGTAGGTTGTTGAAACCCTCTAGCCACATGGCAAACCTGGATTGAGTTCCTAACTCGTGGTTGGCTATTGCAGGCATTTGTGGGAGTGAAACAGCAGATGGAAGATCTCTCTGCCTCTATCTCTCTCTGCTTTTTAAATAATTTTTTAAAAGAGAACTAGAAAGTCACAAAGCAGGTGTGTATCTTGTAGCATAATAATTATATAGTGATTGGTCTGTTTCAATATTGTATATTTATTATGTTATAAACTACACTTTGGTTTTCAGTTTTTTGAAACTGGGGATGATAGAGCTCATTAAATTTTTGAAGGGGCTAAAATCCGCACACAAAAATAGTATGTATCTATTTCTCTAAAGCAACTTTTTCCCAATTCCTTTTTGAGTTAAAATTTTTTTCCATATAAATGAGGATGAAAAAATAGAGTAACATTACATTCATGAAAAAAGGATTTGAAAATGAAATCCATTTCTAGTTAGTTTATCTGTGTGCATTTTGCTTAAAGACACTGTAATTAGCTATTTTTGTATTTGAAAATTAAGCTTTGGCCATAATTGTGTCTTTGATATCCCTAAGTAGGTCATTAAAAAAAAAAAGTCAGCCAGACATTTTCTCTAGTTTTTAAATAATACACTGAGTTCAAATTACACTTTAATATTCACAATTTTTTCTTCTATATTATTTGCATGCCTATTCAATGATATGTAGTTGGTAATTACACACTGTTTACATTTAGAGTTTTCTCACCTTTTATTTTGAATACATCAGTGATGTTTATTTTACTGCAGTGACTATAAATTCCAAGTCTGAACCTCTAATGTCCTTAAATGACACATAACAAACAGTCTCAGATTTAATGGTTTAATTACCCTGAAAACCTGTCATAATGAATGACAGAAACATGAGTCATTGGTGAGGGTATTTAGCCAATGATTAAGATATTGCTTGGAATGCCCGCATCCCATATGGAAATACCTGGGTTCAAGACATGGCTCTGCTCCGGACTCTAGCTTCCTGCTAATGTAAACCCTGGTGGGCAGCAAGTGACAGCCCAGGGGGTTTTGTCCCTGTCACCCACATGGGAGACTTGGATTGAATTCTGGGATTCCAGCTTTGGTCTGGGCCAGCCCTGGCTATGGCAAGCATTTGGGGACTGAACCAGAAGATGGAAGACTTCTCCCTTTGTCTCTCTACATCTGTGCCTCTCAAATAAAACTTTTTTTAAAAATAAAAACCAGCCATTTTTAATTATCTGCTGCTGCCTAACAAGCTACCCCAAAATGCAATGGCATAGAACAGCCCCTTTTTCATGATCAAGGGAGTTTGGGCAGGGAGTGGTGGAGATGGTTTCTATCTCTTCAAGGATGTTTGAGACCTGAGCTGGAAAGACTGAAAGGTGAGAGGGAGCATGATGGCTCTGGCGGGAGCCATCAGGTGCATCCCCTCACATGGCTACTGGCTGGGGCCCTACACAGAGTGTGTCCCTGTGATTTTTTTTAAAGATTTTATTTATTTATTTGAGAGGTAAAGTTACAGACAGTGAGAGGAAGGAACAGAGAGAAAGGTCTTCCTCCCGTTGGTTCACTCTCTAAATGGTCACAATGGCTGGAGCTGCGCTGATCTGAAGCCAGGAACCAGGAGCCAGGAGCCAGGAGCCAGGAGCCAGGAGCCAGGAGCTTCTTCCTGGTCTCCCACGGGAGTGCAGGAGCCTAAGCACTTGGGCCATCTTCTACTGCTTTTCCAGGCCATAGCAGGAAGCTGGATTGGAAGAGGAGCAGCCAGGACTGGTACAGGCGCCCATGTGGGATGCCAGCGCCACAGGCGGAGGATTAACCTACTGCGCCATGGTGCCAGCCCCAGCCCCTGCGATTGATCTGACTTGGTGCATTTGGTGGCTGGATTCCAATAAGAGACTCTCAAGAGAACTGCTGGAGGCTGTGCCACTTCTGTGTAGGTCACATAGAGGTCCCTCTGCTGTAGTCCCCAAAGCTTCCAGGATAAAGGAAAGGGACCTAGGCTCCACCTTCCCATAGGAGGCATCAAGTCACCTTGGAAGAGGAGCCTTTGGGACAGAGATACTGATGTGTCCATTTTTGCAAAATGCAAACCGCTAATACCTGTAGTTGCTCTGATACTTATTTTTTTCAGTATTGTTTGGAACCAGAATGGTTGTTTAAGCTTTTGATACTTTTGTTTGTTTCAAAGATTTCTTTGTGGGTAAGTGGTTTGGATCACTGGATCAATCACAAAATCAATGTTTCCACAATGTACAGATGGTTGGAACCCAAGAAATCAGGGATAAATATGGATTTAAAAAAGATTTAAAGATTAACCATTATTTCTTCTTTGTGGCTTCTGCAACACTTAACTTCTCAGAGATTCTGGGCACATTTGTTATAGGAAGATCCTGGATGCTATGTAGGAAGACAGAAAAAATGATGAGTTTAGCCTCATAAATCTGCATGTACAGACAAATAATGTGATCACTCTGAGCGAATCAGCTATTTCCCCACAGTGTGAAAGGAAAGGCACTTGGTCAGATAGATTCTGAACTGTGTTTCTTCTGAGCCGTGTCACTGTGGGCAACTTTTTAACCTCTCTGGGTTTGTGGTTTCTTTATGTGTAAAAGATGGATAATTACAGTCTACCCAAAGGCAGTTGTGAGGATCCAATAAGATAATTTGTGGGAGTGTGGTTGGAGACCTCTGGACTGGTACACAGAATAACCTGAGAATCGTGGCAGTACCTCCTGTAGAATTGCTGGGGAGTTAAATGATAGAACAAACATAAAGTCCTTAGCTCAGGGTGAATAGTACCTGCTATCCAAAGGTGAGATTTTTTTTTTAAAGATTTATTTATTTATTTGAAAGTCAGAGTTACAGAGAAGAAGGAGAGAGAGAGAGAGATCTTTCATCTGCTGGTTCACTCCCCAAATGGCTCAAACGGTCAGGGCCAGGACAGGCAAAAGCCAGGAGCCAGGAACTTCATTTGGGTCTGCCACATGGCTGCCAGTGCCCAAGGACTTGAGCCATCTTCCACTGCTCAACTGACACCCATATGGGCTGCCAGTGCTGTAGGCAAGGGCTTTACCTGCTATGCCACAACACCAGCCCTAAGATGTTGTTCTTTGTATAGGTGTGTGCTGGAGTTGGGCACGTCTGGCTCCCACTAACATTTCTCCTGTGTGCAGCCCCATGTTTTATTTACAATAAAACTTCAAAATATTCTCAGATGTTTAATATTTGAATGATTTCTGCTTGGTGATCTTTTCAGTGAATCCCTTATTTGTGCAAATCTTTGCTGATTTGAGACTTGGTCATAATCTCTGATTTAGTCATTCCAAGAACTCTATCAAATTCACTATTTCCAGTTTTCGATGTGGAGTTCTATATTCTAGTTGCTCTTGGCATTCCCCAGATCCTCTCTAGAAATGCCCACCTGGCCTCTCATCAAGGCATGGAACCCCACGTGGAGGAAAGTGTGGCCAGACCAGCTCTCTGCACAGCACGATGCCTGGCTCTCCATTCACCATATTTGTACAACCCTTGGAGCTGAGATTGGAGGGTTGGAGTAAGGGTAATACAGGGTCTCTGATCACAAATGAATAGCTTACTCGTGCTTTCAAAGTCTCTAGAGTAGGTTGGTTGTACAAGAAAAGTCTTCTGGGAATAATGTGTAATGACATGGGCTATTCAGGGCAGGCCTCTACCAACAGAGTAGCTTTTCAGGTGAAGGGAAGACAACAGAGAAGAAGGGATAAGGAAGCAGCCCGAGGACAGAAGACAGACATATTTTGGCAGAAATTTACAGGGAGAGGGTGAGAGAGAGAGCAGGGGGAGGAGGAGAGGAAGAAGAGAGGAGAAGCGGGAGAAGGGGAGAGGGGAAAAGAGAGAGTGCTCCTATCTGCTGGCTCACTCCCCACTGCTAGCAATGACCTCTGACCAGGGCCAAAGCTGACAAGCGGGTACTCAATCCATATGTCCCATATGGGTGATGGGAACCAGTTAGTTGAGCCATCACCACTGCCTTCCAGGGTCTGAATTAGCAAAAAGATGGAATCAGGAAGCCAGATCTGGTTATTGAACCTAGGTACTCCAATGTGGGACATGTCTATCTTAACTGTTAGGCTAAATGCCCGCCCTGGAACATATTCATTAATAACCCTTGTTGACCCTTGAAGAGTAGATACAAATGTGATTCTCCGGGGTAACCAGGCTTAGAATTTCCTATTTCCATTTGTGAAAAAGCTGAAGTACTACGAGAAATGTCACCATCTATTAGGTAAGGGCCAAGTCGCCTGCTCACGATTTATGAAGTTATTGATCAATATTTTTGGTCATTAGTGCCCACCAAACACAAAGCCCCAGCTTCCCAGTCTCCTTATTTACTATCTGCAGGAAAACACAGCTTCACACTTGCAAAAATTAATATTGAGTTGGAACTGGGAGGTTGGAGAAAGGGAATCTGGAGGACTCCTCAGGTGTTGCTTGGATGCAGACTCCGTGGGAATCCGGTTTCAATGCAGTTAGCTATTTTCAGATCTAATTTGTTCCCCGAGCAAAATGTAGGCAAAATCCTAAATTCTCCTCCAAGCCTCTTTGGAAATAAAACACTTGCATGTGTCCTTTTGTCTACAGTCCAAACCAACAATGATGCTTATGCCAATTGCTACAGTTTAAGCTATTATCGTGAGCAAATGAAACAGTGACAGAAATAGAAACTCCAATTAAAAGATAATGCTATACCAGATCACTCTTGCTCCACATTTACTCTGCATCTCCAAGCTTTGTGATACCCAAGGAAGACTGAATGAGAATGCACTGCACATATTAAACCCGACTGCGTGTCTCTCCCGTCTTCTCAGAGCAGTTCAATTTCCTCCTTTTGGGAACTAGGAAAAAGTGATGTAAGCAAAGCATGTAGCTATGTTATAGTCACTATGGAATATGTATTTAAGTAAACACATTGACTAGAAAGCTGTATATATTATTGGAAGTTTCAGATATAACGTATATATCAAATACTGATAAACAGTCTATTTTATCAGGAATGTGAGCCACCCAATTTATGAGGATATTTTCCTATTGTTTGATTGGAAACACAAATTCTACTTCCATAGCTTTATTTTTTTGCCTATAATTAATTTACAACCATTGAATAAAAGAAATACATATTAACTATTGGAATATAAATAGACTCATTTGCAAGTAGCCTGGCTCATTAATATATTTAAAAGATTGTCATGGTCATATTCACATGCAAAACTGTCTAATGCAGAATGAAAAGCAAATTATAATTAATATTAAAATATTCTTACTGCATTTCATAACAGTACATTTAAACACAATTATGTTGATTAAAAGACCTCATATTTGCAAGAGAAATAGATTTCATTTTAATTTTTCTCCTCACTTTTGTAAAAGGTAAAAATATGCAATGTAAAACAAAGAGAGAATGTGGACAAATGTAAAGTAAAACTGGAAATAAACCGTAAGCCCACCACTCAGAAGTAACTCCTCTTAATGTTTATTGCTTCAGTATTTTAATGAACACATATTTACACACTTTTTAATTTTATTTTTAAAGATTTATTTTATTTATTTGAAAGAGTTACAGAGAGAAGTAGAGACAGAGAGAGAGGTCTTCCATCTACTGGTTCACTCCCCAAATGGCCACAATGAATGGCTGGAGCCCTGCTGATCTGAAGCCAGGAGCCAGGAGCCTCCTCCGGGTCTCCCATGTGGGTGCAGGGACCCAAGGATCTGGGCCATTCTCCACTGCCTTCCCAGGCCACAGCAGAGAGCTGGATTGGAAGAGGAGCAGCCGGGACTAGAACCGGCACCCAAATGGGATGCTGATGCTTCAGACCAGTGCTTTAACCCACTGTGCTACAGCGCTGGCCCCCTACACACTTTTTAAAAAGTACCATGTTATAAATATTCAGCTACATTTAAATTTTAACAACATAGCATCAACAACATGTCTTAGTCAATGAGAAATTTAGGCCTAGATTATTATTTATAATCATTGTCTGGTTATCCAAAACATAAACTGCCTTTGGTTTCTGGACACCTGATTTGTTTCTCAAAGTAATTTTTAAAGATTTATTTATTTATTTGAAGGTGAGAGAATCTCAGAGAGAGAGAGAGAGAGAGAGAGAGAAAGAGAGAGAAAGAGAGAGAGATAGACATCTTCCATCCACTGATTCACTCCCCAAATGGCCACAGCAGCAGGGGCTGAGCCAGGCTGAAGCCAGTAGTCAAGAGCTTCTTCCAGATATCCCACGTGGGTTCAGGAGTTCAAGCACTTTGGCCATCTTCTGCTGCTTTTCCCAGATGCATTAGCAGGAAGTTAGATTGGAAGTGGAGCATCCAACATCCATATGGGATGGCAGTGACTTTACCTGCTACATCACAATGCTGGCCCCCTCTCAAAGTAATTTTAAAAATTAATTATTTTTAAATGTTTTATCTCAAAAATTGTTTTGGAATTTAGAATGTACTGTTTAAAACTTTAAAGAGGTGCTTCAAGTTTAAGTTTGTTACTTTTTTTTTGCTCTTAGTCATGATGCTTCTCCACGTTGGCATAGGTCTTTCTTTCCTTACATTATATACACACAGAGAACCAAGTCAGTGTAGCATCAAAGATGAAGACCATACAGAGCCAGGCTGGTCCAATTTCTGGCTCTTTTTCTTAGAGAAAAAGTGTGTTAGTATTTTTGTCCTCTGGTGCATGTCTTATTCTAACAGGATCTTAAAATTGAAGTTTCTAATGAAAAAAAAAAAAAAAACAAGGTGTAATAGAAAGCAAAAGTCCAGAGTAAGGCACCAGATCACCATAAGCAGCATTTGCAAGGAAAACCAGCTTTGAAACTTTTGGGCATCTCATCTGAGGCTCAAGGGAGGGCAGATGTATGGAGGATTTTGTGATGAAGAGTTTAGAGAAAGCTGTGTTACTAGGAGATGTAGCTCTTTACCCTGTCCCCTAATCTCAAGCTGGTTTTGGGCAAGGGAAGTACTTATTGGTGCCTCTCTGAACTTGAGATGCATCTTCTACCCTTTGGACACCCAGGAAACGAATTTTTACCCCAGGAAATCAGGATGTCAGAGAAGGACTACTGGGAGTCCTTTGGCAGTGGCCTGGGAATGGCTGATCAAATGGGAGTGAGGGGGAGCTCTGTCCAGTGTGGGTCACAGTATGCTGAGAGTCTCCTTAACCCTAGAAGAAAGAGCTTTGGGATGGGTGTTTGTCCTCTTGGTGAAGACACCACTTGCAACATCTGCATTCCACATTGGAGTGTCTGGGTTGGAGTCCTGGCTCTGTTTTTACCATTCTAGCTTCCTGCTAATGTGCCCCCTTTCAGGCAATAGATGATGGCTTAAGTATTGGGTCCCTGCCACCCATGTGGGAGACCTGGACTGAGTTTCTGGCTCTCTTCGTCAGCCCACCCCAGGCATTGCTGTTGCAGGCATGTGTCTCTCTGCTTCTCAAAAATACACACACACACACACATCTAGTGATAGAGAGCTGCCCTGGAGCCATTTCAGGTCCTGGACAAAAGGACTGCTCAAAGGGGGGTGATGAGACCACCAGCAGTGAGACCACCAGCTCAAGCACAGACCAAACCCAGATGACCGGCAGAAGGTAAGCGCCTCTTGCATTGTGGGACACATGTCTGGAAGATCCCACGAAGGAATTGTGAAGAGAAAGGATAGGTTACTGCTGTTCGCCTGGCACTGGAGTCCTGACACGGTGGAAACTGTGCCTGGATATTATGGGTTGAGTAGGATTTTTCTTCCCAAACTGCATGCAGGTGTTTGACTATCTTGGAGTTACCGGTTGGTTGATTAAGGGTGGAGACTTGATCGAGTGATGGTCTCTGAGAGGTGAGGCCAATAGGAGGTTTTTGGGTCAATAGGGCTGTGCCCTAGGAGGGCAGCTCATGCCAAAAATTTTCATTATTGAGTCCGACTTCTGCCTGGCTGTGCTCCCTCTGTTTCCTGCCTGACTGCCTCCACCAGATGCTGGACCACAGGATTGCGGATCCTATAACCTCAGACTAGGAGTTGAAATAAACCTTTTCTTCCAAAGATGCTCCTTTCAGGTGAGGAAAAAAACACAAACAACTGACTAACATACTGGGTCAGTCCTGAGAGGGGCAGGTCCTGCACCAGCAAGTGCAAGAAGAGGGAGTGACAGGAAGACAATGAAGAAGCCCTCACCTACTGCCTCCGGCCCCCGCAGGTGACAGGTCACAGAGGGCCTAGCTGGGGGATGGGAGAGGTGAGACTAAATCATGTTCAACGATGTCATTTTATCAAGGACTGGGCATTATAACTGCCAAATTGAGCCTTTGTGAATTATTTAAAGCTGTCTATTGCCCAATTCATTGCACCTGCTCGAGTTTTCAACCCAGCAGCAGGGGATTTCCATGAAAACAGTAGACACATGAAATTGTGTTTCCAGTGTATCTTTGGAGCGGTGCATGCCCAGTGGACTGCTTGCCTCCCTTTCAGTGGCTTCCAGTGGGAAACACTGGGGGCCTGCTGCTGCTCTGGCTGGTGATGACGCTATCAAGTGACTGTGCATGTGTCAGCACTTGGAGCCACCCACATGTCATCAGACGACTCTGAAAGGCAATGGTGGAGCTTTGCAAACAGCTGGAGCACCCGGCTTACCCCACGTGGTGAAGTGGAGTTTAAAGGACAGAGTTGAAAAGAAGTGCTCTTAACGGTTCTTGTTGAGCAACAATCCAAATGCATATTTTTGTTTGTGATTTTCACTTCCTGCTTGTGAGGTTATCTTACAGGCAAATTGTTTACTCACGAGAGGAATTGGTTGTTAGACTGAGACAAGAAAGGAAGGTGAAGACGGGAGTCATGGGACTGAGGGGAGACTAGGAAACTTAGTGATGTGGGAACTGTGAATCTTGATTGCAGAATTTTTGCATCAACTGATTATCTGAAAGCTGTAGAGAGAGGTCCATGCAGGCAGTCTGTTTCGGAGTAGGTCAGTTCGGGCTATTAAAAACACTGATTTCCTAAGACAAGCACAGAACATGTACCACCTGATCGCTCTGATATGTGGAATCTAAACAGTTGTTCTCATAGGAGTTGAGAGCGGAACAGTGGTTACCAGAGCCTGGGAGGAAAGAGCAGAGTAGGGTGCTACGAGATTGATTAACGGGCAGTAAATTATAGCCAGACAGGAGAGAGAGGCTCTGGTGGTCTGTTGCTAGTAGGGTGACCGTAGGTAACAATACTGTATTGCATGTATGTTTTTAAAGATTTATTTATTTATTTATTTGAAAGTCAGAGTTACACAGAGAGAGAAGGAGAGGCAGAGAGAGAGGTCTTCCATCCACTGGTTCACTCCCCAGATGGCTGCAACAGCCGGAGCTGCGCCGATCTGAAGCCAGGAGCCAGGAGCCTCTTCCAGGTCTCCCATGTGGGTGCAGGGGCCCAAGGACTTAGGCCATCTTCCACTGCTTTCCCAGGCCACAGCAGAGAGCTGGATCAGAAGTGGAGCAGCCAGGACTTGAACCAGCGCCCATATAGGATGCCTGCACTGCAGGTGGAGGCTTTACCTGTTACACCACAGTGCCGGCCCCTGCATGCATTTTTTTAAAAGATTTATTTTATATATTTGAAAGTCAGAGTTACACAGAGAGAGAAGAGGCAGAGAGGGAGAGAGAGGTCTTCCATCCATTGGTTCACTCCCCAGTTGGCCACAACGGCCAGAGCTGCACCGATCTGAAGCCAGGAGCCAGGAGCCTCCTTTGGGTCTCCCACATGGGTGCAGGGGCCCAAGCACTTGGACCTTATTCCCATGCTTTCCCAGGCCATAGTAGAGAGCTGGATCAGAAATGGAGCAGCTAGGACACGAACTGGTGCCCATATGGGATGCTGGCACTGCAGGCGGCGGCTTTACTCACTACGCCACAGCGCTGGCCCCTGCATGTATTTTTAAAGCAAGAATCTTGAAGAAAGCAATTGGAATGGTTTTGCCATAAAGAAATGATGACATTAGACAAGACGTATTTGTTTACCCTGATTTGAATATGGCACATTGTGTACATGTACCAAAACCTCCCACTGTGCCTCAGAAATAGGAAGAATTTTTAATGCATCAGTTAAAACTTTTTTTAAAAAAGGAAATCATCAAATTATTAATAAAGAGATTCTTCTTCTCCAAAGCAAAAACAAAAAGATAATAATTTCTCTTGTTTAGGACTTTTGCAGAAAGTCTTGGGGCTGGGCTTGAGAGGGAGCCTGCATTGTCCTTGCAACACCTCTTGCTGGTTCGATCCCAGCCCTGCCTGTACCACTTAGTTCCATAGAATGTCTCATCATTCACAGCCTTCTTTTTTCTTCATTCTAAGCTGGTTTCAGGGCGTTTGCATGAGGGAGAAGTTAGGGGAGAAAACAAGGGACATTTTTCTAATTTTTTCCTGAAATTTTCCACATTAAAAAGGGCAGAGTGCTTTATTCCTTTCTAAAAATGTGAATTTGGAAAGGTGGGAGTGGAGGAGAGGGCAAAACAGCCCAGATGATATTGTGGGAGACAGGTGGGGGACGCTTTTTAAGAGGTTGACTCTACAAATGGAGGCGGCTGCTGCAGTGTGATCAGCTGGCTTTGGAGAAGGGGAGAGGATTTGTGGCACATTTTTCCTGCACATAATGTTGTATGTTTCCCCGTGGTGTTTTTCAAGAGTTCTGCAATAGAGATTTAAATTGTTTTTCTTCACTTCTTTTGAAGCTTTTCTGAAAGCAGTGCTGCTTGGACAAAGGCAAGAAAAGAGCCACATTTATTCAAGCTATACATGTTAAAGGTTTGGTGAGCTTTCAATAGAGACATTAGCGTTTAAAAAAACCAGCATTCGCTCAACTTATTTGACCACACTGTCCTATTTTTAGAGAATGTGATTCTGTAAGTAATTATTTGGAACCCTCTTTGAGAAATGTGAGTCCTGGCTCACAGTATCTCAAGATAGGTCAAAAATCAAAAAAGAAATCCCCCTTTCCTGCTTTTATTTTGCAGACCCATGCAAAGTTGAACGGGGAAGCATGATTGTACTGGTTGCATAGTACCCCCCTCCCAAGCTCATGCTCTTCCCCAAATCCTCAGAATATGAACTTACGTAGAAAGAGGATCGTTGAGGAAGTAATTAATTAAGATGAGGTTGTAGCAGTGTAGGGTGTGCTGTGAGTCCAATATGGCTAGTGTCCCTGTAAGAAGAGGAGGAAAGACACACAGGGGTGGGCACCCAGGAGATGATGCAATGTGTGGAGAAGGGCAAACATGAGAGTGATCTGTGTGCATGCCAACGGATGCCAAGGTTTGCTACTGATCCCGGAAGCTAAGAGAATGGCCTGGTACAAACTCTGCCCTAGTGCCATCAGAAGAACCTGGCCCTGAGAGCCCCCTTTTTTTGGGTGCTGGCCTCCAGAGCTGTGAGTGAATCATTTTTGTGTTATTTAAAGTCACTCAACTTGTGCTGATTTGTTAAGGCAGTGTTAGAAAACTGATACCATGACCATGTCTGAAACTAAATGAAATATTTGATTTTGCGATGTTGAAAACTTCAATGTTCAGAAATGAAAGATAATGAAGTCTTTTTCTCTTTTTTTTTGACAGGCAGAATTAGACAGTGAGAGAGACAGAGACAGAGAGAAAGGTCTTCCTTTTCCGTTGGTTCACCCCTCAAATGGCTGCCACAGTAGGCGCGCTGTGCCGATCAGAAGCCAGGAGCCAGGTGCTTCTCCTGGTCTCCCATGTGGGTGCAGGGCCCAAGGACTTGGGCCATCCTCCATTGCACTCCTGGGCCACAGCAGAGAGCTGGACTGGAAGGGGAGCAACCAAGACAGAATCCGGCGCCCCAACCGGGACTAGAACCTGGTGTGCCAGCGCCGCAGGCGGAGGATTAGCCTAGTGAGCCATGGCGCTGGCCAATAATGAAGTCTTAACACATTAAAAAACACATATAGATGAATGTGTTTTTGAAGTAATTGTGGTGAGTGAAGGAAGGCAGATTAAAAAGACTGCATATGGTACAGTTCCATTTACATAAAATTCTAACATTGTAAACTATAGAGGGACAGAAAGCAGGTGGTTGCCTGGGCATGAGGGGCTGGAGCAAAGGTTTACAAAAGGCACAAAGAACTTTGGGGTGGGGGAAATATGCTCACCCTCTTGATTACAGTAATGGCTCATCATATGTATATGTCAAAACCTATCTATATTTTATACTTTCAGTGCAATCTATTGTATGTATATCTTTATATGTTAATAAAGCTGTTTAAAATAATACAACTTGGAGACTCAACAGTTAATACCAATAGAATATTGTGCGAGTTTGTATGGCGGAATGGTGCTGACATAAAGAGTACTCCCGCTGTTGTGTGCTCTCCTTCTCTTACCCTATTCTTGTCCTTAATTGAAAGTGGTAACATAGGCACATTATCGAAGCAACTCTAATTATTTTCCCTGGACTGGTCTCCAGCAAATTAAGCAAAGGGAGCTGAGAAAGTCATTTCAGCCCTCAGATAACACCGTGGGATCTTCTCTTTTGAGACAATCTCAGCGTATAAGAAACCCAGCTCTTCCCAGCATCCGTCATGTGCTCCCAGGTCATGTTGAAAATGAACCTTGGGAGATGCCCTGTCTCCTCGAACTGATGGTGCATTTATTTTCTCTGGTCCTTTCCTCCTGGCTTTAATTAAACGTCACAGCTGAAAGAGGTTATTGAAGCAAATTCCGTGAAGAGCTCTGCTAACTCACATCGGTCTTTTGAGTCGGTCTTCTCCATCATGGCTTGGCTCCCTTCTTCTGTCTCATTGATTTTCTATAGCCCTTACCCCCATTTAGGTCATGCAAATGAATGCTTGGTACATGCTGGTTTCTACCGCTATCAATTTTTTGTGTTAGTCTTGGTTCCCTCTTGGCTTCTTGACCCTCATCTCTCTCTAGAATCTTCTGATCCATAGTCAGATGCGTTATCCATTGCGCCACTGACCACGCCCATATCTCTCTACTTTGAAACCCTCGTTTCTGCTTCTAGATTCATCCCTACCCAGATTTTGGGGCATATTTTACTCCTAGTGTGCTTAGGGATGAGCAACAGCATGCACACTTTTCTCTTACTTCCCTTTTGTGTCACTCTGGGCCCTAGACACATGACTTGTTTGGCTTAAACTTTAATACGTCAGTGTAGAGCTGAGGGCTTTGGGTGCCTGCTCCTGCCTCTCTGTGACTGAGAACTTTCCAGCAAGGCTGCTCTGCCCACACAGGCCACACAGTGCTTTGGGTATTAAGTATCCCCCAGGAGGCCACTCAACAAATAAGAGTGATGAGAGAGGACATCTGAGTACCCTCAGGTGAACCGCCTCTGAGGTGTGCTCCTTACTGTCCCTAAGGTCTTCTAGGAGATGAAGTTTTGGTTGTCTATTTTAGAACTGACCTGAAAATATACCCTGTATAGGCCAGGGTGGCAGGGAGTTTCCAGATAAATGGGTTGCGCTCAAGTTCTGCCCCTTGGGAAGTCCACCTTGTTAGAGTCCATCGGCTTCCACTGGCTTCCCGAGCCTGCTCGGACCCGGATTCCACCCTCCCAGCTGCTGTTTCTCACTTGGTACAGAGCCCCATTTCATGCATTTGAATCTCAGGTTGGACCTCCATCTCGTGCTGTACACCTGAGTCTTTCAGGCTGACCTCCTGCACCCCTTCCCCAAGTGTATTTTCCACCTGGACAGAGATATACCTTCTGTATTCGACAGGGCAGGCAGAGGGAAAGGCCCAGAGGGAGCCTCTAAAAAACTCACAGAAGAGCTCTTGGCCATGCCAGTGAGTTCAGAGCCCCTTAGTGCCATACAGATTGCGGTTTCATCTTGGCTTTCCTTTCCCCGTGGTTTGGATCCTGGCATCCAGGGAGTGTGGGAGGGGGAAAGAGGGGGCAGGAAAAGAGTAGAAAATGGAAACACCCTCTCCTCCTTCCCATGTGAGACTTTTCTGAAACCCAATATGCTAACTTGATTTCCAAACAGTGGGAGGACCACCCTTTATCCCATTCTAGTTAGCAGAATAAAGTCCCTCCCTCCAGAAATGTTCACCCCTTAATCTCTGGAATTTGTGAATATGTCACCTTATGTGGAAGATGCAAGGGACTCCATAGATATGATTAAGGTGACAGAATGTGAGATGGGGAGGAAGATCCTGGATTATCCAGGGGAGCCCAGTTTAGTCACAGGAGTCCTTAGGAGTGGGGAACCTGTCCCAGCTGGAGGAGCAAGAGAGATGGAAGAAGGAGGGGTTTGAAACGGGGAGGTGACTCCACCTACCACTGCTGGCTTTGCAGGTAGAGAAAGGAGGCCAGGAGCCAAGGAATGTGGGTGGGCCCTAACGGTCCGGGGGCGACTCTCAGCTGACAGGCCATCAGGAATCAGGGTCCCAGGGTCAAAAGGAACTGAATTCTGCCAACAACCAAATGAGCAAGGAAATGGATACCCCCCTAGTGGCCAGCAGAGGGAAATACAACTCTGCTGACACCTTGATTCCAGCCTAGCGAACCCATGGGGACTTCTGACTTGAAGAACTTTAAGATAACAAACATATTTGTGTTCTAGAAGCTACCCAGTTTGCAGTCATTTGTTATGTAAGCAATAGAAAATTCATATGCTGACCATCTAAAGAGTTTTTATATATGCTTGGGATTTCTCCAAAAGAAGAAAGCAAACCTCTTGTAAGTGCCTCCCAGTTTGGCTGCAAAGTAATAAATGCTTGGCCAAATGTCTCACTGAAACTCTGCTTATCAGAGAACAACGGGAGAGCTGGCATGTATTATATGAAGCCAGTTGATCTATTCTCATCCTTGGATCTAAAAAGACACCATCAGAACACCCTTCCTCACTCCCCATATTGTCTCATTTTTCTCTTTTGCTTAAGTTTTTGTCCCTAAAAGATGCAGGTGCATTCAGTTTATTGCTAAAGGAGCACCTTGGTAAAGTTCCAATTATAACAGTACATGCAATTTATCTTGCTATTACATCTACCCTCTCATTAGCAGAAAAATCCATCCTGTAGTCTCCATTAATACATTGATCTGATTTTCTCCTCCTACATTTCAAACCAGTTATTTTCTGGGTATCAAAGCAGAATGAAGAGGTTTGATTATAGTCATACATAACTCAGCAATGTCATCATTGTTCAAACAGGAGAGTGTACCTACACAAACCTATGTAGTATACCCCACTAGGTACATATACTATATGGTATATATGAGAGTACTTCAAAAAGTTCCCAGAGAAATGGAATCCAAAGATAAATTTACTTCTGTGCAAAAACATTTTATGATTCTTTTGAGAGGTAGAGAGACAGAGTGTTAGACACACAGAGAGAGGGAGGAAGGGAGGGGAAGAGAGAGAGAGAGAGAGAGAGCACATTCCTAAATTGTGCAATTTCCAAATGCTCACAATGGCTAGGACTAAGCCAGGCTGAAGGCAGGAGCCAAGGACTCAAACTAGATATTCTACATGGGCAGCATGGACCCAACTAACTACTTGAGTCATCATAGGTTTTTCATAAGACACATTTTCTGTAAACATTTTTGAAGATCTCTTGAATTGCTTTATGTGTGGTCTCTTGTTGACCAAAGTAACGCCATTGTGCAGTTTGTGAATGTAATTGACAGCACTATGGTCACCTGTATAGGACTTGACAATGCCCATGACTCTTACAACATTTCCTGCTTCACAATGGAGATTAAGGAAATCCAAAGAAGACCAAACACTGAACAGTGCATTTGTTTAGCTTGGAGGGTAATGAAGACTCTACCTTATAAAAGACCTTACAATTTTATTTGAGCCTGTTAAGTGTCTTTGGAATTAAAAAAATGCATAAGGATTTGCTTTTGTTTTTGTTTCAAGTGCCTTCTGTACAAGCTCTGAGCTATGTAGATGTTCTCAGGTTGTTGAAATCATGTTTTAAAATGGTTTTTGTTTCTCTAAGGATAGTTATTTTTTTCAGAGAAAATCTTGATTTCTGTTATTGTTCAAATATTTATCCTGTGCTTCTTTTTGCTGTCTTGGTCATTTAATTACTGAGAAGGGAGAATTAAATATCTCCCACTAGGGATGGTGGCTTTGTCTATTTTTTCCACTTTTAAGATAAATACATTTACTTTAGAAACTGTGTTTGGTGTCACATAAATTCAAAACTCCTGTATTGTTTTTGTGAATAGAAATATTTATGAATTTTTAGTGACTCATTTTACCATTGGTAATGTTTGGTTTAGAACATCTATTTTGTTTAATATTAATATGGATATTTCTACACCAATTCTCCTTTAGTACTTAATTATGTGTCCTAGCTATACTCTATTACTTTGCTGGCTACCCAAGTGAATACCCTCCCTATAGTTTAAATGTTTACTAAAGTATAATTTAGGGGCCAGCGCTGTGGCGTAGCTGGTAAAGCCGCTGCCTGTAATGCTGGCATCCCATATGGCGCTGGTTCTAGTCCCGGCTGCTCCTCTTCTGATCCAGCTCTCTGCTATGCCTGGGTAAGCAGTAGAAGATGGTCCAAGTCCTTGGGCCCCTGCACCCACGTGGAAGACCCAGAAGAAACTCCTGGCTCCGGGCTTCGGATCGGCACAGCTCCAGCTGTAGTGGCCATCTGAGGAGTTAGCCAGCGGATGGAAGATCTCTCTCTCTGTCTCTACCTCTTCTGTAACTCTCTTTCAAATAAATAAAACAAATCTTTTAGAAAAATTCTGTGTTCCAAGAAGGATGATATAAAGGGAGGACGTAGAGCCAAAGGACTGTCGGATAGCCCAGGCCTGGTGTCTTGACTCGTGGGCCATGTTTTGCAGAACAGAGTTGATAGTAACTGGTTGGGTAGTCGGCTGGACTCTTTCTGCAAGAGTTGGACTCTTACCGCTTTCCCCTTTAAATGTCAAGGCATGCTTGGGAAGTGTGTGGCTCCGAGAGGCAGCAGGAAAACACTTTGTTTCTGTTCAGGATCTAAGCGGGTTGTAAGTCCTGGCTCCTCTGTCTCAGGTGTTTAGTCTCTTCTGGCAAAGAAGCTTCTCTGTCTCAATCACTGAGGTCCATTAGCAAGCAGCAAAATAATGAGACAGTAACCAGTCTTCTCTTTTCAACCAGTTATTTGACAGGAGACCTGCGTAATTTAGACCTGGTGTCGAAAGGTTTGCTTACAAAAGGTCAACACGAGTGTTGGTCTGGACAATCAAAGTCTTATTCTATCAGAGAAATTACCATTTTTAGGTCTTCAATACTGTTGAATTTGCTCCATCTTTTCCATGAGGAAAGCGGCCATCTCTAGGGGGGAAAAAAAACCAGAAAAATAACAGACAGTTGTATAAACAATAAAATGACGCGAGAAGCTCAGCTTATTTGCTTCTAATCAGAAGAGAGTTGCCAAAACTGTTAAAGAATATCAGTTTCCATGGTACCCAAGATTCTGAATGATAAGGGATCTCTGAGTATTCTTTAGTGATTTAATGGAATATTCATCTCATATAAATGGCAACACAATGCATCCTCCTGTTTCGGATTTTTGCACTTAAATTAATTCTTGGAGTGTGCCCCATATTAGTACGGAAAATGCTACATTCTTTGTGGCTGCGTGGTTTTGCTTTGTATGCCTGCTAAACTAGTCATCTCCCAGTGATGGATATTGAAGATGTTTCTAATCTTTCTTGATTAGAAACTACGATACAGTCATTAACTACAAGTACATATCATTTTACACTTGGCAAGATAAATGTGAATGGTATTTCCTGGAATTGGAAAGATGTTGCTGAATTCAAAGATATGTGCCCTTAAAATTTTAATAGACTCTGCCAAATTGCCCTCCATAGAGGCTGGACTGATTTTTCTTCCCACAAGCAATACTCAAAAGTACTGGCTCTCCTACATTCTGCATGTTCTCTAATATTGTGTGTTGTCAAACTTGTCGATCTTTTCCAAGCCAATCCAAAAAAAAAAAAAAAAAAAAAACAAAAAAAACAAAAAATGGTAATGGCACTTTTCAGTATGTTTTCTGTTCTAAATAACACTGAACGACTTTGCTGATAATAAATAAGATAGGTTTTGACTTCTCCTTTGGTCATGAGTAACATGGCTTTTTCTCCTTCTGTATTCAAAGACTTATTAGAATTGCGTCTGGATCAAATTTCAGCTGACCTTCGAGGAGAACAAGTTTTGGCCCATTTTAAGCATCAAGCTCATTGAGTCTTCAAAACTACTTTGAAAGGGGATATGCCAATATGACGATGTTTTAGAAGCACAAATCAGAGCACATACTTACAATAAAGTTTTGAAAAAAAAGAAAATATGTTAAACTATAGTGCAGTGTGAACTCTGTCTTATTAAAATATAGGATCTGTACATAGAAAACTGATTGGAAAGATATACATGAAAAATTAACTTCTGGATGGAAAGACTATATGCTATTTTTACATTAATTTGTGGTCAATTATTCAGCACTATTTTAGAGATTAAAATATTATATTTTCAGAATTCATTCTGTTTAATTGGCAGATAGTCATAAAAATGCTCAAAGCAGGGGATGGACGTTGGCTATAGCAATTCAGGCACTGCCTGGGATGCCTGCATTCCATATCAGTGTTTGGTTTGAGTTCTGGTCTGCACCCAATTCCAGCTTGCTGCTAATGTACACTCTGGAAGGCAACATGTGATGGCTCAAGTATTTGGATCCCTGCTACCCATGTGGAAGACTTGGGTTGAGTTTCTGGACCCTGACTTCAGCCTGGCCCAGCAGGCACTTGTGGGAGTAAACCAATTGGTGGGAGATCTTTATCTGAATGTCTATTCCTCTAACTTTCAAAATTAAATGAATAAATAATTTATTTAAAAATATTTAAGAAATACACAAAGCAATGGCAAAACAGAAAGACTAGGGCTTGGTAAATCAACCTAATTTTAAGTTCAGGTCCTGCCACTAATATGCTCTGAGACACTGGGATCATAGCTTACTCTTTCTGAGCTCCAGCCTCATTTTCTGAGGAAATTGGACACATTTATTTTTTAAATCCATCTAACTCTAAAATTTTACATATTGGATGAGACACTTAAAAACAAATGCTCATTAAGTCCTCTTATAGATATATGTTTGTACTTTGAATAATTGCACTTCATTAAATCAAAGTGATCCTGTGTGTTTCTGTTGTTTCTTATGTAGATGTATTGTCTGTGAAATGTATTGGTGTGTAATGCAAGCAAAAGTCTTCACACAGAGTAATTATCTTTTCAAGGCTTATTGAAAGAGGTTACCTTGGTAACAAGAAATCAAACCTACCCACTTCATCTTAGGGGTCAGAACAAGGTTCTCCATGTAATCATCATTTCTCTTCTTCAGGTACAAAATGTAAAGAACCCTCAGTGAGAATATTCAGATTTTAGTAACAAGTAGTTTTGTACTCAAAGATAGAGGGCTTTGAGTTGTTCTCTGATCATTTCATCTGGTCAGGTTTACTCTCATAATCAGGGTATGGAAAAGTGTTTGACAGTACAGACGTTACTACCCCCAAAGGCTAATAGCAACCACCTACTGAATACCTATTATATGCCAGATATGGTATTGATGATTTGTGCACCATCACTCGAGTTTTCAGCACAATAAAAGATGTATCAGCTTTTGCTATGTAAAAAACATTTGCCTAACACAGCAACAGTTTATTTAGCTCATGATTTGTTGGACTGGCAATTCAGGATAGGCTCAACTGAGAGTATGTTCTGGTCTTAATGAGGTTCGTTCATGTATCTGCAACCAATAGCTAAACTGACTGGGATTTGACTGTGCTAGAACACCTTTCTCTGAACTAGATCCTTTCTGTTCCATGTGGTTTCTCAAGGGGCTCACCAGCAGGTGAATTTGGAGTAATTTGCATGTCAGCTGCAGAGTTCCAAATGTGGCAAGAGATTTGACCTCAATTTGCAAACTTTTTCTTTTTTGCATCATGTTTGCTAATGTTTCATTGGTCCAAGCAAGCCACATGGCCAAGTCCAAAGGCATTGTGGGATGGAACAACCCAAGCTCATGAATAAACTGTCATTGAACAACCTACTGCACAGGTGAAGAGTGAACCAATCTAAGGTAAATGCAAAAAGG
The DNA here is from genome assembly GCF_033115175.1 of Lepus europaeus. Classification (NCBI taxonomy): domain Eukaryota; kingdom Metazoa; phylum Chordata; class Mammalia; order Lagomorpha; family Leporidae; genus Lepus; species Lepus europaeus. The sequence continues at coordinate 83,698,415 of NC_084836.1, forward strand.
TGGAAGACCTTTTCGCTGTTGTGGGAAGCAAGACATGGAAAACAATGAAATACAAAGATTTTTTTAAAAGTTCTTGAAAAATGGAATTAAAAAATGATATGAGAATGGCATTGTGCTGCATTGGGTTAAGCCACATGGGCTCTGGTTCCAGCTGCTCCACTTTCGATTTATCCTCCTTCTAATGTATCTGGGAAAGCAGTAGAAGACGGCCCAGGTGCTTGGGTTCCTGCCACCTACGTGGGAGACTTTGATCGATTTCCAGGCTCCTGGCTTTGGTCTGGCCCAAATCCAGCCATTGTGGTCATTTGGAGGATGAATTGGGGTATGGAAGATATCTCTCTTTCTCTGTAACTCTGCTTTTCAAATAAATAAATAAACCTTAAAAGGATAAATTTATGTTGGTGCACAAGTCTTAAAAAATTCACAGAAAATACATGTTGTGAAAAAAACTATGCATGGATTCAAAACATTTTACAAAAAATAGGGTTCATATTTAATTCCATGAACTTTTTGAAGTGCCCTCAGACTGAGTGGGGTCATTTTACTCAAAGGATGTCTGTCTCTAGAGGAGGAAATTATTTCCAGTTTAGTCTTATTGTTCTGAGAGCTTGTTGTTCCTTTTCTAAAGTTTTTAAGTTTGTCTGGTAAATTATTTTGCATCATCTAGCTTTTTAGCGCCTGGACAGCCCCTAGTCCAGCTTGTTGATGGTACAGCTACCTGAGAGCAGTTTCTCTTCTCTTCTTCCTGTTAACCTCCCTGAACAAAACCAACAAATACTACTAAATGCAGATTTTAAGAGTCAGTAAGATCAGGTAGTGCCTCTCTGTGATTTTGTAGAACAAGAGGCTGTGAATTTATACTGAGACCTTTCCAAGGGGCCAGCGCTGTGGTGCAGTGGGTAAAGCTGCAGCCTGCAAGGCTGGCATCCCATATGGGCACTCGTTCATGTCCCACTTGCTCTGTTTCTGATGCTTCTGATTAGCAGTCCCCTGCTAATGAGCCTGAGAAAAGCAGCAGCAAATGGACCAAGTGCTTGGGCCCCTGCCACCTAGATTGGCGACCTGGAGGAAGCTGTTGGCTTTTGGCCTGGCTCAGCCCTGGCTGTTGTGGCCACCTGGGGAGTGAACCAGCTGATAGAAGAGCCCTCTTTCCCTGTCTCTCCCTTCCTCTCTCTCTATAACTCTGACTTTCAAATAAATAAATAAATATTAAAACGAAAATGAAAACCAAAAACAAAAACAAAAAACCACAGAGCTCCCAGTTCAACACTGCTATTGATGGAAAATCCAGCCCTGAGGGCACAATTATATGTGAGTTTGTCTCCCCATCACACAGTCATCAAGGGTTAGGTTTGAAATCCCTGCAGAACTGCACAGAAACTTGCCTTTCTCTCTCCTATAAACCAGCAGCACTCGGTGTTCACCATACAGCCTCCCACTCACTGCAGGGGATTGACAAGGGAAAATGGTGCCCTGGGGGAGCCCAGGAACAGAACAGGAAAGTGGTGCAAGCCAGGGTAAAGTCTGGGGCAAGAGTGCAATGGAACCTTCTGTCCTCCCTTCCCGTCCTTTGTTCACAGTGCCTGGCTGGCATAGGAGCTCTCCAGACAAGACGCTGTCTGGAGAAACCCAGGCATAGGTCCCCTGTGGGGCAGCCCTGATAAATCCATAAAGAGAATGTTATCAGTGAAACACTTGCAGGCTATTTCTGAATAGCTTTTAATCAACAATCTGGGGATCCCTTCTCAGGAGACGCAGGTTGTATTCAAAGCTCCGAGGAGGAGGCGGCAAAGGCAGCATACATTTAGCCAACTAGAGATTTTCTTGAAATGAAAATACAGTCTTGTACTACTGGTGAGCCTACCTTGGAAACTGAGCCCTGATTTCTACCTGGAGTAGGGCTCATTTTGTTTCGTCCACTAAAAGAAACTGCAGAAACTGAATATTTCAGTGACCGTGAATAACACAACCACAACCACAAACACAACCAACAAATGGAGCTCTCTGTTTGTTATCCCTGTGTTTGGAAGGGATCGGGGAGGAGCTGCTCTTCTAGGGTGATCATCTCCCCAGCATTCTGTCAGTGTTCCCCTACAAATCACCTTGAACTGAAATGGGGGTCAGCAGAGGTCCCTGTGCAGCCCACTCATTTTGTAAATGCAGAAACAGAGATTCAGAGAACTGACGAGACGCACCCAGGATACATTATTTGCTGTTTCATCATTTTACTGCTTCTCAGGGCCTCTACTGCAGAACGGTTGAGATGAGAGATGAATATCAGATCCGTGGAGTCAGCAAGTCATGAATGGGTACCCATGGCATCTCCAGCTCTCATTTCAGAGGGGAGGAGTGGCCTGGGAGCCTGCCCACAGCAGGAGGTCCTCCCACCTTCCAGGGACTCTATCTCTAGAATCCTTTGTTCCTTTCAGTCCCACACAGTACTTGGACTGCTCCTTGCCCTCTTCTCCAAGGCTGTGTTTTGGCCTTCACCTCTGACCTGGGTCAGCACTCCACAAGAGCGTGCACAGAAGTTCCTTGCCCTCATTATCGCTCTGTTAAGGCATCATTCACATCGCTGCCCCAGGCTCTTTCATTGTGTCCTTCCCGTGAGTAATGCCCTTTGCTAGCTGTTTAAGTCCAAACCCCTGCCCAACATATGACTTCCTCCTCCTGATGGACTTCGCCCCCTTGTCCATCCTTATCTTTTAGAGTCGAATCGAAAGGAATGGTGTATGGCTCTCTGACCTGTGACTACCTTTTCAGGTCCCATGACTTTGTATTGTTTTCACCATTACTGGGAATCCCTCACACTCCCCTCCCTACACCTACCTGGTGACCTTCTACTTAAGGTCACAGAAAGGAGCCTCATGTCTCCTGAAGACATGGTCCAGAAATCAAGGCCAGGGAAGACCCAAAGAGGTGAGACTTAAGAGAGAAAGTAGGGGCCCACGCTGTGGTGCAGAGGGTTAAAGCCCTGGCCTGCAGTACTGGCATCCCATGTGGGTGCCGTTTTGAGTCCTGGGTGTTGTGCTTCTGATCCAGCTCTCTGCTATGGCCTGGGAAAGCAGTAGAAGATGGCCCAAGTCCTTGGGCCCTTGCTCCCTTGTGGGAGACCCGGAAGAAGATCCTGGCTCCTGGTTTTGGATCAGCTCAACTCTGGCTGTTGCAAAGTTGGGGAGTAAACCAGTGGATGCTTGAAGACCTCTCTCTCTCTTTCTCTCTCTTTCTCTCTCTCTCTCTCTTTCTCTCTCTCTCGGGCTCTATCTGTCTCTGTTACTCTGCCTTTCAAATAAATAAAATATTTAAAAAAAGAGGGAGAAAGTAGACTTGACAAGAAGAGTGTGGCAGAGAGTGGGAGATAATTTGTAATGGGCTTGGCTGTCTTCTGGTCACTGACTTTGATGAGCGGAATGCCATTTGTTCATTTGAAGATTCTTTCTCATTCTACTTTCTCCATGTATGGCCACATCCGTCCCAGGTATTAGATATCACAAAAGTGATAACTCCGTGTGTGTGTGTGTGTGTGTGTTTATATACCTGTGCATTTAAATGTCCAGAGCTTGATGACCCAGAAAATCCTTTGAAACTCCCTGGCTTCTAGAACAATGTGAAAGCATTTTTTAAAGGATGCTCTTTGACGGTGTTTATCAACAGGCTCTTAAAGGATTGTGTTTCCTAGACTCCTAGATACCTACGTGCACAGGAAAGAGCAGAAAGAGGGTTAAAGTAAGTTCATATATATGGCTGAAGAAAATAAATGTTCCACACATTGCAGTGAGTTTCTTGATCCTAATTCTCTTCAGGGAGACGCTCAGTGACACAGGCGTTAAGTCATTTCCAGAAATGTGATGCTTCTATGTTATAAACAGAGCTGGACCACTGTGGTAATTACCTTTTACAGTCATTGGGGGCTCTGGGAGGGAAAGACATACCTCTCCAGCAACCTGCAATTATAAAATAAATCAGCAGGGGTGCAAATTAAATGTTAACTGGATCTTCTGGTTATCAGAGCTGGCTTCTTCCCTGGCGCGCTCATTTTACTGTAGAGTGTATCATTTAGCAAACAGCAGCCTGCCCCAAGTTCTCAATCTGGGGCTTTGGAAAAGTGAGTCTGCCTCCCAGAGACTGTTGTGGCAAGGCTGACTCCCTCTGTTGAAGACCAGTATAGAATCCAAAGCTTACTCCTTCCCTGGAGGCTTGCTCCTCAGTGAAACTCAACATAATGGACACTTAATTGACCATTCGATGATGCAAAACCGTAGTATACTTTAGATCATTCCCTAAAACTCCCTGTAGAGACCACCTGCAGGAAGGAAATGACACCCTTTATCAAAGCCAACAAGGAATGAGGAACATTCAAAATGGTCCCAGAAAATGGCATTAAAGGTAAATTTCTTTCAGCACAAAAATTTTTGAAATCCATACATATGAGGAATATTCAAAAAGTTCATAAAATGAGTATAAAGAAAAAACTGCATGAATTTCAATTTTTTACACTCAAATCAATCTATCTTTTAATTCCATTTTCCATGAAGTTCTTGAAGTAACTTTGTCTTATGGGAAAGGCTATCTCAGTTCAGGTTTCCTATTAAGCATGATTTGTGATAAGAATCCCTATACATGTGTTTTGTGAGAGAACTGATCCCAGAAAGACTCAGTGAGGGAGTGAAGGAAGTCCTGAGATGAAGTGAGGGAGCTGGGCTTATATAATAATGCACCATTAGTTAGTCATCAACAAAGGGCTCCCAAAGCTGGTGAAAGGGGGTACAAGAGTATATCACACTTGCTATCTGTGATGATCAATTTCATGTGTTAACTTGACTGGGCCATTGAATGTTCAGATATTTGGTCAAGTACTATTCTGGATGTTCTTGGATGAATTTAATGTTTGAATCAGGAGAATGAGTAATGGAAATCCCCTCCCCCAGATATGGAAGGCTTCATCCAATCATTTGATGACCTCCATAGAACAAAAGGATGATCCTGCCCTAAATGAAATAGACTCTTTACACACACACACACACACGTATATATGGCAGTGATTGAAAAAGACTCAATCTTCCAACTTGAACCATTTTATTCTGAGGATTCAGATGCAATAGATGTCTTACACTGTCAAACCTTCTGTGATTCTTTGGATGCAAACTGAAGAGTGTAATGTAATGTGAGTTCGTCTTTAAGCAGATGGAAAGGGGGAACAGAATGAGAGAACAAGTGGGGCTGGCAAGAGAGAGATTTGGTGATCAAATATAGCAGCATGCAGTTCAGTGTTTGGATGTGGGAGGTCGCTAATTCATTTCATAGGTTCTCTTTGAGACTCCATTCTTTTGAAGTTACAGTGTGGTTGGCACTGAATCGAGGGTTCATAGCCTGAGAACCCAGGTGGGAGGTGATGACATTCACTCACCCACAGAGAAAATACAGGAGAAGCAGAGCTGGAGCTGGAGATAGCAAATTGAGGATTTTATTTAAAGATTTATTTACTTGTTTATTCATTTAAAATGCAGTGTGTGTGTGTGTGTGCGTGTGTGTGTGTGTGAGAGAGAGAGAGAGAGAGAGAGAGAGAGAGAGAGAGAGAGACCTTCTGTGTGCAGTTTATGCCCCAAATTATAGCAATAGCCAGGTCTGGGCCAGGATGAAGCCAGGAGCCAGACACTCTATTCTGGTCATATAGGTGGAAGGTGTCCAAGTGCTTGGACATCTTGCACTGCATTCCCAGGCACATTAGCAGGAAGCTAGAATTTGAACCAGTGCTCTGATATAGGGTTGCTGACGCCTGGGAGAGGTAGATTAACGTGCTAGTCCACAACACTGGGCCCCACAAGTTAAGTTTTGATCTTATAATATTTAAAGTGTCTGTGGGGACTCAAACTTGAAATGTTTATTAAGTGATTGAGTATGAAGATTTAGCACATAAGAGAGCGCCTTTGGCCGTAGGTTAAAATCTGGAAGTCATCACTGTTGGGCAATAGTTGCTTCATTCAGTAAATATTGATTGAGCTTGTACTGTATGCCAGACACTGTTCTAGGCTCTGGGGGAACATCAGCAAAAATTAAAATCCCTGCCTAAATCCTAGCACACAGAGTCCAATAATAAAACAATAAACATAACATATCATTTCTCAGATGTGGCTAGGGCCCTTGAGAAAAATAAAGTGAAGGAGAAGCAATGGGTAGGTTAGGATGTAAGTATAAGTATAGAAAGTGTGGTTAGCGAAGGCCTCACTGGACAAAGCAGTGAAAGAAGAGGTATGAGCTTCACAGAGAAATGAGGAAACAACAGTTCAGGTTAGAGAGAGCAGCAAAGCAGAAGATCTCAGGTGGAAGCCTTCAGAGTATTTTTGAAGAACGGCATAGAAGTTAATGTGGTTTAGATAAAGTTATCTAGAAGCAAAGCAGAAAGAGATGAAGCTGAAGGAAAAGCATGGAAATAAATCATGTTCAGTGGAATGACCACTGAACATTCTGCAGTTTTAACTCATAAGGTGGGGTCTGATCAAAGGAATTGTATGAGCAGATTGCCATGATGGACATGGACCATGTGGGGAGGGGCAATGATGAAGGCCAGTGGTACCACTTGGGAAACAATGTCAATGATCTACATGGATGGTGATGGTGGATTGAGCCAGGTGGTGACCAAGGAGGAGGAGGGCAAAGTGGTGAGTGTATGGATATATTTTAAAAGCAAAGCTAAGAGGACTTGTTGGAAAGAAAAGGAACCCGGTAAAACTGCAGGGAGTACTAGCATTTACCACGTGGGCAGAGGAGCCACGGCAATGAGTTGAGTCAACCAATACTTCCAAAACATGAGACTGCCCCTGAGAAGATATGAATAGCCCCATGTGATAGAAGTGGGATCCAAGGGCCACAGGAGCTAGGAACACAAACAAAGGACAGACAAGTATTTGTGTAGTTGAATGGCAACATCAGGCTGACCTGCCAATATTTGGCAGGTTGTCCCCTGTCTGGTTATCTAGTCCATGAAAAACCAGCCCAACATTTAGTGGCTCAAATCAACAACATCATTTATTTTTCCCATGAATCTGCAATCTATTTATGGCTGGGTGAAGACATCTTATCTCAACTGCACTCTCCAATGGTTTGGGGACTTTCAAATCCTGGGACTGGAATCATCTATAGACTCTCTCATTCGTATGACTGGCAGCTTATGCTGGCTGATGGCTGGGATTTCTGCTGGAGCTGTTATCCAGAACTTCTGCACATGGCCTTGTCCTGAAGCCCAATCTTCCTTAAAACATTGTGGCAGGTTCAATGGATGAGTATCCCCAAAATAGCAAAGTCCAAGTGCAAATCTCATCACTTGGGAAAGTTCTGGAAGACCCATATTGAACCAGAGATTTTACTGTAGTCATTTTTTGTTTGCTTGTTTTAAAGATTTATTTATTGACCTATCATTTATTTATTTAAAAGGCAGAATTTCTCTCTCTCTCTCTCTCTCTCTCTCTCTCTTTCTCTCTCTCTCTCTCTCTCTCTCTCTCTCTCTCTCTCTCACACACACACACACACACACACACACACACCCTGGGAAGGGGCAGAGAAAGACACAGAGAGATTTTTTATTCATTGGTTCACTCCTCAAATGCCTGCTACAGCCAGGGCTGAGACAGGCCAAAGCCCAAACACAGGAACTCCATGTGGGTCTCCAGATGGCTGGCAGAAGCCCAGGCACTTCAAGGGGCCATAATCTGCTGCCTCCCAGGCACCTTAGCCAGAAGGTAAATGAGAAGCAGAGGCAGGACTTGATCCCAGGCACTCTGTTATGAGATGCAGGAGTCCAGAGCAATGACTTAACTTATTGCACCACAATGTCCACCCTAGAGTAGCCATTTTTGAAAAGTATAATCCACCATATATCCTGGTGAATTTTCCACAATCTGGGGTCTTGGCTTTTAAGAATACAGGCTAGAAAAATCATCACTTCCTGTCTTTTTGGATCAAGATATTGTTGTATAAGGAAGGAATGCACATTTATTATTTACAGTGAGAAGAAAATGTCATTGACATATGACTACTCAAATTCTTTATGCCTTCTGTATACCTGATGAGCATGAAATCAGAACACAGGAGGGAGGGATCTGAGTGGTTGACTTGAATAGCATAAATGGAGTTTTGAATTTTTGTCGGGGTATGAATTATTGATAGTCACTGACTGAGACTTCTGTGGTCTCTTGAAGAGATTTCCTTCTGCTATTGCCCTTTGTGTAGCTTCTGTAGCTGAGCAACTGTGCCTTTGAAATACAGCCAAAGTCATCTTAAGTATCTGCGGGAGACTGGGTTCAGGACTCCTAAGGATACCAAAATTCATAGGTGCCCAAGTACCTTACATAAAATGGGACAGTATTTGCCTATAAGCTACTCACATCCTCCCATATACTGTAAATCACTGCTACATTATTGATAATACCTACTGCAATGTAAATATTATGTAAAGAATTGTTATACTGTATTGCTCAGGAAATAGTAACATAAAGTAGTCTGGACATTTTTCAGTACAGATGCAGTTGTTTTCTGAATATGTTAACCTGTGGTTGCTTGAATCTGTAGGTGTGGAACCTGCAGATATGAGAGCCACCTGTCTTCTCTCCTTGGATGTGCTGCTCTGCTCAGTCTCATCCATCCTGGTTTACTGCAGGGAGCCATTCTGCTCTCACAAGTACAACTTCCCACTCTTCTTTCCTGGTTGGTCCTGCTTGGTCTTCTAGCTAATCTCTCAGAAAGCAATCTTAATTCTTTTACTTCCTACTCCTTGTGAGAGGGAGGAGTCCAGCTACTGATTTAAGAGGATCCATAGTAGTCCAGAATGCTATTTGGACTGAGATAATGTTGGTTGAGGTGGTGAGGCAAATATGTTGGGTTATAATTGGAAGGTGCACCTGTTAGGATTGAATGGAGTGGGGGAACAATTCAGTAAGGGGGAGAAAGGAATTCAAGATGTTGGAGTAGATTCTGGTGGTGCTCTGTGCATGTCGCTTCACCAGGCTGGCACAGCAATGCCCCAGCTGTGGGGAGTGTTGCTTGCTATGGCTCTCCACTGCCTCCTTCTCTGAAATGGCTTTGGTCAATGGAACCCACTCACCTGGAAATGTTAAGGTGGGCGGGGAAACCATGTAAGCCACCACTTTCTTATACTGGGGTAACAGAGCCTGTCCCCTTGCCTCAGAGTGAGACAACTTGATGGTGTTCATGCCCCACAGCTCCTGTAAGTCAGGCTGAGGCTAGACTTCAGCAATATCTGCATCTTTGCCAAATCCTGTCCTCATAGCCTTACATCACTTGGACTGGGATCCCCAATTCAGGCTCTGCTTTTAGGAAACCCCATATAAGGCAGATGGCTCAAGGTTGTCCAGTTTGAGTAACTAGGTAAATAGTGGTGTCATTTACTGAAATGAGGGGCACCAGGGAATAGACACGTTTCAGAGGGAATAACAGGAATTCAGTTTGTATTTACTAAGTTTAAGGTGACTATGGACAGAAGGTGGAGATATCAAGGAGAAAGCTGGATACCAGAGCCTGGCATTCAAAGAGAGGTTTGAGCTGAAGACTTGAGGAGCAGATAAAAGCATTTCTGAAAGTAATTTAGAGTGCAGGTCCAGGACATGCCCCTCTGAAGTAGTGATGGTCATTCACCACTTGAAGTCTGAGCAGGAATTTGCGAGATCACTGGCAGAAGAGAATTTCAGGCAGAGGGAACAGCAGGCATGAAGTCTCAGTCATTTCCCAATGATGTCAGAGGCAAGAAAGTTCTCAGGTCATTGAGTCCAGATGCATTCTTGAACCATTGTCAGAGTGGGCAAAATTGTTTTGAAATTGATGAATTTGGGGGCTGTTTGTGGCCAAGTGACATCCTCATTTCCTATTCCTGTTTTTTTTTTCAGGCAGACTTATTGTTATCAGCAAGAAAAAGTCATTAGGAAGTTGAACACAAAAAATAACTACCTAAATAAAAGATCTGTGTCAAACAGGATGCTATTTTATGCTAAGATGTCACAGTGGTGTAAGCAGAGATACTGTTTATGGGAAGTAAGGGGATTCAGAGTCTGGAAATCCCAGAAGGGACCCTTGGAGTAATAAATGCTAATTTTGATTACAGAGGATTTTTTAAAAAGATTTATTTAATTTATTTGAAAGTTAGAGTTATACAGAGAGAGGAGAGGCAAAGAGAGAGTGAGAGAGAGAAAGAGAGAGAGGTCTTCCATCCTTTGGTTCGCTCCCTAGATGGCCACAATGACTACAGCTGCACTAATCCAAAGCCAGGAGCTTTTTCCAGATCTCCCACATGGGTGCGGGGGCACAATGACTTGGGCCATCTTCTGCTGCTTTCCCAGGCCATAGCAGAGTGCTGGATGGGAAGTGGAACAGCAGGGACTCGAACCAGCGCCCATAGGGGATGCCGGCACTGCAGGCGGCGGCTTGACCCATTACACCACAGCGCCGGCCCCCTTTTTATTTTATTTATTTATTTTTTTAAAAATTAACATTAGGAGAGTTAAATGGAAGTGAAAATGAGCATAAAAGGTAAACACCCAGAAAGAGAGGAGTGTGTTGCTGAAAGCAAATATTGACTGAGTTGGAGAGAGGATGGGATGCAGAAAGTAAATGTTTTTAGGACAAAAGCTGGGCAGAACAAGACCCAGAAGGAGAATGATTCCACACACAATAGCCAGGACAGCCAGCCCCTGGAATGGAGCTATGGGACACAGTGCCAGCCAGGGAATATGATGGTGGAGGGGTAGCCCCAACTATGGCCCCAGGCAGTGAGCTCTGTCCCCATCTCACCAGAGAGCCCAGGAGCTCACACGCCTTCAGAAGAAAGGGGAGCTGTTGGTTCCACAAGGAGAATGTTCAGACCAGACGCATTGCCAAGGGAGAAGCTGACTCCTCACATTCAAAACAAAACAAACAAACAAACAAAAAACAAAACCCACAGGGAAGACAAGTTGTTTCAAAGTGCAGGGCTGCGGCCTTTGCAGATATGAAAGGTGAAAGCAGATCTAATCAAATGTTCTTGCTGCAGATACACATGCTAAAAATTTGGGTTATTTTTATGTGCAGTACAATGGCAATTAAAAGCCTGAAGGAAAAACAACACGTGACTCAAAGGCTAGCTTAAGTGGAAAGAACAGGCTGGAATGAAAAGTGACTCAAGTGTGTCCCTTAAACCTTTCCTTTGTCAATAAAATTAAACTTGAGAACCAGGGAAGTCCAGACAGGAGTCACCAATGTTCTGATCTCTCGGTTGGTTTACTGTTATAAAAGAAATTGGTGGCATGTGTCTGTTCCGGCTGCATGAACTTGGGCAGGTCACTGAACTCCTATGGAACTTTAGCATTCTCTTACAAGAAACGAGGAAGGACTATTTGATCCCTGAGTCTTTTTTAGATCTGAAAGAGTCAGATTCCAGAAATGATTTCCCTTGGCTAATGCCACTTGCCTCCAAGTCTAGCTGGGGAAACCAAGCGATTTGTAACAAATGGGGAGCAATGAAAAGAAGACCACAGACAGCGGACACAGGTGAGCTAAGACTCTGTAGAGTGCAGGGGTGGGGGTCTCCCTAAAGTTCATGAAACATGCATATGGTGAAAAACTATGTATGGATTTCAAAAACATTTCACACTCAAATAAGCTTATTTTAATTCCATTTTTCTGTGAACTTTTTGAAGTATCTCCATATCCCTCTAGGCCACCTTTTGCTTTTTGATTTCTATTTCTGCAGAGACATAGAAAAAAGTGTTAAAAAAAAAAAGTAACTTCAATTCTTCATTCTTTCCTCATCCTTTTTTTTTTTCTTCTAGTATTCAGGCAATAAGAAACACAATAAACTTAAGAACAGCTAGTTGAAAAGAGAGATACTCTTCCATGTGTATTAGTATATTATTTCTTCTTTTAGAATTCAGCCTCAAAATAATCAGGTAAGCCCACTGAGGCATTTATAGGAGTCCTTGTTTTTTCTCAAGTGAGAAAATATAATTTTATAATTAGGCTTTGATGAGTAATGAAACTTTTCTTTAAATAATTCTCCACCTGAGCATGTTGGGGTATAAATTGGATACCTGCTTATATATTTTTATAGAAATTATGATTTCCTCACTAAATTTAAAAAATAGTGTCTGAATAATATCTGCACTTGTGAACACAATGATCAATTCAGTTTGCTGGCTAAGTTTAGCATAGGGGTTGATATTGTAAGCTGACTTTGCAGGGCAAATGTGTCACCCCAAAACCTAGAGAGAAAGGAGAATGTTGGGAGTTACAGCAGAGATCTGCTCACCTGGAGCAGAAGCGGGGAGCTAGTTTCCTCCTTAAGTTGCAACTAGAAACACTGAAATGGTCATTTTGATTAATTGCTGGAGCCTGAGTGTGGACTAGCATGAGAAGGAGAAATTTCTGGAAGCCAAGGTCTTCAGGAGGGTCTGTCGGTCTGCTTTCCATTACTATAATGAAATGTAGGCTAGCAGGATAAAGCAAAGGGCTCTATTCTGGCTCATGCCTCTGGAGCTGCAAGGTCTAGGGGCCTTATCTGGGGATGGCCTCCTTATAGGTAGAGTCACGAGGCGGCACAGAGCACCACATGGCAAGAGGCAGGCAGCACATGTGTCTACTATGTCTGGTCTCTGTCTCTTTCCCTATAAAGTCACATCTAGCGGGCTCCACCGTAAGGACCTAATTGAATACAGTCATTTTCCAAAGGCCCTACCTCTTAGCACCGCAGTAGACGTCATTAGCATTTGACTTTGGGGATCAAATTCCTTCCAGAAGCGTTTGGGAGAAAACCATTTTACACTGCAGGGCCCTTTCATGTTTGTCTTCTTCCCCTAGCAGGTTCTAGTGGTGAAGAACAGAGGGAGAGCACTTCCTGAAATAGAAATCCCAAGAAAACAGGGAATTTGGAGACACTGGCCCTGTAGCTATAGAAAATATGAAATGAAGCTCGACTCCTACAGAGTAACAGGAATTTTCACACCAGAGGACTCTTCACCTGCTTGCATTACCTGATGGATCATGTTCACCTTCCAATAAAACGTACAAGACATGCCGAAAAGAAAGAAAAGCACAGCTTGGAAAGTCAAAACAAGCATTGAAACCAAAACCAGATTGGTTTCATAGCTTTTGGAATTATCACACAGAGAATTTAAAATAACAATGTTAATTTGTAAAGCAACAGAATGGAAAGAGTAGATAATGTGAGGTGCAAGAAGACATGTATAGTAAAAGGAAAGAAGTGGCATTTTGTGGAAGAATTCAGAGGAATAGTTAGGAACAGTACTGTCACATAAATGAAGGCTGCCTTTGGTGGACTCAAGAGTAAACTCCCCCAACCCCACAACTAGGTGCCTGATATTTAACCTGCAGAATTCAAAGAGAGTCTTCTTTTGAAGAAATAGATGTATTTATTTGAGAGGCAGAGTTACAGAGAAAGAGGGCCAGAGGAGGAAAGAGGGAGAGAGGCAGGAAGGGAGGGAGAGTGAGAGAGATCCTCTGTCCACTGGTTCTCTCCCCAAATGGCTGCAATGACCTGGGCTAGGCCAGGCCGAAGCCAGGAGCCCAGAACTACATGCAGGTCTCCCATATGGATGTCAGGAGGCCTAAGCATTTGGGCTATCTTCCACTACTTTCCCAGGCACATGAGCAGGGAGCTGGATTGAAAGTGGAGCAGTTGAGACTTGAACTGTTGCTCATATAGGATGCCGGCATTGCAGGCCACAGCTTAACCTGCTGTACCACAGTGCCAGCCCTGAAAGACAAAATAGTGAAAGAGCTGCTGATGGGATTGCAAGTACAGTGTATCAGGCATTCAACATAGCTACAAATATTACCCATAATCTAGCAACCAGGCTCCTATGTACTCATGAAATTGGCTTGCAAATTTATGTCCCCACAAACTGCACATGTGGCTCTGTGGAATAGTTTTATTCACAGTGGCCCAAAACTGGGAGCAAAGATGTCTTTCAGAAAGTGACTGTCTACACTAAAGTACACAGATACAATGGAATATTACACATTTATAAAAAGAACTGTGCAATCAAACCACTCAAGACACATACATTTAAGATTTATATTGCTAAGGGAATAAAGCAGGTCTGAACACACTACATCCTGTGTGATTCCAACTAAATGACACCTGATGGAAAAGACAAACTAAAGAGGTGATGAACAGATCAGTCATCGCATGGTGTTCAGAGGCAGGTGAAAAGAGTTAGAGCAGGGGCCAGCGCTGTGGCATAGCAGGTAAAGCTGCCACCTGCAATGCCAGCAACCCACATGGGCACCAGCTCAAGTCCGGGCTGCTCCACTTCTGATCCATCTCTCTGTTATGGCCTGGGAAAGCAGTAGAAGAGGCCCAAGCCCTTGGCCCCCTGCACCTGTGTGAAAGACCCAGAGGAAGCTCCTGGCTCCTGGCTTTGAATCGGCACAGCTCCAGCTGTTGCGGCCATTCAGGGAGTGAACCAGTGGATGGAAGACCTCTCTCTCTCTCTCTCTCTCTCTCTCTGCCTCTCTGTAACTCTGCCTTGCAAATAAAAAAAAATTCTGAAAAAAAAGAGAGCAAGTGAAGCACAAGGCAATTTACAGAAGGAATTATTCTGTATAATAGTGTGATGGCAAAGGTAAGCCACTGAGAATTTGACAAAACCCATAGAACTTTACAGCATCGAGATTAAATTTCCATTTATGCAAATTAAAAATGTCATTTAGAAGTTCAAGGGACCCCAGAATAGAATGCAGAATATGATTAAAATATCTAAGTATGAAATCTCCTTGAAGGGAGTGGGGAAATAAGATGTTGAATGAAGCAACACTTTGGAATGGTGAAGTCTACAAAACTAAAGGCAAAATGAACTGTGCATAAGAACCGTGCTGTAATCAGTGAAGCTCTTTTCCATTGAGGTATGTGTTAACCATTGATAAAGTCCTTTCCCTTGGAGGTCTGGGTTGATAATGTATATTATACTGGAATGTATTTTGTAATATATATTATAACTGAACAATCATGTAAATGAATGGCAGATGATGGGACCTGTCTTTCTCTATATGGGTTTATGAAGTTCTAGGTAAGCAAGGGGGAAGAGACTATTATAATCCACATGATAATGGATATCAGTATGAAATTATGCTTATCTCAGTATAGACCCAGACAGTTACATATAGAAATGTGTCTAGGTTTGTGTATGCACATGGATTAGTATACACTCATACAGCTCTGTTAGCTTAGAGCTCCTAGAAGTAATGGCGTCTCAAAAGCAGCAAACAACCTAGTGCCCAGATCTTGGTTTCTATCACCTCTCTCCTAAAAAGAACCAGGATTCCTTGGACATATTGCTGCTTCTAGCACTGAGGAGGGAAATATATGAAATAAGCCTAGAACATTTTATAGCGGAGAAAGTTAGGAAGCACTCAAAAATTAAAAAAAGAGAAATGCCCCCCCCCAAAAAAAAGATTCAAGTGTATGATGATAGTGTATGCCCAAGATACACAGTAGCCCACCAAAAAAGCCCCGTGGACAAAGCTGGAGAACTTTGAATAATTAATAAAGCAGTATTGTAGGATAGCCAAAAGTTTAAGTTAGTATCTATGAGCCTATATGGATGTAAATAAATGATTGAGCACATAAAAATGGAGAAGAAGCAACAAATTTCCTGTGCAGAAGATAAATCACTTCGAGAATATGTACCATTGATAAGAGGTGACAAGAATGGCACTTGACCTCTGTGGTTCTCCTTCCCCAAATCCATTATCTTAATTTCATGATGATAAGAAAAAGTCAGGAAAATCTCAAGAGAGGGACATCATACAAAATATTTGGCCATTCAAACAAGATCATCAGTGGCAAGAAGGGCTGAAGAATTGTCACAGCTGCGAGGAGCCAAAGGAGACAAAGGCTCAATATCACCTGGTCTCATGGGAGACCAGGAGAAGCACCTGGCTCCTGCCATCAGATCAGCGCGGTGCGCTGGCGGCATTGCGCCAGCCGCGGCGGCCATTGGAGGGTGAACCAACGGCAAAGGAAGACCTTTCTCTCTGTCTCTCTCTCACTGTCCACTCTGCCTGTCAAAAAAAAAAAAAAAAAAAAAAAGATTTAAAAACTTAAACATACACACAAATGCGAAGAAAAGTAATTAAAAAATTTAAAAGGCCCTGAACTTGTAGCACGATTCGTTTAATCCTCTCGACTGAGTAGAGAGGGAAGTGCATCTCTAAACCACGATTAAAGGATTCAAGCTGGCTGAAGTATCTCTACCCCTGCAGCAACGTCTAGCAATCAGGTTGTGCAGGGCCAAACAGAATGCTTCAGATGGCATTTTGGGACAGAGGAAGGTTATCTACGGCCATCTGGCTTGCTGAATCAGTGATTTCTATTCTCCAAATCCTATTCCCAAATGAAATGTTGTTCTGCTGAGTCATGTTTTTCAACACCAAGCAAACGACGTTACCTAAATTTCTGTTCAAACACGTACCACCTGGTATTTTAGATCCATTAAACTCTTCCAAATGACTGATAATGGAAAGCCTCTACAGACTCACTAGCAGAGGCAAATATTTGACTTTATGAAGTAGCAATATCCTGTTGATTTCAACTAAAAGCTTTGAGTCACAGGGCCAGCTGCTGATGCCCCTACGTGAAGGTCATGAACTGATACTTATCAGCCTATGATTTTTGCACAAAAAAGGATAACTATGTTCATTTTCAGAGATCCTGATGGTTCATTCTAGGCATCCATTTCTGCACAACAAACTACCCAGACCTTAGTGGTTAAAGCAAGCATCCTATTTGACTTACGACTTTGAGAGTTGGGAATTCGGGATGAGTGTGGCTGCAGGTTCTTCTCTGAAGCGGGCAGCACCAATCAGCATGGGAGAGACTGGAGGATCTATGACCACCACAGCTTCTCCACCCACGTGACTGGTTTCTTGGTTCTCCTTGGCCTTTTTTCTTTCCACACGGTGTCCCATCCTCAGTGGTCTCTTCCCAGGGCATGAGCTTCTCATGGTATGGTGGTCTCAGGTTAGTCACGCTTCTATGTCTCACGTGGTGCTGGCTGTCCTTGGGAAAAGCAGTCTTTGAGTGAGTGTTCCCCGGGACAGGAAGTGGAAGTTGCCAGTCTCTGGTGGGCTGGGTCTAGAGACTTCTGGCTTCATTTTTGCCTTATTGTGCTAATCAAAGCCATCTTAGGGCCCACCCAAATCAGGGAGAGGGGTGTATAGACCACTGCATCTTCATGGGAGGAGGAAGAGTTGTCATAATCAATCTATCACAAAAATTTCAGTGCTTCCCATAACTGTACAGATGGCAGTGCCCGGTCCACACTGGCACATACCCTGTACATTGAAATAAATGTCAGCAGAAAGCAAATTCCTAGGGGGATATTATTTTCTTGCAGGAATATCCTGACAAATGTTCCACAGTATGGCCCAAAATGAGTAACAGCAAAGGCTACCTAAATCAAAAGGATGGTGAGAGCTGAATCCTGTTTTTGCTCTTGTTTTGCATTTTGTCTTATTTACGCCCCATTTAGAAGAAAGCAACTAGCATGCCTTCATGCTAATACATTTTCAGATATAATCTCCCTATAGTTAGTTTGGCTGCTAGCTGCATGTCAAGTTGTAGCAAAGTTTTTGAAGTGTTCTAGTTTTGGAAGTGTTCCCTATTTAAGATACATTCCTTTGGTATCCTTGAGAAAGCTGTGTCTAGATTGACCGGTCATCTTGCTCAGGGTCCTACAGTGATTTATACATGGGCCAGAGCCAAAGTGTAGGCAGCTGATGTGGTTTTTGGGGTTACATCGGGTACTTTTGCAGGAGTGTGGACAACCTTCTGATCCTTCATTCCCCCAAATCTGCCATTTAAATTCTTCCCTTGGGGAACCATTTATTGTTATTCCCGGTCAAGAGTAATTATATGAAAGAAATGCCAATGTGTATGAGGAGGCTGGAGAAGAATTAGAACAGAGAACCCCGGAGCTTTGGTGCAGAGCTGTTGCCTCCTCTCTGGAGCAGCATAAAGACCATGATGACTTTTCAGATGGATACAATGATAAGGAATCTCAAAAGGAGGACACTTACAGATCCAGGAAGTCCAGGCCAAGGATGGGCCCTCATGAACCCTTTCTCCCCAATGTTCCATGTGACCGAGGGCCACATTTTAAAGACCTTGTCTCTCAAACCATGCAAAAGAAATACCCATTACTTTGGCTTCAGCCTGGAGTCCCAGAAATCCAGGTGGACACAGAGGTGTGAGGTAGCAGAAACAAAAGAAAGCAACACAATGAGAAATTGGTCAAATAAAGTTGAAAAATAATTCAAGCCTAGATGTAGCATAACTGTGACTGCATATGTCACTGTATCATGTGATTAAAAAATACTTTAGCAGTGTCTTGTCTGCTTTTTTTTTTTTGCCAGTATGAAGAGAAATGCAGCATGCCACAGATGTTCCTCAGAGAAAGATGTCAAACCTGAAACGACAGTGCTAGCAATCAAAGACATTGTACATAAGAGAATGCAAAATGCAACGAATCGCTATCTACCAGCAGTCAATTCCATCTGATTGCTGTGCCCTACCCGCTCCCTCCCAAACTGCCGAATCTTAAAGATGGGACATTGTCTCATAAGCGACCCAGTTTTCTGGGAGCTGAGCACTGGACCCTCTGCCAGCCTGGGCCATCTGAAAGGCGCACAGCTGAGACAGGCAGGTGATCCAGCCACCACAGCCATAAAATAAATAACTTACAAAAGGTAGCACCTAGGAAGTATCAGCTTAGCCTCATTAAAAACAAGTTGCATTTTGAGCTTTACCAAGTTACAGGGCTGTGGAGATGATGCATCTCTTGGCCTTTTGGTGACTTGGTATATTTTGGATACCCCTATTTGCCTTACTTTACCAAATGTAAAGACACCAGGGGACAAATACCCACAATGATCTATAGAAGCTTCCTAGGACAAAGCATTTGAGAACTGGGGAGCCAAAGAAGACTTGAGAAATCTAGTGATGCAAATATCATATTTAACATATCAATCTGATTCAGTTTAACAGGGATCCCCACTATCACCGTAAGTATAAATCAAGCTCTTGAGTCACAAAGATGAACACGGCCTGATGCTCTTAAGAGATGTCTAGTTTGTTGGAAGTGAGTGACCAGGACACAGGTAATTCAAATTCCATGTGATCATCTCTGCTAAAATACAGCTCCCTATGAGGCTATGGGGGCTTGTGAGTACTACTAATCAACGAGACTTACTGTAGGAGGTGTCTTTGATTGATCTCAAAGAACAAGGCGAATAAGCCAGGTAGATGGGATGACAGGTAGTGGAGATGTGTTTGACGGAGGGCAGGGACTCATTCAGGCATCACAGGATCATGTATGGAATTGCCAATCAGTAAGTGGGGTTGCAACAGGGGTTGTGTCTGTGAACGGGATTGGAGGGCAACCCAGAGACATGCATGCTGCAAAGGGCAAAGCTAAAACTATGCAGCTGGGCATTCTTCTGAGAGAAAGAGACAGTGAATCTCAAAGATGGAAGTAGATGAAGGCAATGAGAGTCAACTGACAAAAGGGTATGGATCTGAGCTTTCACTGTGGGGACAGCTTTATTAACTCCATTGAAAGTACACATTCTCTTTCAGTAAAATCTATGGAGCTTGTGCAAAGCCTTCATTTTGGCTTTCTCTTCCAATTTTCCTTTTCTCTCTCTGGTTTTGTCTAGGCACATGTCCTGAATGTACTTGGATATTTGCTCTTTTTCTACCTAATCAGTTCTCCTCTACCTGTTTTATTCCATTTCGCATTTCCATGGCTAAAAATACTCATTTTGTACTTTCAAATTGTCAGCCTTACTTTTTATCTTTGAGAATTTTAAACTAAATGACATTTGAAAGTGTGCTTCTGTTCTGGGGCATCTAGAAAGACAGACTCTTCTCTCTTTGGTTGTGTTTTCCTATGACATTTTAAGTGTATCTTTAAAAAAATTTTTTTTAACTTTTATTTAATGAATATAAATTTCCAGTGTACAGCTTATGGATTACAATGGCTTCCCTCTCCCATAACTTCCCTCCCACCCGCAATCCTCCCCTCTCCCGCTCCCTCTCCCCTTCCATTTGCATCAAGATTCATTTTCAATTTTCTTATATACAGAAGATCAATTTAGTATAAAGATTTCAACCGTTTGCACCCACATAGAAACACAAAGTGAAACATACTGTTTGAGTACTAGTTATAGCATTAAATCACAATGGACAGCACATTAAGGACAGAGATCCCACATGAGGAGCAAGTGCACAGTAGCTCCTGTTGTTGACCCAACAAATTGACACTCGAGTTTATGGTGCCAGTAACCACCCTAGGCTGTCGTCATGAGTTGCCAAGGCTATGGAAGCCTTCCAAGTTTGCCGACTCTGATCATATTTAGACAAGGTCATAAAAGACAGGGTGAGGATAGTAACCAATGATCCTAAGAGTGGCATTTACCAGGTTTGAACAATTATACAGCATTAAGTGGGGAAGAGGACCATCAGTACATACAGGTTGGGAGTAGAGCCATTGGTGGTAGAGTAGAGGTTATGATTACAAAGGAATGAGGCCCAAGTACGCTAGACAGGGTCTAGAACAAAGGACAGAGTCATTATTAGAGGAGCTAAGAAAGGTGCTGTCTAAGCTACAATTAAGTTTTCTGATTGAGAGGCAAATAGAACCTGACAGAAGGGGCTTGATAATAATCTGTTGGGCTTTAGGCCTTGTAAGTTAAGAGGCCCAGAACTATCTATCTCTTCACATGGGGTACATCCTAAGGGAGGTGTGAACCTCCTAGGGGAAGGCACTCTGTTGACTTTCATTACTTGGCTGGCCTGGGAGGAGAGCTGGCCAGGTAAAGGCAGGGGGCATCTCTAACAAGAAATTTATAGTTCTGCCTGCAATGTTGCTGACCCTACTTGACCATCCCCTCAGCTGCAGTGGTCACTTTGGAAGTTGGGCTGAGTGAAGGGCTTTTCAGCTTAGAGCCAATAAGATCTGTGGCTCTGACCTGGGCATCCTTCGACTCCAGGGCAGGTCCATTTCCAGTGATCCAACTCTTGGCAGAGCTGCCAGGGCTCTTCACAAGCTGACTTCTGCTGAAGCCCAGGCTTACCACATCAAAAGCCACTGCAGTGGACTGGCCTGTTGGGTCTCCTTGAGGGCAGATCACTGTACAGATCAGCCATTAATAGGCCTGCCACCCATTGCTTCTGATGCTGAGCTTTCTTTTCCTCCTGGTTTGTGTTAAAGCAGACCAGAGGATACAAGTCAAGGGAGTGCCCGTGTCCCATCTCTAATCTTCGGTGGCCTGAACTACAAGTCTATAGTCACAGGCATGTTCTGTAGTAGTTTTTCTAAGGTAGACAATGCCCATGAGGAAAATTATATTCTCACTTTAAAACTTTCTTTCCCTTTGGTCTGAAAGGGAGGTTTTTTCTACTTACTGTATACTTCGCTGATGGCGAAGAGAATCTAGCTATGAGATTATTATTTAAGTTCTTATTTTGGCTATGCTATTGCAGAAAAATGTTAGCCATCTCTTTTATAAGGTCTAAAGATTAAATTGTGCGTCCTACTGATTCCTTCATAATAGAATTAGTTTCCTACCTTGAAGAGAATAGAGAAATGAAAGAACAAGTTGGGCTTAGAATAGAGAAATGAGGGAGCAAGTCCTAGATCGCTTGCTGACAATAGCAATATCACATGAATACTTAGCAAACCGTTTCAACCATTAGATAACAACTTAAGAAAACATTTACCAGAAGTCCAATGCCTTCTATAAATTTTAAGAATCATGTATTTGAAAACACCTCTTAAATATCTAACATGGTGTAGTTTGTTTAACCAGTAAACTTAAGCACAACCATATAAAATGTTTTTAGTTTCTTTCTACCAACAAGTTTAAAACATATGATACACAGATTCAGGTCACACAAATTAAAATGTATCTTTGATTGATTTTAGCAGCTTAAATGTATGGACAATCTTATCTATAAGCCATTTAAAATAAAACTCTTAATAAAATTTCCCCATGTGGACATACAATATGTACACACATATAACATAGCATAGTAGACCAATATAGCAATTTTAATAATAGCTTTTAAAATCTTTAACTCTTTTTGTAGATTACCAATTGATTTGAATTGTTTTTTGTTTTTAGTTTTTATTATTTGTTTTATTATTAGTTTTTATTATTTGTTTGAGAGAGAGACGCAGAGAAGGAGTGTACTCCCATCTGTTGATTCACTCCCCAAATGCCACAATGGCCAGGGTTGGGCTGGGCAGAAGCTGAGAGCCCGATGATCGACTACCCCCAAGAATCAGATGCCACCAGAGTCCAAAAGTCGAAGCAAATTGCAGGGATCGTTTATTGCGAGTTCAAACTCGGACCCTCCTCACCTTCCCAGTAACAGTGGTATGGCAAAGGAGAGCCCCCAGCCCAGTTTACACAAAGCTTATATAATCAAGTACAAACAGGTGTATATGTAAGCACTTCCTTATTTTCTCTTTGGTTGTCTTTATGAACCTGTGCATTTCATTGGTGCTTTTAAAAGTGAAAGCTACTGTCTAAAAAGGAGGAAGTGAAGAATTAATCTTAAACAATAAAAAAACTGTGATATGCACTTGTGGTCCCTGGTCTTACATCTCCGGGAACTGTTTGCCGTTCCTCGGTTCTGAGAACTCAGCCTGCTCTGTCTAATAGAGGTGAGACAGGGAGGATGTAAAACAGAGGCAAGCAAGCAAGCAGAGTACAGAAGCCAAAACCAGAATGAGCAAAGGTGCTGGCTGTGCAGGGAGCTAGCAAGCAGTGTACAGAAGCCAAAACCGCAAAGGTGCTGGCTGTGAAGCCCCCTCTCAGAACTCAATCCAGATCGCCCACATGGGTGGCAGGAGCTTACTCACCTGAGTCACTGTCAGGGCCTCTCAGGGTGTGCATTAGCAGGGAGCTGGAGTCACGAGCTGGAGGTGGTTACCAGAACCAGGCACTCAGGTGTGGGACACTGGAGTCCTAACCAGTGATGGAATTGCTACGACAAATGTCAGCCCCCGAAATGCATTGTTAATACAATGTGAAACAAAGAGTATTTTTCTAAACATTTATTTAATTGAAAGGCAGAATTACAGAAACTCGTGTGTGTGTGTGTAAGAGAGAGATTTTTCCAGCTGCTGGTTCACTCTCCAAATGGCCACAATGGTACAGTGGTTAGAGCTGCTCCAGGATGAAGTCAGGGACCTGGAACTCCATCTGGGTCTCCCACGTGGTTGGCTGGGGCCCAAGCACGTGGAACATTTTCTGCTGCCTTCCACGCACATTAGCAGACAGCTGGATTGGAAGTGGAGAAGCTGGGACTCAAATCAGCACCCGTATGGAATATTGGCATCACAGGTATTGGCTTAACTGGCTGAGTCACAATTCAAATCCCAGGATTTCGGTTTTCTAGTAAAGATCCTAGAGATGTTTGCTCTTCATATCTCACTATCTAATTTTGACTTTTGAAAAACCTATTTGTTATCACTCCAGAATTATTAGAGAAAAGCCATACCTGTGACCTCTGGATTCCAGGAGGTCTTGCTCACGTGTGGAGTTCTGTCAATTCTATCTGGTGGAGAGGAGTAAGCGTCCCTGTGGCATATTTTGTGCAGGATATTGTGATACGAATATGAAGCTGCAGGTCCCCTAATTGAGTATTATGCATTACCTACAAAGCAGCAATCACTCTTAGCTTGTTATAAAGGAGAAAACAACAAGAAAACGCCTTACAAAGCTACAAAATTTTGAAAACCAGCTTGGTAGCAAAAGGACTTACAGACTCTAGATGCTTATATGGCATGTGGTGTAGTGGAAACAGTGAGGTGTATGTGAGACTGAATCTGGTTTTGCTTATTAGTGGTATGATCTACGGAAAGTTACTTAATTCCTCTACGTCTTAGTCCATAGTCTTAGTTGCTATAGTTAAAAATACATAGGTTGAGGGGCTTATAAGCACCAGAAATCTATTTCTCACAGTTCTGGTACACTGGAAGTCTGAGATCAAGCTTCCCACAGATTTGGTCTTGCTTTCTGTTCAAGGAGAGCAGTGTTCTCTCTGGCAGAACCAGGGGAGTGAGTGCTGTGGGATCTCTTTTATAGACACTAATCCCACTCATGAGACCTCCCTCCTCATGACTGAGTCAGCTAGCAAGTTTCCCACCTCCCAAAGCCATCACCTTGGCAGTTAGAATTCCAACATACAAATTTTAGGGGGACACAGACATTCAGCCCATGGCACTTTAAATTTTAGTCTTGTCTACAAAGTGGGAATGAAAACAGCTCATCACACGTGTCTGAAGGCTTAATGTTCTCTTCCTTCAGAAACTAAATCTGGAGACAAAGGTTCTCTGTTGGGTGATCCTAGCAGACTGGGAAGAGAGATGGGGAGGGGAAGAAGTCAACACAGACTGCATTAATCTGAAGACAGCCGGGCCTTAGTCCTGCTGGGAGTCAGCAGAGAACACACAGCCAAGTCGTCCTGCCTGAAAGGTAAGGCAGCTGAGGTGTTTGTTCACTGAGTCCTGTCCATCATCAGCTGAGAGATGATCTCAAAGATGAAACTGTCCAGTACCTCTGCCAGCCCTGTGTATGGTTTATCACTCTCTTGGAGTCAAACAATAAAAATAAAATAAAACTAAGACAGGGAGGTGCAGGTGATTGTGGTGAGAAGCTAACAGTGTGCAAAGGATGATAGATAGGTGAGTGGGGGACATACACAGGGCACTAGCAACATTGACTACAGTACTTAGATGAGACAGCACAGGTAAAGCCATGGGGACAATGCTTGGGACCCGGGAGGTGCATAATCCATAAAAATCATAGAGAGCAAAGACTGATTCTCACAATCGAGACTCAAGGGATGGAATCACTCAGGGGACCATCCAGCCCCAGATGCCCGTCACATACACTCCGGCTCTGCAGAAACACCCACACCACAAGCACTGCCAAGTGCACCCTGGTCACCTGCTTGGGATAACTCAAGCCATGCCAGCACCCCAGAGACACATCATGCCCAGTCATGCCACACGCTAGATGTACCTCAGTAGTCACTCCGGCAGCTACTTCCTTGTCTTGCTCTTCTACTGCACCAGGACTGCATCTGAGACTGGATCTAGGGACAGGGCTCATGTCATAACGTTCTCCTGGGGAAATATTGGAGGTGGGGGAGACTCATCTTCCCCTTCGTGAATTTTACTATTTCATTAAACAAGCATGCTTATGATTTTTACATAGTATGTATTTTTCCACAAACTTTTTTTCTTTCTTTTTATTTTGTTTATTTGAAAGACAGAATTATAGAGAGGTAGAGACAGAGAGAGATCTTCCATCCGCTGGTTCACTCCCCAGATGGACGCAATGGCCGGAGCTGTGCCAGTCTGAAGCCAGGAGCCAGGAGCTTCTTCTAAGTCTCCCACATGGGTGCAGGGGCCCAAGACTTGGGCCATCTTCTACTGCTCTCCCAGGCCACAGCAGAGAGCTGGATCAGAAGTGGAGCAGCTGGAACTAGAACCGGTGCCCATTGGGATGGTGGCGCTTCAGGCCAGGGCTTTAACCTGTTGTGCCACAATGCTGGCCCCTCCATGAACATTTTGAAGACTCCTCATATACATGGATTTTAAAATTTTGGGCACCAAAATAAACTTATATATATTTTAAAATATTTATTTATTTATTTGAAAGAATTACAGAGAGAGAGAGAGAGAGAGAGAGAGAGAGAGTTCTTGCATTCCCTGGTTCACTTCCCAGATGGCCACAGTGGCCAGGGCTGAGCCAGGCCAAAGCCAGGATATAGGAGCTTCTTCTGGGTCTCCCACATGGATGGCAGGGGCCCAAACACTTGGGCCATCTTCCACTGCTTTTCCCCAGGCCGTTAGCAGGGAGCTGTATTAGAAATGGAGCAGCCAGGACATGAACCAGTGCCTATGTGGAGTCCAGTGTCACAGGTGGTGGCTTTAGTTGCTATGCCACAGCACCAGCCCCTAAACTTATATTCTATTATAATTTCGTGCATTTTTTGAAGTATCCTGTGTATATATGTCTTTTATGTTAAGATATGTCAAATTGTACCTTTTGGAATTGGTCAAGTGGTAATGGCTATTTTATTTTACAGGCTTAGGCAACACCTTCTCCCTTGCAAGTACTGGAATAGCTCCTGATGTCCATTTTCTCACTGTGATCTGGGTCCTATTTTCCTTCCTTTTTTCAGGTGAAGAGATGCCCCTTAAATGACTCTTACTGTTAGTGCTAGAGTGTAGATTTGATCCCTGGGCACTGGATATCTTTTGATCCCAAAATCTTTTCTGTGTCAGGCTGAAAAGAGAATGAGAGAAAGAATAAACCATGGTAAAAATCAACCGCTTTATCTGACCCATGAGTGAAGACCTAACACATGTTTCTTCCACTTGTTTTTCCTTCAGGAAGTTGGGAGAATAAACAAGAACGTGGGGCAGAAATGCCATGAAATGGATGATAACAAGCAGTGGCGGATGCCTCTGATTGCCGTGCGAGTGAGACGAAGGAGTTGATGAGGATGAGCTGTGGATGGAGACGGTGATGAGGATGACTGTGATGTGGAGGACAGTGATGACAAAGTTGGTGAGGACGATGGCATGGTTGGAGATGAACATCTTGTAGCATCACTTCCGGTGCGAAGTGAATGCACTGATGATGTGCTCCAATCACATCCTCCTGCTCCCTCTGTGGTGCTGAAGTTTGCTTCTAAGAGATAAAGCATGCAGGAAACAATCATTCATTTTTCGGAGTGGTTCTATGTTGGGTAGGGCCAAAGGTTTATACAATTTGGAGGGTTCTATGCAAAAAAAATAGAAACACATCACTAATACAAATTAAACAAGACATCTCCATGATAAAGTTTCATAGTAAATATGCTTCTGCCTATTTTACATTTTTGTTGCTAGACAGAGTTTCTGTCCTGGCATTGAATGAATGACTGGAGGAGCCTGTGTGGTGGCTCAAGGGGTAAAGCCACAGCTTGCAACACTAGCATTCCATATCAGAGTTTCTGTTTGAATCCTGGATGTTCCACCTCAGATCCAGGTTCCTGACAATGTGCATAGGAGGGCAGCAGAAGATGGCCCAAGTGCTTGGGCCCCTGCCATCCATGTGCTAGACCTGATGCAGTTACTGGTCCCTGGTTGTCCTGGCCCAGATCTGGCTGTTGCAGCCAGTTTGAGGAGTGAACCAGTAGATGAACCCCCTGCCCCCATCTCTCTCTTTCAGTCACTCTGCCTTGCAAATAAATAAATAAATAAATAAGTAACATTTAAAAAACATAGATAGAGAACTTTGGCATGTGCAAACTGTGGGCCATCTTTCATGTTTTATGTACTTAATTCCGGTTAGTAATACACATGACTCCTTCCCCCCAAAATCCTAGATTGATACAACTATATTCCTGCTTCAGAGGTGAAGAAAGGAATATACAGATAGGTGAAGTCAGTTGCCGAAAGCCTTCCAGGCAGTGCAATAGGAGCTGGGATTCCTACTGAGGATGCAGACAGGTACTCATGGGCTGATAAGCACCACCTGGTTCTCCTCCTCAAAGGAGCACAGCACAGCAGGGCTGCATGTGGAGAGAGGGCCCCGAGGAAGGACTGTAGGCACTTCGACTTTCCACCTTTCTTCCCTCCCTGATCTTGATAGGCTTAGAGGTCGTGGGGTGAAGGCGGTCTAAGCCCAGCTTTGTGGGTGGAACTCAGGGAACAGCAAGCTTGCACAATTTCCTGTGCCCTGCACAGTGCAGAGGAAAGAAGGAGGCGATGACTGAGCTATGTGCAGGATCCAGGTGGAGCGGGCAGTGTCCCAAGGCCGAGGGGAGCCACCTTGTTGAAACATGGGAGGTAGAGCCCTGCAATGGTCCTGCTCGTGCCCTGTCCAGATCCCTTGTGCTGTGTGGGTGCGTCCTCAATGCAGTCTCACCACGTCTGTGGTCTAACAGCCATTCTTCAGAGGATGACCTTGAATTAGAGGAACTAACTTTGCTTGCACACAAAGAGCATCCGAGAGTTTATGTTCCCCAGGGGGCAGTCCCCAGTGGCTGTCAATGTGGGAGTGATGTGACCTTCTGTCTTGGGAGGCTGCAAGGTGTCATTTATACACCTGCGCTCCCTGCAGGACCCGGCTGAAGACACTCTGCAGGACTTGCCTGGAATCCAACTCCTGCTCAGCTTCCTCCCCTTCACGGTCCTGTTTCCCCCACTCGCTCATCTGTTTCTCCCAGTGTGTAGGCTTCCTTAGAAAATCACTGGTGCGGGAACCTGCCTTCCAGTGTCTGTTTCCAGGTAACTTAACCTAAGGAACCCCTGATGTTTAAATGTTAGAAACAATGTTTAAAATCTATACGGCACACATATCACACAAAGAAACGAGTTAAGAACTCTTAAAAAATAGCACAAGAACAGATGGTTGTGATGAACAAAATACAAACTAAATATGGACACACCAGCACTAGGTAGATACAGTTGTCTATACTATGGAAACAAGTAGAAATTCATGGGCTTATAAAGTGAATGTTGTGAACAGATCGGGGATATAGAACATCTCCTGCCAATTTGCCTCTGTAGGGTCATGTTTGAATGCTTTCCATGTAGCGGTTACACTGAAGGGATTTTTGTAATATTTAGACGTGAACATAAACAACTGTATTGTGACAGCCCCACTGTGTTGTGTGAATTTGGCTACATCAGTATGCAACAGTTTTGCCTTAAATTTATGAATTGCTCAGCATATACAGACATATAACCAGCCGCCTTCTTTCCCTACTAGCCCAAAATATGTCATAAACTCTGCTGAATGCGCTCTGCTTATGTGAACAAAGCTTTAATTCTGTAAATAACATCCAGGACATTCATTCCTGTGGTTAAAACAATGGTTGGGACACCAACACCCCCTATCTGAGTGAGTGGCTTCAAGTCCAGGCTCCACTCTCAATTCCAGCTAATGTGTACCCTCCGAGGTAGCAGGTGGGTTCCTACCACCCATGTTGGGAGACCTTGTCTGAGGTTCAGGTTCCTGACTCTGATTTCAGGCCCAAAACCATTGCAGATATTTGTGAAATGAACCAGTGTTGGGAGCAACCTCTCTCTCTCTCTCTCTCTCTCTCTCTCTAAGTAAATAAATATATAAAATTCAAAAATATTTTCAGATCAAAAACATTTTAAAAGACTTTTGAAAATAACATATAAGGGTACTTTGAAAAGTTCATGGAAATGGGATTAAAAGATAAGTATATTTTGATGCAATAAATTTTTGACATCCATGCATAAAAAGAGATTTCTCTTTTTTTGTAAAGATTTATTTATTTACTTGAAAGTCAGAGTTACACACAGAGAGAAGGAGAGGCAGAGAGAGAGATAGAGAGGTCTTCCATCCACTGGTTCACTCTCCAGTTGGCCTCAACGGCCTGAGATATGCTGATCCGAAGCCAGGAGTCAGGTGCTTCTTCCAGGTTTCCCACAGGGATGCAGAGGCCCAAGGACTTGGACCGACTTCTACTGCTTTCCCAGGCCATAACAGAGAGCTGGATTGGAAGTGGAGCGGCCAGGACTCGAATTGGCACCCATATGGAATGCTGGCACTTCAGGCGGTGGCTTTATCCGCTATGCGACAGTGCTGGCCCCAAAAGATATTTCAATAAGTTCACAAAAGGTGAACAGTTAGCCTTGTGGCTATGATGCCAGTTAAGACAATCACATCAGGGCCAGTGCTGTGGCTCAATGGGTTATAGCTGCGGCCTGTAGCACTGGCATCCCATAAGGGCGTCCATTAGAGTCCTGGCTGCTTCTACTTCCAACCCAGCTCTCTGCTAATGTGCCTGGAAAAGCAGCAGAAGATGCTCCGAGTGCATGGACCACTGCACTCACATGGGAGACCCAGAAGAAGCCCCTGGATCCTGGCTTTGGCCTGACCCAGTCCTGGCTTTGCAGCCATTTAGAGAGAGTGAGGCAGCAGATGGAAAATCTCTCTCTCTATCTCTCTCTTACTAGAACTGCCTTTCAAATAAATAAATAATCCTACCAAAAAAAGACCATCACATCCTATATCAGAGTGTGTGGATTCAATAGCCAGCTCCAGCTCCTGACTCCAGCTTCCTGTTAACGCAGACCCTGGGAGGCAGCAGTGATGAATCTAGTAATTATGCCAACCACATGGGAGACCTCGATTAAGCTCCTGACTCCTAACTTTGGCCTGAGTCCAGCTATTGTTGCCATTGTAGAGTGAAGCAATGGATAGGAACTTTGTCTCTGTCTTTCTGCCTTTCAGATAAATAAGAGATTTCCAGAAAGTTCACAACAAATATATATCATAAAAAAACTGTGTATGGATTTCAATTTTTTTCACCAAAACAAACTTGTCTTCTAATTTAATTTAATTACATTTAATTACATTTAATTTAAATTTAATTCCATGAACTTGTTCAAGTACTGTTGTATATTCAAGAAAGTGTACACATCTTAAGTATATGATTCATTGTATTTCTACAAAGCAAGCATCTGCTTGAAATCACTATGAGGTTATGAAGTACAACACTTCCAGCTTCCTTGCAACCCCCTTCTGGTCAATGCATCTTGCCAAAAGGCACTCCAATTCTGATGCCTACCACAAGAACACCTTTTCCTGCTGAAGTTCGTATGACTAGGATCATGCATTATACAACTTAAGTCTGGTTCCTTAATTGAACTTTATGTTGATGGGCTTTATCCACATGTGTCCATTCGTTTTCATTGCTGTGAACTGTTCCATTGTGTGACTACACCACCATTTAGGTAACCACGCTATGTTTGATGAACATGTGGATAATGTCCACTTGGGGACTGTATTAGTTTTCTGGGGTGCTGTAATACATTGCCACAAACCGAGTGGCTTAAGATCATAGCAATTTATTCTCTTGCATTCTGGAGGCCAGAGTGTGAAATCAAGATGGCAATGGGACTTTCCCTTTGAAGTCAGTCAGGAGCCTCCTACCTGCCTCTTTCAGCTTCTGGTGCTTCCAAGGGTTCCTTGGCTGTGGTTGTACCACTCTGATCGCTGTCTATGTTTTCAGAGGCTTTATCTTTGTCTTCCTCTTATCCCTATTCTTCTTTTCTGTCCTCATGAGAATACTTGTGCTTGTTGTTGAATTAAAGCAAGCCCAAGTACTCAACTCAACTACACCTGCAGAGATCCTTTTCCCGAATCAGATTAGATTCACAGGTTCTAACGGTTAAGATGCAGATAAATCTTTTGGGGAGCACTGTGCAACCCACCATTGGGCTATTATGAATAGTACTGAGAACATTCTCTTTGAACATGTCTTAAGGTGGGCATTTTTGCTGGGTTTATACCTACCAGAAGAAATGTAAGTCATAGCGTGTTGGTTTAGCTTTAGTATCTCCCATAACAGTTGTCCAAAGTGGTTGCAGGAACCCTTGGAAATCAATGAGACCAATTACAGCATGTTAGAATGCAAAACTGGGAA
Organism: Lepus europaeus; assembly: GCF_033115175.1. Taxonomy (NCBI): domain Eukaryota; kingdom Metazoa; phylum Chordata; class Mammalia; order Lagomorpha; family Leporidae; genus Lepus; species Lepus europaeus. The sequence continues at coordinate 83,729,949 of NC_084836.1, forward strand.
AAATGAAGCTCAGATATCTTAACTAATTATCCAAAGTTTCACAGATGATGAGTGGCAGAGTAGGAATGAACATATTTTTTTTAAATGGCACAGGACTCTGCTTAGTAATGCTAATGTCCCCTACTGTTTTCCTTGAATTTCACATTTCATATAAAACACAATTAGCAGATCTGAATATTAGCACAGATGCCAATATGCTGACATTTCTTCCCACACGCACAGTGCTGGCTTCCCAATGGGCTAGAGATGAATGCCAGTGTGGAAAACTGCAGTCCAGTCCTGGCGTTTCAAGATGGAAAACTCAAGCACTGAGGTGGAAAGTGCCTTTCTTTACATTTAAAAAATATTTGCTTATTTACTTGAGAGGCAGAGAGAGAGAGAGCAAGACTGAGTGTGAGTGAGTGAGAAACAGGCAGACAGACACAGAGATCTTACACCTGTTGGTTCACTCCTCAAATGTCTGGAGCAGCTGGGGTTGGCCCAGACTGAAACCAGGGGTTAGGAACTCAGTCTAGGTCTCCTACATGGGTATCAGGGACCTAAATACTTGAACTATCATCTGATTTCCAAAATCAGGATTAGAAGGAATTGGAAGCAAAGCCAGAACTCAAACTGGCTCTCAGATATGGAACGTGGGGATCCCAAGTGGTGGCTTAACTGCTGTGCCAACACCCTGCCTGAGAGTGTCTTTCCTAATGCTACTGTAGATAAACCAGTCTTGCATTATCTCACCTCACCTATCGCTGTCAGGATTTCAGTTAAGTTTAGAACTTCTTTTGAACTTTGTATGCACTAGAGCTTGACAGCCAAAGCAATGGTTAAAATGCTCTTAGAAAATTAATTAATTAAAAAAAATTATGTAGGATCTCTGACTTTAATGTGCTGTACACTCTTATTTAATGCTATAACTAGTACTCCAACAGTATTTTTTTTCACTTTGTGTTGCTATATGGGGGCAAACTGTTGAAATCGTTACCTAATATATACTAAACTGATCTTCTGTATATAAAGAGAATTGAAAATGAATCATGATGTGATTGGAAGGGGAGAGGGAGTGGGAAAGGGGAGGGTTGTGGGTGGGAGGGAAGTTTTGGGAGAGGGAAGCCATTGTAACCCATAAGCTGTACTTTGGAAATTTATATTCATTAAATAAAAGTTTAATTTAAAAAAATGCTCTGTAGGAGAAAATGGGAGCAGGGAGCTCAGTTATTGCTCTTTCTTTTTAAGATTATTGATTGATTTGAGAGGTTGAGTTACAAACACACACAGAGAGAGAGAGAGAGAGAGAGATCTTCCATCCACTGGTTCAGCCCCAAATGGCTGCAATTAATGGAATTGAACCGATCTGAAGACAAGAGCAGGAGTTTCTTCTAGGTCTCCCATGTGGTGCAGGGGCCCAAGCACTGGGTCATCTTCTACTGCTTTTCCAGGCCATAGCAGAGAGCTGGATGGGAAGTGGAGCAGCCAGGACTTGAACTGCTGCTCATATGGGATGCCGGCACTGCAAGTGGAGGCTTAACCTGCTGCACCACAGTACTAGCCCAGGTTATTGCTCTTTAGGCGAGGATAGAGGACCCAGTTCAAAGTTGAAGATGACAGTAGAGAGTCTGGAAGATTCTTTTGGTGACAAGGTTCACAGAAAACCATCCCTCCCCAAAAATGCTGGGTGGAAGTAGCTGTTTTATGAGTATGTTAGGGCAAGAAGCTAGCTTGATCTTTGAGTTGGAAGGGGTTAAAAGAGACGTCATGTATTGAAAAATGAACCTAGGTTAGAGGTACCATGAGAATATTTGTTCTAACTCAGGAATTTATCGATGCTCTGGGAGGTTGTGGACTTTTCCAGTGTGCAGAAAAGAGGAAATTGAGGCAATTACATAGAGGTCTCAGAGACCCCAGTGGATACCAGGGTTATGTTACATAGGTTTTTAAAATAAATTTCATTTAGTACCAGAATATTCCACACCTAGTCGAATGCTGTTTTCTGTATATCAGACATAGCTGGAAATGCCTAAATATGGCCTGCAAGGTGGCTTAGACTTTGACAGAAAACTATCTTAGCTATTGTCCTGGACTACAGCATGCATGTTGTCTATGTACCCTTTAATCGACAACTTAACCCGAATTCCAATAGGACAACTGGTTATCCATGATCAGCTTTGTAGCCAGCATTTTAAGGTTTTACTGCTGCTGCTTATAGTTTTTTTTTTTCTTTCTTTGTCCTAAATCATTGCTTGACTTTTGAACATTTCTTTTGACTTTCCCAGGAGGACTTCCATCCATAATGCAGGTGTTTTTTCTGCTGCCACTGAAATCCTACATTTCATTAAGTTCCCCACCCACCTCCAGGGCAAGCTGACCCCATGAGTGACCCTGTTTGGTGGCCTGGCAGTTTGAGGACCTTGTATCTCCTTATTGCTTTGATTGCTTCCTCTGACTTATGGCATTCGAATCAAACTCTCATCCTCAGGAGCAAGTGTCTAGTTCAGAATAGGATGCACTTTCCCTGTAGCAGGATGTAGAGGAAAATTGCGTATCACCTGCTTCCTCAGAGTGATGAGTAAAGGAAATTGAAGAGCCCTTTGTCTCCTTAGGGCTTACAAGGGGCACCTGGGTGTGTAGGTGTTGTTTACCTCCAAACTCTGCAGATGTGGACTTGGGGGCAAGTTCTTTGAGGAGAGGCTGATCTGATCACCTGGACATGGGTGAAATGTTGTGGGTGTCCCTTGAGAGCCAGATTCCCAGAAAGAAAACAAAAAAAGCCAAAGAATAGTATCAGGGCACCAATCATTTTGCTCATGTGAGGATGGAGGGAATAGGGGAGGGTAGTGACTTTCTCTTCTTTCTCTTCAGTTATGTGTAGGGAGAAAGATTCACGTGAGATGCTTAGTCAAAAGGAGAATGTTGATGAATGGATGCTCCTCTTTCATGAAAATTTAAGTGATAGAACTATGAATATAACTGGGTCCCAAGGTGTGGGAAGTACTTAACTAGTCTAAAATATTAGTAAATTTTCACTCTTCTGATGACTGGGAATGAAGTGGGGAGCAATAGGCGGAGCAATCCTCACATAACGAGGAGGCTGTATCTCTCTTTTAAAATTTTCTTCTAAGAGAATAGTCTTCATCGAGGTGCCAGGGTTGAGCATCACTTTAAATAAGGATAAAAATAGGTTTTTAATTACTTTAAAAATGTAATGCTTTAGAAAAGGGCTAGGTCTTTATTCATGGGCCACTTTGCACTCATGCAATTTCCCGTTAGCTCCCACTGGAGCTTATAATTTGTGGACACTCGAGGAGTTTTGGGGGCCATGGAAGCACTCTCATGATGCAGTATACTTTTCTGTGTCAGAACTTGAAAACAAGCTCAGTGTAAACTTTGCCAGAGTCCCACTTACTATTGCTGTATAACAAAGTTCCCTAAAATGGAATGACATACAATGGCTCAGAGATTGTGTGTGTCACGAGTTTGGGTGGGGCACTGTGGAAGTAGTTTGTCTCCTCTCTACATTGTCTGCAGCCAAGCTGGAGAGATTCATGGGGGTGACAAGGTGACTGGAGTTGGGATCCTCGGGGTTAGGGTTAGGGTTAGGATCACTCACAATTCTGGTGGTTTTTTTTTTTTTTTTTCCTGGTACATAGGTGGCATCTCAGTTGGGTTGTTGGCTGGAGCACCTACACAAGGACTCTCCTTCTGGCTTCTCTGTGATGGTTAGTTTTGTTTTTCTCCATGGAGCTGGGTTCCAAGGCCAGGGTCCCCAAAGGAACATGGCATTTTTATTATCTGTTCTTGGGAAGTCGCATTTCTGCCATACTTCATGAGTCATGGCAGTGAGAAAGTTCCCTTCCCACCCAAGAGCAAGAGACAGACTCTGACACTTAATGAAGGGAGCGTTGCAGTCATAGTGTAAGATCCTGTGGGAGGAGATGCCATTGCAGTCATCTTTCTAGTGCAAACTGCCACAGTCATTAATGATTTTGAAACAATGTGGGGCTAAATAAATTCGAGATGTGTAGAGGGATGGAGAGGACAGGAAAACTGTGCACTGTGGAAAGAGTTACGGTTGAGGTGAGCCAAGGTCACGAAACCTACCCCTACAGCCTCAAGGTCTGTGGCCACAATCTCTACTGTGAACATATTTACAAATGTGTACGGCTGGTCACATTTGGGATGGGATAGGAAACTTGGATAGTGTTTGGTTCAGGCTGCTGTAAAAAATGTATCATAGACTGGTCATCTTATAAACACCAGAAAATTGTGTGGGTTTTTTTTTTTTTTTTTTTTTTTTTTTTTTACAGTTCTGGAGACTGGAGGTCTGAGACCAGGGTGCAATCATAACTAGGTTCTGATGAGGGTCCTCTCTGGGCTGCAGAATGCTGATGTCCTGTTGTGTGCCCACATAGCAGAAAGAGAGCAAACTAGTTCTCTGGATCTTCTAATTAAGACACTAACAAGATTCATGAGGGCTACAAACCCATGAACTAATAACTTCCTAAGGACCCAACCTGAAAATAACCACGAGATTGGTATTAGGCTTTCAACATAAGAATCTGGGTGGAGGGGACACGAAATTCAGTCCATTGCAGGTAGCTTAGTGAAAACCAATCTCCACTCTCGACCAAACAACTCAACAACCTGCTGTTCAGCCTGTGAGTCGACAGAGTGCCCAGCTTCATCCTGAAGTGCAAGGTGGCTCTGATCATCTCAAGGTGAAAAGATCCCCAGTCCCCTCTGTTGGTCAGTCATCTAGAGGGAGTGTTTAAGCCCTGGGATACTGCATAAAGGGTTGATGGCTTCCTTTGGCAATGTAATCCTGTCCTCTATTCATAGTTTTATAACAACTAATGTTGGGTCTTCTTCTCTGAAAAATTCAACTCAGTTTGCATCCTGGGTAAGAATTACAAATGAGTGGGATCACCTTTGGAAAATAAAACAGCATTTGATTATCCTTCTTTGTTGTAATAATATACACAATTTCGTATCTGTATAGCCTTTTTAGAGTAAATGATTTATTTCAGTCACTAAAAAGGAACCTGTTCAGTTATCTTAGTACTTAATAAAATCATTAAGAAGTGCAAAATTCTGCTTCTCAACAGTAGTAAAGGTTTTCAAAGTGATAAAAGAAATATTCGTGCTCTAGTGTCTCTCTCTTTTATAGGAGCTATACTTTTGGGACCAATGATGGCAGCTCCCTCATTTCCCAGTGTGTTTGGAAACCGGTAGGGTGATCTCAAGGCTGGATATACTGCAGACCTCTGGCCACATGAATCTGGATCCTATGTCACCTTCTGTAGGAAAGTACGGCTTTGGAATTTGAATTTCCTTGTGAACAGCTAACTCTCAAACAAGACAGGTACACATGTACTGAAACTAATCTAGGCCTGCTTCCAGTTCACTTGGCAATTGCCTCATGTTCTGAGAACAGTTGGAATGAGTTACCAACCCAGCAGCTCTTGAGGGTCTAATGTGATCCTAAACTTCCTCAGAAATATGCCTCAAAACACAGCAATGGCGATTATGGGAAAGGAGAGGACGGGAAAAAGAGATAGCAGAGTACGAAGCCACAGAACTATCAGTCTCAATGCTGCTTTGCAAGTCTCTCATGGAAGAATCTTAGGAATAAAACAGAAGACATAGTCAGCCTTCCTTTTTGCTAGAAAAGTTGCACAGAAATGCCATGCCTGATTGGCCCAATGTCAAACCACACATTTCCCCAGATGCTTTTATATCAAGTGAAGTGGAGTGGTGGAAGAAAGGGAAGGTCAGACAGAGAAGGGTTGAGAGACACTGGAACTGAGCCAATCAAATGACTGAGTATTTGGATTCTTCTTGGGAAGTATATTTTTATTTATTTATTTTTCTTTCAAGTCTTCAAGAGAGAGTATTTTGACCACATTTATTATCTTCCCATTGAGAAAAGTGAATTTATGGAGTAAGACTAGTTTTATGCTGAAATATTGGTGCATGTACAAGTTTATATACACGTGTGCTTAGTTTTTTCATAGTATGCATTTTATATAACATTTTAATAGTGGTAGTTGTTGTAGTGTTACTTTTGTATGTGTACATAGGCCTCAAAATTATCTTTAATCAAAACAAACAACTTTTAATTCCATTTCCTGCAAGCTTTTTAGAGTACTCTTGCATAGTCCTTAAATACTTCTGTGACAATCATCCTTTCCATAGGAGGGTAAAAATGCCAGAGTTAGAAAAAAAGACTTCTAAAGAAAAACAAGAAAGATCCATGTTTTAAAATATCAATATATATTTTATTCTGGATCTCTTTCAGATCTGATTCAAATTACAATTGTCAAAGCAATACAATGCAAAGAGAAACTGCAACAACACCACAAAATGTGCCTAGAAAGGATAATAGGGTCATTGGGAACAAATCATTGTGATGTGGAACCAAACTACATCGTAAGTGTAATTAACATGGTTCAGAACAGCATAGAACATCTATATCAGTATTCCTTACACAATAATCATGAAAACTGAACAATAAAGTTGTTTAACATGCACAAAAACTGTCATGGGCTGGTTTACACTTTTACAACAGTTTTAAAGTTAACTGGATAACTAAAGAAATGATGCAGACATTTTAATCCAGTGCTACAGGTAGGCTCACAGAATTAGACCCAAAGGATTTGTAAAAATCAAAATGAAAACATTATAGCCACAATGGAAAGATCCATTCACAACCTCAATCTGTGCTGTAGGAGAAGCGATGAGTTTTGCCTCCTGCTTTCAAGTCCAGGAGTTAGCAGCAATGATTAATGTCAGCATCATCCTGCCTGCATGCAGAATGCCTCATTAAGTTTTCCCAGGTGCGCAGCACATGTGGCATATTACAGCAAGCACATCTCTGCTACTCCAGTAACTGGGAAATCCAGAGATACATCGCCTGCACTGTGTGCAAATTCCATCTGCAGGCTGAAGACCATTTCAGCTGGCGACCAGGAGCTTGGACATTCCATTGCATGGGGTCAGTTCACCTATTTTGCTTACAAAATAAGTACATTTCAGAATATGACCTTGATTCAGATAAGACTAGTTCTCACAAAAAGTAAACTGAGGGAAACAGCACTCATTTCTTTTAAAAAGCCCCCAGGACTGTTTACTATTATTCATTTGTAAGGTTTTAGAAAGTTGTGTAGTTTGTTGTTCTCCAAAACTGGATGGACCCTAATGACTCCCAGATCTACAACTGTAACTTAAAATAGTCTGTAAATTCATTGGTAAAGTGGATATATTAAAACCTCTTCATGTAGTTGAAAGAATTATATGAGGTTACATGCATGGAGAATCTTTATATAGATTGATCATCATTAATCATCACTATTTAACTATGAGGCAGTTCTAATATCATGACTTCATAATTAGTATTGTTAGTTCATGTTCTGCGCTTGTGGGGGAAAGATTCGAGTCCATAATTTGTTGCCTCATGAAGTGGAAAGACAATGCTCACAAATATTCCAGCATGATTTCACATATTAGTGGGTTGAGGGCACTACACACCCCCGGGTGTTTTTCAACCAGCATTTGTTTACTGCATCATTAATTCCATCTTTTTCAAATTACCCTGTAGGCTAACTACTAAGAATTATTGTTTGTATATCACTATTTAAAGAATTGACCTGTTTTGAAAGTTATAGATTCAAATCTTGGACAAATAAGGAAAGGTAGTTAATGTTTCCCTGAAAAAGATATAATCTGGAGGAAATCTGAAAATAAATTTGATTTGTGTGAATTATTGCCTTTCTGAAACTCAAAGCATCCACTATGAACAGGGTAAGTAATGCCTTAATTCCTATCCTGCCAAAATGTCAGTTTTGATTGGTTGAATGGAACTAGGATGTAAAAGTTTTCTTAACCATTTAATGACAATCAATTGAACTTTTCATATTATCTGGTGGCAGAATATCATATATGGAAACACAGAGCCAACTAAACTCCATCGACCATAAAGCAGTCCCAGACAACTCAATGAATACATGTTGACTTGTCTGCACAGTAGACACATTCTTGCTTTAACCACCAGTGAAAATGGAATGAGCTAGGCTTCCTAACCCCTTCCTGTGACTTCTGGGTATCAGCAGAAGAGGAGAGAAAGACAGGAGTGGGGTGAGGAGGAATGAAGAAGAAAAACTGGAAAAGGCCAGTTTAACATAGTCCTATTGATGTGGTTAAAATCACAGGCTCTACATTTCAGGTTGTTGATGTGGTCAGAGTCAAAGTTTCCACCACTACTTTTTTGAGCAGCTCCTGCCCACAGATACATGGGAACATATGGTGTGATGTTCCAAGGCCACCATACAATGCCATTCACAAGTATTCTCTAGATGAATCTTGCTCCATCCCTACAATCCACAATCCACACTAAGCAGAAGCAGTCAGAAAAAATGAAGGAAATGATGGCCGCCACGGCGGCTCAATAGGCTAATCCTCTGCCTAGTGGTGCTGGCACACTGTTCTAGTCCCGGTCGGGGCGCTGGATTCTGTCCCGGTTGCTCCTCTTCCAGGCCAGCTCTCTGCTGTGGCCAGGGAGTGCAGTGGAGGATGGCCCAAGTGCTTGGGCCCTGCACCCCATGGGAGGCCAGGAGAAGCACCTGGCTCCTGCCTTCGGATCAGCGTGGTATGCCGGTCACAGTGCGCGGGCCACAGCGGCCATTGGAGGGTGAACCAACGGCAAAGTAGACCTTTCTCTCTGTTTCTCTCCTCTCTCACTGTCCACTCTGCCTGTAAAAAAAAAAAAATGAAGGAAATGAGCCCTATTTCTGATTTGACATTTTAACCAGATAGTGGGTACTTGTGATGAGGAAAGATCATTTTATTTTTGCAACTTCATAAACTCATCATATACATGGGCCAAAAATACTTGAAAGACATAATCTGGGTCCAGGTAATAGGGACTTGTTGGCCCCAACACAGCAAAGTGAGGGAGCCTTAATCATTTAACATCTTTACCAGGGCCCTTTGATACAGGAGGGGGATGCTATTAATAGTTACTCTAGGACAACAGGTATAAGCCAAGACTATCTTCAGTCAGCTAGACATATAGATAAATTCCCAGATAAGGCCTATCTTGCAAATAATAGGAAGGTAAAGAATTTCTGCTCTAACTATCCTACCACTACCCTACTTGGGAAAGAAAGTTGTAGAACATCCAAACACTAACATCTCATCAATAAGATAAATTGCTCAAATATGTCATTTATGCAACCAATAATGAAAAAAGAAACACAGTTCAAAAAGTGCAAATTTATCTCCTTATTTGTGTGAATGTCTATGGAAAAACATTTAACTTTCTCACATAAAGAACATGATCTCCCTGAGAGTTTGCCCCATTCCTTAGGAGAATTTTCCTTAACAACTTCCTCTCTCCATTTTGTTCCAAACTCCAGCAAGAACTTACAGTGCAGAAATTACAAGCTCAAGCCTTGATCACAAATTATACGAATGAGCAGACGGTCCAAAGAAAGTGGATCTGCTCTCCCCTGATTCCAGTTGTGAAATTTTTTCTTCCTACCGAAATAGCAAGACAAGTATCACAAGGATGTGGGCCATTTTCAAACGTATGACAGGCTGGTGGCTGATTGCACCACATCACAAGTAAATTCAACCTAAGGCAGGAGCAAGAAGGGCTAAAGACAAAAATCGGTTCCTTCGTGCAAATCTGACATAGTTTTCATCAGCCCAACTATGACAGCGGTCTAACAAGACAGTGCTATATTTTTAAGCCTTAGAGGCAGCGGGATAAAAATAACAGAACATGAATTCCAAATCTTCACCTGCAGTGGCCATCAGTTCCACACTCTTCCATGTCTAAGAGACACAACGCTTTGGGGGAGGACAAAAGAAATGTGTGCTCAATTATAAATGATACTGATGGAAAGAGAAGTGGGAAGTTGAGTAAGAGTCTTAAACCTGAAGATTTATGATACCCATAAGCAACACCCCCTGCTATAGAGTGTGTCATGGCAGGATTTCACATAATCCATGGCTTTTTTCAGGAAAATACAGAAATTTACACATATAGTGAGTGAAAAGTACTACTGTCTTCAAGATACATCAAAGAGATAAAGGAAAATTTCCACAGATGGCTGCAAGGTAGATGCCTAGAAATCACAGTACTTTTTTTTTTTTTTGGTCAACCAATATAGCAATTAATTCCATTAAACAAGAACAATTTAACCCAAATGATATATTCCATTTGGATATCCCAAAAGGCCCTTTTGATCTTGAAGGGTATTGATTCAGATTTTCAGAAGCTATTGCACTGTGGTCACTTTCTCCACAGGGTCCATGCTGACTTCTCTCCCCTTGATTGCACAGGAGCAATTCCCTTAGGTTTAACTTCCCCACTCTGTGCTCTCTCTTCACCACAGACGCAGGACAGCTAATGGGGTACTCTAGGTCCCTATTGTGTCTGAATGCTAGGTGTTTCTAGGTTTGCATAATGCCAGGAGAGAGGACTCACACTTTGACTTCCATGTTTCCATTTTACTGGGGGAGCACCTTGGAGGTACAGCAACCCTGGTATTCGAACTAGAAGAGATACCTTTATCCATGCAGCCTCCTATTCCACAAATGAAGAAGCCAAACCCAGAGAAAGGTGACAAGTCAAAGGGATAATGCCTGGGTTGCTGGTATGTCTGCTTGAGATTCCACTTTTCCTGGCCCCCACATCCAATGCTCTGCCCACCAGCCCATGTTTTTCCCCATGTGCTTACTTACACACTTCCACAGAGGATTATCTAAGAAGTGGCAGAGCTGATTGAACTCTGGTTTAGTGTGTCTATAAAGGCCCTAGAGATAGCCATAGTGCTTTCTAGCTACTTTTCCTTTGATAGTGCACAGCTCAAGTATTTAGGTGATCTACTGAAAAACTTTTCTATAACCTGTGGATTGATATATAAGACCCTAATTAAGAAGTAATTGGTATTTGTTTGTTTTACTATTTTTTTTTTTTGGACAGGTAGAGTGGACAGTGAGAGAGAGAGAGAGAAAGGTCTTCCTTTTCCGTTGGTTCACACTGCAATGGCCACTGCGGCCGGCGTGCTGCAACCGGCGCACTGCGCTGAGCTGAAGCCAGGAGCCAGGTGCTTCTTCCTGGTCACCCATGCAGGTGCAGGGCCCAAGAACTTGGGCCATCCTCCACTGCACTCCCTGGCCACAGCAGAGAGCTGGCCTGGAAGAGGAGCAACCGGGACAGATTCCGGCGCCCCGACCGGGACTAGAACCCGGGATGCTGGCACCTGTTTTTCTAATTTGACACTTATAATTTTACTTACTAAAGTCATATTGCTATCAACAAAAACAATTTAGACATCGGTGTCTCAAAACTTGCTAAGGTTAAGGTTCTATTCATTATGTAGAGCTTCCCTGCTATTCAGAAATGCATTTAGGAGACAGCAAAAACAGATGAAAAAGAAGCTCAAAGGGAAAAGAAAGAAATGGTGCAATTAATGGGATCTGAAACCGACATAAGAAAATATACTTTAAATAAACACCACAAAGCCATGGGAAACATTTCTTTGGCCAAAAGCAGAATGCTTTTGTAACTGATTTCTTCAACAATGAAGTTTTCAAGTTGAAAAAAGCTAAGGGTTAAGAGATAAAGCCTGCTTCTTAGAACCTTATGTTTATGCATGTTTTGAGGTATTTTTAGGAATCTGAAGGTAGATAAAGATTATGAGGAACAAATTTAGATGTTTTGTTTCACACAAAGAATAAAGTGATTAGAACTGAAATTAATTAGTATGGAGGTGGAAGAGGGGGTGTTTATCAAGCCATAGAAGTTTCCTGATGGATTTTACTATAATCTTTCTATTAACTTTGTGGAAATGATGGATATTCTGGCAGGCATGGAGGTGAAAACCAAGACAAGAAGACTGAAGTTGGAATGCACTGGAATCAGACTGGTTCAAAGGAGCTTGCCCCAGGCTTGTAGAACAGAAAGCAGAAAGTCATCAGAATGGTCACTGTGTTTTCATTGCACAGCTAAATAATTTCTTTGCATTTGAGCAAACCAAATCCTTCATACTATTTCTCCCTGAATGTGTATATTCCAAGGAAACTGTGTTTATACAAGAAGAGAGAACCCCAAATGTTGAGCATATATGCATAGATTGAACCAAATTATTCTGTTCTCCTGCACCCCAGCCCCAGCATCCAAGGTAGCTTTCTTGAATGAGATCATTCAGATAGTTGTTTCACTTTTCCTTGCCATGTGGCTATGTAGAGACAATTTACGGCTCTAATGAATTAGCTTGACTGAGAACTCTGATATCTCTGACAACTCCCAACATCTCACAGGGTTTCAGAGAGGAGGTTTTTATTTTAAGGTCTGCATAATGAACACAACTATCTGGATGACTTTGAGTTAGAGATGGTTCAATTTTATACATTAAAGACTTCTGTACTTTTTGCTAGCTAAATATGTGTATGCCTTTTTAAAAAAGTATCCCAGAAGCAGACAAAGGGCAAGAAAATGAGAAAGCTTTCATCCAACTGGCTCACTTCCCAATCCAGATCTCCCACGTGGTGGCAGGAACCCAACTACTTGAGCCATCGTCAGCTGCCTCCCAGAATCCGCATTGGCAGGAAGCTAAAATCAAGAGCCAGAGCTGAGAACTGAACCTAGGCACTCTGATATGTGGCATCCTAACCAGTAGACCAATACTCACCTTGAGTTATGTATTTTCAGAAGAGCTCAAGACTATCTGTTTCATTTTGTCTTATGTGGAAGCAGGTTGTTTTATCAAAAGGCCCTAATGTAATTAAAAGACCAACGGATAGTTAAATCACAAGGCAACAGAATATTTTAGTTTCAGAACCTTCTATAACTGTAAGCTTACAAAATGATTAAGATGGGAAAACATTGCTTACAGGTGCTTTTGCAATGCAACTAGCATCCTATCATTGGTAGAATGTTTACCTTCAGTTCCTTTCCTTTGTCTGATGATACCCACTCAGGTCTCTACGTCTTCTCATTGGTCATTGTCTTCATACATGAATTTGAGATACACAAGTATTGCATGCAGGAAAATCATAATCAATACATGTCCTATGTTACCATCCTTGGAGAGAGTCTTAGAGCTCATTTCAGCCAATCAGATGTCTTCCTTTCCAGGTCAACTCCTTTCTTTTCAGAGCACATCAGTCCCAATGGGAAATGCTCTCTTCTGAACCCTCAATTCTTCCAGCTTTACTCTTTGCAAAATGATTGTTCAAAGGCCTGCCTTGTAACTTTTTTTTTTTTTTTTGTATTCTTGTGTTCCACAGTTAGTCTACTTCCCTACCTCCCTGGTTTATCTTCCCAGTTAAGCATCAAATCAAGTTTTCTATCAGAGAGTAGTAGTTAACCCCACCCCTCCATATTTCAGACTACTTTTTGCACACATACTTGGTGGAATTACATATTTTTAAAACATGCAAGTAGCAAGCCAAGCATACAAGAGATGAGTAATACTTGTGTAAAAACTTCATGTTGCCCAAGGCTCAGTGAGGCCGCAAGGAGAAAAACACCCTAAATTGACTTGCTTCACTGGGGTTCACACAGCAGGAGAACATATTCATCCTCTGTGATTGCCTCAAAAGAATTCTGAAGGTAGGTGTTATAGAAATCTAAGAGATTCCTGGTATTGCAAGGCAGCCTAATGAAATTCTTAACTGTTAAGTCCCTCTATTGATTCGAGAGAATTCATCAGAGAGAAATGGAATAATAAGGTACATTAACACTTTCCATGATAGATAATCCGTTTCAGGAAGCTTTGATGCCCTGAAGGACCAGAGTTGAGAAAAAATAATTTGCTTTCCAGTCTCCCGTGACTATTCGCCAAGAGCGATGGTGATTTCTTGCAGCCAGGTTTGCATTTTACCAACTATTTTTCATATCCAAAGCATTGTTATTGTATTAATCTGCTTGCAAACGGGTGTCTAATATTTACAATTATGTATTTTTGTTGTTGCTGTTTAAATATTGAATGTTGTGTCTTCCCAAAGCCTGGGATGGAAAGAAACTGCTTAGTTAGGGCAATTCATAAACCCCAAATTAATCCAATCCATACCAGTTCTCCTAGCACTGAGTCTAACTAGTGACTCTAAAAATTTTATTTTTTATTCATTCATTCATTCATATGAGAGAGAGAAAGAGAGACCGTCCATCCTCTGGTTCAACCCCTCAAATAGCTGCAAATCTGAGGTTGAGCTGGACTGGGAGCTAACAACTCATCCAGGTCTCCCTTGTGGGTGGTAAGAGCTCAATTATTTGAGCCATCTCTTCTGTTTTAAATATTTGCATTAGCAAGAATGCTGGAGTTAGGAGCCAGAGCCAAGTCTTGAACCCAGGCTCTCTGACAGGGGACATGGAAGTTTTTTTTTTTTTTAAAGATTTATTTATTTATTTGATTTTATTGATTTGGGTCTTTTCTTTTTAGTTAGCTGGGCCAATGGGGTGTCAATTTTGTTTATTTTTTCAAAAAATCAGCTCCTCGTTTGGCTGATTTTTTGTAATGTTTTTTTTTGGATTCAATCCTGTTGATTTCTTCTCTGATTTTAATTATTTCTCTTATCCTACTAGATTTGGGTCTGGTTTGCTGCAGATTTTCTAGATCTTTGAGATGAATTGAAAGCTCATCTATTTGGTGCCTTTCTGATTTCTTGATGTAGGCACCTATTGATATAAACTTTCCTCTTAACACTGCTTTTGCTGTATCCCATAAGTTTTGGTATGTTGTGCTGTTATAAATCAGAGTTAAACAGGGAGAGGAAAGTCTTTCATCCACTGGTTCACTCCCTAGATGGCCACAATGACCAGAGCTCCGCCGATCTGAAACCAGGAGCCAGGAGTCAGGAGCTTCTTCTGGGTCTCCCATGTGGGTGCAGGGGCCATCCTCCCCTGCCTTCCCAGGCCATAGCAGAGAGCTGGATTGGAAGTAGGGCAGCTGGGACTTGAACCGGTGCCCATATGGGATGCTGGCACTGTAGGCAGTGGATTTACCTGCTACACCACAGTGCCAGACCCAGGACATGGAAGTTTTAACCAACATCTTACTATTAGACCAAATGTCCACCTCCAACTAGCCAGTTTTTACCTAGAAGTTTGGGCCATAGAGTTCAGTAGACATAGATGAGCTTGAGAAGCTTGGAATTCCCTGGGGCATGAGATGATTCTTGGATTGAAGATTGAGGAGGGAGGTCATGTATCCATTTACTTACTCAATCATGTGAATTATATTTGGTTGTTGTTGGCCATCATACGCCACACTCACTACTGCAGCCATTGATCCACAAGCCAACAAACCACACCTGCTCCTTGCCTTCCCAGAGCTTTCACTCTAGTCATAAAGCAGTCATTAATTCCTGTCCATATGCATAAATATAAATTTATAGTGTCCTGAGGGAGATCAGCACAGAAGCAGGGGCTTGGAAGATGTGCATTCTCCCTAGGTCCTCCAAGTTAGTAAGCCCCAGGCACTTTGGTCTTTTATGAAATCATGGTGAAAACAACAATGAAAGCTGATCAGAGATAAGCTTGGAAAGAATCCTTCAGTGTTAATATCTATGGGGTGATTGGAGATACTGAGTCCTAAATGCTAGATTTTCATCTCAGCTGTATCACCTAGGGTAACTCATCCTTGTCTTGAGGACTAGAGGTCTGACTTCCATATAATCAAGAGATCTGGCTGAGTGAGTCAGGAGGTTCCTTCCAGAACCAACAGCCTTCATCTCAAACTATGAATATTACATTTTATACTTTCTCCTGGCATCCATGCTCTAAGCAAGAACAATGAGTGACAGGCCCTGAGTAACTACGCCTTTGTCAGTCGTCATGGTCCCCTCCAGTTAACCAAATGATGGGAAAAGAAGCCATGACTAAGACATGAGATAGTACCCATCTGCAGAGAGCCTGTGCCAAGCTGGGAAGACCACGACACCCAGCAAGGAGTTTCAGGATAAGGCAGCACAAAGTGTCATGATGGGGGAATGCTCATGGTCCATGGAGCACAGAGCAGGTCTGCATGTCACTTACAGGTCTGCTGCTCTGCATCCCCACATCTCAACCAGGGACCACTTGAACCTGGGAACCCG
Source organism: Lepus europaeus (assembly GCF_033115175.1). Classification (NCBI taxonomy): domain Eukaryota; kingdom Metazoa; phylum Chordata; class Mammalia; order Lagomorpha; family Leporidae; genus Lepus; species Lepus europaeus. The sequence goes on from NC_084836.1 coordinate 83,746,041, forward strand.
CTGAGTCTCACCTTACTGTGACATGAAAGAGTCACACAAAAAGCAGGGATGCGAGTGTGGTGGCCAGGATAACAGATGTCCTGCCTGCTGTCAAAATGTACCATTAGCATCATGGCTGGAGGCATCCAGACTTGTGCTGGCTAACCTCCTGCCCTTGTCCAGGCCATGACCTTTGGTCCTGCCCTAATCATGTAGATAAACTGCTTTCTCCTTTTGATTTCTTGCTTTTTCACTGCATTTCTCTCTCTTGGTAAGTCCAAGATTCCACTCCTTAGATATAGACAAGACCCATCAAAACTCCCCAGGGTCCCTGCACCGCCCCAGACAATCAGTTGCCAACTTCCATGCTTTCCTAACACTCTCTCTTTTCATCACTTCCTCCAGCATCCCCATTTCTGCCAGTCCTGTGTTACTGCAACAGCTTACTGTGTCCCCCTCCAGCTTTCTCCCTTTTCAGTCCATTGGTTGTGATGCACTCTTCAACTGCAGCAAATGCGTGTTTGCCCTAGTGCCATACTAGAGAAAGCTGGGGACTGTGTGTATCTCTCTAGATGACAGCATGGGCTGAGCACAAAGCCTTGGGCCTCTGAATGTCCACTAAGAGCCCAGGAGAGACCTCAGTGAGCCCATCTTTTCTAGCAGCTTTTCTCCACTGGAGATACTCCTCCCTTAGAAGGAAAACTTGGAGATTTCTGCCTGGAGTCTTGTAGCATCCTTGGACTTCCTGATCTGGTAGCCTTAGGCAAGTAACTTAACCTCAAGAAGCCAAGTCAATAAAATGGGGATGATTCAAGTAAGTGAGAGAATGGTGAGTAGTGCTCTACTTGGAGCCCGATATGGATCAGCGCTCCGTAAGTAACCATCACTCCATGTGCATGGTCTGATCTTTGAGGCTCTTGTGTCTTTCCAGCTTCCTGACTGTCTCTCACACACCATTCTTTCTGTGTGGAATGAACTCTCCCCCAACGCCACATGACTAAGCCTCATCCATTATTCAAGCCTCGCCTTGGGTGGGGGGGTCATTCATTCTAACGTACATCATCTTGTTGCATGCTGTCATGGCTGCCCTTACCCTCTCCCTCCTCTTAATACATTCATTTTATACTAAGCTATGTGTGTATTTGTCTAGTGACTAACTCTTCAACAAAGCTGCAAGCTGCATGTCCATGAAGGCAGGGTCCATGGCTGTGGAGCTTATCTCTGTCTTTCTAGGACTTGGTGCACAATAGGCAGTCAATAAATAGTTGGGGACAACCAGAACAAATGCATGAGTGTGAAGGAGTGATCTTTCATGCTAACTCATTTTACCATGTTCTAAACCAAACTTTCAGTTTCCTTCTAGACTTCCATTTTTAAAAGACTTTTATTTATTTGAAAGTCAGAGTTACAGAGAGAGAAGGAGAGACAGAGAGAGATCCTCCATCTGTTGGTTCACTACCCAAATGGCCACAACCACCAGGGCTGAGACAGGCTAAAGCCAGGAGCGAGGTGCTTCTCCCAGGTCTCCCATGTGAGTGGCAGGGGCCCAAACACTTGGGCCATCTTATGCTGCTTTTCTCAGGCCATTAGCAGGAAGCTGGCTTGGAAGTGGAGCAGCCAGGACTCAAACGGGCACCCATATGGGATGCCGGTGTTGCATGCGGTGGGCTTTACCGACTCCACCACAATGCTGATCCCCAGATATTTGCAATCTAAGCTGTAATTGCTTCAGAGACTTCGGCAAACCTGTTCCATCCCCATTTTCCACATTTCTTTTAGCATCTGCTCTTTTTTGGAGCAGTATTTTTCACAGCATCTCTGCTGAACTTGATAAATTACTACTCACTTAGGAAGCTCTTCTCTGTGCTTTTTCCCCAAGTACTTTATAAAAGGTTAAAACCATCCCTTTTAAGAGATGGGCTTTTATTGGCAATTTATTTCTCTAATTGATGGAATTAAAATAAGAGTGGCAAATTAGCCGAATTTGATCTCAGGTACAGAGATCGACGTGAGCAATCCCTGTAATGTAGTCCTAATTGCTATCTGCATGATTCTGTGATTAGGAACACTACATTATTTATTTAGCCTTTGATGCTAATCTCAGAACCAGAACCAACTCACAGCTCTTTAAATTCCCACTCTCAGAAGCTGTCTGCTGCTTCTGGGGATTCAGACTGCAGACCAGGAACCTGTGGATGGAATTTCCAAAGCTTGTAGTTGGTGGCGCCGCTTCTTCCTCACTGTAAGCTGGGAAGGAGAAGCGAGCCTGGGCTCTAAAGTGCTGAGAAAGTGCAGATCCTCTGAATGGCGTTGAGGGTCAGCGTGACTTTACCAGCTGATCTGCCGTGTTGGGAAAGAAGAACCACATGGCTGGTCTGTGAGATGAACAGACTTCACAGCAGGGGCAGCAGTAGATCTGATTGTGGGGAAGGCTTGTTCTACCCTATATCGGGAGCCCAGACCTGCAAGCAGATTCTACCCAGGTCCATCGTTAGGGGCTCCCTGTCTGTCCTGTTCTGCATCACTCATCAAATTTACCTGTAGGTGTTGATCACAGGGTCTGGGCAGTTCTTTATGACTGACAAACATGCTGTGGAGGAAAGTGCAAGAGATTTATTGTCACAGGAGCCAGGATTGAAATCCCAGCCAACAACCGTGTGGCCCTTCAGTGATGTGTAATTACTTTTTTGCTGAACCACAGTCTCCTCAGATAATATGGGGATAACTAGAGCTACTTTATAGAGTTTTATACAGCACAGACTAAGCTCAATAAATGATTACTTTCCTTTTATTTATAACCATTAAAGGCTTCAGTTGTTAACCTCCAGGTGAGATATTTGCATTTTAATGAGATTCTTTTAAATCAAGAATAATACCTTAGTTCAAAGAAGTTACTAAGTAGTGGTGAAATTTCAGATGCTGGAAGTGTGTGTGTGTGTGTGTGTGTGTTGGGAAATGAGATATTTTGTTTTGTCCACTATGCTAGATTGAATTACCAGTCTTGATCTTCATTTCTCTTGTCAACTTTTCCATGCACATTTTTCTGGCATGCCTCTTTGAGCCAGTAAGCAGACTCTTGGCATTTTTCTCTAAAGGAAGATCCCCCAGCCCCTGCATCTCTAACCCCATTGAATGATTCCATATCTTGGTTGCCCCAGGCCAGGCTCTATGTCTAGATCCCTGGTGTCCATGCTCAGCCCTTGGTTCATGACGATTGTTTACATACAGTGCCCTCCCTTGAGAGGAGTACACATGATTCTTTCGTCACTGTCACTGATGATCTGGAGAAGCAGAAGTACCTCATACAATTCCTGCCATTTTTCTTTTTCTTTGCATTCTTTAGTATGCTTTTCACTTAATACTTACATTTTTCTCCATTAAGATTTTGTACTTGTTTTTGATAGATAAATATTTCTTGCCCTTCCAGGTCTCTCATGTGGTGCAGGGGCTCAATACTTGAACCATCTGCTGCTTCCATCCACTGGTTTACTCTCCAAACGGCCACAATGGCTGGAGCCAGGACCCAGGAATCTCCTCCGAGCCTCCGATGTGGGTGCAGGGCCCAAGTACTTGGACCGCCCTCTGCTCCCTCCCCAAGCACATTAGCAGGGAGTTGGATCAGAAGTGGAGAAGCCAGGACTCAAATCAGTGCTCATCTGGGATGCTGGCACTATAGGCATTGGCTTTACCTGTGAAGCCACAGCACCAGCCCCTGATTGTGCTTTGATAGCCATTATCCAACACCATTTTATCCTACTCCAAACCACTCTAACCTCTAATGATCACTATCCTAAGCTCAGATCAACTACTTTTTAAACTTCCGTGTATGAGAGAGAACATGAGGTATTTATATGTCTATGTCAGGTTTATTTCATTTAGCATAATGTTCTCCAATTCAATCCATCCTCCTGTAAATGCCATGATTTCATTCCCTTCAATGGCTGCATAATATTTCATGTTGTATATATACCACATTTTAAAAATCCACCTATTATCAATGGATTCTTAGACTGAGTCCATATCTTAGCTATTGTGAGTAGCACTGCAATAAACATGAGACTGTAGGCCGGCACTATGGTGTAGTGGGCTAAGCCTCTGCCTGCAGTGCCGGAATCCCATATGGGTGCTGGTTCAAGTCCTGGCTGCTCCACTTCTGATCCAGCTCTCTGCTATTGCCTGGGAAAGCAGTGGAGGATGGACCAAGTGCTTGGGTCACTGCATCTGCATGGGAGAGCTAGAAGAAGCTCGTGGCTCCTGGCTTCAGGTAGGCTCAGCTCCAGCAATTGTAGCCATCTGGGTAATGAATCAGTGGATGGAAGACCTCTCTTTGTCTCTCTTTCTCTCTGTAACTCTACTTCTCAAATAAATAAAATAAAATCTTTTAAAAAAATCTGACCGCAGGTATCTCTCTCATATGCTGATTTTATTTCCTTCAGGCATACACTCAGAAGAGGGATAGCTGATTTTATTTTTATATAAGATAAAATTTATCTTTTTATTTCTTTATTTGAAAAGCAGAGAGACAGAAAGGGAGAGGGGAAGGCAGGGAGACAGAGGTCCCATGCACTTGTACATTCTCCAAATGCTTGCACTGACCTGGGCAGCACCAGGAGCTGGGAACCGAGAGTCTCCCTCATGGGTGGAAGGATCCAAATTATTTAAGCTATCCCCACTGCCTTCCTGGATCTGCATTAGTAGTGAATCAGGAGCCAGAGGCAGGTGTCAAACCCAGGGACTCCAATATAGGACCGAGGGCCTCTTAAGTGACGTATTAAGCACTAAGTTAAATGCCTAATTCACGTGTGTGGTTTTAAATTGACATGTAGTATTTATAGTTATTTATGAGGTACAGTAGTATAATTCAATACATGTCCACAAGACCTAATGATCGCTTCAAGGAAATTAGCATTTCTGTGTCCTCAGATATTGTCATCTGGATGTGTTGGGAATCCAACTCTTTACTGTAGTTATTTTGCTATATGTAATTAACTAGTGCATAATTAATTAATTATAAACTACAGCGGCTCTATTGTGTTATACATCATTAGAACCACGTATCTGCACTTAGTCTGTCCTCTCACTGTCCTCCTCCCTCCCTTCCTGGGCTCTGGGCTCCTGCTCTCTACTTCTTATACATTATTTTTAAGCTTAAAGGAACAGAATCTTTTTTTTTTTCTTTCTTTCTTTCTTTTTTGACAGGCAGAGTTAGACAGTGAGAGAGAGAGAGACAGAGAGGAACAGAATCTTAAGGATGAGTTTTGTGCAATGATTCTGGGGCTTCTGGAGGGACTTTCTAATCTTATTAGATTTAAAGATGCTAACGACTCTATTTATAGTTGTAAAGAGTACAGTGATGCAGTTCATGACCCAGTGTGTAAAATACCTCCAGATCCTCCTCATCAACCACGTCTGAGAAGCCAGGAGCTTGGTGACTGTGTATATGAACGCCTTATCCACCATCATGGCCTTCTACACAGTATCACTTCCGATCATGAAACTTAGCTCACAGCAGAAAGAGTGTGGTTATGGGCTCAAGGAATTCACTGGTCTAATCACATTCTGAGCTGTTCTGAAGCAGCTGGTGGGATAAAATGGTAGAATGGCCTTTTGAAAATTCAATAGGGGCCGATGCTGTGGTGTAGCGGGTAAAGCTGCCGCCTGCAGTGCCGGCATCCCATATAGGCGCTGGGTCTAGTCCTGGCTGCTCCACTTCCAATCCAGCTCTTTGCTATGGCCTGGGAAAGCAGAAGAAGATGACCCAAGTGCTTGGGCCCCTGCACTCATCGGGGAAGACCCGGAGGAAGCTCCTGGCTCCTGGCTTTGGATCGGCGCAACTCCGGCCATTACAGCCAACTGGGAAGTGAACCAGAGGGTGGAAGACTCTCTCTCTCTGCCTCTGCCTCTCTGTAACTTTGCCTTTCAAATAAATAATTAAAAAAAGGGAAAATTCAATAGTAGTATCAGGTAAGTGGAAATATCTTGCAAGCATGGGGCCAGGAACTCTGGAAGGCTGTATATGCTCTGAATCAGTGTCCGGTATTTGATTCTGTTTCTCTTACAGCTCGGGTGATTGGACCTGTGCCACTATCTTTGCTTGGTATCTAGTTTGCAGAGGGTACATGGTAGGACTTTTAAATTGTGTGAGCCAATTTCAACTGTGGAGGTTAAGCTGTACCATGATCTACCATTCTAATATTTGCAAGATAGAGACCCAGGTGTACACACAGACATACATACCTAATAAGAGACTCTGCCCAGAACTTTGTTCACATGCACACACAGACATGTAAGTGTATGTGCGTATGAGTAGAACACTGACAAATGCACCATATATATCATGAACATTCAGGGCTCACCCAACAGAAAGGTTGCTTCTTTGGCTGACCTTTCTAATGCTACATGAAATCGTTCTCGGGTTTCTACCACCACCTGAAGTATTTGTCCGACTCATTGAGAACATGCATTAGAATAACCTGCCCCAACTTTTTGTATTTTCTAGATTTCCCTAGAAGACTAGATCATGCTCATTATTGAAATGTGTATTGTTTTCTCCTTGGTTTGTTTTCCAGGGGAATGGAGAACTTGCCATGGCCCCAGAATAACAATTTGTATTTCTGAAAATCAGAAGCATTAGCAAACTAACTCAAGACTCCTCAGGTTTAGAGACTATTTACAAAAGCCTTTGAGGGATTTTGGAAAAACATAATTTCCAAGCTTTTTTTGAGGAAGAATTTTTAATGTTTCCACAGTGTCCTCAATCAGAGTAGGTTTTCAACACAGAATAACTGCTCTGGGGGTCCCTGGGTGGATGTCTTCATAAACATCATTTCCCATCTATTCAGGAGATTAAATACATGAAAAGGCTTTATGGGAACTGTTCTTCTTTTTCTGCCAAATTAGCCATTCATTGAAGGTAAAGAAGTCGAACGCAAGCAGGAACCTATATGCTCACAATCAAGCAGCCAAAAGATCCTCATCCTGAAGGCACCTGGTTTCTGAGCTCCTAGAGTGTGTGGCTGAGATGGAGGGGACTGTTAAAGATCAGCGCCTTAGGGGCTGGCGCTACGGCTTAGCTGGTAAAGCTACCACCTGCAGTGCCGGCATGCCATATGGCTGCTGGTTTGAGTCCTGGCTGCTCTACTTCTGACCCAGTTCTCTGCTATAGCCTGGGAAAGCAGCAGGAAGCTCCTGGTTCCTGGCTTTGGATCGGCACAGCTCTGGCCATTTTGGCCATCTGGGGAGTGAACCAGTGGATCCAAATCCAGGAACTTCTTCCGGGTCTCCCACATGGGTTCAGGGGCCTAAGGACTTGGGCCATCTTCTACTGCTTTCCCAGGCCACAGCAGAGAGCAGGATCAGAAGAGGACTAGCTGGGACTCGAACCAGAGCCCAAATGGAAGGCCAGCACTGTAAGTGGTAGCTTTACCTGCTATGCCACAGCGCTGCCCCTATAAATAAATCTTAAAAAAAAAAAGACCAGTGCCCTCATAGCTGCTGTTTGATCCACCATTTCCTGCTGGCTGCATACCTCACATGTTGAACAGATGTAACTGATCTGGTGAATGGAGTACTGGCGAGGGACAACTCCCCTCTTAACCTGTGGCTACGGGTGACCACTCACCAGTGGCTGGTGCTTGCACTGTTCTGAGGTCCCACCCTTAACTATAGGTGAAGGCCCACAGGAATAAAGGGAATCTTTGCAGCCAATCCTTGCCCTATATTTGTGATATTGAGTTAACAGGGTCAGGTCCTCAGTACAAGTTTGCCTTAATTAATTTAAAATTTAAAATTAACGTAATTTTAAAAATTCTTTTAAAGAAAGTCCTTGGTATTTTGATTGGGATCTCATTGAATCTGTCAATTTCAATCCATGACTGTGAAAGATTTTTTCATTTTTTTGTGTCTTCTTCTATTTCTTTCCTTAATGTTTTAAATTTATCCCAAGGTATTTACATTTTTTGATAGCTGTTGTGAATGGGACTGATCTTACAAGTTGTTTCTCAGCCATGGCATTGTTTGGGTATACAAATGTTATTGATGTTTATGTTATCAATACAAATGTTATTGATATTTATGTTAATAAAATATTATTGATTTTATATCCTGCAACTTTGGCAAACTCTCTTATGAGTTCCAACAGTCTCTTAGTGAAGTCTTTTGGTTCCCCTATGTATAGGATCATATCGTCTGCAAACAGGGATGATTTGACTTCCTCTTTTCCCATTTGTATCCTTCTGATTTCTTTTTCTTACCTAATGGCTCTGGCTAAAGGACTATATTGAATAGCAATGATGAGAGTAGGTACCATTGTCTGGTTCTGGATTTTAGTGCAAATGTTTCCAGCTTGTTGCCTTTCAATATGATATGATGCTGACTGTGGGTTTGTCATATATTGCCTTTATATAAATAAATAAATATTATTTATTCAAAAGAGTGATAAAGAGGGACACACACACACACACACACAGAGATATCTTCCATCTGCTGATTCACCCCCCAAATGGCCATCACATCTAGGGCTTAGCCAAGCTGAAGTCAGGAGCCCAGAACTCCATCCTGGTCTGTCACATGGGCCATCTTCTGCTGCTTTCCCAGGCACATTAGAAGGGAGCTGGATTGGAAGTAGAGCAGCCCAGGCTCTAACTGCTGCTCCAGTCTGGGATGCTGGCCATTGCAAGCATCAGCTTAACTCACTACTGCCCCACAGTTAGGTGCTCACATTAGGTGATTCCCAAGAATGGAATAGAAATGTCTTCACAAGTGCTAAGATGTAAACACAATGGGTATACAAGAATGACCACCACTTTTTCACAATATAAAGGACTGTGCTTGAAAACAGAATTTGTTTTTATCATTCTCTGGGTGTCCAGATTCCACTGAGTGTTGGTAATTTCTTATTTGACAGCAGGCCGTCAGCTTCTAGGGTTTGGAGGCAAGTCAACCTGCTTACCAGAGGATGGTTTTGAGTTGGGACAATTACTAAGGTCTGCAAAGAGCAAATCTCAGGGGTCTCTCATTCTGTTTCCCCTTGGATTTGCTCTTAGGGATGCAGGGAGGCAGTTTGCCTGGGAACTCTGACAGGGCCCAAACTCCTTCCCAACAGAGCTAGCGCTGCAGCACAAGAGTCGGGGAGGGCACTTCCCTGTGGGGCTTTCCCTGGAATCACAGCTCCCAGACTAGAGTGCACAAGTCCTACATGAATTCTTGAAATTTGCATAAAGATGCGTTAAGTAAGCCTGCAAGAAAATGGATGTATTTGCCCCCATTGACACAGATTAGTTTTACTGATTGGTTGACATCCAACAGAGAGTAGTTTTCTGAGGATAGCACCTATGTAGTGGCTAAGTGATTTAATTAGAGAGAAAGGAGTGCACACAGATGCTGTATGGAAGCGTAAGGGATGCATGAAGATGCCATATGGAAGGCAACGGAATGGGACAGGATATAGGGAAGGTGCCATGCACAGCAGGGTAAAACATGGGTTTAAATAGCCACCAAGCCTTCATTTATGCCCTCATGTTGCCACTTGTTAGCCGTATATCCTTGGGCACATTTCTTGACCCCTTCAATTCTCTATATCCTCATTCACAGAATGTGCAAGATTAACAGTGTCCATCCTGAGAAGGTGAGGAGGTATTCAGCAAATCAAGGATTCCTGTCCTCTTCATTTAAGGAACCGGCACCACAGCACCCCAGAGGGCCTCTCCCTCTTCACTCCTCTTATCCACGAGCTCATCAATCCACATTTGTTCTTCTTCATCTCCATGTGTGTCTCCATGTGTGTCTCCCTGTTCATTCTCCCACCAGCCTTCCCAGCCTACTTTAATCACTGCATTCCTGCAGTAGCCTCTTTACTGGGCCCTATAGTGGTGGCTGACCTACTGCAACCACTTTGAATTCAGTAAACAGACAATCTTCGAAGGAGTAATTAGACACTTCCCTCCATCACTACCCCTTTTCCATAGTTCGTCCTTGCCAAGGTCTTCTCATTGCCCCTGTCCCTCCACCTCTCTAACTTCACATCCACCTTAGTCATCATCTTTCAGGCACACTGGCCCCCTGTGTTTCTCCAATTGCCCATATTCCATCTTCTCCAGGGCCTCTGCACCTGCTGTCATCTCTGGTTAAAGTCCTCTCTGCTTTTCCTCTCTTAGTTTTCTCCTGCTTATCTGCCAAGTATCAGCTCCAATGCTACTTTCCTGAGCACTTTTCTCCCAACTACCAGCTAATGAGACCTCCCAGAGGTACAGTTTATCTATTAGTATTCTCACCCCAGTATGTACATTTATTTATGTAATTTTCCAACACCTGCCTGGCCCCTGTTTGTTTGTCTCTTTTCCTTACTGTGTTACCCCTAAAACCATCTACTTCAGCTTCTGGGAATGGGAAATTATCAATAAATTTTGGTTGAATGGTTGAATAATGAAGTAACAAGTGAATAGAAAATACTTAATCCCATGAGCACACATGAGAAGGAGCATCCTATACTTGTGATGGATTATTATTTTGGTTGTTGGTTGTGGAGACAGATAAAAAAAAATGCTGAGAAGGCTGACTTTGTGGTAAAGCTGCTGCCTGCAATGCTGGCATCCCATATGTATACCAATTCATGTCCTGGCTGCCGCACTCCCCGATCCAGCTCCCTGCTAATGACCTGGGAAAAGCAACAAAGATGGCCCAAATGTTTGGGCCCCTGCCACCCACGTGGGAGACCTGGAGGAAGCTCCTGGCTTCAGCCTGGCCCAGCCTAGTCATTGCAATCATCTGGGGAGTGAGCCAGAAGATGGACTGTATCTCTCTCCCTTTCTCTCAATCTTTTTAAGAACAAAAGATGGTGAAGAGATGGAAGAGGATTCAGAAACAACACTGTCATGTGGTCAGTGCCTCAAAACTTCAGAGCAGACTCGTTTGGCCCCACATTCTGCAATGGAAGCTGCCAGTGCCTTGTTCTCATTTTTTTCTGTAGTTACCTCCACCCATTTAAGGCAAATACTTCTCATAGCTGAGACTCTCTGCCTGGGAGGATTTTGTTTCTGGCTATAGGAGTCCTTTTACAAACACTCAGGACAAGCCAGAAATGCTACAATCCTGGAAATCATTGTTACCCCATCTTGGTGAGTGGTGCAGAGGGAACTCCCCCAGCTCTCTCTCCCCCTTGCTGGTTTGGTAACTCCCAGGGTGGTAGCACATTGTTCCTGAGTTCCCCAGTGGGAGCAGCTTTGCTTGCCCACTGTAGCACCCTGTTGGATATTGCATCTGTCTTGGCTTCCTCGCCTTCCTTTGTATCATTTCCTCATCTCCCCACTGGCATTTCCTGGGATCCCCTCACAAGCAAGTCATCTGCACACTTCAGTTTATCTGGGCTCATGCTATGCTTCTGAAGATCTTACATGGGGCCCACAAGTTGACTATTCAAATCCATCTTGATTTGGTCAAGAATTGTTCATATATCTCAGCTTAATGTTAACACATGGGATCATGGGGGACGCAGCTGAAGTCTTGGAATGGGCACTGTAGTCCTTGTTTGTGCTGAGCCCCAGATCCAAGGGAAGCCACTTTCCCATGAGAAGCCACAGACGATGCCTCCAAGTCCCTGAGGTCTATGAATTGTCCCCCAGACAGCATCCTGGCTGTACACACTGAACATCTATTTCTTTCATCTATCAAAGTTTCATCTTCTGTCTTTGGACCTTGTCCAATATTATTGCTTGGCATTATATTATCACTGCTCTGCTCTCACTCTCTTCTGTATCTATGACTTGACACCCCAATTAAAGCAGAATCTTTCTCCTAAAGCAGATCACTCTGTCCCACACTCATACTACTGGGGTCTTAGTTGCACAAAATAGAAATAGACTTTGACTAATTTAAGCAGAGAATAGACTTTAGCAGGGAGATAGCAGAAACTCCCCAGAATCAAAGGGGAACCTAGAGAACCAGTCTTGGGTGTTGGAGAAGCTGAAAGGAGTCTGAGGGATGGGGTGTCCAGGAGCCAGCTGGTCAGGGTGCCACCATTCACCATGGACCTGGTACTGTCCCCACTTACTGCAGCCACAGATTAGGTCTCAACAAGATTCAAAGTGCTGGGAGCACCCCATTGGCTGCCTCCTTCAGGTGCCCCACATTCTGGCATTCTGCAAACAAGTCCTACTAGCTCTGCATTTGTTTGGCTATTTCTAGTACTTTCTACAGTAAGGATACCAACTGTACCAAATGCTGTGGTGCCCTGCCCATAGCACCTTAACCCTGTCATGTCTGGATGCCTGGCAGACACTCAACTGCTGGTCCCCACGTTTGCATCTTGGAGGACATCTTCTCCCTGACAGGTCTCTGTACCCATCACGCAGGCCCCGAATGCCACTGGAACAGTCCTGCCCCAACAGCTGTTGGGAACTGTTCTATAGGTAGCCCAGCTCCCTCGCCCTTCAACTGAGATAGTTGTAGATGTGTGCCTTACACAGGTTCATAGCTTTCCACAAGGGGTCAGACTCCCGTTGACAACAAAGAGGAGAAGCATTTGAGCTACTGTTTCAACTCCTGACCTTCCCTCTTTCATTCCCCTTTCCCCTAACTTCCTCCACTTCCCAAAGAAGACACATACAACCAAATCCTCATCCCAAGGTCTCTTTCTCAGGTAACCCAGATTAAGACACAAACTCCAACAGTGCCTTCCTCACTTTCTCGTCATCTTTTATAGCCAAGGATAAAAAACCACCCCTAACGCACCTGGATCAAGCCAATGAGTTCATTTTTTTTTTTTTTTTTGCCTCCACAATGCTTAATATTTTAAGTTGTGGATATCCCTGGGCATCAGTACCTCAGAATAACAAAGTCTTTGTCACATCCTATTGTTCTTCTGCTGATCGAGTAAGGGTAGATCTTCCCCTGATGTCTCCTGTGATTTCCTTTGGAGCTCCACTCCCTTCTCACCTATGAAATGTGCACTGCCCATAGTCCTGGAATTCTGTGCTATTGGAGCATTCAGCATACACATGCTTACATGCCCATCTTGGCTTGCAAAGAGTCCTCAACTGTGGTCTTTGCTAGGCTTAGCTCAAATAGAAACTCTTCATGAAACCTTCCTTGAACACTGAGTCTGAACAAATTCCCACTTCCCCATGCAATGTACAAGACATGCGAAAGGTTCTGTTAGGATCCAGCCTCCCGTGCATTAGCATGAAGAAGGCACTTCCCCCCACCCCACCCCCACCCTCCATGCCTTGCATCTTCAACTTCTTTTTTGCTTGAGATGAAGTTTGCATAACTTAAAACGAACCATTTTTTTTTTTTTGGACAGGCAGAGTGGATAGTGAGAGCGAGAGAGTCAGAGAGAAAGGTCTTCCTTTGCCGTTGGTTCACCCTCCAATGGCCGCCACAGCTGGCGCGCTGCGGCCGAAAACGAACCATTTTTAAAGCGAACAACACATTGGTATTTAACACAGTCACAGTGTTGTTCAACCATCACCTCTTTGTAAATTCCAGATATTCTCATCACGCCCACAGAAAATTCTGTACCCATTAGACAGTTACTCTCTGCTTGCCGCCTCAAGCCCTGGCAGCCATCCACCTGCTTTTCATCTCCGTGTTTTCAGCACTAGAGATGTAGTCAGCATTCAATACACTCTTTTTGGGCGAGTAAATGGCAATCTGATGTGAGAAGGGGCCAGGGCTGACTGCAGCATCTTCACATCAAAGTCACACTGTGATTAAAGGGATCACTCTGGATGCCGGCTTTGGCTGGAACTCCAGTTTCATTGTCTGTGTAGCTCAGCAAGATAACTAGGCTTTTAATTTGAGAGAGAAGAGAGGGCTCCTGTCCTTTGGTTCTCTCCCCCAAATGCTCTGCAATGGTTGGTGCAGAGCCAGCCTGAAGCCAGGAGCTGGAAACTCAATCCAGATCTCCTGAGTGGCAGGAACCCAAATACTTGAGCCATCACTGCTGCCACCTAGTGTGTGCATTAGGAAGCAGCAGTCAGGAACTCCTGTTACTCTGATGTGGGTTGAGAGTGTAACTGTATCTTCATTGCTAGGCTGGACACCCAACCCCAAGTTGGCTAACTCTTTGTACTTTTGTGAGTTTCCTCACGTACAAGATGAAAACAATAATAATACCAACCTTGAGGAGTGGTTACAATTAAATGGATTCATGTGTGAAAACCCCAAAACAGTGCTTGGCACGCAGAAAACCAGTGTGGTGTTTTTAAAATACAATTGTCACCATATGCTGAGGACATCTGAGTTCATTCTCCAAGAAACAATAAGAAAAAAAATACAGGCCTAGAAGTCTGCCATGCTGAGATGGGATGGACCTCAATGGGAAAGGACATTCGTGCCAGTTTAGCTCTTGCATAACGGCTGTACTGTTCCACTTCTGACACCCTGGCTGTCCCACTTCTCTTAGCCTCCCCTACTCCAACACCTAGACTCTATCCTACTTGCAGCTTTGACCTTGAATGCAACTAGAATGTAAGTTCTAGAAGGATAGAGGTCAGATCTGCTTCTTGCATCTCGGTATTCCCTACACCTAGCACAAAACTAAATCCAATGATTGGCTAACGAATAGATGTGTAAGTCTATGTATAGAAAATCCTACTGTGCGACCATAAAGTTTCAGAATGCATTACTCCTTCTGCCCTTCGGTTGCTCCTTTTGCTTCCAAAGGAAACTCATTAGAGCATAAAAACTCATATAAGACCTACCCCTCCCTCAGCTTCCTGTCTGCACCTGCTCATGACTTCTTGCCCCACCTCTGCCCATGGTGAGGGAGAAGGCGGAGGTGGAGCAACAAGACCACTGACCCCGGTGCTCTTTGCTGCCGAGCTGTTCCCTGGGCTGCTTTATGTTCCAGCCAAGGCTCAGCCCTGACGTAAAACTCTCCGGTTCTAGATAAATAATGGTTGTAATTAATAATAAATGAACAGGCCGGGGAGTTGCAGAGCAGAATTTAGTGCCTGGAGATTTATATAGCTGCATGCGGTGCCAGTGTAAGACATGGATATGGAAAAAACCTGCAGAGCTATCGTTTCAGAACCAGGACACTGCTAATAAGCACCGCACACCCGGCAGCTCACAGCCCTGGAGAAAATCACAGTTGTCACCACACATTTTCCCGGGTGTAAAGGAGAAGTGGGTATTTTTATCTTTTTGGTCTCCCTTCCTCTAAATCAGGGCTAGGCCCCCAAAGTCCAGCCAATTTCTGTGTGAAAAGCAGAAACCTGAACATCAAGGGAAGACTGAAGAAAGTACTTGGGCACAGAGAAAGTAAAGGCAGCAAGAACATCATGTGCATTTTGGAGAACTGATAGAACCAATGGGTGTTGAAAAAATGAGAAAGACCCACTTCTTTTGGAAAGCAAACAAAACTGCACTATGGGATGTGTGGCTGGGGTCAAAATCCTGAACGCCTTTTAGCTCAGAGCCTTTCATGTGGCCAACCGGGGACTGAACATTTTCATGCCATTCGGTCCTTCCAGACAATACACTTGTTTTGTTTTTTTTTTTCCCAGTCCCATTCTTCTGCCTTTTCCCACATCTCGAGCTCCTGAGACGTAGTCAGCAGCTGCAAACATTTTCAAGGACACTTGGCTCATCAACTGCCCACTGTTAGAAGGTGGCAGGAGATGGAATAACACGAGGGGGTTGACAAGGTTCCCAGACCACTCCTGCAGAGGTTTGAACGTTGTGTTTGACACACAGCAAGCACTTCATGAAAGGAAGCCTTTATCACGGTGTGCCTAGCTCAGAGCGGTCTCAGGGCCCTGGATGCTACGTTGGGCTCCACTTGACACAAAGCTCAGCTTTAGGACCCTGCTAACACGTGCCACATAGGTAGCAGCTCACAGCTTTTTAGGACACATCAGCAGCACTGCATGTTTCTCTGGATGTAGAAGAGAATATACGTGTCTTAAGTATCATGGTCCTTAATTTACAGGAGCTGAACTGAAGCTTCCAGAGGTTAATGAACTTGGCTAAGAAAACAGCTTACAGATGGCAGAACCATACTTTGAACACAGATGGGTCTTTTCCAAATTTCCTGCTCACTTACTCTATCTTTCTCCCTCCTTGAACATCAATCTCAACTTACCTGGAGCTCTAGGATGACATCTTATTCATATCAAGAAAAGGGGACAAGGAACATTCAAGGGCTTTACAGGGTCAAAGCCTGTCAGACAAAAGACAATCCTTTCAAGGTAAGTGACAGCTGATGGAGGCGCTCTAGACATATGAATATCTTTTTTTTTTTTTTTGGACAGGCAGAGTTAGTGAGAGACAGGCAGAGAGAAAGGTCTTCCTCAGTTGCTTCACCACCCCCCCTCAAATGGTTGCTGTGGCCAGTGCGCCACGCCGATCTGAAGCCAGGAGCCAGGTGCCTCCTCCTGGTCTCCCATTCGGGTGCAGGGCCCAAGCACTTGGGGCATCCTCCACTGCCTTCCCGGTACAGCAGAGAGCTGGACTGGAAGAGGAGCAACTGGGACAGAATCCGGCACCCCAACTGGGACTAAAACCAGGGGTGCCGGTGATGCAGGGGGAAGATTAGCCAAGTGAGTTGTGGCATGAATATCTTGTATGACACAAGATGAGGGGTCATGATGCCTGTGGGGTCAAGATGAAGTGCATCGCTCAAATGGCTGGGGGTACTGGATGCAGGCTTTGGAGATGATTCTGTTATCCATCCTGAGTAGGGAGGAATTCTAAGCTTTTGTTCATTCTATACTTGTAGTTTTGGTTAGAATTGTATCTATGAACTGTAAACAAATAAATAAATGTAAAAATAAAAATAAATATAAATAAATAAATATAAATAACAGAAAATCCTGGGGAGGTACTGAAAGAGAGACATTGTCATAGTCAAGTTCCCTATAAGCAGAGCCCAAGAAAAAGACTTGCACATATGTGGATTTTTTGAGGAAATTCTCTCAGGAGAAAACTGGGGAGTAACAGAAACAGAATAGAGATGGAGGAAGAAGGTATATTAAAGATGTGATGATATCAAAGAAAATTTATCCTTGGCCTAATGCACAAGGGAACCTAGAGAACGTTATACCGCAAAAACTATGTTCACCCTCAGGCAAAAGGGATGGTTTTTATACTCCATATAATCAATCATGTCTTTGGGCTTTACGTCCCAAGTGAAATAGTCCCATCATCTGAACTCTGTTGCATTTGCTAATGGCTCCAGAGAAGGAAACAACCATGGACCATTAGCAGCCAACACTCACTCACAGCAGCCTGGAAATGGTTGTATGATGCGCCAAAAACAGCTGCTACTACAGGCATTTTCTCTGCAGAAATGGAAATGTCATGACAAGTGAGAACCAGCTCTCACGGAGGGTCTTAGCCAGCAAAGCCATGGAGGTTCGGAAGAGACCAACAGAGTGGGTGTGATTCAGTCCTATGTGGGAGATGACATTGAGCGTGAGAATAGAGTGGGGGTAGATTAGACCTTCTGAGTCCTTGGAGCTGATCGATCAGTTCTGGATCTGTCACCTCTGGGTCTTTTCGAGGCACTCCCATGAGCTGCTAATTTTGACTTTTGTTCAAGAGAACTAACATGTGATAGAGTTCCTCCAAAAGCAGGTCTGAAAAATTTTTCTCAGCATACAATACGTTTCTGCAAGGAGGTTCATTACATGGTAAAATGGTTGAAGAATTTTGTTGACCTGAAGTGTTGATTGACAGCTTAGGCCATCTCTGGCAGGGGTAAGTTTCACTTGTAAGGATAAATGGTGACCTCTCGCCCTGGCTGTTAAATCGCAAGTTTAATAGATACCTGCCCTTTGTCACCATTATAGTATCTTGATCTCAAAATGTTTTCCAGGATGTGCCTCAAAGGAGACACAGGATACATGTGTTCTAAGCAACGAAGCCTCATCTGATCAGTTTGGACAACCATCATTGTTTGTCCTAACGGGGACCACTAAGAAAATGAACACATGTAAAAATTATGGATTCAGCTTGTTCTCATTCTTATTTGAATTATGTCTGAAGAATGTGATCTTGGATTAAAGACACAAGAGAAACATCCTTGTGCATATGTGTGCATATGTTCATACACATGCACACATATGGGCCTGCAATATAAGATCCGCCTTCATAGTGATAGATATATTCCAGCTGATTAATGAAACAATCAAGTGAGACTGCAAAGAGAAATGAAAGGAGAGACACAGAAAGAGATAGGAAGGAAGAGAGAGAGACAGACAGACAGAGAGTAAATATAGAGTATGAAGAAGTTGAATTACCAGAAATAGAACCCAGGAACAAAGGGAAATATTTTTTTTTTTTCTAATGGCTGCAGTGGCCAGAGCTAGGCCAACCAGGAGCCAGGAGCTTCCTCCAGGTCTCCCACGTGGGTGCAGGGGCCTAAGCACTTGGGCCTTGTTTTGCTGCTTTCCCTGGGGCGCATTAGCAGGAAGTGGCACAGCGGGGACTCGAACCAGCACCCATATGGGGAATGCCTGTGCTGCAGGTGGCAGCTTTACCCCCTAAGCCGTGGCACTGACCACAATAGTCCCTTTTTAATTTTTTTTTTTTTTGACAGGCAGAGTGGATAGTGAGAGAGAGAGACAGAGAGAAAGGTCTTCCTTTTTGCCGTTGGTTCACCCTCCAATGGCCGCTGCGGCCAGCGCATCTCGCTGATCCGAAGCCAGGAGCCAGGTGCTTCTCCTGGTCTCCCATGCGGGTGCAGGGCCCAAGAACTTGGGCCATCCTCCACTGCCTTCCCGGGCCATAGCAGAGAGCTGGCCTGGAAGAGGGGCAACCGGGATAGAATCTGGCGCCCCAACCGGGACTAGAACCCGGTGTGCCGGCGCCGCAAGGCGGAGGATTAGCCTGTTAAGCCACGGCGCCGGCCCAAAGGGAAATATTTTAAGAGGCTCACCTGTTCCGATCTTTTTAAGATCTAGATGTTTTACGGAAACTATACAATTCAAGCAGGTAGATATATGGTTATAGAGAATTTCGGACATATCTTATAGAATAGCAAACACAGGCAAAAATTCTTCCCCTCACTCTCCGTGTCGTACTTTCCTCTTAATGCTGGCTCTGACCTTGGCCATGTGACTTTGGTCCCTGGGACAATAATAAAGATGATAAATGTTGATGTAAGCAATGGGGCCTCTCCTCTCCTTTTTCTTGTGAATCTGCTACTGATAAGTAAATGAACTTGGGCTACTTTGGTGTTCTTTCATCCCCGTCAACAACCAGCCAATCTCAGAAGCAGAGCTGTCTCAATGACAAGAAACTGACTGGGGCAGGCGCTGTGGCATAGCAGGTAAAGCTGCCTCCTGCAGTGCTGGCATCCCATATGGATGCTGGTTGGAGTCCCGGCTGCTCCACTTCTGATCCAGCTCTGCTGTGGCCTGGGATTGCAGTAGAAGATGACCCAAGTCCTTGGACCCCTGAACCCACATGGGAGACCCAGAAGAAGCTCTTGGCTCCTGGCTTTGGATCAGTGCAACTCCAGCCGTTGTGGCCATCTGGGGAGTGAACCAGAGGATGGAAGACCTCTCTCTCTCTCTCTCTCTCTCTCTCTCTTTCTCTCTCTCTTTCCCTCTCTCCTCTCTCTGTGTAACTCTGACTTTCAAATAAATAAATCAATCTTTAAAACAAAAATGAAACTGACCACGACCATAGAAGTGGACCCAGTCCAGGCCAGCAGAACAGCACAGCTCAGCATAGCTCACATTCATAGACCCATGACCCCCAAATTGGCTGTTAATCGAAAGCTCCTAGGCTTTGACATGTTTGTTTTATAGCCGAAACCTAACAGAAAATCTGATATTGTGAAACAAAGTACTGGAAGTATAAAATAGGATCCCTGCCAATAAGGGTTTATGACCCACAAGTAAAGAATGTAGGAAGAAATATCTAGTTGACAAGACAGCATGATGCCTGTCACCATTATCTCCTGGTTTAATAACTTGTAGAGAAGGCGCTAATTAGGAGGTACAAGCAGGACAGAGAAAGAAGTAGGTTTCAGCTAAACATGCTTCTAGAGAGAAAGAAAGGTAGGGCAGCTTGAATTAGCACTACCCAGGGAGGGCAGGCACAGGAGGAGACTTGGGAAAGGATCAGCTGCAGGGAATAAGGTAGGGAAACCAGGCGGAAGAAGAAGCATTTCAGATCTGGCCAAGGAAGTTTACATTAACATGGAAAGAAATGGGCACCTTTTCGTAAAACTCAGAAATAGTTTAGTTCCCAGTAAATTCAACAACGAACTTGCCTTAGGTTGTACCAAGATGATGAAAAGTGGTGAAATAAGGGTCATCGATATTTGGAGCTCTTTCTGCTCTGCCTCTCCCTCCTTATGATCAAGTGACTCCAAACCCCATGCTCCAATTGGTGACTTGAGGTGTCATGTTGTTACTTTGGGCCTTTGATTGGTCCAAGCTGTGAAACAGAATCCTTCCTCCAGGGGAAGAAGTAAGGGGAAATTTAAATCTCTCTGTGAAGTGATAGAATATAAAACTTGGGAACCACCATCGGCCATGGTTTTCTCCACATAGAGAAAATAAAGCTGACACACAGAGAGAAGCAGACTGACAGACACAGACTAAAGTAGCATCCAGAGCTGCTGAGCCTTGGGTGCTTCCTGGTCCAAGTCCTTCCCAGGTCTGGTTGGGCTACCCCTCCAGCCTGTGAGCCCATCTGGGTTTGTGTCCAAGGCAGCACGATGTGAGAATTGCAAAGCGTCGTTAGCACACAGAGAAATATCGTCATCACTCCCCCATCCTTGGAGAATTTGTTCTAGCACCCCCATGGATACCAAAATTTTTAGATGCTCAAATACCTTGGATTAAATGGAACAGTGTTTGTACATAACCTACGCACATTCTCCTCTATACTTGAAATCATCTCTAGATTACTTATAATATATAATATGATGTAAATGTTATGCAAATGGTTGTTATACTGTACTGTTCAGGGAATAACAACAAGGGGAAAAAAGCCTGCACTTGTTCAGCACAGGGGGAACTTTTTCTGAACATTTTCTGCTTGCAGTTGGTTGAGTGCACACACGCAGTTCAGACCTGCCACCCCGAGGAATAACAGACTTGCCCTATTAAATGTCAGTTTAGTTCATTCATAACATTGACCACTCCTTTTCTTCCTGGCATTATAACTGTCTCAAATTCTCTCCTCTCTCTCTCTCTCTCACTCTCGCTCTCGCTCTCTCTCCTGCCACACTCTCCCCTTCTCTCTGTCTCTCCATTTTAAATCCAAAATAAAATCTTTAGACACTGAAAACAAACCATCTTGGTTCTAATTCCAGCCCTGCTGCTTCCCAACTGTGCAATTTTGGGCAGATTACTTTACCTCTTTGTCCCTCAGTGGTGACATCCTCCATAGTGTGTGTGTGTGTGTGTGTGATACTAACTACCTCAGGGGTGGTTCTGCAGAGGGAGACCAAGAACAAATTGCCTGTGGGGTGCCCAGGATAATGCATGGCACACAGTAGGTACCATGTAGCTACTTACTGTTAGAGCTGCTTGTATTGTTCACTGGAGTGTGTGTAGCATGAAGACTGCTCTAGGTCATCCCTTTACCCTGTGCACCTGCAAAGTGCTAGGACATAGTAGGTACACAGTAAATGGCTGCTGAATAATGGACATGCATCACCAATTCAACCAGTGAGGGATCACATCCCACTGCCCAATCTTTTGGGTACACATTGAAGTTTTTCTAGGCCATCCTTTTCTGAGAAATTTGTTATTCATTAGTGATAAAGCAATAAATGTATTATTCAGTAAGCATGCATAAAAGTTGTTGGATGATTACAAAGAAAACAGAGCCATTCTAGAGGAGAAAAGTCTAAAGATAGACCCAATGTTATACAAGTACTTTGGAGAAAGCATTTTCTGCTCTGAATATCGATTTAGCCCTAGGTTTTCATTTCTTGGAAGGAGATGGGCATTAGAGATGCTCTCTGACCACAAGGGTAATGTTCTCTAAATGTAATATTGAAGAGTGTGAAACCTCATTGGAAGTAAGACTTATTGGGGAGACCCAATGAAAATTCTTTCATTTATTTATTTATTTGCCAACTTGCTATAGTAAGAGATGAGACAATATATTAATGATTGCACATTTTTATTAGCCTGACTCCTATAGATTTGACATAGTTTGACATTGAATCCCTTTATGTATCAGCTTAACTATCATCCTCTTCCTTGCATCCCACCCACCTTCATCTTGTTCAGCCCATAGTGGGGAACCCAGGCTGGGAGTGGGGGAAGAGTAACTTCTACCATCTGTAGAGCACCAGGAATTCCACCGTGTTTTTTCACGTATTTTCCTAATTAAGCCTCATGGAAATTCTCTGCAATAATTAGCATTATAATCCTGGTTGTTTTTTTAAAGATTTATTTTATTTCTTTGAAAAACAGAGTTACAAAGAGAGGTAGAGAGAGAGAGAAAGAGAGAGAGAGGTCTTCCATCCGCTGGTTCGCTCTCCAGATGGCTGCAACTGCCAGAGCTGAGCTGATCTGTAGCCAGGAGCCAGGAGTTTCTTCCGTGTCTCCCATGCTGGTGCAGGGGCCCAAAGGCTTGGGCCATCTTCTACAGCTTTTCCAGGCCATAGCAAAGAGCTAGTTTGGAAGTGGAGCAGCAGGGACTTGAATCGGCACCCATATTGGGTTCCAGTGCTGCAGGCTGGAGCTTTAACCTGCTGTGCCACAGTGCCAGCCCCGTATAATCCTGTTTTAAAACAAGAACATTAAGCACCAAAAAGCCAAAGTGACTTGCTCGCTGTCACACAGCTGCGACATGGCAGAGCAGAGATTCAGACAGTTCTTCACACACAGCTTGTGCTGTCAATCACTGCCTTCCTGCCTGAGATCGCTCTGGATGGAGAACTGAAGAACCAATGTTCACGGTCATCCCACAGGGCTCTCCATCACCCCGAACCTGAATTCTGACCTCGGATCTGAAGATTCCTCTTTTCAGCCCACTGCTAGCCTACCCTCAGCTAGCCCCCAAAGAAAAGCTTCCTGGAACAGCATCAACACCTGCTGCCCTGGCCTTGGACTTGCCATCTGTCCATCACCCTTTATTGGTTTCCGAGTGGGTAGGGTTTCTTAAGGAGCTGTTTGCTCTCCTACCCCTTCACATTGACATTTCACCAGCACTAATATTTCAGAAATGTCACCATTTTTTAAAGTTCATGGCTCTTCATTAATTAATTCAGAGATGTCCTCTCTCTAAAAATTTTCTCTCTGGCTTGGAAATCCTTATATTCCCTTTATCATAATCTCACAGGTACTTTAACTGTTCTGTAACATATTCACCTGGAAGATTACTCACAAGTTTGCACAACTGAAAAAACAGTCATGGGCTTTTAAACCCAATGTGAGCTTATGGCATCTTCTCTCTGCAGTTACTGTGTGATTGTTTTCTTCTGAAAAACGTACCATGATTCCTTCGAAAGGAAATTCAGAATTTCCAACCAGATCAGAACCCAGAGTCTCAAGCTCTTGCAGAACAGGCTCAGGGAGCAATACTCAGCTCCCTGTTACTTGGTGCTTAGTAGAAAAAGATATCTCACAAACAACTCAGATTTCTGTAACATGAGATCAGAAGTACTCAAGTTCAAAGCATAAAGCAAGGCCGGTGCTGCGGCTCAATAGGCTAATCCTCTTCCTTGAGGCACCGGCACACCAGGTTCTAGTCCCAGTTGGGGCGCCGGATTCTGTCCCGGTTGTTCCTCTTCCAGGCCAGCTCTCTGTTATGGCCCGGGAAGGCAGTGGAGGATGACCCAAGTGCTTGGGCCCTGCACCTGCATGGGAGACCAGGAGAAGCACCTGGCTCCTGCCTTCGGATCAGCGCGGTGCGCCAACCGCAGTGGCCATTGGAGGGTGAACCAACTGAAGGAAGACCTTTCTCTCTGACTGTCTCTCACTGTCCACTCTGCCTGTCAAAAAAAAAAAAAAGCATAGAGCAATGAATAAAGCAAGTAATGCATCTATGACACGTGGTAGGCATTCAATATCACCTTCCATTCAGCAATTCAGGAGTCACTTTGATGGGATTCAAGATACTGCTGCTTCATTTTTCATTCTATGTATTAGAGAAAACACATAGGGAAATTTGAAGCCTCAAGGTATGATAGAGGGGTCGCGATGGCTTAGAAACACCCCAAACCTCTTCACAGACCTAATTAAAATTTCCGGGAGCTCCTCCAAATAGCTCTTTCAAGATCCCCAAATGAGAGGTTTCCAAACCCTCAGTGAACACTCGCATCCAAATGCTTCTGAGACTTCCATGTTGCCATTCTCAGTCCTGATTCTGTGTGAACATTCCCACCTCTCACAGATCCCAGTGGCTCTTACAGCTGCGACATCACTGCATTTAACTGGTCAAGCACAGGCAAGGCTCTGCGGTGCCCTCTGCCCCAGGAGGCTGGGAGGCGGGGTGTAATCAGGGGCAGGCTTGTGCAACATTCTCCAGTCCCTTGACAGCAGAGATTGAATATTGCTCCACTTCCGTACACACTGACCAAACCATAACTCACTGCCACAAAAGCAAACAACTTGTTCTTTTTCATTAGATTTTATTAGATGATTCCTTTGAGTTGTTTTCACACTGAGTAGAGCAAATGCGTGTTTCCATTTTGAGCCACTGAAGTTTATTCCCGTAAGGGCTCTGTGGCCCCTTGAGGTCACAAAGGGAGAGGAAAAGGAAGCAAGTTTAAATGCCCAGGTGCCTGGCCCTCAGAGAGGGAGAAGGAGTGGACTTTGTAGCTATCTTTTATTTTAAAGATTTATTTATTTATTTGAAAGGCAGAGTTACAGAGAGGCAGAGGGATAGAGAGAGAGAGAGGTTTTCCATCCACTGGTTCACTCCCCAGATGGTTGCAATGGCCAGAGCTGCATCAATCCGAAGCCAGGAGCCAGGAGCTTCTTCCAGGTCTCATATGTGGGTGCAGGGGCCCAAGGACTTGAGCCATCTTTTACTGCTTTCCCAGGCCATAGCAGGGAGCTGGATCAGAAGTGGGACAGCCAGGACTCAAACTGGTGCCCATATAGGATGCCGGCACTGCAGGCAGTAGCTTTACCTGCTATGCCACAGCGTTGACCCTGTAGCTATCTTTAGAGTAGACTTGATGATGCAGTTACATCTCTCATCTTGCTTTTCTTTCTTGGCACCTCTCTCTTCTCTCTGCCTCTTGTATTTTGCAGCCATTTGGATAAACATCCATCCCTAAAGTCATCTTACCATGTTGCATCCAGGGAGATTCTTCTGTTGACTTGGCGTCAGTGCTATCACCGGCAGAGGTGGCCAGTGACACCTACAAGGTTGTTTTTGTATAATTGCCTGGCAGAAGGACAAAGACTCTGCGTGCATGTTGAAGTGGCTTGGAAACTGATCTGAGAAACAAATATCCCAGCAAGTGATTAATAATTTAAACCCTGACCCACGCTCCAAACAAATGTGCTGTGAAAGGCAGTGAAGAGCCTTTGGTACTGTTGTGTGGGGAGAGAAGCAGGATGTGAGTATCCAATGATGGGTGGGGTGGGGTGGGGTGGGGTGTGTGGCTCACAGCCAGACGCGTGCACTGTGTGCATTCTACCTGTCATTCGGGTAGGCTTTCCTTCACAACAAATCTGTGGTGTCGAACTGAAGGACGCTAAAGACAAGACGCTGGATTTAAGCCAACTCATTAAACACAAAAGTCAAAGTAAAGAGACTCCTCTGACCACGCGTTGCTCAGAGATCCAAACCCAGTGATTTTGGTATTTAGTGTCTGCAACTTTCAATTGCCTTCAATCAGTGATTCCGCCTATTTGTCATAATCCTTTCAGCTGTTCAAGGAAGCCTCTGGGCCTCTGCACAGGAGAACATTGCAAAATCATAAAATACACAGAATTCCAAAAGAAAATAATTATTTTCAAGTACCTTTATCAAAGTAGTATGTGAACAGAGTGTGCTGGGGGTAATCGTTAAGTGGTTTCATTTGTTCAGATTCCCAAATGTCATGCTTATTTGCTTATGTATTTCAGAGGATGGACAGGCAGACAGATTTTTCCACCTGCCGGCTGGCTGACTCCCCTACTGCCTGCGATGGCTGGGACTGGTCAAGGCTGAATCTGGATCTAGGTCTCCTATGTGAGTGGCAGGAACTCAACTGCTTGAGCCATCCTGTGCCACCTCCCAGGGTGCACATTAGCAGGAAGTTAAAATCAGGCACAGAGCTGGGATTTGAACCTAGGCACTTTAGTATGGGATGCAGCCATCCTAACAGTGTCTTAAATCGCCCTGCTGAATGCCCACCCCTCAAACGTAATCCTTTATTTTGTAATAACCTGTGACTTAACAGAGTGTTGCCAAAATAGTATGGGGCTTTTTAGTACAGTCTCGTGCAAGTCCCCTAATGTTAATATCTTAGCTAGCAACACCACGGTTGTCAAGATTGGGAGGCTGTCATTGCTGCACTATTCCAAACTAAACCATGCACTTCGAGCTTCGCGATTTTTCCCATCAATGTCCCGGCTGTCCCAAGGCCTACAGAGCATGCAACAATTATGTTTGACCTCAACACATTTGAAGAATACTAGTTAGAGTGTGTTCCTCAATTTGTGTTTTATCTGTTATTTTCTTATGATTAAATTGTGCTTATAGATTTCTGGCAATAATTTTTCTTATGAATGCATTTAATAGCTAGCTACTTAATAAGTACAGTAAATAACTACCCATTTAATGTATTAAATATTTAACTGCCCTAAAACATAACTACCCTAATTTTGAAACAGTGATGGGTAAGAACGATATTTTGTGAACTGCAACAACCAAAATGCAGTATGAAAATATTTGTAACTTCCACTGGGGACAAGGCACAGATACTGCTAACAGTGCTATGGGTTTTTGCTTTGCATTAAATTTGAAGGAAATGCTAAATGGAAACTGGAGCAGCAAAGCCTTTTAAGATTTTATTTTCCTAAGTTCATAGAAAAGCCCTTTCTCTTGGTTTCTATCTATGGATGCTTTAGGGATCTGGCGGGCCCTGGTTAAGAACCTCACTCTATCGCTACTGATAATAAGAGACAATAGAGATGAATCGATCATGTTAGAAGTTATTGCCACCATTGATTTTCTTATTTTTTCAAAGTCTCTATGGAAAAATGAAGCAAACTGGCTAGACGATGAGCTTCCATGGAGTGCCTCCAAATTATTCATGAGGAAACTCACAACAGAGCAAGCGACTCCCAGGCTGCCTCTGTGTCTCCCACACACCAACCCTTCAACTTCTGGTTAGAGCTTTGTCGGACAGCTCTTCGTAAAGATGAGAGGAGAGTCTTACATGGCAACGAAACCTGTGATGTACCTGACACGTGATGACTCCCTTGAGATATCCTCTTTTGTGTGTTGGTATAAACAGCCGGCCCTCCATATCTGTGGACTCCAACCAACCATTAACTGAAAATATTTGGGGACCAAAAACCCATCTGTCTACTGAACACATGCAGACTTCTTTCTTTGTCATTATTCCCTAAACAATATCAATTGTTTATATAGAATTTACATTGTGTTCAGTATTGTCTAGAGATGACTTAAAGGATATGGGAATGTGCTTAAATTATATGCAAATGATATACCATTTTCTGTAAGCTACTTGAGCATCCATGGATTTTTATGTCCTCAGGAATTTCTGGAATCAATCTCTCACAGATTGATTCCATATATATATATATACACATAATTTTCTGTATATAAAATTTTCTTTATACTGTTAATCACATTTACAAATGTAGCTTCTATATATCTCCATTTGGACAAGTTATTGAAACAATGGTTTCCTAGCCCTGGTTTCAATGCAGGGAATGGCCAGTGTCGGAAAGATCCAGGTGCCAAGGCTTGCGGCGACGAAACCTCAGAGGACTGACGTGGGGAGCATCAAGGCCTCTGCCCTGAGTCTGCGCTGAAGTGGAATCCGCACCAGGTACTGAAATGCTCCTGAACAGCCTGCATCCTTTCTGTAGGAGAGCCTCACATGCATTATCTCATTCACCCTCCCCCTCACCAGCCAGATGAGGCAGGCATCTCATTTTATAGATAAGAGACTGTAGCACAGGGAACATACTAACTTTCCTAGCTTCCTAGGAAATGATTTAGCTCAAATCTAATTTTAAGCCTGACTCCAGAGCTCTCATTTATAACTCCTACACTCTTCTGTGATGAGCACAATGTTAAGACCCTATACTGGGGCTTTACTTGTTGCAAATCTCTCTGGTAGGACGGCTTCCCTAGATGACATGCAAAATCCTTACCTTGATGGGATATGGCCAAGGACCTAGTAAAAGGGCAGTACCCTGGAGTGATGGCAGAAAAATAAACAAGACCATCATGGATGGGCTGTTCCAGCAATTAGATGTTCTAGATGTCAGTCTTGGGCAGGCAGGTCAGACAGGTATGTGGAATCTATATGTGTCTGGAAATTGTGAAAGCAGCCGGCATCATAAGGAAGGTAACACAAAACACTAAATTTTAGCACAAATCTCCGTTCCTTATCATCCTGTCATCCTCTCGCCCTCTCTGGACAGTGTGTGTCCAGAGTCCTAAGAAACCTTGGGAAGTGGAAGTCGCCAATTGTTCATGGTGGTGACGGGCTAAGATGTACCCACAGAGGGGCTCCTTGTAAACTCAGCATAGGAAATGTGGGTAAGTTTCCACCTGAGAGCTTTCTACCAAATAAGCTTCCCTTTAAATAAGAGAGGTCGTGTGTGTGCCAGTGTGTGTGATCTTTTGTATGAGAGAAGAGCTACCAGTTTTCTATTGCCTTCTGTTGCTTATTGGTAACAAATTACCACAAACATGGCTGCTTAAAGCAAGACTGATGTAGGATTTCACCGTTTGTGTGGGTCCGAAGTTCATGCAGGGCTCAGATCTCCTGAGGCTGCCTTTGAGAGCTCATTCAGGACAGAGATGACGGGATTCATGGGATCCTCTTCCATGATTACGTCGGGTGTTGACTGAATTCAGTTCTGTGCAGCAAGAGAACTGACAGCAATTTCCGTCTTGTAGACCAGCAAAGCGGGACTGTCTGACCTCATCTGTATCTGACGGGCAATCTTGCTCTTAAAGAGATCAGCTGATTAGGTCAGGCCCACCCAGATCATATTCCTTCGATTAACCATAAATCAACTTATGAATGACACTGATTGCATTCTCCAAGTCTCTCTGCCTTTGCCAGACCATGTGACCTATTCCAGGGGTGAATACATAGCCCTCCAATTCTGTGGGTTCCCAGCTATGCCTGCACTCCAGGGAAGGAGATTATATAGGTTATTTACATCAGGGATCAGGAATCTTGGAGAACATCTCAGAATTCTTTCCACGATAACAATAGGCAAGCAAATGTCATCAAGCAAACAAAACAAAATCAAAAACACAAAACTTTAAAGTTCCTAATAAATCGAACAGCTCTGTTGAAATGTAATTAACATCTTGTGCTTGAAGTTAACACCTGATCTCTGTTCTAGACCATGGCAAAATCATGAAAGTGAGCACCACCTTCAATAACGGCTTGAGTACCCATGGATGATGACAATGGTGAAATTTTTTTTTTTTTCACAAATCCATTTAATCACAGAGAAGGGGAAGGTAGAGGTGGAATTTTATCTTTCACTTTGGTAAATGGGCAAGGACAGTCTTAAACCTTGACACATAATGGGCTGGTCACTGTGGTGAGAAAAGAAAAAGAGCTATAACTCCCATTTTACAGGTGAGACAAGGGAGGCCTGTTTGTGTCTTAAACATATTTCTCATTGCTATTCATTGCAATACTCATGGTTCTGAAGTGTCTCTCTAGTACCCACCTGTAAAAGCTTGCAGATCTGACACAAGCCTGTTTTATTCAGGCCACTCTCTGGTTTTTTGGCTCTCTAGGAAGCAGGCTGTTCTAATTGATCAGATAATTAGTAAATAACTTTCCAAAGTTGTGCTTGATTTACCCTTATTGTGAAATTAATATCATAATATAGACATATATCACACCATCAACACCATTAGTACATATAATTTTTGTCAAATACACGTCAATAAAACTAGAGGCAATTTTAAAAATTATTGAATTAACTAATTAAGTTGACTTCAGTTGCTTTGAAATATCGTAGTTATGTTAGGAACCTTGTTACTTGACCATCATCAACAGTTCTCCTTCAACTGGGGTGGAAACAGAGGGAAAATCAGACTATTTTGTGAGACACTATTTCTTTAATTAAAATATCAACTTTTCTCTCTTTGAAGAGAAATTTTGCAACTGTTAGTGACAAAGTCTTCACAGAAGGCCTTACAAAATTTTTGGTTGGTATTTTACCTCTAGAGCATTACGGAAAGGGAGTTCCAAGATGGGTTTGGGACACTGTCACTCAGTTTTAAAAATGCTCTTTTTATTTGTATTATAGCAAATAGCCCATGGCCAGACACACGATTATTGCATTGCTTCTCCAGCACGAAGGTCATCTGTGCCTAATGATTCTCTAACTGACATTTCAGTGCAAAGTCCTGCTGTACCGAGGTCCTGCTTCTGCGGGCTTGGCTGGAGCCATATGGACATGTGTTTTGTAAGGGAAACCAAGGCAGCCTGTTACATGGGGTCTTTTGTATTTGCAGTCACAATTAAATCAGCAGCTCATTAAGGATCACTTATTAGTGAAAGAGACAGGGTTTGGGAAAAGACCACTTTGGTCCGGACCCCCCTGTTTGCTCATACATTCACCAGATACTTAGAAAACATCGGTCCCGCATATCTGTTGTCAGACCCTGTCCGGGAGCTGGAGATGAACAGTGAAGGGTCACAACCCTGAGGCCTGGGTGCTGTGGTAACTCGGGCCCGAATCTTGCCAGGTCAGGTCTTGGAGATTCTCCTAGCCTGACACGGGCGTCAGTGTGCATGGTGTGTCTGTGTTGGTGTCCTGTCTTGGAGCACAGTCAGCTCCCAGAGGCACTCCCAGCTCCACACCACGATGCCACCAGGTCACATTTCCTCATTGGCAAGCATGCCTGCTTGTCACATCCAGGTCAAATGCTGGTTTCCATAGTAACGGGGCTAATATGTACAGAAAATTTGGTTTTCTGGCTTATTAATACTTTATCTTTGACATCATCTATTCCTGCAATCCCAGGAAAATGCAGATTTAATATCTAAGAAAATTTACCAACACGTTGGCAGATTCTCTCTGAGTGATGAGAAATAATGACAGCTTATTTTTGTGCTTATCTTTTTTTCAAACTTTGTACACTGAAGACTATTTCTTTTGTTATTAGAAAAATAATTAAAATTTGTCAAGCAGTTACATAAAAGGCAGCAAACATAAATGTGCTGATTCTTTGCATTTTGGGGGATGTGTGCATTCAGTTGAAGAGGAAAACATGGAGCAAGAGAAAATCTGATTCTTGTTGATTGCATTTTCCCACAGCATCTGTATCATGTGTCCTCCAAGACAGAATAAAGCACTCTTTAATGGAATGACCGATGGCTTCTGTGTTGATAATATTTTGGCCATAAAATACGTGCTTGGATTGTTTGTACTCCATTAACATTTTAGTCTTTTGGGTCAAAAAAATAGATCTTTCTTGCCTTAAACATTGCCATAAACACATCTTCAAAAGAGACAACTCTCTGTCCTCTCTTCAAATGGTAGAGCTATGTGTTCGTGATGAGTTCACTTTCTCCTAAAAAGCATAACACGAAGCCAGAGAAGTGACTTCACGCCAGAATGGTTGGATGCAATGCATCCCCCACAACCATGGGTGTGTTCTAGACCACGGTTCTGGAAACCTTTGCTTGTGTGGCAAAACTGTTTATCTGAATCATGGCAATTCCTGGATGGAAAGATGAGATGGCTAAATGCACAGTGCTTCTACCTAAAACATCTCAGCACGCTGGAATTTTGTTTGTGAAGATAGAGGAGGGCCTTTTGTGACAATTAAATATTGATGCAAACAGCTAGAGGGAAAGTGAACAGTATAAGGCATAGGCTAGGCTACTTTTGAATAGTACTTTTGGGATACCATTACGCCATCGTCATATTATTACAGTAATTGTTTTTTTCATTTGACAGGTAGAGTTATAGACAGTGAGAGAGAGAGAGAGAGACGGAGAGGAAGGTCTTCCTTCCATTGGTTCATTCCCCAAATGGTCACCACGGCCAGCACTGCGCCAATCCAAAGCCATGAGCCAGGTGCCTCCTCCTGGTCTCCCATGTGAGTGCAGGGGCCCAAGCACTTGGGCCATCCTCCACTGCGCTCCCGGGCCACAGCAGAGAGCTGTACTGGAAGAGGAGCAACTGGGACCAGAACCAGCGCCCATATAGGATGCCGGCACCACAGGCGAAGAATCAACCAAGTGAGCCACAGCGCCAGCCCCATATTACAGTAATTATTACTGAGGTATTTAAAGCTCGTTTGTCTTTTAATCTCTTTTGGGACCTAACGTTCAAAGTTTGCCCTAAACACACAGTCACAGTTGCACGGACACAGACACACAAGCAGAACTAAAGAATCATTGCACCATCACAACACCCTGCAGCCTTCCATGAAGGCAATTATCAAAGCTGCTGCTGACTTTGTCAGTGAGGAGAGGCCCACTGTCTTACATGGGAGCCTTCTTCACTTTGGAAAAATGTTATGTTTCATGGTTTTGTGTTAAGCTGACGTGAATTCCAGCTCCTAGCAACACCTACCCACTTTCCTGGTTCTGACCTCGGGCGTAAGAGTGGCTAAGTAGCTCCTCTTCTGTGGGACAGATCCTGAGATATCGAAGAGCTGCAACATGTTCTCTCTGAGTGTCCTCTTTACTCACTTCTCACGGACATTTGCCTCACAGAACAACATTGTCTAAAAATGCTTTTATCTAAGGATCGTTTGCAGAAAAGCATTTATCTTTGCAAGAAGGTCCACTTGGTTTCCCTTGTTTTTTTTCAAGTATTTTTTCTTTGTTTGGTCCTACCAAATCCACGTACTTCTAGAAACACAGCTGCTGCGCCCAGGGCAAGGTGGAACCACGATTCTACTGATGCTGCTCCGTTCCGTCGGAGGCTGCTGGAAGTTGTTCTTAGCAACACTGCACAGCCATTACCTTTGTAAAAACTCACATTTAGGACTAGATCAGCTGAGCTGATTCTTGAGGAGGAATTTCCTTCCCTTCTTTTTGTGTGAATGTGTATTTCAATGTACTTCTGCAATACAGTGATTACACAGAATAAAAAAGAAATTCTCCTAAAAATCAAGAGATGAAATTTTGGTGAGGGGAGAATGGTATTCAGAAATTTTGATTGTACCTCTGTCCTTTACCTAGCAGAAACTGACTATGCAGTTGTTTTGTTTTTTTTTAATGTCAGGTATACAACATGTGTTTTCCTGTTTTAGTTTTCTTTTTTAAGATGTTATTTATTTATTTATTTATTTGAGAGGCAGAGTTACAGACAGGGAGAGGAAGAAAGAGAGAGGTCTTCCATCTGCTGGTTCACTCCCCAAATGGCTGTAAAGGTCAGAGCTGGGCTGATCCAAAGCCTGGAGCAGGTACATGGGTCTAAGGCCATAGGAAACAGTGGGATTGGAAAAGGAGCAGCCAGGACTCAAACTGGCACCCATAAAGGATGCCAGCACCACAGGCGGAGGCTTAGCTCACCATGCCACAGTGCCGGCCCTGGGTATGTAGTTTTATTAAAAAAAAAAAAAATCAGTGCAGTGGGGCCAGGGTTGTGACACAGTGGATTACACTGCAGCCCATGATGCCAGCATTCCGTATGGGTGCTGGTTCAATTCCTGGCTGCTCCACTTCTGATCCAAATCCTTGCTAATGGGCCCCTGCACCCACATGAGAGATCTAGATGAAGCTCCTGGCCCCACTCCTATGGCCTGTTGCAGCCATTTGGGAGGTGAACCAACAGATGGAAAAATCTCTTTCGGTCTCTCTCTCCCTCTCTCTGTGTCTATAACTCGGCTTTGCAAATAAAGAAATCTTTTTTTAAAAAAATCAATGGATAAATATCTGATTTCTGAAGCTGGGTAATGGCAAAAGGTGATTTTACTGTGTATTGTCAAGCGTGTCTGACATTTCCCCTAATAAAAGTTTTTTTAAAAAATTGTAATTACTTAATTTATTTGAGAGGCAGAGAGAGAGAGAGAGAGAGAGAGAGAAAGGGAGGGAGGAAGGGAGGGAGGGAGGGAAGGAGAAAGAGGGAGGGAAGGGGAGAGGGTGGGAGAGAGAGAGAGGGAACTCATGTACTGGTTTGCTTCCCAAAATATCTGCAATGGCTGGAGAGGCCAAAGCTGGAGCTGAGAACTCAGTCCAGGTTTCCTGCATGGCTGTCAGGAACCCACATACATGAGCCATCTCCACTGCCTCCAAGGACCTGCATTGGCAGGAAGCTTGTGTCAGGAGCAGAGTTGGGAAGCAAAGCAGTATTCCCGTGTGGGACACAGGGACACAGGCATCCCAACCACTAGGCCAAATGCCTGCCCCAAAGTTGGTTTCTAAGGGTTTTTTTTAAGATTTATTTATTTGCTTTTTTTTAAGAATTATTTTATTTATTTGAAAGAAAGAGTTAAAGAGAGAGGTAGAGCCAGAGAGAGAGAGAAGTCTTCCATTCCACTGGTTCACTTCCCAAATGACTGCAATGGCCAGAGCTGAGCTGATCCAAAGCCAGGAACTAGGAGCTTCTTCTGGGTCTCCCATGTGGGTGTAGGGGTCCAAGGAATTGGGCCATCTTCTATTACTTTCTCTCAGGCCATAGCAGAGAGCTGGATCAGAAGACAATCAGCTGGGATTCCAACTGAATCGGTGCCCATATGGGATGCCAGCGCTGCAGGCTGGGGCTTTAACCCACTGCGCCACAGCACCGGCCCCAATTTATTTATTTATTTGAAAGGCAGAGTTACAGAGAGGCAGAGGGGAGGGGAGAGAGAGGGAGAGAGGGAGAGAGGGAGAGAGGGAGAGAGAGAGAGAGAGAGAGAGAGATACCACAGCACTGGTCCCGATTTCTAGTTTTTAATAGAGATCTCTGTATGCCTAAAGACCCTTGTCTAGCAAAGAATAAATGTTATTGATTACCCTTCTTTCTGTTATCAACCTCTGAAGATTTTCTTTCTTAAAACATGAATTCCATGAGGCAAGAACCAGCAGAGAGCACAGTACTGAGCCGCTGTTGCTCTAAAACAGGGCATTGTTGAAGATGAATTATAGTTGATCCAATGTAAGAAGACAGCCAAATAGGAGAGGGGCCGGGGAGAATCCTTAGTTTGAGCTCAAATGCAAGAAGCTAGAAAAGGATTTGCTTCCAGGGAGTTGATAGAAAAATAGATAATTTCACCTGTGAGAAATTAATACAGTGGAATTGAAAAACATGTTAAGTGTAGCTTTGCAGATAAGGAAAAGTTGGGCAGAAGCAAGCACAGAGGTGTTATGGTTTTCGAATTATTTACAGTGGTACGTGTGGTACGTGTTCCTAATGCCTATGACCAACAGATAGAATAAGCTGTGAGCAAATAACCATACAAGCTCTACTCCTGGACTGACATATACCAAGTTCAACAGGGTGGGTCCTTTGATCATGCATTTGGATTTCATGGGGGGGTAGCTGGTTTCCAAAGATGAACCTGATGAATAGTCCTCTCTCATCCTCTGCCCGTGCATCTGGGCTGAACTTGTGACTCTGAGCAACACAGCAGCAGAGGTGACACTGTGTGACTTCTGAGGCGAGGGCACAAGAAGACATGCAGTTCCCTTTTTGGTCTCTTGAACGTGTTTTCTGGGAGAAACTAGACCCCAGTTCAGAAGTCCGACCACCCTGAGAGCACCATGCTGAGAAGAGGTCCACACCGATTCCATGTCGAGGCGCCAGAAGACCTAGGTCAATCCAGCTCCCAGCTGTTGCATCCAGGCGTTGAGGATCCAGATGTGAGTGTGAAGGAGGAAGTGTTCTTGGAGACCTTTCCTGGAGAGCTTTAGTTAACTACAACTGCAGCTACCATCTGACAGCAAAAGTGGCAGACCCCACAGGGAAGTGTCCAGCTGAGCCTAATGACTTACGTCACCATGAGAAACGATAATTCGTTTTCATTTTAGACCATTATGTTTTGGAGTGCCTTATTGCACAACAATAGTCAGCCATAACACACAGCAATGACGCATTTCTGTAAAAAGTTTCTTAACGCTTCGTGTTTGGATTTCTATTCTTATGGGCCATTAATAAATATTGATTTCCACTTCAAGTGTGGTCAACTTCTCTGCTCATCCAGAATCCAGACACTACTTGGAAAAAAAAAAGGGGGGGGGGGGAGAGGCTTCCTTTAACAGAATTTGCTTTGCTTCAAGTCTCTGCACTAAGGTTTGCCTTTTCAAAAAATGACCAGCTACTTGAGGGAGTACAGCCTGGACTGTTCACCTGATACATCAGAAGGGGCTTCCAGTCTTTGCTTTCTGAAGTTTCACTCTAAAATATGTTATGTGTAGATGCATTCAAAGTAAATGTGGCTATTTTAGGTATCTTATCAAGCAGTTCAAGTGACTAAGAAGGATCATTTTTTAGCATCATGACACCAGCATCTCATATCAGAGCACTGGTTCAAATGCTGGTTTCTTTGCTTCCAATCCAGCTCCCTGCTAATGCACTTGGGAAGTCAGCAGAAGATGACCCAAGAATCTGGTTCCCTGCCACCAATCTCTTGACTTCTGGAATAGAGTTCCTGACTCCTGGCCTCTGTCTGGGCCAGCCCTGACTGTTGTAGCTATTTGGGGAAGTGAGCCAGTGGATGGAAGATCTTTTTCTCTCTGTCTCTCCCTCTATCTGTAACTCTGTATTGCAAATAAATAAACAAATATATTTTAAAAACTTGCCTAGAGCGTGAGTCTGAGAAGCTAGAAAGGGTGGACTCAGTTCTCTCCTCTGATGTGTTTTAGCCTATCCAACTCTGATCTCACCGGTAGCTTTGGGATCCGCAAGGAGGGAAGGCCTATACTTCCGGGAATGGAGAGTTCCTACCTGTACTTCCAGGGAAGAAAGGTCCGTGTCAAGGTTCCCGAGGGTGCCTAAAGATCAACCAGTGAGGATCAGACCTGCCTCAACCTTTAACCCCCATGCCCTGTATCTACAAAAGGAGCCCTCCCAACCTCTGACTCGGGACTTCCCCGGCCCTCGCTCTGTTGGGACTGGGGAACCTCTCCCGGGAGCAGAATCCCAATAAAAGCTTGTGAATTAACTGATTTGTCTGCCTGGGAAGATTTGTTACTCGCCGGACACCTTGCACTAATCCTGAGGAGTTCCATGACGGAACTGAATCTACCTTCAGGTTGGTGGGAATTTAAGGATTTAAGGCCCTACCTCATCCATTTAGCCTTAAGTCTGCTTGTTGATATTCCTAATTCCTTTGTATTTTAGGTCTGAAAACTGGATTCTTACATTCTTCTCCACTGAGATAACGCGACACTAAAAGTTCTTAAAGCCAGGAACTGGCCAGTGCCACGGCTCAATAGCCTAATCTTCTGCCTGCAGCGCCAGTACCCCTGGTTCTAGTCCCGGTCAGGGCACCGGATTCTGTCCTGGTTGCTCCTCTTCCAGTCCAGCTCTCTGCTGTGGCCCGGGAGTGCAGTGGAGGATGGCCCAAGTGCTTGGGCCCTACACCCACATGGGAGACCAGGAGAAGCACCTTGCTCCTGCCTTTGGATCAGTGCAGTGCGCCGGTTGCAGCGCACTGGCTGCAGTGGCCATTGGAGGGTGAACCAACGGCAAAGGAAGACCTTTCTCTCTGTCTCTCTCTCACTGTCCACTCTGTCAAAAAAAAAAAAAAAAAATCCAGGAACCAAGTTCAAATCCTTTATTTGCAGGAGAGGCTGGAACTTGGACTTGCAGTTGAGCCTCTTTTTGAGCCTCAGTCCCTGCCCTGGCAGAGGGCAATAGAACTATCCTATCCCTGGAATTTGAGGGGTATAACAAGTTTTTGTGTATAAGACTATGCAGAGTACTCGGGAGACAGTAGCAGCTTAGCAAATAGCAGTTGCTATTACAGGTATTTGTAGTGGTAGGATTCCTGGGAAAGTGGAGATCCTGAACCCTTAATTACCCCAGAAACAGGAATCCAGGCTCTGAGCCAAGCCTTGCTGGCAGTCTTCTGTTGCTACCAGCCTCACTTGACTTTGGGCTCCCCGCCCCACCCCCACCCCAAGGAGATGCTCCAGTGATTTTTTCTGGACTCCCAGGGTGAGTTCCAATCTTTTGACTTCTGGGACTTAATCTGATTGCCTGCTCTAGGCCTGGGGGTCATTTCCAAATATTCTGCCACTTATCAAGCCCTAAATATAACATCAACAAAATATTGCCCAGGGACATTTCGCACAATTGGATTGCATTTGTTGCCTTTGTTTTAAAGCCCCGAGCAAAAGGCTATTTAGCCACAAGAGGAAGCATAAGAATTAATTTATTTCCATTGATCCAAAAGATTTTCTTTCAATAAAAACCACATTGAAACAAGCCTCATAATTAGTGAACTGAGTTTCGCATTCATTACTGTTTTTAATAAATTGAATTTCATGGTGTTGCTGTCAACCAAAGAGTTCTGCCTCATCTCTCCATTTCTTTTTTCCATGTAACCCATCTTTGATAAATATTGCTACTCAAGATAAAAGGGCAGACCTAAATACTATGGAATTCTATGATAAGGTTGTTTTAATCATGAATCTTCTCGATGCTTATCCTCAGACCATGCTTCCTTTCAAAATACAATTTATATTTTATAAAAGTGTATCACTTTTGTAAAAGTATATCAATACCATAAGATTTGTTCTTTCTCTACCTTGCTCATCCCCATTTCCAATTCTTCCAAAATGATTTCACCAAATTGAATGGGTCTATGCAATTTATTCACTGTGTTGTGGGTTCTTGATAACAGAAGAAGAAACCTGTTTCTCAGAATTGAGTCTCCAGTGGGTGGACATGTTTTTAGACTCCTGCTGACACTTCAGAAACACTGTATTTTGATTAAATTGTGTCATCTATTACTGGGGATGTGTAAACTGGCATGTTTCTAAATAGCTGTGTGGCAATGGATATCAAGACCATTAAAATGTTCATTTCTTCTGAACCCAAAATTTTATTTCCAGCAGCATTTCCTAATAAAAATCAGAGGTGGAGGCCAAAATGTATGTCAAGTTCATTGCTGTCCCCAGTGCTTGCATATGTCTGGAATATAATAGATGCCCAATAAAGAGTTACTGAAAAAATGAATGAAAAATATGTTCATCAAAAAATCAGAATCCATAAAATTTCTGATAGTAGACAATAGTTAAACATGTTATGACACAATTGTACAATGGACTAATAAGTAGATATTAATATTAATTAACAAATAACATTATTAGAATGTCTTATGGAAAATTATTATAATACTAAACTTAAAAATCAAGTCAAATCACATGTGTGTTAGGACAGCACAAATATAAAAATATACACAGGTTGATACTCATCCAACCTAGCCTAACCTCTGATCATAAAGAACAAAAGACATTTTCTAAAAAAGCAGAAAATTTAATCAAGACAGCAAAAACCTTGCCCCTGGCCGGCGCCACGGCTCACTAGGCTAATCCTCCGCCTGTGGCGCTGGCACACCAGGTTCTAGTCCCGGTCGGGGCACCGATCCTGTCCCGGTTGCCCCTCTTCCAGGCCAGCTCTCTGCTGTGGCCAGGGAGTGCAGTGGAGGATGGCCCAAGTGCTTGGGCCCTGCACCCCATGGGAGACCAGGAG
Organism: Lepus europaeus; assembly: GCF_033115175.1. Taxonomy (NCBI): domain Eukaryota; kingdom Metazoa; phylum Chordata; class Mammalia; order Lagomorpha; family Leporidae; genus Lepus; species Lepus europaeus. The sequence goes on from NC_084836.1 coordinate 83,785,757, forward strand.
AAGCACCTGGCTCCTGCCATCGGATCAGCGCGGTGCGCCAGCGGCCATTGGAGGGTGAACCAACGGCAAAAGGAAGACCTTTCTCTCTGTCTCTCTCTCACTGTCCACTCCGCCTGTAAAAAAAAAAAAAAAAAAAAAAAAAAAAAAAAAAAAGCCTTGCCCCTAAGAAACCCAAGCCATTCATAAAATACACTAGGAAAGTCCGCTTCATGGCGTCTTAATCCCAAGGTTTCTTCCCTGCAGCATTGCACTCCTTTCTCTCAATGGACTTCTCACTTGATTGTTACTACCAAGCTCCGTAGAGAATAAAACACTATCAGTATTATCTCCAAAGGGGGTGGATTTATGAGTAATTTTTATTTAAAAATTTTTCCCCAAATCTAATAAATGATATTTTTAATTAAAATAAATAAATCACTCAAAGTGAGAGATTCCTTTTTATTTCAAAAATGGTGAGTTCATAAATGGTAGTAAAAGGAGATAATAAACGAATACTGTATGTTAAAGCCCGATTCAGCTTCACATCTTTATCTATACTAAGCTCTCTACTGCCAATCTGGACATAAGCTGCCATGTGCCAATGTGCTAACCTCTGCTGGTGGGTCACAGACTGTCCAGTATGATGCAGTGCACCCAGTCTAGTGCTGGCAAACCAGCAATCCACAAACCCATGCAGTGAAAAATGATTTGTAACAAAGAATTCACAAAAAATTTTGGAGCCAATTTCTTTGGAGCGACATCAAATTCTTGCTACCTTGTAAATACCAGGCTGTCTTGGAGAATGAAAATTCATACCCAGCGCAAAGAATCTGTACTGTCTGAAATAGACACAAATTATTTTCTGGCACACAAAGCCGTCTTGAGCTTTTCTTTAGAAAATAATTGGCATATTAAGATTACAGCTCTGAATCATTTTGACTGATCATGCCCGAGCCAAGTGCAAGCGAATGTGTCTGGGTTCATTAAAGGAACTCATATTGCAAGCCTATGACTGGCTGCCTTGAACAAATGCTAGCCTTTATATTGGAAGCGTGTTCGCAATGCACAGAACATATCTGCTTAGTTAAATTCCACACATGGTGGTCACTGATAGAGCCAATAAAATGGCCCATCGGGTCCAAATCTCCCAAAGAACTCATCAGATCAAACAGAGTATATAAATATACGAGCTGGTCATGGATAATGAACCAGTTAGTCACCAAGGAGGGCTGCTCAGAAGTGATTTCCACCTGGTGCTTTCAGGGGAGCCAGGAACATCAGCCCTGGGCAACAGGAGGGTGGGAGAGGTTTGGAGCTGCTTTGCTTCCATCTGCAGGCTTGAATCCAGTTGTGTTGGATGAGTGTCTCATCTCTTTACATATTCAAGAATTACCTTTAGTTAACAAAGACAACAAAAAAGTTCAACGCCCTTGAACAACCAGTTACTGCCCTTTCTTCTCCCCTTCACAGCAGGTTTCTAAGAAGAGTGTTTCTGTCCCGCGATGGAGTTGGTTTGGTGCAGTTGTTTTCATGCTGCATAAAGCCGACCCCCTCAGTATGTGACATCGCAGCTTCTTGTGACCCAGTAATGATGTACCTCAGCATTGCTGTGTCAGAGTCTTCCTCCAGTCACGACCCCAAATCCAGAGATAAAGGCCTTTATCTTATTCATTTCTGTACTGTTTAACTAACTTACAGGTCTGTGACTGCTGTCATTAAAACTTATATTCTGGAGTCTAGAACAAGAACTCACACGGTGAACCAACTCCTAGAAGGTTCCCAGAGAACCTCCAACAACCTCCAAGGTTCCCATCATCAGCAAGGCTCTCAAGAGAATGTGATGCATACTCAGAAAGCTTCAAATGGAAGATGGAATAAACTCCATTAAATAGGCACACAAATCCACTTATTGGTTGAAAGTAAATGAAAATGATTATAGTTTCAAGAGGGATGCAGCTACCCACGTGGGAGACCCGGAAGAAGCTCCTGGCTCCTGTCTTCGGATTGGTGCAGCTCCAGCCGTTGTGGCCAATTGGGGAGTGAACCAATGGATGGAAGACCTTTCTCTCTCTCTCTCTCTCTCTCTCTCTCTCTCTCTCTCTCTCTTTCTCTCTCTCTCTCTCAATCTCTGTCTTTCCTTCTCTCTCTGTGTAACTCTGACTTTCAAATAAATAAATAAATCTTAAAAAAAAAGAATGGTGGAGAGTTAATTTAGGATAATCTTTTGCAGGGTAGCCTATTTCAAAGTGTGCATTAATGTTACGTTCCTTCACCTGATGCTGCAGATTCTCTCCCACTTGGAAGGAAGTAAGGGATAGGCCAAGGATGATTTAGAATAAACACACACACTCCACTTACTTGTTTGTAAATGCAATGCGTCACCATTCTCTCATGTTGGATTGGGAAGATTTGCATGGGGACTTGGAATCCGTTCTACTGTAGGGCACAGGATTCTAGATAAAGAGAGATTGAAAGATAGAAAAAGAAATCCTGGTTAAAAGGAAGTGGCAAAAGTGAGCTCCAAACCTCAAGGTTTGGGGAAGCGAGAGTGGAAGAGCATCACCACTGCTCAGCTTCTTGCCTGGGCCTCGGGGGAATGCAAACACTGCGTTTCCTGTGTGTTACCTCCTCACGCACAAGGACATCAGAGAGTTGGCATCATGGTTGTCCTTGGTCTGAGAGCCACCCCCAGTCCCTTGAATCCGAGTGGCATACCTGGGGACATTAAAGCTTACCATGGGGCCAAGCCTGGTAAGAAGGTAAGTTGCTATGTGCCCCCCTCTGGAATCAGGTGATTAAGCAACAAGAGGTGTGCTATTGCAGCAAAGGGTGGTGCTGCACCTGCTATGATAGGAGCCAGTGGAAATGTAGTTACGGTTTACAAGGCTGAGCACAGCCAAGGAGCCACGTGTCTGAGAAATGCACCACTGACTCCAAGATTATCATTTCTTTTTTTTTATTTACTTATTTTATTTATTTATTTTGACAGGCAGAGTGGACAGTGAGAGAGAGACAGAGAGAAAGGTCTTCCTTTGCCGTTGGTTCACCCTCCAATGTCCACCGCTGCCGGCACGCTGTGGCCAGCGCACCGCGCTGATCCGATGGCAGGAGCCAGGTGCTTCTCCTGGCCTCCCATGGGGTGCAGGGCCCAAGCACTTGGGCCATCCTCCACTGCACTCCCTGGCCACAGCAGAGAGCTGGCCTGGAAGAGGAGCAACCGGGACAGAATCTGGCGCCCCGACCGGGACTAGAACCTGGTGTGCCAGCGCCGCAGGTGGAGGATTAGCCTAGTGAGCCACGGCGCCAGCCTAAGATGATCATTTCAAAGAGTGGTGGACCAAGTCCAGCCCCACCGATGGATGCCATGGTTAATTTTCCTGGGGTATTGGAGCCATCTACAAGGCTACATCCTGAGTTGGAGCCTGCAACTCACATACAAACAGAAGTGAGCTTCAGCTACCCTGACAAATTGCAGGATTTAACAGGGAAAAAAGCAGAACTGGACTGGATCAAACTGTGCAGGAAAGACAGGAAGTGGGCAAACTGAACTCCACACCTCAAAGCTGAGGAAGTATTTCCCAGTTACAAAATCAGAATCCTACGTGCACGGCACTCTTGGGTTTGAGATTCTAAGTTTCCTATGCAGTGCATTGTTCTTTAAGCTAAATGTTTGTTCTTTTGCACATTTCATAATGTCCTCTTGCTTAAATACTAAACAACAACAAAAACTGCTTGACAAGGTTACATGTCACAGGAGCCGTGCAAAAGGGGCCGCAGGACTTGAGAATGACAGGAGAAGTTTGAGAGCAGATGCCCTAAACACTTTACGTTTTGCCAGGCAAAATGATAACGATACTACCAAATTGAAGAGGACCAAAAGCAAGACAGTGTTAGAAAAAAAATAAATCCAGGGGCTGGCTCTGTGGTGTAGCTGGTTAGTGCCGGCATCCCATATGGACACCGGTTCGAGTCCTGGCTGCTCCACTTCCAATCCAGCTCTCTGCTTATGGCCTAGGAAAGCAGTAGAAGATGGGCCAAGTCCTTGGGCCCCTGCACCCGTGTGGGAGACCTGGAAGGAGCTCCTGGCTTCTGGCTTTGGATCAGCACAGCTCCAGCAGTTGTGGTTATTTGGGGAATGAACCTGCAGATGGAAGACCTCTCTCTCTCTCTCTCTCTCTCTCTCTCTCCCTCTGCTTTCTGTAACTCTGCCTTTCAAGTAAATAATTAAATCTTAAAAAAAAGAAAGGAAAGCAAAAATGAATGAATAAATTCAGTGAATGAAATGAAAGAGCCAGAAATATCTTAGAACCCACAGAACACTTTATGGATAAAGTTTAACTCTTAACAAGCTTTAAAGTCTTAAATACTATATGATTATTAGGAAAAATATAACAAAATAAATTAAGCACCTAAGCAAAAAAGACAAAGAATAAAAATGAACTAAAGGGAATGGATGGAGGAAATAATGATGAGAAAATCAAATAAGGAGTTAGAAAACAGAATGAAAAGCAGAGGGGACACACAAAAAAACCACTTTAAAACAAAAACCATGGGAGAATAAAGATAGGAATAAACTATAAAATTAATGAAGTTAATTTTAAAAAGGAAGAGAATGTGGAAATTCTAAAGCTTTTGTAACATGTGAAAAGGGAAACACTAATTGATACAGAGAGAATTAAAATAATCACAAAAGAGAGAACTTATAATGACTTTGGAAATAATACTGACAATCTAGTTAATTAACTATTTTCTGAGTACATAGTTACCTAAATCAATTCTAAAATAAGTAGAAACTCTAAAAAAATGCCAAGTAAATTAAGGAAAATTTTCAAAGAATTAGAAACCTCCAAGAAGCACTAGGCCTAGACAGTTTGCTATTTTAATTTTCCTAAGATATAGAAGGAAATTAAAATTATTCAAATTATTTTGTCTAATATTGGTACTTAAATACATAAAACTAATATAATAAACTGCAATTTCATTAATATATATCAATGTCAAATGATATAAATTATCAAATGTCAAAATTTTAATACGATGTTAGCGAAAATAACTCAGGGAAAGTCATCAAATAACAGCTGTTCCAGAGATGCAAAAATGGCTCAAACTTGGTAAACCCTACGTAATCCATAACATAATACAGAATAAATCAAATGACATAAAACATGATTATCTAATTAAATTTAAAATTACATTTCCAAAAATCCTACATTTCTTGCTAATTTAAAAGAAAAAAACAGTATAAGAATAGATGGTGGCCGGTGCCGCTGCTCACTAGGCTAATCCTCCGCCTGTGGCACCGGCACACCGGGTTCTAGTCCCAGTCAGGACGCCGGATTCTGTCCCGGTTGCCCCTCTTCCAAGCCAGTTCTCTGCTATGGCCTGGGAAGGCAGTGGAGGATGGCCCAAGTCCTTGGGCCCTGCACCTGCATGGAAGACCAGGAGAAGCACCTGGCTCCTGGCTTCGGATCAGCGAGATGCGCTGGCTGCAGCGGCCATTGGAGGTTGAACCAACGGCAAAGGAAGACCTTTCTCTCTGTCTCTCTCTCTCACTGTCCACTCTGCCTGTCAAAAAAAAAAAAAAAATAGATGGCATAGAAGATATGAAGTGGAATAATCAATCACATAGAATATTACCATGTTTAAAGGTAAGAAATACAAATATTTCTATTTTAGGAAATAGACAAGGATCCATCAGAACTTATTATTCTGTAAGTTAAGCAAGAATATTACACTAAATAAATGTGTCAGAAAGAGGTGTGCAGCATTAACTTTATTTGCTGTAATATAAAATATATAACTGGAGAATACCAGCCAAAATAGAATCATAAACAAGGGAATAATTCAGTAAAATGACTGGTAGCTAAGTTAATAAAGAAAAATTAAGGGTTTCCTTATCAAAAATTTTAAATAGCTTGAAAATAGATGGTGGGGGTGGTGGGCGGGGAGAGGCGCTGTGGCGCAGCAGGTTGAAGCCCTGGTCTGAAGTGCCAGCATACCATATGGGCACTGATTCTAGTCCCGGCTGCTCCTCTTTCCAATCCAGCTCTCTGCTATGGCCTGGGAAAGCAGTGGAAGATAGCCCACGTCCTTGGGCCCCTGTACCCACTTGGGAGATCCTGGCTGCTGGCCTCGGATTGGCTTTGCAGCCATCTAGGGAGTAAACCAGTAGATGGAAGACCTCTCTCTCTGACTCTACCTCTCTCTGTAACTCTTTCAAATAAATTAAAAAAAAATCTTAATAAAAATAGATGGATGAAAATATCTAATTCAGATTATCAACTTAAAAGATAAAGTACTTAGAAATAAGTTTATCCAGAAAAGTGAAGAATCTACAGTTTAAAAATTAAGGCTCTAGGGGCCAATGCTGTGGATTGGTAGGTTTAGCCTCCACCTGTGGAGCCAGCATGCCATATACTGCTCCACTTCCAATCCAGCTTTCTGCTGATGGCCTGGGAAAGCAGTAGAAGATGGCCCAAGTCCTTGGGCCCTTGCATCCTTGTGGGAGACCTGCAAGAAGCTCTTGGCGGCTGGCTCTGGATAACCCCAGCTCCAGCCATTGTGGCTATTTGGGGAGAGAACCAGCAGATGAAAGACTTATCTCTCTGTTTCTCCTTCTTTCTGTCTGTAACTCTGCCTATCAAATAAATAAATAAATAAATAAATAAATATATCTTTAAAAAATCAAGGCTCTATTAAATTTTTTGAGTTCAAATAAGTAGTTTGGCTTCACACTGCTTCCTTCCTGCTACTTTGTTAAAATGACATATATTTTTTAAATAGGTGAAGGGTGCTAAAATGGAAACTACAAATCACTGAGGAAAGTATTGAAGAGAACAAAAAGGAATGGGAGACATATAGTGTTCATGAATTGGAAGACTCAGTATAATTGAAATGTGCATACTAACCAAAGCAATTTACAGATTCAAGGCAATCCCTATCAAAAGCTCAATGACATTCCCAATCCCCAAAGAACTAGAAAAAAGCCATATTGAAATTTGCATGGAACCACATGAGACCCTGAATAGCCACAGCAATACAAAGCAGGAGGCATTACAGTACCTGACTTTGAAAATTTATTACAAAGCTATAGTAATTGAAACAGCATGGGGTTAGCATAATAACAAACCCATGGACCAACAGAATAGAGACCCTAGAAGTAAAATCACACATCTACAGCCAACTGATCTCTGACAAAGGCACTAGGAAGATGCAATAGAGAAAGAATAGTCATTTTACTAAATGGTGCTGGAAAATCTGATATCCACATGCAGAAGAATAAAACTAGACTCTTATCTCTCATCAGGTAAAAAAAATCTACTCAAAATAGTGTAATGACCTAAATGGGAGATCTGAAAATTTGAAGCTCTTAGAAGAAGATGTAGGGAAAAGTTGGAAATTAGCAAGGGTTTTCTAAGTCAGAACCCAAAAGCATAGGAAATAAAAGTAAAAACAGACAAATGGGACTTCATCAAACTGAAGAGCTTTGGTACAGAAACTAACCAACAAAGTGAACAGACAAGCAGCAGAATGTGAGAAAATATTTGCAAACTATACATTTGAGCTACATACATCTGAATATCCAGAATATATAAGGGACTAAAAAAATAGCAGAAAAGTTCAATTAAAAATGGGCTATAGACTCAAACAAACATTTCTCAAAGGAAGACACACATATGGCCAACAGGGACACGAAAAAATGCTCAACATCATGAATCATCAAGAGAAAAGCACATCAAATCACAGTGAGATGTCACCTCACACCAGTTAAGACTGGCTCTTGTCAAGATGACAAAAAGAGAGCAGGTGTTGGCAAGGACATGGAGAAAAAAAGCAACACTTGTGCACTGTTGGTGGGAATGCAAATTAGCACAGCTACTGTGCAAAATGGTATGGAGGTTCCTCCAAAGACTAAAAGGAGCACTACCATGTGATCCAGCCATCCCACTCCCTCTGCTGAAGAGGCGTCTGCACTCCCGTACTCACTGCAGAACTACTCATAATAGCCATGAAATGGAAGCAGCCTGTGTCCACTCACCAGTGGATAAATAAACAAAATGGGCTACATATGCACCGTGGAATACTACTCAGCCATAAAAAGGATGAAACCTTGTCACTGACAACAGCATGGGTGGTCATTATGTTAAGAGAATAAGCCAAGCCCAGAAGACAAATCACATGACCTGACTTGTATGTGGAGCCTAAAAATCAGAAAATTTCATAGAAGTTAAAAATGTAATGGTGATTAGCAGAGGCTGGGGGCAGAAGTGGGGAGGGAAGGATGATTGACAGGCACTAGATTATAGCTAGATTGGAGCACGAAGTTCTGGGGTTCTTTGAACACTAGGGTGACTGTTGGTAATATTAATGTATTATGACAATGTTAATGTACTCTACCTTTCAAAAACCTAGAAGATAGAATTTTGGAGGCTTTCACTACAAAGAAATGCTAAATACCTGAAATGATAGAGTTGCCTAGATTGCATATTATAGAATGAATTATGTAATGAGACATCCAATAGTACTCTGTAACTATGCACAATTTTATGTCTGTTAAAATTCTTAAAAATAAAATGACAGTATTTTAAATCTACATTTTTGAAGACAATGAGTAAACAAATAGCCGTTGGGTGAGAAATCTCCACTGAGTTTTGGAGGGAAGGAAATGAATGGGAGAGGCAGTGGCCTCATGGAGCAGTGGGAGTTCGGTCCCCACACAGGATTCTGGCCAAAGGGCTCCCGTGGTTCTGCAGGGAGCAGGGCACTGATTGGATGCGCAGTCACAGATCAGCTGCAGCTGTGTCCACAGAGAATGCTGAGAGTTCCTGGCCCCGGGTGGTGGGGCTCTGCGAGCTGGTTTTTCTCCACCTGCTGCTCTCCTTGGTTGGAGAGTGGGAGCAGAGAGAGAAGTCGGGGTTTTGATGATTTCCCTGTCTTTCTGTGGCTTTGCAGTTTGGCTGCTTCCCACTGTGGCCCTGAGACGGTTGTTCAACAGGTCTTCCTGCTCTGTGCCCTGGCTTCTCCAGGCCTTGCCGTGGGGACAGCCCCTTGCAGCTGCAGATGCCTGGGGTTCTCACCCTCCCTGGCTGCTTTGCCCGGTCCCATCCCCTTTGTGACCCTCCCCTCAGACAGATCCGTGGTGTGTGCTTGTTTCTTATTGAGCCCTGGCTGATTGAGTCAATGAACACCACCCACCTACCCCTCCTACTCAAGAGCCTAAAGGGTGGTGGCCTGGGAAATGTCCAGGCTCCAGCTCCAGGCGGTATTGAGGAGTGGAGATGGGGCGGAGAGAGACAAAGATAGGCAAACCACCAGGCAGAGGTCAGCCTATGTAAATGTATTCCTGCTCCCCAGCACAGCAGTTTCTACGGTACCCTATACATGTATGGGGCAGACATGCCCATTTATTGATGGAGTATGTTGGTAGGCATTGTTTTATCTGATAAGAGGCTGAACAATCTTCTATCTTTTGGGAGGGAAGCCAGTCCTTACTGGAGTCTACCCGTGCTCTATTGTGACCTCAGCAGGCAAGCCTCAGTTTTCCTATCTGTAAACAGGAATTGTCATTGTACTTCATAGTGGTGCCTTGAGAATTAAATGAGATAATGTATGTACAATGCTTAGAACAGGGAGGGCCTGTACATGATAAAGAATTTGATAAATGTTATTTTATTATTATTATTTAAAATATATGTGTGCTTTTAAAACTCACAAGGGTTACTCTGAGACCGTAATTTTGATGCTTTTTCAGTATTTAGACAAATAACTGAAGCTATTCAAGAGAGAAACAGTACCTGCCTCCTTGTTTACAAAGTGGCATAGATTATTTCTTCGTGAACACTAATTGCCACCCATTAAAACCCAGAACGTGCATGAAGGCCCTCACAGCATAGCACAGAAACATGTTTCAGCTCAGAGGAGGGAAGGCAGAGGGGTTTCTGGAACTAGCCCTGGCCCAGGAATCAGCACTTCCGGATTGAGCTCCCTGTTCTGCTGCCTATCAGCTCTGTGAGGACATCGGCCCACAGCTTGTCGGGGTGCTTGTGAGAGTTGTAGTAGAGGCTCTCGTGGTTTCTGCTCAGTGCCCAAAGTCTCTCCTGTTCAATGGAACGCCAGAGATGCACTCCAAGGACCAAGCATCTGGAAGCATCAAGCCCAGGGCCATTTTGTCCTGACCTGTTCCTCCGACACAAAATTCTCCCAGACATAATCAGCGAAACATTTGTCAAACATGGGCAGCAAAACACACACAGAGAGACAGAATACTCCCTAATAACAACCTGCTCGAGATTCCATCCCAGTGTTCACCTGTGGCCCAAAAGTGAGTGCCTCTTTGCAACTGTGCCCAGGAAAGACACAAAGAGCTTTCATCCCCTCCTGCCTTGGGTCCTTTGTCCAGGTTGCACATCCAGCTTTGCATCTCGGGAGAAATCAGAAGTAGACAAGGTAGCTCTACTAATTTACTGTATTTCCAGGGAAATTCATGAAATCACTAGTCTGACTCATTGCTTATTTTCCCAGTTCTCTCTATCTCCCTTCCCTCTGACTCCACTTTTTTTGATCTTTCTGCTGGAGGTATGTTAGCCACATGAATAGTTAGTAATTAGCAGCATACAGTTTTCTGTGTGTTAATGGAAGTAGATTTCCTTGGCTCCAAAATCCACTACTTGATTTTTGGACCATTTTAATTTCATGGTTAGATATTAAAACTCTAAGTTATAAATTATAACAAGCAAACAGAAAGCCTAGGGAGGGAGGCAATTAGATAATATATATGCAGTTAAGATGAATTCACTCTATCCCCATAAAATCACCCAAGTTTCTGCTTTATTATATTCATCCTTGTTGATCACTTTAGAACAAAAATCTCTCTTATGTAATTTCCCCTTTCAATGGCCAAATTTAAAATACTCATGGGATGAACGAAGCACTAGTAGTTTAAGTCTGATGACAAAATAAGTAAATAGCACAATCACCTCATTTTGATGATTTCTAAGCTACCCTCAAGTCAGACTTTGATTAGCTCTGCTGAGAAAAGCCCTGACTTTCAATGTGTCCTTGCTCCTCTGTTCTCAGCCATGGTGGAGAACCAAGTAAAAGAAGCACAAAAATTGAGAAGCAAGGGAGGCGTGAAAACGTTGACAGGAGAAGTTCAACATGGACATGGAAGGATAGCTCATTCCTATGAGTTTACTGCTGGCTTATTTGAGCTGACTTATGAACAATCATAATTAGTGACTACCAAGTGATTTAAAAAGATTTTTTATAGATTTATTTATTTATTTATTTATTTGAAAGGCAGAGTTACAGAGAGGCAGAGACAGAGGCAGAGGCAAAAGCAGAGAGACAGAGAGGTCTTCCATCACTGGTTCACTCCCCAAATGGCTGCAACAGCCGGAGCTAGGCCAATCCAAAGCCAGGAGTCTGGAGCTTTTTCCAGGTCTCCCATGTGGGTGCAGGGGCCCGAAGACTTGGGCCATCTTCCACTGCTTTCCCAGGCACATTAGCAGGGAGCTGGATTGGAAGTGGAGCAGCCGGGACTCAAACCGGTGCCCATATTGGATGCTGGCACTGCAGGAGGCTATGTCACAGTGCTGGCCCTTATAAAGATGTTTAATCAGTCCTCCAGGAAGTTATCAAGAAGGGGCTTGATTAAGACACCAGGTAGGTCTTAATTAATACACCAGGGGGTATTTTTCCAGTGCAGCCTGAAGCATAACGAAAGAACAAGGCAAAAAATTTCTTTGATTTGTTTTTTTCTAAAACTGTTTTCATGTTGTCCAACTCTTACATAACCAGATAGCCAATGTAAATGTTCTTACAAATGTCTACAACTTGCCTCCATGTTTCAACACTGCTCAATCTTAGTTCAGGTTCTGTGGGATCAGAAATTCTGTTTGTTTCCATTGTTTTCCACACCTGAAAGAATTTCAATAACAGTCAACACCCTGTATAAATCCAACCTTGCCTATGTCACGGAATTCTGGTGAAGATGGAAGGAAACACGTGAGCAGAAGATTAGCTACATGCTGGGCAGGGGTATCAAAACTGGGAAGGCGTGGTTCTTGCTTTCAAAGAACAAATGATCCTATTGAGCACACAGACATGGAGACAGATGTGCATGATTTCCTAAAGGAGACACTATTTTATAACCTACCAATTGGAATGTAAGCGTTATTGTGCATGGCCTCAAATCTAGCTTTCAAAGTTAATTTTTATTGCTTTCATTTTCACCCAATGCTGCTCATAATTTTGGGGTTCAATACTTGATATAGCGTTCACAGAGTTCTATACTTAGCTTTCATTACTTTGGTTCTGAAGATTGGTTCACTTATATTTCTTTAGCTATTGAAGCTACTGATTTCTCTCTGCCCTTCTCTGCACATTTTGGGTTTTTTATATTTTAAAATTCCTTATTCTTATGTAGAACATTTTGGTGACTATCTTATTTTCCATGATGTATTTCTAATGGGGTGTGTGTGTGTGTGTGTGTGTGTGTGTGTGAGAGAGAGAGAGAGAGAGAGAGGGAGTAGGTAGGTAGGTAACAAATGAGTATTGTGATGAAAATGTTAGAAAGTTGGAGCTATTTTTCTTAGGTGGAATAGGCCTTCAACTGTGGAAGTAAAGAAGTCAGAGACTGAGCACACCTCCTTAGAAACCCAACTCTTGCTCCAGCCCTGGCTTAGGCAGAAAAGGGCTAGAGCAGGTCATCATGGAAGTTAAGGGCAGAAGAGCACAAGGACGTGAAGCCTGAACAAGCCCATTCACGAACTGAGGTTTCAGTCTGGGAAAGCAGTGCAGATGGAGTCTAGGAAATGCATGAGATGGTACAGAGTTGAGACAATCCTATAAAGATCTGTGACAGAAACTGGTTCCTAAGTGGAACCAGTGCCCTGGCACTGAGCAGGATCAGGTCACAGGAAGCCCCAGCAATGGGATCAGAGTCTGGCTCCAGAGTGATCACATCAGATAACCAACGCCGGGGTACCACAAAATAGAAACCCGATCCCCACGGCTCAAAACCACCCCCTGGGCAGAAGAGCCAGCACCTGTATAATGCCTTCTGTAGGTCAGACCTGTGTGAAGGCGATTTATATATAGTACATATCAGTGTGTTCTACCTTTACCATAACCTTGGGACTGAAGTTTCTTAGTCTCCTCATGTTGCAGAGGGGGAAACTGAAGCAGGGGTAGTTACACCATTTGGTCAAGGTCACACAGTGAGAACCTGGAGGACTCAGGAATTGAACCAGGAAAGTTTCTGAAGCCCAGGATCCTAAGTTTGTTTTGTTTGGAGCAAATAGTGATTTGCAATAATTTGGATTGCATTGTCAGTCTTTACATATTTTATATTAAATTAATAATTCTAATTTCTCCTGAATAATGGAAAAATCTACCAACCCAAGGCTGCCTATTCTTTTTGTAAAGATGTATTTATTAATTTATTTGGAAGTCAGAGTTACAGAGAGAGAAGGAGAGGCAGAGAGAGAGAGAGAGAGAGAGAGAGAGAGAGTTTTCCATCCACTGGTTCACTCCACAGTTGGCCGCAATGGCTGAAGCTGTGCCGATCTGAAGCCAGGAGCTAGGAGCTTCTTCTGGGTTTCCCATGTGGATGCAGGGGCCCATGGACTTGGGCCATCTTCTACTGTTTTCCTAGGCCAGAACAGAGAGCTGGATCAGAAGTGGAGCAGCCGACGCTCGAACTGGTGCCCATATGGGATGCCAGTACTGCAGGCGTCAGCTGTACCCACTGAACCACAGCGCCGGCCCCGACTGCCTTATTCCATGACAACAAATAGCAGGACTGGACACCACTGCCCATCAGAGGTGTATGAGCCCTCTGGCTAGCCACCATCCCTGCTTCTCCCTATTGTTGATGCCCACTTCACGTCACTCATTTGTATGAGCTGCATTGCACCCTTGAGAGAATGAGTTCATGTTTCACAGGTTCAGAAGAGCAAGGTGGGGGAATGTGGAAAAATAAGAAAGGAATCCAGTTGGTAAAATGGTGGCCATTGGAGATGGATCACCAGGGTCCAAGATAGTTATCATTTGCTTTTGTGGATCCTTTGCTTATACGCTGTGTTAAAGTTTCATTTATTTATTTATTTACTTACTTACTTACTTATTTGAAAGTCAAAGTTACACAGAGAGCAAGGTCTTCCATCTGCTGTTTCACTCCACAATTGGTGGTTACGGCCGGAGCTGTGTCAATCCAAAGCCAGGAGCCAGGAGCTTCTTCTGGGTCACCCATGCTGGTGCAAGGGCCCAAGGACTTGGGCCATCTTCTACTGCTTTCCCAGGGCATAGCAGAGAGCTGGATCTGAAGTGGCTACTTTGCTGAACAACATGGTAGCTGCATGGGATTCTTTTTCAACTTATTTAAATTAAATTAAACATTCAGTTTTTTGTTGACAGTAGCCACATTTCAAGAGTATCATACCCACCTGTGGTTCATGGCTGCTGAATTTGAAAGTGCAGACAGAGATTTTCTGCTATTGTAGAAAGCACTATCAGATGGCATTGGTCTAAAGAAGGCACTGCAGTTTTTGTTAGCTTGTACACCATATTCCAGCATTCTGAAGAAAGTAATATTCACAAATTCCCTTGCACTTGGCAATGTGGCACTCTTTTCTGGAATGATGAGTATGAACAAACCCTCCTACACATACATGCAAATTGTCATCCACTAAGCTATCTTAGAAACTTAAGTTCAGTCTCGACCCTCCTTCCACATGGTGTGGAAGTTTAACGTCCTGCCCCGGATTCCTGAGTAGGTTCACAGCCCTTTTGTTCTCATGGCAACAACCTGTCTCTCTCAACTCCTGCTTCCTGGTCACAGCACCCCAGGCATCCAGTGAACTCCTTGACTAGGTTTTCGACAGACAGAAAATCCTGCACACAGCACATGTTTATGAGTTGGATTCAAGGAGAAGAGGAGCATTTCTACTGCAGTAACAAGAACATTTTTGATTCAATATTAGGCATCTTGAAGTTCCCTTGAGCCCCTAAACACAGAGTTTTCTACTACCTTGTCCTTGGAGCAGCCTTTAACATCAACCACGCAGGTTTCTCTTCTTTCCCCAACCTTCTCTGCTTCTTGCTCCCCTCTCTCCTGTGCCTTTGCAGGCATATCACATTTTCCTCCTTGGTAGCACACAAAGCCCTTTGCTACTGTCTGATAGTCCTGTCTTCTTCAGATACTTTTTTTCTGCCCTTAGAATCTCAGCTACCCAAAGCAAAGGATAATTTCCTAAATAAGAAACATGCTTCCAGTTATTAAGAGAATGAGCATTTCACCTCTTTACATTAGCACAATCCCTGCTGTTTTTTGCATCCTGTAAAGCCTGCACCACTGTGCAGTCCTCCTCCATTGTGGTAGTCTCGCACACTAATAGAAAAACCCATGCTTGCTAAGCAGAGAGGAGAGGCTGGCCTCTGCACACAGAAAGGGCATGAAATGGAGAGATCCCTGCACGTCTATTCAATTCTCAATGGAATTTTAGATTAGGTATGCAAATTTTAGATGAGGGGGACTTTAAAATCCCATGGAATTTGAAGGATTAATGTGAACTTTTCAGGTTATAAGTTTTTCTCTTGAAACCTCCTAAATGAAAACATGATCCTGATTTCTGCATGAAAATAAAAATCTGAGCTTTCATTCCCCAAGACACAACTATTAACTATTATGCCAAGGTTACTTCAATTTCCTGGATAACCAGACAAAAGCAGAAAATTCTTCGGGGGATTGACTCCTGTCATTCAAAATCTCTTTAACACAGCAATTCCCCAACTTGAGTGTACATCAGAATATCCTAGAGTTCTCATTAAAACACAGATTGTTTGGCCCAATGCAGGATGTTCTAATTTAGTAGGTCTGTGATAGGGCCTGGGAATTTGGAGTCCTAAGTGCAAATTTAGAAAAAGTCATGTTTAGGTCTGCACCGCAGCTCACTAGGCTAATCCTCCGCCTGCGGCACCGGCACCCCAGGGTTCTAGTCCCGGTCGGGGCGCCGGTTCTGTCCTGGTTGCTCCTCTTCCAGGCCAGCTCTCTGCTGTGGCCCGGGAGTGCAGTGGAGGATGGCCTTGCACACGCATAGGGAGACCAGGAGGCAGCACTTGGCTCCTGGTTTCAGATCAGTGCAGTATGCCGGCCGTAGCAGCCATTTGGGGGGTGAACCAAAGGAAGGAAGACCTTTCTCTCTGTCTCTCTCTCTCTCTCTCTCACTGTCTAACTCTGCCTGTCAAAAAAAAAAAAAGAAGTCATGTTTAAAGAAAAATTCATGAACCTTGTGTGCGTTGGTGTATGTGCTGACTACACTCTTTCCAGTGGGCCTATTTTTCAGCTTTCATCATAATAGCTTCGTCTCTTTCCTTTTTTTTAAGGCAAATTGGGGAAGCTTTGGGGGAATCACAAAAGATAATAGCTCACCAGGTTATCCCAACTTTCAGAAGGTGGGTGATGTGTGGCATTTAATGCAATCCAGAAACACGGAGCCCCTCTGTTAGACAATGGTTTCTGAGCTTTCTAGGAGAAGGAATAAGATAAACCTAATTAGGGAGCAGGAAGAATACAAGGACATGTGGATCAGTCAGTACGGAGGTCAACCTTTCTTCTGGAACCTTCCTGACTTTGGGATTTCTTCACCCTGAGTTCTCTTAGTAACCCTGGTGACCATCAATTCACGTTGACAAATAGCATCTGCCAGTCTTGGCCAATCTCATGACAGCAGTCACTTGCCCCTTGGTTGCTGTCAGTCTCCTCCAATGTGGCTTTCTGCCCAAACTTAAAACTTCCTTTAACGGGGCCGATGCTATGGCATAGCGGGTAAAGCCACCGCCTGCAGTGCCGGCATTCCATATGAGTCCCAGCTTCCGATCCAGCTTTCTGCTGTAGCCTAGGAAAGCAGTAGAGTATGACCCAAGTCCTTGGGCCCCTGCACCCGTGTGGGAGACCCAGAAGAAGCTCCTGGCTCCTGGTTTCAGATCGGTGCAGCTCCAGCCTTTGCAGCCATCTGGGGAGTGAACCAGTGGATGGAAGACCTTGCTCTCTCTCTCTGCCTCTTTTTAACTTTGCCTTTTGAATAATAAATAAAGCAACCGTTTTGAACTGCATGGCTCCACTGTAATTGGTTGTCTTCTGGAGGGTTATATCAGCAGCCAGACATATTCTGTATTTAATTACATTGGCCCACCAGACATCATGTCTCTCAGACAAAGAGTGCTTGTAACCTAATGTCATTCAGAATAATTTTTGCTTTCTTCTTCTCATTTGTTTTTTTTCTTCTAAAAATAGGATGCCGAAAACTAATACAGTTAATTGGGTTAGCCCGAAGTTAGCCCAGATAGTTAGGTTTTACAGTAAAAGATAGCTTCGTTATTGGATTATTTTTGACAAAAAGGAATTTGTGCTTAAAGAAAGCCTGTTTTAAGTCACGAGAAGTTGGTTTATCTTGCAGTCTAGAAGCAAAACTTAGCTGAGTGTGCATTGCTGGATTCTAGGAGCCAAAAGTGTCTCCAAAATTTATTGCTATTTCTCCACTAATTAACGGAGAGGTTAAGACAGAACAGCTGTCTGTAAAGCTGTGAATTCACCAAAGATGTCTGTCTTAGCCTCCTCTGTGTTTTATCTTTACTTGATTTGGTATCTAGGTGCATTCTGGCTACTTTTCCATAATATTTAAATCATTAGACAATTAAAATTATAAAATATACTGTGACTTTAGCTATTTTTGAATAAAAAGTGAGTCCCAAAAAACCCCTGTCCCTCTTAACTTTTCTGACATTCTGTCTTACCTCTATTCATCCAAAAATCTTCCTACTTCCACTCATGGTGTTTCTGAAAAAAAAAAAAAAAAATCTGCCTAGAATATATTTTTTTAAATTTCATTAAAGGAACTTTTTTTTTGTACAGAAAAGCATATGAGTTCAAAGCCTTCTACTACAACCTGTACCAACCTTAACAGCTAATATCTGCATGCATTATCAAGTACTATAAAATGCTGATTACTTTGCAAGTTGCATTACACATGCTCATTATGGATCCTCTCAAACTCTTTAGAAGTAATTAATTTGTAATGAGGAAATCAGGGCAGGCAAGGTTAAGTAAATTGTCCAATGCCACACGGCCATCAATGGTAGGTCAATGTGACAACAAAACTCATACTGTCTTCCAAAACTTGGAAGCCGTTTCTTGCCTCCTAATAGAGGGAAAATTCTGATGCTCTAGTGAGAGGACAGCTTCCATAATAGACCTTGCTGGCTGTGAAATAGACCATTTTACAGGGTGATATAAAAAGCAGGCAGAAAGGTGATGTTAATGACACTCGAGACTCCTTCTCAGTATCTTTGCATTTCCAGATGCTGAGTGGGAAAATCTCTCTGTCCCTAATTGCTTGTGATAGTCCTTATAAATGAAGTCAGGTCAGAGCTACAGTCAGAACACTCAGTCAGAATATTCAGGCTGCAGCTGAATTTATTATGAAAGGACAGGGAAGAGGCAGATTTTAGTATATATGATGATGCAGTCATTGCTGACAAGGAGTTAGCAGAGGCAAAGCTGAAAATACAGATAATTGGAGGAACAATAATAACTATTATGTAGATGCAAGGTACATTCCTACAGAACCAGATAAATACCCAAGTCAGTGCTTAAATCATAGCTTCTAAATTTATCTGTCCTCTGAAGTGTTAAAAGAAATGTTATAAACAATCTGCAGAAAAATTATTGAACTGAAGAATGAGAAAGAATATTGTCCTTACAACCTCAATGGCCTATTCTTCAAAAGAACCCATCATTGGCCGGCGCCGTGGCTTAACAGGCTAATCCTCCGCCTTGTGGCGCCGGCACACCAGGTTCTAGTCCCGGTCAGGGCGCCAGATTCTGTCCCGGTTGCCCCTCTTCCAGGCCAGCTCTCTGCTATGGCCTGGGAAGGCAGTGGAGGATGGCCCAAGTCCTTGGGCCCTGCACCCGCATGGGAGACCAGGAGAAGCACCTGGCTCCTGGCTTCGGATCAGTGCGATGCGCTGGCCGCAGCGGCCATTGGAGGGTGAACCAATGGCAAAAAGGAAGACCTTTCTCTCTGTCTCTCTCTCTCACTATCCACTCTGCCTGTCAAAACAAACAAACAAACAAACAAAAAACCATCATTTTCCATGGCAAGATCCTAAGGCTCTTTAAAAAAAAGTTTCTGGGGGCTGGCACTAAGTCATAGTGGGTAAATCCACCGCCTGTAGCACAGGCTGCTCCACTTCCAATCCAGCTCCCTGCTAATATGAAAGCAGCAGAAGATGGCCCACACACTTTGATTCCTGAACCCACATGCAAGACCCGGAAGAAGCTCCTGGTTCCTGGCTTCAGCCTGGCCCAGCCCTGGCCATTGTGGCCCCCTGGGAACCAGCAGACAGAAGATTCTCTTTGTCTCTCTCTTCTCTCCCCTTTTTCTCTCCCCACCCTGTCTCTCCTTCTCTGTAACTCTGCCCTTCAAATAAATAGATAAATCTTAGAAACAAAACATAAACCAAATGTCCCTTTCATCCTTCGGACCTGCCATGCTCATGTGGACCCCATATTTCCTTTTGCCAGTTCCTATAACTAGCATGTCCCCTTGCCTCAATCTTTTTGCATCCTGCCATCCTCCGCAGGCCAGCTCAATTTTGCTCTTCCTGTTGTCTTCCTTGGCCAGTCTGCACAGCATGCAGGATCCCTTCAAAAGACAGCAACACAGTGGTCATGTGGTCATCCTCCCACAATTGTCTTCAATGACACTTTAAATTTAAATCGTGAATCATATTTTCACTGTCAGTATGCAGCATCTTTGTCTCTTCTTTCAGTTTTTGGAAGTTTCTACATCAAGCCTTGCATTCAGCAAGGCAAGGTGGAGAGCATGGAGCCATTAGCTCCAGTAGGAAAGGCAATGGGTCTGTTGGACAGAGGTAGAAGATAGAGGGAAGTGGGAAAAGCCAGAAAAGCTTGGATAGAGATATGTACTATACAATTTAACTGGGCATGGAGTTCAAGGGAGAGGTCTAGATAAAGAATTGACAAGGGGCCGGCACTGTGGCACAGCAGGTTAACAAACTGGCCTA
Source organism: Lepus europaeus (assembly GCF_033115175.1). Taxonomy (NCBI): domain Eukaryota; kingdom Metazoa; phylum Chordata; class Mammalia; order Lagomorpha; family Leporidae; genus Lepus; species Lepus europaeus. The sequence goes on from NC_084836.1 coordinate 83,805,824, forward strand.
GAGTGCTGGCATCCCATATGGGCGCCAGTTTGGGACCCGGCTGCTCTACTTCCAATCCAGCTCTCTGCTGTGGCCTGGGAAAGCAGTAGAAGATGGCCCAGGTCCTTGGGCCCCTGCACCTGTGTAGGAGACCTGGAGGAAGCTCCTGGTTCCTGGCTTTGGATTGGCACAGCTCTGGCAGTTGAGGCCAATGGAGGAGTGAACCATCGGATAGAGGACCTCTCTCTCTCTCTCTCTCTCTGCCTCTCTTCTCTCTGTGTAACTCTGACTTTCAAGTAAAATAAATACATCTTAAAAAAAAAAAAAAGAAATTGACAAGAGGCTGGCGCTATAGTGCAGAGGTTAAATTGCCACCAGCAATGCCTACATCTCATATTTGAGCATCATATTCAAGTCCAAGCTGCTCTACTTCCAATCCATTTCTCTGATAATGCGGAAGATGGCCCAAGTGCTTGAACTCCTGCCACCTATGTGAGAGATCAGGATGGAGTTCAGACTTCTGGTTTCAGTCTGGCCCAACCGTGGCCATGATGGTCATTTTTGGAGTGAACTAGCAGATGGAAGATCTCTTTCTCTCTCTGTCTCTCCCTCTTTCCTTATTGCTAAGCCCTTCAAATAAATAAATCATTAAAAAATGACAAAGGAAAAACACTGGGGGTGGTAGTGTTAGAAGCTTAGAGCAACAGAACAGATAACATTGTCCCAGTAACTTAAAGTTGAGAAAGATAAAGACACTGGGAAACCGAGGTCGATGGACGTAAAAAGAGAACATAAGCTTAGAGTCAATCAGCTGAACACAGAATCTGTTCCTACCACTTTCTACTGGAGTCAGTTTAGAATAGTTCCTTCAGTCCTTCAGTTTCCTTATCTGTAAGAATGGTGGTAATAGGACTTACCTCAAGGCACTGCTGGGAGGATACAGTGAGGTAACCTACATCCGGAATCTGCCCAACATGCCATCCTTGCTCATCAACATCCCTTCATCCTGCTCTGGGGGACCGTGAACTGCCTACTGAAATGACAGGCTTGCGGATGGAGCCAGTGGTGAAATCTAGAAAACATTCAGAGCCAGCGATCCGTCTAACTCACGGAAAGTCAGTCTTGGAGTTCCACCTCCATAATGATGAAAACTGCGAGACAACACAAGAAGGCCGTGTTGCATCTAGTATGTCTCAAGCACCTTTTTGGGCTCCAGGTTTCCAAGGCTGCAGAGGGATCTAAAACTACTTCAAGTATCTCACAACAGGTGAACTATGTGAGGCCTGAAATTTTTTAAAACACTATTTTAAACCAGAATGTAAATTAGAATAACTACTACATGCTATCCAGTTTAACATAATTCACAGGAAACTCTTAGAGACACTTTTGTAAAAGGATCAACTTTACAAGCATAAAATAATTTGATCAGAAGCAAGCAATATGGCTTTAACGGGCCACGATGTGATAATAGCTCACTGGTTGACCTCCTTTGAAGTCATTTATTGCCACGGTGTCTGATTTTAGACCAACACTCATCCTAACAACTGTAATAGATTTGATCACTAACTGTATCACACCTAATCGCTCAAGACATTTTTTAAGGGTGGAAGAAGAACAAAGAATAAAAACAATGGAATCTAACTTCAAGAAATCTAAAAGTTGAGGGAAAAAGAGAATAGTTTGGTCAACATGGCTGAAGAGAGAGGCCCTGCACCCACCTCTCCAACAAAGAACCAGAAACAAAGGAAGGAAACAGTCCATGTTTCCAGGGCACACACTGATGGAAAACATTAGTGAAGAAGTGACAGGAACTCTAAACGGCCCAGAGACTCAGAAAGGAAGCACAGAGAAGGGGAACAAAGCACACTGCGGCTGCTATTCTTGCTCCCTGGCTGTTGAGAATCCCAGCCTCTACACTGACTTGAGATTGGGTCTGGGGAACTGACTGGGGAACCTAGAGAGTCCCACCCTCCACACTGACTTGAGATTGGGTCTGGGGAACTGACTGGGGAACCTAGCAACTGCTTTCCTCCAAACACGGGAGCTAGCACTGCTTTCTCCTACCCAAAGCCCTAGACACAAGATGCTGTGGCACAGTTACTGCTGAACTTCATTCTGTCTTGAATTTCATTCCGTCTGTGCCGGAAGCCCCTGAGCCAGAGCCAGGGCACTTCTCAGGGCTAACAGCAGGCCCTTCTGCATCGTGCAACTGCAGGGTTGCTGGGCACAAGCCTTGGAGCCACGCTCACTCACTCTACATGATCTGCAGAAGTTTCCCTCTGCTTCTCAGGACTCAGCATTGCAGCCCTCAGCGCAGAAGACCAGTCTTGGGAGAATCCTCTTGACACAAGGTGCTGGGTAACCCTGGCATCACTCTTGCATGCCCTGTGAGAATTGGGGGCAGCCCCTTCTGTGTCTTACAGCTCTGGGGCTGTGACCATTGGTGCTATAATCCCTGAAGTCACTCTTACTCACTGGTGGAACCTATCTGCATTCCTCTGCTTCAGACTGGTGGCTGCCAGTCCACAATCCCCAGCATAACTTGTACTTGCTCTGTAAGTTCCAGGATAAGGACCTCACCAACTTCTGAAGGTCTGAGACTGTGACTGTTCATTCCGTAAGTCCCAGGGATGCCTGTGCTCCCTCCTGGAGCTGGGGAAAGGCCCTATCTGCATTTTTCTGTTCCAGGCCATGAGTGCACAATCCCCAATATAAACTGTGAACACATGTGAGACTGGGTAAGGTATCTTTGAAATTCTGTAGGTTTGAGACTGTGACTATTGGAGCTATATTGCACAGGGTCACCTGAGTTCACCTCAAAGGGCCTGAGTAAGAAGCCAACTGCATTTTGCATCTAAGTCTGTGTCCATTTGTTCTAAAAGTCCCACTGGTACAAGGAAAGACATTCTCTGTATCCCACTAGTCCAGACTTGCACCTGCTAGTGCACAATCCCCAGCACAACCTGTGATCATCCTGTGGGGCCTGGGTCAGTTATCCTCCAGTTCTGCAGCTCTGCTACTGGGACTCTTGGAGTTCTATTCCACAGAATCATCTAAGTTTGCCCTGTGGGAAATGGAGAGAACTCCATCTGCATCCCACTGCCCCAGACCCGAGCCTGCCCATGCACAGTCCCCAGAATGACCTGCATATGAAGCATGGGACCTGGGTAGGGTATTCTCTGCATCCAGCAGCTCTGGGGCTGTACCTGTTGGCTGTGTAAGTCCTAGGAACACCTGTGCTTCCCATGAGGCAGGGCTGCCAGTGTAGAATTCACAGCATAACTTACACATTTTCTCTGGGATTTTTGGCAAGGCACTCTTCCTTATCTGCCGTTCTGGGACCCTGATTAGGAGTACTGTGTTCCTCAGAGTCATCAGAACTCACATGTGGAACTGGGGAAGACCCTACCTACATTCCACTGTTCTAGGTCCCCAACTGTCAGTGCACATTCCCCAGTGCCACCTGTATAGGACCTTGGCAAGGTTTTCTTCAGATCCGCTAGTACTGGGACTGATATAAGACCACCCACACCTACCCAGCGGGACTTGGAGAAGGTCTCACCATCTTCATACAGTTTTAGGGCCACAGCTTTTAGCACCACAAACTCCCCCCCCCCAATCATTCACGGTTGTATGATGAGACAAGAAGTCCGACAGAATCAGAAACATGGCTACTGTCATCACAAACCCCAGGATGATTGGCACTCAACTCTCTGGGGTCTGAAGACACACAACTGTGGAAACTCAGGTCCAACTCAAAGTTGTACAAGTGTCTCCACATACTGCTGGAAACTGCACAACTGTGGCATTGGTTACAGTTCAAGAAATTACTCAGAAGTTATACCTCTTGGCATGTATAGGCCAAAACCAAAGCAACTACCCAACTGGCATCCCATATGTCTTTTCCAATGAGAGCCACTCTTCATAAAGAAGAAGGAACTATAATACCAGATGCCTACATGTCAATGTGGGGACACAGGAAGCATGAAGGATCAAGGACAAATGACAACTCCAAAAGAACATAGCAGTTTTCCAGAAATAAATCCTGATTGGAAGGAAATCCATGAAATGGCTGAAAAATAAATCAAAATAGTGACCCTAAAGAAACTCAATGAGATGCAAGAGAGTACAGATAGATGATCCAAAGAAATCAGTAAAACAAGGCATGATCTGAATGAGAAATCCAACAAAGAAATAGAAGTTATTAAAAAGAATAAGAAATTTTGGAGTTGAAAACTCAGTCAATTAAATATAAAATATGATTGAAAGCTTGGAAAACAGAGTAGACCAAGCACAAGAAAAGAATTCTAATTCAGAGAAAAAGACTTTTGAAATAGCGTAATCAGACAAAAAAGAGAAAATAGTATAAAAGTATAAAGAAAGTCTATAAAACATATGAGATACCATTAAGCAAACAAATATTCATATAAAAGGATATGTGAAATGGAAAGGGAGAAAAAGTTACTGAGAATTTACATAGTGAAATAATTGTTGAAAACTTTCCAAGTCTTCAGAAGGTATGAAAATCCAGAAACAAGAAGTTCAAAGAATCCAAATCAGAGTCAACCAAAAAGACCTTCTCCAAGGCATGCTGTAATAATTTTCAAAAGTTAAGGACAAGGTGAGTTTCCTAAAGACAGTGAAAGTAAAATGTCAAGTTTTACATAAGGAAAAACCAATTAGACAAATGACAGACTTCTCAGCAGAAACCCCACAGATCAGAAGAGAATGGATTCATATATTAAAACTCTGAAATAAAAAAAAAAATCTTCCAACCAAGAATACTCTATCCAGAGAAGCTGTCCTTTATAAGTGAAAGAGAGATAATCTTTCCCAGAATAGTAAAAACAGAGAATTCATCACCACCTGTTAAGCTGTATAAGATATTCTGAAGGGAGTAAGCAAGTAAAGTAAGTAAGTAAAAGGATAATAACAACCATGAAGAACACATGTGACAGTATATATTTCACTAACAGAGTAGATACAAAAGAGAAAGAAAATAGAATCCAATCGTATTATGAAAGAAAGTAACCAAAACACAAAGAGAGACAGAAAGAAGTAGAGGATATATAAAATAATAGTAAACAATTAGCAAAATGACAGAAGTTAATTGAATGTTAACGGATTGAGTTCCCCAGTCAAAAGATATAAAGCGACAGAATGGAGGAAAAATAGGACCAAACTGTATGCTGCCTATAAGAAACCTACTTTATGGGAAAAGACACACATAGACTGAAAGCTAAAGATTGAGAAAATATATACCATTCAAATGGAAGCCCAAATAAAGCAGGAGTAGCTCTACTAATGTCAGGTAAAACAAAATTTAAAGCAAATATTTTAAAAGAAGACAAAGGACATTACATATTGTTAAGAAGATCAATTCAAGGGGCTGGCGCCATGTCTCACTTGATTAATCCTCCACCTTCGGCACTGGCATCCCATATGGGCACCGGGTTCTAGTCCCAGTTGCTCTTCTTCCTGTCCAGCTCTCTGCTGTGGCCTGGGAAGGCAGTGGAGGATGGGCCAGGTGCTTAGGCCTTGCACCTGCATGGGAGAACAGGAGGAGGCACATGGCTCCATTTGGAGAGTGGGGAGTGAACCAACGGAAGGAAGACCTTTCTCTCTGTCTCTCTCACAGTCTATAACTCTACCTGTCAAATAAAAAAAAAAAAAAAAAAAGATCAATTCTGCAAGAAGATATAACAACTATAAATACATATGCACCCAAATATAAAGCAAATATTACTAGACCTAAAGGGAGATGTAGACTCCAATGTAATAATATTAAGGGGCTTCAACATTCTACTGTCATATATGGACGTATCATTCAGACAGAAAATCAGCAAAGATACGACAGAGTTGAACTATACCAGAGGGAAATGTACCTAACAGATAGTTCTAGAATATTTTATGCAACAGCTACAGAATACACATTTTTCTCATCAGCAAATGACATATTTTTAGGATAGATCATATAGAAGGCCACAAATCAAGCCTCAGTAAGTTTTTACAAATTGAAATTGTACCATGTATCTTTTTAGACAATAGCAGAATAAAACCAGAAATCAACAAGAAGAGAAGTAGAAAATTTACAAATACACGGAAATTGAGCAACATTCTGCTGAATGATCAACGGATTGTTGGAGAAATTAAAAATAAAATGTAAATTGTCTTGAAACAAATAAAAATGAAAACATGCATAAAAATCTGTGGGATACAGCAAAAACAGTGTAACAATAGTGTAAAGAATAGAATAGAGAAAGATTTCAAATAAAAAATCAAATGGTGCATTTCAAGACTAATGAAAAGCAAGGAAAAACCCAACTCAAAATAACCAGGAGACAAGAAATAATAGGAATCAGATCAGAAACAAATGAAATTAAAACAAAAAACAAAAAAAAGTTCAAAACAGAAACAATGCAAAATGCTGTTTATCTGTAAAGAAAAACAAAATAGTCAAAGCTCTACCAAGAGGAAAAAACTCAAATAAAACAGAATTAGAAATGAAAAAGGAGACATTGAAACTGACACCACAAAAGTACAAAGGTTCATAAGAAAGCACCATGAAAAACTATACGCTAACAAGTTGGAAAGTTTTGGCCAGCGTCGCGGCTCACTAGGCTAATCCTCTGCCTGCGGCGCCTAGTCCCGGTTGGGGCGCCGGTTCTGCCCGGTTGCTCCTCTTCCAGTCCAGCTCTCTGCTGTGGCCCAGGAGTGCAGTGGAGGATGGCCCAGGTCGTTGGGCCTTGCACCCCATGGGAGACCGGGAGGAAGCACCTGGCTCCAGACTTCGGATCAGTGCAGCATGCCGGCTGCAACGCACTGGCCGTAGCGGCCACTTGGGGGGTGAACCAATGGAAAAAGGAAGAACTTTCTCTCTGTCTCTCTCTCTGTCTCTCACTGTCTAACTCTGCCTGTCCCCTCCAAAAAAAAAAAAAAAAAAAGTTGGAAAGTTTTGAAGAAATGGATAAATTTCTAGATACATATAAGCTACCAAGATTATATCAAGAAGATGTAGAAAACCTAAATAGAACAATAACAAGTAACAGATTGAAGCAGTAATTGAGTCTCTCATCTGGGGCCAGCACTGTGGTGTAGCTGATGAAGCCACTGTCTGAAGTGCTGGCATCCCATTTGGGTAGGTTCGAGTCCCGGCTGCTCCACTTCCCATCCAGCTCTCTCTTAGGCCCTGGAAAAGTAGTAGAAGATGGCCCAAGTCTTTGGGCCCCTAAACCCACATGGGAGACCGAGAGGAAGCTCCTGGCTCCTGGCGCCAGACTGGCGCAGCTCCAACCATTGTGGCCATTTGGGGAGTGAACCAGCAGATGGAGGATCTCTCTCTCTCTCTCTCTCTCTCTTCCCACCTCTGCCTCTCTGTAACTCTGCCTTTCAAATAAATAAATAAATATTTTTTAAAAAGTCTCTCATCAAGGAAAATACTGGACTTGATGGCTTTACAAATGAATTACACAAAACATTTAAAGAGAAACTAACTTCACTTCTCAGATTATTGCAAAATAGTGAAAAAGATGTAACTGTGCCAAAACCTTCTTGTGGGGCCATCACCAAAGACACAACACAAAAAGAGCTATAGACTGATATCCTTGGATAAAGATAGATGCAAAAATTGTCAAGAAGGTAGGTATTAGCAAACGGAATCCTACAGTACCACAAAAAGATTACATGTGATGGTCAAATGAGACTTATTGCAGAGATGCAACAATGGCTCAACATTTTCAAAATCACTGAACGTAATACATCATGTCAATAGAATGAAGAACAGAACCATTATGGTCATCTGGATAGATGCAGAGAAACTGTTGGATAACGCTCAATATCTTTTCATGATGAAAATTCTCAACAAACTCAGGAAAGAAGGAATATACTCCAAATGATAAAGAAGGTACACGACAGACCCACAGTCAGTATCATACTGAGTGGGGAAAAGCAGCAAGGATGTCCTCTTTCAGCACTCTTACTCAATCTGATCTTGGAAATAATGGCAAAAGTAATTAGGGGAGAGAAAGGAGTAAAGGGCATCAAAATTAGAAAGGAGGAAGGCAAAACATCCACGTTTGTAGGGGCATGACGTTGTACGTGGAAAACCTGAAGACTCCACCGAGAAGCTGTTCGAGCTGATAAATACAAGTTCAGTAAAGTTGCAGGACACAAATCAACAGATAAAAATAACATTTTTATTCACCAATAATGATCTCTCTGAAAAGGAAATCAAAAAAGCAATCCCATTCACAATAGCTACAAAAAATTAAATATTTTTGAAATTTAGTGAAAGATATTTACAGTGAAAATCCTAAAACACTGGTAAAAAAAATCATCTAGGGCACATACACAAAAAATGGAAAGATACTCAGTTCATGGATTGGAAGAATTAATATCATCAAAATATCCACACAACCTTAAGCAATCTGCAGATTCAATGCAATCCTTTTCAAAATATTACTTATATTCTTTACAGAATCAGGAAAAAATACTAACATTCATGTGGAATCACAAAAGATCAAGAATAATTAAAGTGCTCTTGAGCAAAATACATTTATACATAAAGTTGCAGGCATCACAAATACGGATTTGAAAGTATACCACAAAGCTATAGTAATTAAAACCACACAGCAATGGTATGAAAAGCCACATACAAATCAATGGAACAACCCAGAAATTAATCCATGTACATATAGTCAACATATTTTTGATAAAGTTGCCAAGAAAATATTTGAGAAAGGATAGTCTTTTCAATAAACAGTGCTGGCAAGACTAGATGTATATCTGTAGAAGAATGAAATTAGATTCACACCCCTCACATATACAGAAATCAAGTCAAGATAGACAAAAGACCTGTCATGCCTGAACCTATGAAATTGCTAGAAGGAAACACTTCCAGACATTGTAGGTAGTAGCTTTTTCGATGAGCATCCAAAAGCACAGGCAGCAAAAGCAAAACAGGACAAGTGGGATTATATCAGATTCAGACGCTTCAGGGCCGGCATGGTGGCGCAGAGAGTAAAAGCCAATGCCTGCAATGCTGGCATCCCATATGGGTGCTGGTGTGTGTCCCAGTTGCTCCACTTACAATCCAGCTCCCTCCTAATGGCCTGGGAAAAGCAGTGGAAGATGGCCCAAGTGCCGGGGTTCTTGCCACCCATGAAGACTCGGATGAAGCTTCTGGCTCCTGGCCTTTGTCTGGCCTAGACCTGGTCACTGGGGCCATCTGGGGAGCAAACTGGCAGATGGAAAACTCTCTCTCTCTCTCTCTCTCTCTCTCTCTCTCTCCCTCTCTCTGAAACTCTGACTTTCAAATAAATAAATAAATAAATAAACCTTTAAAAAAATTCAAAAACTTCTACAAAGCAAAAGAAGCAGTCAATAGAGTGACAAGACATCCAAGAGAACAGTAGAAAATATTTGCAAGCTGCTTATCCAACAAAGGGTTAATACTCAGAATACATCAGGAACCCAAGGAGTATAAAACTTGAGTTCTGTAAAACAAACAAGGTCTGGGGACGATGCCGTGGCTCACTTGGTTAATCCTCCACCTGCAGCGTCGGCATCCCATATGGGCACTGGTTCTAGTCCTGGCTGCTCCTCTTCCAGTTCAGCTCTCTGCTGTGGCCTGGGAGGGCAATGGAGGATGGCCCAACTGCTTGGGCGCCTGCACCCGCATGGGAGACCAGGAGGAAGCACCTGGATCCTGGCTTCGGATCGGCGCAGCGCAAGCCATGGCGGCTATTTGAGGAGTGAGCCAACGGAAGGAAGATCTTTCTCTCTGTCTCTCTCTCTCACTGTCTATAACTCTACCTGTCAAATCAAAAAGAAAAAAAGAAGGTCTGATATTCTAATGTAAGCATGGAGACTGCTGTCAATATTATTTTGTTGTATACTTGAAATTTAGTAACACAGTAAATCTTACTTGTTCTTGTCCCAAAAATGTGTTATCTGACATGAGGTGATGGATAAATTAATTTACTTACTTGACCACTTGAAGTGGTAATCACTTCATAATGTAGTTTACACACTTCATATTTACAATTTTTATCTGTAAATTATACTTCAGGTATGCTGAGGAAAAGCTGGAAGGACAAGTGATTGTCAGGGATTGGGTGGGGGGAGTATGGTTTGGACAAACAACAGGGAAAGGACTACTTGGTAGGCTGACTGTTTGGTAGGCTGACTGTTGTGGTACCTATATCTGTCAAAAATCAGGCAATTTACACTTTTCAATATATGCAGCTTCCTGCAGATCAAATATACCTGGATAGAGTTATCAACAAAAATACAAGGGAAAAAGGACTGAGAAAATCTGACAGATTAAGACACAGTAAGAATTAGCAGGTGAGGAAGAGAAAGAACATTTACTTTAATATTGATAGGACTATTTGATAATAATTTCCAAAACTGTGTTTCCTACAATAGGATTTTATTATAAAAGCTATCATATTTATTGTAAAGACAGTGAGAGGAAAAGAGAGAGAGAGAGTGAGATGGAAAAAGAGAGAGAGAGAGAGAAAGGAACAGACAAATGCCCATAGCAGCCACAGAGCTGGACCATGCTGAAGCCAGGAGCTGGGAACGCAATCTGTTCTCCCACGTGGATGGTAAGGCCCCAAGTCAGCACCTGTTGCTTCACAGGGCATACATTAACAGGAAGCTGGGATTAGGAATGGAGCTGGGACTTGAACCCAGGCATTCCTATACAGGATGCAGGTGTCCCAAATCGTGTCTTAACCACTACACGAAACACCTGCCCCCTCCTACAATGAGTCATATTCAATGATAGTCTTGCAAGATGAGAGGAGATTGTGAGATCAGGTAAATAAGGGAAATTAACAAGTCATCTATCAGAACGTGTTAACGTAATAAATCAGGTCTGAGAAGTCCAGTAAAAAAAAAAAAGTTTAATTGGGGCTGGGCCTTTGGCCTAGCAGTTAAGATGTTGTTTGGGATGCTAGCATCACATACCATAGTATCTGGGTTCAATTTCCAGCTCTGCTCTTGGTTTTTTTTTCTTGCTGATGCAGATCCTGGAAGGCAGCAAGTGATGGCTCAGGTAGTTGGGTTCCTGCCACCCACGTGGGAGAGGCAGTGCCTGGTTCCTGGCTTCAGCCTGGCCCTATTCTGGCCCCATTGACTGGAAATGAACCAGAATATGGCAGCTCTCCCTGTCTTCCTGTGTGTCTTTCTTTCTATCTCTCTATTTCTTGAATACATTTTTTAAAAATGTTTAATTAACTTTGCTTGGCATTGCCCAAACATTTCAAGTGATAACTCTTAAAAAATGTTCTTGTCAAACCCAACCCTTTTCATGTGTGCATGGGGCAAGGGTAGGGTGGAAAGTATCACTATGTTCCTGGATCTGTATATAGGAAATACATGAAATTTGTATACGTTAAATAAATTTTTTAAAGTATGCATTTTTAAAAAAAATTTATTTATTTATTTATTTGAGAGGTAGAGTTACAGACAGAGAAACGCAGATAGAGAGGAAGGTCTTCCTTTTGTTGGTTCACTCCCCAAATGGCCACAACAGCTGGAGCTGAGTCAATCCAAAGCCAGGAGCCAGGAGCCAGGAGCTTCCTCTGGGTCTCCCATGCATGTGCAGGGGTCCAAGGATTTGGGCCGTCTTCTACTGTTTTCCAAGGCCATAGCAGAGAGCTGGGTCGGAAGTGGAGCAACCGGGACTTGAACCAGTGCCCATATGAGATGTCAGCACTGCAGGTGGAGGATTAGGCTACTGCGCCATGGTGCTGGCCCCTTTAAATAAAACTTTTAAAAAGCCATGTAACTAATTAGGAGATGATTTCAGGCGCACAGGCTTTGACAGACATATGAGAGATCTTGGACAAGTCCTAGAACCTTCCTAATCTCAGCTTTGTCCTTTGTGCAATGGGATAAACAGACCACTGTTATTAAGGATGAAACAAGTAATTCATGTGAAATGTTCAGAGCAGCTGAACATGAGGAGTCTTCAAAAAAGAGCATGGATGTATTTATGGGTGTCAGAATTGTTGGTACCCAAATAAATTTATCTTTTAATTCCTCTCCCCATGCAGTTTGTGAGGTCCCCCGTAGCAGACTCTGAGCTAGTGGGAAAGCTGTGACTACAGTTCACGGTATGCCCCCGTCTGTTGCCCTGCACTGTTGAGCCATCCCCAAGAGAATGACCTGTGAGCATGCACATTCAGTGCCCACAGTTAGGCTTCCGCAGCTGACCGCCTCACTTTCTGCCATTGCCACCATCTCACAAGGACACGAGGAGAAAGCAAATGAGACAGGAGCCTGACTCAGAGTTAAGGAGGGATCCATCCATCCCGCTGTGGCGTGCAGTGAGCTTGAGCATGCTGCTTTACTCAAATCAGACTTTTAGAGTTATTTTTTTGTTCCTCCAAATAGAAATACCATCAACCGTGGAGTGGGAGCTTGGGGTAGGGTGAAGAATAAAAGTAGAAAACTCATAGACATCTCTGGAACCATAAACAGGACTCCTTTGGGTTTACCTATGAGGCACCAAGCCCCTAAATACTTAAGATTACTGAGAAAATACTGTTTATGGTTAACATTTGGGTATACCTTTATTTAATAATCCTGCTGTAGCTACAAGTCGTCATGTCCAGATTGATAACAGGCGCGATCTGCCCTCCATGAGATGTGCAGTGCACGGCACAAAACAGGCAGCTTTTCAGAACACACGCTGGGGGAAGGATGGGGTTGCCATGGCAACAGAATCCAGCACACTGGAATCCTCCCTCTGCTCAGTACCCTCCTTGCCAAGCCCTCATCTTCCCTGGCAGATTTCTTTTTTTTTTTCCCCCTTCCTGATTTAAATTGCAGAGGGAGAGGTGGCAAAGAGGGCAGGAACTCCTGCTGCACCATGTTAGGGACTAGATCTCCATGTAGGTAGAGCCTTCAGAATCAACATAACTGTCTGGTTATTCCCAAACCAGGATGGCACATGAAAACCACTCCTGACTTAGAGCCTGCATGCCTGCACCTGACTCCAGACCTGTATATCTTGGCTTCTTCGGAACTCATCCTAAGAATCCAGACTCTTTAACAATCTCCCCAAATTTGGAGATCCAATGATTTACTCCAACCCTTTTCTTTTACATGTAAAGAAATGAGATCCTGAGACCCTTAGGAGACGAATGAACCAAACCTCCTGGCATACTGGTAACTTGTTTATATTTGACAGGAGAGCTGACTCCAGGTTGAAGTTCTCAAGTTTCAGAAGAATTCTCTGCATGTGCCTACTCTTTTTTTTAAGATTTATTTGAGAGACAGAGTTACAGAGAGAAGTAGAGACAGACAGAGAGAGAGAGATCTTCCATCCACTGGTCCACTTCCCACATGGCCGCAATGGCCAGAGCTGTGCCAATCCGAAGTCAGGAGCTTCTTCCAGGTCTCCCATGGGGGTGCAGGGGCCCAAGGGCTTGGGCCATCTTCCACTGCTTTCCCAGGCCATAGCAGAGAGCTGGATCAGAAGAGGAGCAGCTGCGACTAGAACCGGTGCCCACATGGGATGCTGGTGCTTCAGGCCAGGGCTTTAACCCACTGCACAACAGTGCCAGCCCCTGTCATGTGCCTGCTCTTATAACCTTAGAATAACATATCCTTTTCCCAAATCCCTGTCACTAATTTGCCTGATTAATAGGTTGCTTGGCTTGTCTCTAGGTGTGGCTAATTATAAAACATCTCTAAGAAGTACTAAGAGAGGTATTCTAGCTGCCATGTATGCATATTTTCATTGGGTTCTGAGTGGGCTTTCCACCAAATAAACATTTATGGTCAACATAATGCCTTTAAAATGCCTTCCCTGCACATTGTGAATATTTCATGATCTTGTGAAATTGGATCCAGAAATAATGCAGAGACAGTAGATTCTGATTATTTGTAAACGAAGATAAATTTATTTTCCAGGATTTAGAAATAAAAGACCTTAGAACTAAAGGACCAATAACTTTTCTTTAATCCCTGAGAGTGTATGAAAGATATATGGAACCAATGATTCTGCAGGGACATGCTGATGGGACATGCTGATGGGAGCGCATTAATGATACACCAGTTTCTATTTATCTCTGAAGTGCCAGCTCTTGGAAACTGATCAAACAAAAGCCAATTTCTACCAGGCCATACACTGGGAGGTAAGCAACTCTAATAATCAGAACTGGGGTGTTAGACTTGAATTCTTGGTAGATATGATGCCATTAGGTGACAACTTCTTATCCTTCTCTGTGAGGTGAGAATGGAAAGAACCTTAGGAGGTAAATGCTACCGTTTGCCCAACACCCTCCAGAGAAATCAGGGTTTTTCAACTTTACCACTATTTTTTTTTTGACAGGCAGAGTGGATAGTGAGAGAGAGAGAGACAGAGAGGAAGGTCTTCCTTTTTGCCGTTGGTTCACCCTCCAATGGCCGCTGTGGACGGTGCATCTCGCTGATCCGAAGCCAGGAGCCAGGTGCTTCTCCTGGTCTCCCTTGCGGGTGCAGGGCCCCAGCACTTGGGCCATCCTCCACTGCCTTCCCGGGCCATAGCAGAGAGCTAGCCTGGAAGAGGGGCAACCGGGATAGAGTCCGGTGCCCAACCGGGACTAGAACCCAGTGTGCCAGCGCCGTAAGGCGGAGGATTAGCCTGTTAACAGCACTATTGACATTTGGGGCTGGATTAGTTTTGTGGTTGAAGTCTGTCCTGTGCATTCAATGGTATTTCTCCACATCTTTTTTTAAAAAGGATTTCTTTATTTCTTTATTTGAAAGGCAGAGTTACAGAAAGAAAGGGAGAAACAGAGAGAGAGAGAGAGAGCGAGAGAGAGAGAGCGAGAGAGAGAGAGAGATGGTCCATCCATTGGTTCACTCCCCAGAGGGCTGCAAAAGCCGAGGCTGAGCCAGGCCATTAGTAGGGAGCTGGATTGGAAGTGGAGCAGTTAGGACATGAGCCGGTGCTCAGAAGGGATGATGGCATTGTGGGCAATGGCTTTACCTGCTACAACACAACATCAGCCCCCTGTCATTGTCTTTGTCTTCTTCCCTGGAGGTTCCGGTAGCAGCCCTCTCTATTGTGATACAGAACTATCTCCAGACTTTGCCAAGTGTTCCAGGGCAGGGCGGCTAAAGGGATTTTACCCCTGGTTGGGAATCACTGATCCAGTTTATTGGCTTGGGATACTCCATCTGTGATTTGTCCCCACAACTACTTTCAGAATATTATTTCCCACTATAGCCTTTGCCAAACTACCTATTTAATTCTTTCTTTTATAATGTCTCTATTGAGATAGTGTTCATGTACCACCAAATTCACCTAAAGTGTCAAGTTGAATGGTTTTAGTATTTTTGTAGAGTTTCACAATCATCATCACATCTAAACTGAGGGCATTTTCCTTACATAAAGCATAATCTCTCTGCCCACCAGCAGTCACTTTATACCCAATCCCTCACCTCAGGCCTGCACATCACTAATCTAATTTCTATCTCTATAAATTTGTCTATTCTAAATTTTCTCATAAGGCAGTATGTCGCACAGCAGACTCATAGAATGGCAAATGCCCAAAACAGCACTCCGGCCTCAGAATCAACCCTTGGGGCATTCGGATCTGGCTAAAAGGTCTATGAGAGTCTCACAGGCATGGAAAGCCATGACATGGTGGCAAAAAACAATCTAAATGAAAGATCCTGGTGAACAGGACCCCAGCAGAAGGAACAGGCCATCAAGGAGAGAGGCGCCTTTCTCTGAAGGGAGGAAGGAACCTCCACTGTGACACGGCCTTGATTAAACAAGTTCAGAGTCGGTAAACTCAAGGGGCTTCCATAGCCTAGACAGCTCATAGCAAGAGTCTCGGGTGATTGCTGACGTCATAAATAAGAGTGCCAATTGTTAAATCAACAATGGGAGTCACTGGGTACATGCTCCCCACGTAGGATCTCTGTCCTTAATGTGTTTTACTATGAAACGTAAAAACACTACTAGTCGAACAGTACCCTGTACCTTGTGCGGTTGTGTGAGTGCAGCCTGTTGAAACCCTTGCTTAGTATATACTAAGTTGATCTTCAGTATATGAAGGTAATTGAAAATGAAACTCGATAAAGGGCGGGATGGGAGAGGGAGTGGGAGAGGGGAGGGCCACGGGAGGGAGGGAGGTTGGGGGGGAGGGAAGCCACAACAATACAAAAGTTGCACTCTAATGGTTAAGATAAGTAAAACTGATGTGTACTGAGATAAGCAGGAATGCTGTATACTAAGATAAGTGAAATTACTATAAACAAAAACCCCCTTCCCCTTTGTATTCACTTGCTTAAGATAACTTTGTGGTTTTTGCCTTTAAATATTGCCTGTAACCCTTGTCCAGTACCTCACTCTCTCAGGAGGGAGGGGTCCGTTTTGCGCAAAACGTAAATAAAGCCACCTCTTGCATTTGCAAAAAAAAAAAAAAAAAGTTGCACTCTGTAAATTCACATTTATGAAATAAAAAAAAAAACATTAAAAAAAGGCAGTATGTCGAAGTGGTTCTGGATTATGGAATTAAAAGATAAGTATCTTTTGGTGCAAAATATTTGAAATTCATGCATAAGTTTTTGCATAATGCACAGGTTTCTGTAAATAGAATCATACAATGTATGGCCTTGTGATTGCTTTCCTTTACTTAGCTTTCTGGATTCTTCCGTGTTGAGGCATATCTAAGTAAGTCATGTCTCTTTACTAAAATACTATTTCACTCTATGGATATACCACATTTTATTTATCCATTCATTAGGTCATGGACCATCTCAATTTCTTTCTTTTTTTTTTTTTTTTTTTTTTGGCTCTTATGAATAGTGGTTGCTACCTGCATATGTTTTCTATTTTTTTGAAAATATGTGCAGGGAGAGAGGCGGCAAGATGGCGGAATAGGCAGGAAGCACACTTAGTCCGGGGGAAGAGAAAGTTTAATATAAGTGGAGATACTGCAGGGTCAAGGAAGAGTAGGGGATGAAACAGCAGAGGAAACTCTTCCAGAACTAGTGATTCACAGTGGACCTGCGTGGAGAGCGTGGGAGCCCAAGTTCGGGACACCAGCGGCAGACTCAACGCACCAGCGCTGGAACGCGAGGTGAGCCGAACCTCCATAGCCCGAGATACCAGCAGGCAAGCAGAAAGAGGAGGCTAGAGGGAACGAGGCTTGAAACTCCGTGGGGAAAAGTTCACCAGGCTAACTAGAAGAGAGAGAAAAAAAAAATAAAAAAAGTGACTGATACGGACACAAGTTTCTCTCTCTCCGCTCACCTCTCACAGGCGAGCAAGACAGAGCAGGCGCCATTTTGGACATACGTCATAAGCAGGGCGACCTCAGGTCTGCACCAGACCTGAGCCTAGCAGAAAAACCTGACTCTGTGGGGAGGGGTGAAATAACAGGAGATTAGCATCTAACTTGGCAACCCAGTGGGAGACTGCAGGAGAATTGGAGCCCACACTGAGGGCAGCAGAGATTCCCTGTGTGGTCCTTGGGAAAGAGCTTCCGATCTCTGGCTCCTGTGGGTATATCATTTGCCTGCTAACTACCTGCAATTACGTTCAGCTGTGCGGAATTACTTCCCTTTTAAATCAAAAAAAGAAAGAGAGATTTACCACACCCAACCTGGGAGTGTCATCCTTGACACACCCTCAACCCTGAGGAACCAAACACAGCTCTCAGTCCACAATCATCTCAAGCCTCTAAGGCCCCATTGAAAGCAGACAGTCCACTTAATATAGAGCCATAGTGTAACAAGAAAAAACACCACAGTGAAGAAACCAAATATCTCCAACATGCCAAACAACAAACGCAAAAACCAAGCTAACAAGAACAAGGAAGAAACTATGACGCCCCCAAATGAAAAAGACACCCCAATTCAAGATTATGAAGATGATGAGATCGAAGAAATGCAAGAAGCGGATCTCAAAAAATTGATAAGAACATTAAGAAGTTCTCAAAAACAAATTCTTGAACTACAGAAATCCTTCATGGACAAGATAGAAAATCTCTCTCGTGAAAGTGAAATATTAAGGAGGAATCAAAATGAAATGAAACAACTAGTGGAACAAGAAACTCTGATAGTGACTAGAAATCATAATGAAATGAAGAGTTCAATAGATCAAATGACAAACACATTAGAGAGCCTTAAAAACAGGATGGGCGAAGCAGAAGACAGAATATCAGACTTAGAAGACAGAGAACAGGAAAGGAAACAGGCAAACCAAAGAAAAGAAGAAGAAATTAGAAATCTAAAAAATACTGTCAGGAATCTACAGGATACTATTAAAAAACCCAACATTCGGGTTCTAGGAGTTCCTGAAGGCATGGAGAGGGAGAAAGGATTAGAAGGCATTTTCAGTGACATACTAGCAGAAAATTTCCCAGGTTTGGAGAAGGACAGAGGCATCTTAGTACAGGAAGCTTACAGAACCCCTAATAAACATGACCAAAAGAGATCCTCACCACGACATGTTGTAATCAAACTCACCACAGTGAAACATAAAGAAAAGATCCTAAAATATGCAAGAGAGAAACGTCGGATCACTCTTAGAGGATCTCCAATTAGACTCACAGCAGACTTCTCATCAGAAACCCTACAAGCTAGAAGGGAATGGCGAGACATAGCCCAGGTACTAAGAGAGAAAAACTGCCAGCCCAGAATACTATATCCTGCAAAGCTCTCATTTGTGAATGAAGGTGAAATTAAGACTTTTCACAGCAAACAGAAACTGAAAGAATTTGTCGCCACTCATCCTGCCCTGCAAAAGATGCTTAAAGATGTGTTACACACAGAAACACAGAAACATGGTCACCAATATGAAAGAAGGTAAAGGAAGGAAACCTCACAGCAAAAGATCACAGGAAGCTCAATTTCTCTTTGACATAGAATTAAACTCTGATGCTCTGTTAAAGCAATGTGTTAAAGTAATCTATTATGTTCTCTTGATGTCTGTTAAATTCTAATTGTTCAAAAACAGCTGAATTTTATTAAGAGCTATGGGTTATTTAAATATGTGCTTTTTTCAAAAATTTGAATATCTGCTGCTCATAAAACTAAAGCGTTGTTGGTTCTGTGTTTAGCTGTCCTCCTATAGGTTCCTATGGACTTTTTCCAGCCACTTTTATTGTATTCAG
The DNA here is from genome assembly GCF_033115175.1 of Lepus europaeus. NCBI lineage: Eukaryota > Metazoa > Chordata > Mammalia > Lagomorpha > Leporidae > Lepus > Lepus europaeus. Next base: position 83,824,933 of record NC_084836.1, read on the forward strand.
TACTTTGGGATGGTTCTGTAAACAGATGAAGCCAATAATGTATTAACAGTACCAACTGAGAGAAAGTATGGTTAACTGAGGTTACTAAAAAGAAAAAGCAATTCAAATCAATTGGCAATCTACAAAAAGAGTTAAAGATTTTAAAAGCTATTATTAAAATTGATATATTGGTCTATTATGCTATATTATATGTGTGTACATATTGTATGTCCACATGGGGAAATTTTATTAAGAGTTTTATTTTAAATGGCTTATAGATAAGATTGTCCATAAATTTAAGCTGCTAAAATCAATCAAAGATACATTTTAATTTGTGAGACCTGAATCTGTGTATCATATGTTTTAGACTTGTTGGTAGAAAGAAACTAAAAACATTTTAGATGGTTGTGCTTAAGTTTACTGGCTAAACAAACTACACCATGTTAGATATTTAAGAGGTGTTTTCAAATACATGATTCTTAAAATTTATAGAAGGCATTGGACCTTCTGGTAAATGTTTTCTTAAGTTGTTATCTAATGGTTGAAACGGTTTGCTAAGTATTCATGTGATATTGCTATTGTCAGCAAGCGATCTAGGACTTGCTCCCTCATTTCTCTATTCTAAGCCCAACTTGTTCTTTCATTTCTCTATTCTCTTCAAGGTAGGAAACTAATTCTATTATGAAGGAATCTGTAGGATGCACAATTTAATCTTTAGACCTTATAAAAGAGATGGCTAACATTTTTCTGCAATAGCATAGCCAAAATAAGAACTCAAATAATAATCTCATAGCTAGATTCACTTTGCCATCAGCGAAGTATACAGTAAGTAGAAAAAACCTCCCTTTCAGACCAAAGGGAAAGAAAGTTTTAAAGTGAGAATATAATTTTCCTCATGGGCATTGTCTACCTTAGAAAAACTACTACAGAACATGCCTGTGACTATAGACTTGTAGTTCAGGCCACCGAAGATTAGAGATGGGAAACGGGCACTCCCTTGACTTGCATCCTCTGGTCTGCTTTAACACAAACCAGGAGGAAAAGAAAGCTCGGCATCAGAAGCAATGGGTGGCAGGCCTATTAATGGCTGATCTGTACAGTGATCTGCCCTCAAGGAGACCCAACAGGCCAGTCCACTGCAGTGGCTTTCAATGTGGTAAGCCTGGGCTTCAGCAGAAGTCAGCTTGTGAAGAGCCCTGGCAGCTCTGCCAAGAGTTGGATCACTGGAAATGGACCTGCCCTGGAGTCGAAGGATGCCCAGGTCAGAGCCACAGATCTTATTGGCTCTAAGCTGAAAAGCCCTTCACTCAGCCCAACTTCCAAAGTGACCACTGCAGCTGAGGGGATGGTCAAGTAGGGTCAGCAACATTGCAGGCAGAACTGTAAATTTCTTGTTAGAGATGCCACCTTCCTTTACCTGGCCAGCTCTCCTCCCAGGCCAGCCAAGTAATGAAAGTCAACAGAGTGCCTTCCCCTAGGAGGTTCACACCTCCCTTAGGATATACCCCATGTGAAGAGATAGATAGGTCTGGGCCTCTGAATTTACAAGGCCTAAAGCCCACCAGATTATTATCAAGCCCCTTCTATCAGGTTCTATTTGCCTCTCAATCAGAAAACTTAATTGTAGCTTAGACAGCACCTTTCTTAGCTCCTCTAATAATGACTCTGTCCTTTGTTCTAGGCCCTGTCTAGTGCACTTGGGCCTCATTCCTTTGTAATCATAACCTCTACTCTACCACCAATGGCTCTACTCCCAACATGTGTGTACTGATGGTCCTCTTCCCCACTTAATGCTGTATAATAGTTCAGACCTGGTAAATGCCACTCTTAGGATCATTGGTTACTATCCTCACTCTGTCTTTTATGACCTTGTCTAAATATGATCAGAGTCGGTGAACTTGGAAGGCTTCCATAGCCTTGGCAACTTATGACGACAGCCTAGGATGGTTACTGGCGCCATAAACTAGAGTGTCAATTTGTTGGGTCAACAACAGGAGCCACTGTGCACTTGCTCCTCATGTGGGATCTCTGTCCTTAATGTGCTCTACATTGTGATTTAATGCTATAACTAGTACTCAAACAGTATGTTTCACTTTGTGTTTCTATGTGGGTGCAAACTGTTGAAATCTTTATACTAAATTGATCTTCTGTATATAAAGAGAATTGAAAATGAATCTTGATGCAAATGGAAGGGGAGAGGGAGCGGGAGGGGGGAGGGTTGCGGGTGGGAGGGAAGTTATTGGGGGGGGGAAGCCATTGTAATCCATAAGCTGTACACTGGAAATTTATATTCATTAAATAAAAGTTAAAAAAAAAAAGGAATAAAAAAAAAAAAAAAAAAAAAAAAAGAAAATATGTGCAGGGGGTGGAGCTGGGCTGTGTCTTGCAGTAACTCAATGCTCAGCTTTTTGAAGAACTGCCGATCTATTTTCCCATGACTATTCTACATTTCAGTAGCAGTGTGTGAAGGTCCCAATCATTTCACATGCCTGTTTCATTCCTGGGAACCACCTCTATTTACTTGGGTGGGTTGGGGGTGGATATCTCCCAGGTGTTTTTTTCAATTTTGTGATACTATACAGATATTTGGCTAAGCTGAGCACACACCCTTTGGTGATAATATAAATATGTGAAGATAAGCATCCAATTTTCTGAGGAGGTGAGATTTTATCATCACCACTTATGCCAGTTACAATCAGGACAGAGGGCTGGAGATCAATCATTTACAATAACAATCCAGTTTGTCAGACTACTCCACTCACCTTCTTTAACCTGTGCACGTTTAATATCTCTGTGAACTCACTTCATTCAAGTGTACACTCTGCAGGTAGCTACTTTCTAAAGAAGTTGACCTTTAGAACTTGGCCTCCTATTAATGCATTTTCTGAGCCTTACTTTATTTTTATTATATGGACAAAGAGCCTGTTGGGTAGACCAGCCTTACTATTTTCCCGCAACCACGCTTGGAAGTTATATTTGCCCAATTGTCCATGTCGTTCAACCAACCAAATATTATATTCTAGAGAATATCATGGACTCACTGACAAACTCTTGCTGTGCTCACCTTTGAGGGGAAATGGGGAAAATGTCCCTTTTCAGGAACATGTCCTTTGCCTTCACTGTTAAGCCATGTCAGTGTCTACACCTAATCTTGAGTCACTTAAATAACAGTTCTGTGTTTAACTAATGCCCCAGGATGGTTGCATGAAGCAAAATCTGTTCTCCATGTAGCAATTTGAATCAAATAAAGATCTTCACTTACACAAAAGATAAATCTACTTTGCCTAAACTGAGCAGAAAGGGGACTTTAATGGAAGGAAGCTCGTAGAGCTGAGGAGCCTGGGGACTGGAACTCAGGAACAGTAGCACCCACAGACATCACTAATAGGAGCCAAAGTGCACTAGACACTTGCCATTTGTCAGGGGCTATGCAAATTTAGGCATATTTTCTTCCTGGGGCATGCCTTGTGATGCAGTGTGTTAAGCCTCCACTTGGGGTTCTTGCATACCATATCAGAGGGCCAATTTGAGTCCTAGCTCTTCTGCTTTTGATACAGCTTCTTGCTAATGTGCCTGGGAAGGCAGCAACTCAAAAAGACATATCTCGCATTATTCCACTTGTATGAGGTGTTTAGAGGAATCACGTTCATAGAGATAGAAAACAGAATAAAGGTATGCAGAGCTGGGGCAGAGTGGAGAATCATTATTTAATGAGTACAGAGCTTCTGTTTGCAAGATAAGAAGAGTTCTGGAGATGGATGGTGATAATTATTGCAAAACAATGAATGTACTCAATTCCACTAAACTGTACACTTGAAAATAGTTATGATGATACATTTTATGCTATTTGTATTTTACAATTATTTTAAGTAACATATAAAGCCCTAGAATTTGTGAATTTTTTTTTTGGCAGGCAGAGTTAGACAGTGAAAGAGAGACAGAGAGAAAGGTCTTCCTTTTGCCTTTGGTTCACCCCCCAAGTGGCCGCTATAGCCAGTGCGCTGCGGCCGGCGTGCTGTGCTGATCCGAAGCCAGGAGCCAGGTGCTTCCTCCTGGTCTCCCAAGCGGGTGCAGGGCCCAAGGACCCAGGCCATCCTCCACTGCCTTCCCAGGCCACAGCAGAGAGCTGGACTGGAAGAGGAGCAACCGGGACAGAATCCGGCGCCCCAACCAAAACTAGAACCCGGGGTACTGGCACCGCAGGTGGAGGATTAGCCTAGTGAGCCGTGGCGCCAGTGAATTTGTGATTTTTTAAAAAAAAATACTAACTTCTCAGAAATAAAAGAAAAAAATCACAATTTTTTTTGAAATCTTAGATCTGAATGATAAAAAATTCTCTTTTTAATAACAGATAAGATACAGATAACATGGTGCTTTAAATCCTTAAAAGTTTACAAGGAAAAGGACAGAACAGGTTTTCAACCTCAAAATAGGAAATGATTTGTTAGGACAAAGAATATAAACCTTAAAAGAAAACATGGATACACCTGGACCTAGAATTGCTGCTATACCATTATTAAAGAATAAAAGTACAAGCCACAGCCTGGAAAATATACTTGCAGTTAATGCAACAAAAGAAGAACCATTATCCAAAATACATAAATAACTTCTGAAAATCCTTAAGGCATACCACTCAGCAGAAAAAAATGGACAAGAGATGTGAAATGAAAAGCTATTGGAGAGAGAACACTAAACATATGAAAAGACACCAAGTCTTACCACCAGTCTGGGAAATGAAAACTCAAACAACATTGTAGTAGCTCTTCATAACCATCAACTGACTAACATGAGAATTCTGGAGCTGTATAACAGTATAGCAACTATTTACATACTGCTTATACTGTATTGGGTATTATGAGTAATCTAGAGGTGATTTACAGCATATGGAAAAGTTTGCTCAGGCGATATGTTAATACTATGCCATTTTCATAAGGGTCTTGGGCATCTGTGGATTTTGATATCCATCAATCCTCCATGGAAATGGAATGATCACTATATACAAAATTTTCATGAGAGAATGCTGTAATGCCAAAACATTTGGAAATGGCATAACTCCATTAACAGGAGTGTGGGTAAATCAACTGTGGCATATTTACATCATGGAATACAATCCAGCAATGAAAATACATAAGCCAAAGTTGCACATAACAGTGTGCATAAATCTTACAAACATTATATTGAGAAAACATCAATTTGCAAAAGAATATATAACAGTACTGTTATTTATGTACATTTAAAAAATATGTAAAATCATATGTGCCTAAAAATAAAATTGCTGAATCTTTGAGTATGCTGATCTTAGCTTGACTAAATAATACCAAATGTTTCTTAGGGATACGTGTATATTCTTAATTCTTATGTAAATAATGGAAATTCTAGAAGAATGGATGTCGATATACAAGAAAGAGAAAGTGGATACAGTTGAAGGAGTCCTGATTTAATGTGAGGATTTCCAAAAGTTTGGGAGAAATGGAATTGAAAGATAAGCTTGTTTTGGTGCAAAAACATGCTTGAAATTCATGCATAGTTTTTCAAAATATGCATTTTCCATGTATTTTTCAATATACCTCATATAACAGGTTATTTTAGCAGTTGAATAAAAGGCAAAGTAGAATTATTTCTCTTAATATCTTTGGGATAAAACATAAAGTTTTGTATTGATTATATTGAAGCATTACAATTTATAGTTGGTTGATATCTCTGATGACTGCTACTGACATCTGCCCTTTATTAACACTCTCTAACTTGCATATGTACACAACTTTCATCTAGCTATAACTGCATCCAATTCTTCACATGTAGTTCATCACTCTCCTAGTTTCATAACTTCTGGAGATAATCCATTTTCTTCAATAAATTAGTTCTGATATCTGGCACTATTCTGGCACATGGGAGGGACTTTGCTTCTATGACAGAAACTCACACACACACACACACACACACTTCTTTCTTTGGACATTAGCATCGGGATCTGATACCTGGAAGTATATCTGGCTGCCTGCTTGAGATTAAGGCTACCAGTGAAGATGACAGGGCAGTGAGAGGTAAAGAAATGGGATCCCTCTCGAAATGATTGAGTCATTTAGTGGAGCAACCTATTGGGCATATGAATTTCAAGATTTATTTATTTGAGAGCAGAGTTGCAGACAGAAGAGGGAGAGAGAGAGAGAGAGTGAGAGAGAGAGAGAGAGAGAGACACCGTCTATTGGCTGGTTCATGCCCCCAAGTGGCTGCAGTGGCTGGAGCTAAGCCTATCCAAAACCAGGAGCCAGTAATTTCTTCTGGGTCTCCCACATGGGTGCAGGGGCCCAAGCACTTGGACTATCTTCCACAGCTTTCCCAGGCCATTAGCAGGGAGCTGGATTGGAAGTGGAGCAGCCGGGACTCAAACCACCACCCATATAGGATGCCACCAGTGCTACAGGCAGAGGCTTAACCTACTACACTACAACGCCAGCCCCTGACATCTGAACTTCTTATATGAGATAACCAAATTGCTCATTGTTTAGACAGTTTGAAGGAGGATTTTCCTTATTTGCAGCTCAAAATCAACTGACTTGTATGTTGCTGTTGTGTTAAAAGCTGGGGAATAGATATGCTTAGAACTTGAACAAACAGGAAAACCTCCAGTATCGAAAGTAAATTTTCACTGGCGCCGCGGCTCACTAGGCTAATCCTCCGCCTTGCGGCGCCGGCACACCAGGTTCTAGTCCCGGTTGGGGCGCCGGATTCTGTCCCGGTTGCCCCTTTTCCAGGCCAGCTCTCTGCTATGGCCCAGCGCGGTGCGCCAGCTGCAGCGCACCAGCCGCGGCGGCCATTGGAGGGTGAACCAATGGCAAAGGAAGACCTTTCTCTCTGTCTCTCTCACTGTCCACTCTGCCTGTCAAAAAATAAAATAAAAAAAAAGAAAGAAAGAAAGTAAATTTTCAGTAAGACTTTTGATTGGATCAAATATATCACAGAGAAAAGACTTACAGACAGGAGGACCAGTGTAATTAAATGTGTATGAATTAGAATTGGTTGCAGATGGCAGAAAATGCAACATTACTGGGACTTAAACAAAAATACAATTTGTTTCTATTCCATACAAAGAGTCTGGACAAAAGCATTCTGGAGTTAGCAGCTTCATGAAGTTGTCAGGGATACAGTCTTTTTTTTTTTAAGATTTATTTATTTGAAAGGCAAAGATACAGCGAGAGAAATGGAGGGAGAGAGAGAGCGAGCGAGAGAGAGAGAGAGAGGTCTTCCATCCACTGGCTCACTCCTCAGGTGGCTGCAACAGCTGGAGCTGTGCCAATCCGAAGCCAGGAGCCAGGAGCTTCTTCTGGGTCTCCCACATGGGTGCAGGGGCCAAAGCACTTGGGCCATCTTCCTTTGCTTTTCCGGTCCATTAACAAGGAGCTAGACTGGAAGTGGAGCAGCCAGAACTTGCACAGGTGCACATATGGGATGCCCACACAGCTCCAGCTGCCAGGATTCAGTCTTCCATGTGCTTGGCCACCAATGTCAGCAAGCTGAGCCCAATTCATGCTCCAAATGGCTGCTAGGGCTCCAGCCATTTCAGCTATGCTTTAAGTAGCAGATAGAGAAAGGAGCAAATAAGTGCTTCATCTTTCTATTCAAGACACTTCCTGAAAGTCACAGAACATTTCAGCCTAGATTGTCCCATGTGCAAGAAAACAGTCACACAATCACACTCAGTGTAAAGGAAACCTGGAAATGTTTTCTTTTTGGTGGCTAAGTCCAGCCAGAAAGGTTGGGCTTCTGTTTTTGAGTAAAAAGTGGGGGAAGAAATATTGGGGAAGAGCTATCTGTTTCTGTTTCACAAACCCTGGGTGTGTGAATGGGAATAGGGGCTTGATAAAGAAAAACATATTTCTATTTGAAACAAAAATTGTCATTAGTCTGCTTCCTACAACTTTGTAATGAAAGTCTTACTTGTGTTTTAAAAAATAAGCAAGCTTTCACCCCTCTCCCTTCCACTTAGAGAAACAGCGTTTAGGAGAGTGAGGCAGGAAGAAAGGGAAAGAAACCTTTTTGAAGAAGTCTACTTTGTTTTCTTTGCTTCTAAAAGGCACCAAGGGTCCTTCTGTTTTTAATGCGGACATTAGCAGGTTGGGGATGGTTCAAGTCAGACTTCAGCTAAGACAGCCTCGGGTCACCCAGACTGCAGGCTGTGCTGCATGGCAGAGAGAGAGGAGCCGAGTTTCAGGGCGAGGTAGAGGGCCAGAGCCTGCAAGGAACAGGGAGCTGTGCCTTTCCTAGTCTAAGGATGAGAACAACTCTTCGCTGGGCCCTCCAGGCTTCAGCAGAGTCTAAGCTTACTCTGGGATTTAGGGAAATTCTTGGGGGTGGGGGCATTAAATTGATCCCCACATCAGAGAAGAGAGGATCCTTTCCTAGGGTCCATTTGCATGTTCAAAGCACAACTCTGAAGCAAGAAAATAGCTTGAGAATTGTTATTTGCTTAGCGAGGCGCAAAAGTCCCTTGAAGGCTGCAAAACTCTGAGTGCCCGCTACTTGTTTTTGGCTTTGAAAACACCTTGTACTTGCTCACACAGCCCATCTAACCATGAGCTATTATCCACAAACATCGATGGCTCCAGGCTGTGAGACTCTCTCACTGTCTGAGCAAGAAGTGACAACAACCTACTCAGTCAGGGATATTTACAGCAGCGAGTTTTTGGCACTGACCAAATGCAATGTAATGAAAATCCCAAGCACCATCAAATTTGGAGATGCATGGCTCATTTTTCCAATGGCATAATGGCAGCGATTTCCACTGAGGGAATGTCAAATGTACAGTTTTCTAAAAACAGACAGTCATATTAATCAATGTAATAAAAATCAGGGGCTGGCATTGTGGCACAACGGGTAAAGCCACGGCTGATCGGCATCCCGTATGGACACTGGTTCATGTCCCGGCTGCTCCACTTTTCAATCCAACTCCCCGCTAGTGCTCCTGGGAAAGCAGCAGGAGATGGTATAAGTACTTGAGCCCTTGCACTCACGTGAGAGACTTGGGAGAAGCTCCTGGCTCCTGGGTTTGGCCTGGCCCAACCCCATCCTTTGAGGCTATTTTGGGGAGTTAACCAGTATGTGGAAGATCTCTCCTCTCTCTGTAACTCTACCCTTCTAATAAAAATGAAATAAAGCTGGGGCTGGGCCAGGCCAGAGTCAGTTCTAGGATCCTGGGACTCAGTGCAGGTCTCTCAAGTGGGTGGCAGGGCCCCAAGTGCTTGAGCCATCACTGCTGCCTCCTGGGCTACACATTAGCAGGAAGCTGGATGAGAAACAAAGCCAGGACTCAAAGCCAGGCGCTCCAATATGGAGTTCAGGTGCCCCAAGCAGCGTCTGAACTGCTGTGTCAAACACTTGCCCCTGTAGCTATGTTCAAGTCTCAGTTTGCTACTCACAAGGTAGGACTTTATTATCTGTGGGCTAAGCTTTATGGTTTCATTTGCTAAAGATTTATACCATGTAGGATGTATTTAGAGTGAGAAATAAGACCTCAATTTGGGTTTTTACCAGCACTGACCCAGAGCAATTTATTACATAATCCCCTCTTCCCATGGATGTTCAACGAAACCTTGAATTATAAGCAATTCCCACGTGGATTTGGGTCCATTTCTGAACTCTCTGCTTTATTCTGTTAAATTGACTACTTTCTCCTTTACCAGTTTTTAAATAGTTTAGCTCTATGTGACGGTTTAATGGCTTATGAGGTTGGTGGTCTTCACTTTCACTCTCATTTTCAGAATTTCCCTGGCTATGCTCACATGTTTATTTCTCCAGCTGATTCTTAGTATAGCTCAAGTTCCAAAAATAGCACTGGTGATATTCTCATTGGGACGACATTGAAAGTATAGATAATGTCAATAGTTTGCAAGCCTCATACTACTGTTTGTGTCTTAATGTCAACCTGAGTGATCTCGTATGTGCCTCAGTACCCCACCGAATCTTTTACATGAAAAAGATAGATACAGAAAAGCTGAAACAATAGTACAATGAAAAGTCATATACTGATCACTAAAATCCAAATATTACCATGTTTTATTTATACTTATAGATATTTATTCTACTGATACTTTTCTAAACTATTTGAGAACAAATTATAGGCAAAATGATACTATATTTAAAAAAGTAACTCCTAAAAAAGACATAGTTCTATTAAAAATATCATTATCAGACCTATAAAATTACCTTAACATTATTTAGTATCCAATCTGCATTCAAATTTTCTCAATTGTTCCAAAACTGCTTTTTATAGCTTCTGGGTTTTGTTGTTGTTTGAAGCTTTGCTTCATTTAGTTTGGTTGCTTATTTATTTATTTTAAAGTGAAATTCCTAAAATAAAAATGCCACCTTTTTAAAGAGTAAAATTTAATGGCTTTTAGTATATTCACAAAACTGTTCAATCAGCACAGCCAATTTTAATTCCAGAATATTTTTATTAAGCCACAAAGCAATCCTGACCCATTAGCAATCAGACCCCATTTTCCCTCCCCCAGCCCAAGGCAACCACAGATCTACTTTTGTCTCTAAGAATTTTCCTTTCTGAACATTTGTTTCTAAGAATTTTCTTTTCTGAACATTTCCTGCACATGAAATTTTATAATATGTGGTCATTTGTGTTTGCTTTCTTTCACTTAACACAATAGTTCCCATTTTTAAAAGAATGACATTTATTTATTTGAAAGAGGGAGCATCAGAGAGAGAGGCAGAGACAGCAAGAGTGAGAGAGAGAGAGAGAGAGAGAGAGAGAGAATCTTCCATCTTCTGATTCACTCCCCCAATTGACTGCCACAGCCAGGGACTGCCCAAATCAAAGCCAGGAGCCAGGAGCTCCATCTGGGTCTTCCACATTGGTGGAGGGGGTCCAAGCACTTGGGCCATCATCCACTGCTTCCCAGGCTCGTTAGCAGGAAGCTGGGTGGGAGAAGGAGCAGCTGAAACCCCAACTGGCACTCTGATATGGGATGCAAGTGTCACAGGCGGTGGCACAGTGCTGGTCCCATGAATATATTTTCAAGGTGCACCAGAGTTATAGTATGAATCAGTCTTTCATTCCCTTAGTTGCTGAGAAATATTCCATGGAGTGACTGTATATCCCATACTATTTACCCAGTCATGGATTGATGAACATCTGGATTTATTTTAAAACCAACCTCCAATCAGGACTCAACCATTTTATTCTGCTGCTGTGGCTCTTTAAGATAGAAGATTTAAAATATCTTTGTCGGCCGGCGCCGTGGCTCAACAGGCTAATCCTCCGCCTTGCGGCGCCGGCACACCGGGTTCTAGTCCCGGTCGGGGCACCGATCCTGTCCCGGTTGCCCCTCTTCCAGGCCAGCTCTCTGCTGTGGCCAGGGAGTGCAGTGGAGGATGGCCCAAATGCTTGGGTCCTGCACCCCATGGGAGACCAGGAGAAGCACCTGGCTCCTGCCATCGGAACAGCGCGGTGCGCCGGCCGCAGCGCGCTACCGCGGCGGCCATTAGAGGGTGAACCAACGGCAAAGGAAGACCTTTCTCTCTGTCTCTCTCTCTCTCTCACTGTCCACTCTGCCTGTCAAAAAAAAAAAAAAAGTCTTTGGCATTGACTTTTGGAAGAGACCAAGCCAATTGTACTGCAGCATAGAGGATTGTTTCCTAAGTTGTTTCCCTGGTTCTTCTATTTCCTGCAAACTTAGTGCAGTAAAAGGGCGTGGCCAAGCCAAGTCATCATCCTTATTGATAGCCCTTGCTTGGAGATGCACTCTTCCACAGGCGGGGTCACTCCAGGGAGTCAGATGTAAGGTGCCTCCAGGAGAGATGACAGCTTTGTCATTTGCTCCAGGAGATCTGCTCCTGGCAAGGTTTGTGTTTCCTTCTCCGTTCCTCAGTGCTCCCTGGGTGAAGCTTTAGCACCATGAGAATTCCCTCCTAACAGTCTTTCACTCTCCTTCCTGTATTTTGCAAAATGGAATTTTTGTGTACATTATTATGTAAAAATTTTGCACAGAGTAGAAAATTTTATACATCTTATTACATTTATTTCTATTTTTATTTAAAATTTTTTTTATTCACTTGAAGGGTAAAGCTACAGAGACAGAGTGGGGAGAGTGACAGAGAGAGAGGGAGAAAGAGACCTGTCATCATCAAACAGTTGCAACAGCCAGATCTGGCCCAGGCCAATGCCAGGAGCCAGGAACTCCATCCTGGTCTCCCCTATAGGTAGCAGGGAACCAAGCACTTGGACCATCATCTGTTGCTTTCTCAGACACATTAGCAGGGAGGTGGATTGGAAGTGGAGCATCCAGTTCTGGAACCAACACTCCAATGGGCAATGCCATCATAGCAAGAGGAGGCTTAATTTGCTTTGCCACAATATCAGGCCCTATTTCTAGTTTTTAAAAATGTCTTCACTCCCAGGAGACAGCCAGGCTGGAGGTACAGGATCAGGCCCACAGCACAAACTTGACAACCAAGGCATGTGGAGCCCCTCTGGAAAGCCCAATAGAAAGGCACTGAGGTTCTCTGGCTCTCTCTGTTACATTGTCTATTTGGGAGAATTTTCTCTGTGGTCCTTCTCAATACTTAATCCGTGTTGCTGTGGCTATTTTTTTAACGTCAGTATTTTCTTAAGAAGAGTTTCCACTCCATTAGTCATTTCATTTTCTGTTGATTATTTCCATCTAGTCTAATTTTTTTTGCAATCATTACAATTTTCAACACTTCCTACATGATTTTTTGTAGTTTTTCTTCGGTAACAAATTTTATCATGTGAAGTTGCCACCCATGTCAATTTCAGTTTGCATTGATAACTTCTCCCAGCAATACTCATATCAATTGGATAATTTGAATTTATTTCTTGCCTGAGCCATTTTATAAATCTTATCAACAGTGTAAGTAATTACAATTTTTCTCTTCTGCTCAAGATTTATCTATCTTATTGCTAATCCAACTCCTAGGTTTATTTCTGATCATTTTGCATATGCTCATACTGCACAATACTAGCACAGCAAAGAGCAGACAGCGGAAGTCACAACAGTGAGACAGAAACTAAAATGGTGTCTGGCAAGGTCCAAGATTCTTAAGGGTAAAGTAGCTTTGGCTAAGCCCCACAAAGTAAGAGGAGGTCATCTTATATCTGTATTAAGTCATGCTGTCACAATATGACATAGCCAATATGCATAAAATCCAGTGATTTAGTATAAACATTTATTAATTTGTAAGTCCATGGATCAATTGTTGGGTAACCAACTGGGCTGAGCTGGGCTGCAATCTGGGCTTTGTGTTGTTTCAGGTTGGGCTTTGCATATTTCTATTCTCAGACCTGGTTAAATGAGCCATGGCTACAAAAAGACAAATACTACATGTTCTCACTAATGTGAGTGGCTAAGAAAGTTGCTCTTCAGAATAGAGAATGAAATCGTCTTCAACAGAGGCTGAGAAGGGTGGCAGGAGGGAGGAAGGATGGAGAGAAGAGGGTTAGCAGGTGCCAGGGTATAGCTGGAAAGGAAGAATGAATTCTAATATACTGGAGTAGAGTAACTATGGTTCATAATAGCCAATTATACAAGGAATCTTCAACATGTACAAGGAAATGTGTATTATGAAAAAAAAAAACTATGCATGGATTTCAAATATTTTTGCACCAAAATAAACTTATCTTTTAATTCCATTGTTCCACAAACTTTTTGAAGTACCTTAGCACATTTCAAAATAGCTACAGGAAGGATTTTGAAGGTCCCCCCCAAAAAAGGAGATGATAAATATTTGAGATGTTGGATATGTGAATTATCCTGATTATTACATATTGTATGCACATATTGATATAGTACACTGTACCCCATAACTGTGTACAACTATTATGTTTTAATTAAAAATAAAGGATAGCAACATACACATATACATATACACATGAGGGTACTTCAAAAGGTCCATTATAAGTGTGAATGAAAGTTAATGTACATTTTCCATGGACTGTTGGAAGACCCCTATATATTGTGATGGACTAAGAAACTCAATAAGGCAAGTCGAGACATCTTATACCTCTTGACACCCTGTTCAGAACTGTCACATTCTATCACCTACATTCCAATGGTTACAGTCAGACACAAGATCAAGTCCAATGGCAAAAGGGTTGAAAGTAAACTCTTCCCATGAGGAATGCACACCAAGGCAAGGGAGAGACAGAGTTATAAACAAATGATCTCCTATACAACCTCTGTGTAGTGTAAGGGAGCCAACATTTTCATTAGCAGATAGCAGAACAAAAATATCGATTCAGTGGTAACCTCATTTTTTTGCCTATACACACAAAAAAAAAAATCAGCCAAAATAATTTCTGTGTTGAGTTCTTTCTCTCTGGGCACTCTTCGCAATAACTAAATATTGAAAACCCCTAAAGTGTTTCTTGAGCAAAACAAGGGTTTTCTGATGAAGCTGCCTTGAAAATAATTATTCCCTGCTGATTTCACTTCTGACTGGAGCCCCGTGGTTCTCTCTGCTTTTCTTTACATCACCTGAAAGTCCCTCAAAGCAATTTGGGTTGTAACCAGCCAGTCATTGAGCCTGGGGCCAGCCAGCAGGTTGTTGGAGCAATCCAGACAGCAAGGGATGGGGACACGTCCTTGGGTGGCAGGCATGTCACTTGAGGTGAAAGAAGAGGCACACTGAAGAGAGAAATTATTGGGATTTGATTGTAGACCGAGTATAGTCATAAAGGGAAGCAGAGGTCAAGGAGGACTCAAATTTCTATCTTGGAAGAGTGGAAAATTAGTGGTCTCACTAAAAAAAAAAAGATATATAGAGAGAAATGATTGGAAAAGGCACTTTGAAATTGGCCCTATCTGGAGCCAAGTTCCTGTATTAATGCATCATTAGAGGAGAAACCCTCTGGTGATTATGGCGTTGACAATCGTAAGCAATTTTTGCATTCTACAAGTAGTTGCTTTGCAGGCAGTTCTGGTAAAGAGGTTGCTCCCTTCGGTGGTGACGGGCGAGCTGCATTGACTTTCACTGGGAAGTGATAAATATGTTTTTGTAGGAACGAAGGGTCACAATCTCTTAATTGACCTGACTTGCTGGGTATTTTGGGAAATAGCAATGCTGTAAATGCCTGGAACGTCTTGGAACTTCTTGCTGCTGCTGACGTCTCCTCTCCACCGCCAGCACTCTGTCCACCACTCCCTGGACCAGCCTTCTGGTTCCCCAAATATGAAACTAACATCTCTTTTTATCCTAACTTGTCTTTTTTTTGTGTTCAATAGACTTAGTGCCACTTAAGCTCTCTTATATATGCTTCAACTGAGGTGGCCAAAATACATGTCCACCATGGCTTTCAACTCACTGTTATTTCCCTAACATTATTCTGACAATAGAATTATCCAACCTCCAAACCATTCAAGTTCCAGAAGACCCCTTGTACTCCTTCTTAATGGGACATTTTTGTATGTTATTTAATTTTTGTTAAATTTTTATTTATTTATTTTAAAGGCAGAGACAGAGACAGAGAGAGAGAGAGGTCTTCCATCTACTGGTTCACTCCCCCAGATGCCCACCACAGCTGAGGCTGGACCAGGCTGAGCAGGGAATCATGACCTCCATTGGGTCTTTCATGTTGGTGGAAGGCACCCAGTTACTTGAATCATTACTGCTGCCTCCAGGGGTGTTCACTAGCAGGAGGCTGGACCTGGAACCAGAAACGATTCTTGAACCCTGGCACTCAGATATGGGATGTGGGTGTCCCAAGAGGCACGATAACTGTCTTAACAGCTGGGCCAAATAAATGCTTTACTCATCTTTGTGCTTCACATGTGAGTGAAAAGCAGCAGCCATACTCCGGCCGAAAGCACAAAAGTGCCTTAAGTATATGCACAAATTGAAGTCCTGCGTCCCCTCCCCTTCCTCGCTTCCTTCCTGCCTGCCTGCCTTCTTTCCACAGCTATATATTGAACATCTTCCATATGTCTCATACTGTGGATATAGCAGCAAACAAAATAAGCAAAATGAAGTCTTTGATCCTATGGAAACTATATTCTAGAGAGAAGAGTGATATATGTATATAGACACACACACATATACTACTCATGTATGATTGTATATATGCATGTATATATATGTAGAGATTTCAAATTTCATGGCAAATACATAGTATTAAAAAAAAACTGTTGAAGTCGCGGCATGGCACGTTATTGAAGCGTGCTCTACCCCCAGGAACTTTTGCTCAGTTAACAGAACTGATCACTTAACCACAGCTCTAAAACTAGGTAAGGACAAGAGGGGCCTATACAGCAAAAGGGAACTTACTCCGGGGAAGGCTGGCAAACAGATTTTACACAGCCTCTGTCAATGCTGTAGGTACCTGCTTGTACTTATAGACACCTTTACTGAATGGGTAGAAGCCTTCCCAACCAGAACTAAAAGGGCTCAGGAAGTGACCAAAACTCTCCTGAAGGAAATTATTCCACACTTGGTCTTCCAAAATCTCTACAAAGAGACAATGGGCCTTCCTTCATCTCCCAGATTACACAAGGGATTTGTAAGGCCCTAGAAATAACCCGGCCCTTCACTCTGCATGGAGACCTCAGTCTTCCGGTAAGGTAGAAAGAGCCAACCAGACTCTATGGAAAACATCACAAGTATAGAAATGTGGCTTGGGAAGAAAGGTTAAGAAGGAAAGAGTTTTTTAAATAAGGAAAGGGCATGGTTTGTAAGAATCCTGATGGCTAGTTTACTCTAGACTGGAATGGAAATGATGGAATGTTTAAAGTAAGTTGAAGAGGGTGTGTGGAGGTTACAAAAGGTTATGAAAGAAAGAAATAGTGGACATGCTAACTGCTGCTCCGGGAGGTATCTGTGCCACGTTCCAGGCAGAATGTTGTCTCTGGGTCAATCAGACTGGACAGGTACAAACCCAAACTCGTACTTTTCCTTTACAAAGCCAAACAGCTCCAGGACCAGGCCAAGCAGGGCTGGGATTTCTGGCCCAACATCTGGTCATGGAAATCCTTACTATTCCCTCTCCTTGGCCCAATAACTTCTGTAATCTTACTGCTTCTCTTTGGACCGTGTGTTTTTAATGCCCTTGTCCGTCTTGTCTCTAACAGACTAAAAGCTGTCGAACTCCAAATGGTTGTCAGACAAGGTTTCCAGCCCATTCCATTGGACGACCTGAGCAGCTCTCTGGACCGAGCAGGACAGTCTTTCCAAGGCCATTGTCGCACACCATAGGACAGAAAGCAAGAGGAAATACACAAATTCTCCTCGACACCCATATGCCAGCTTTGAAGAAGCTACAGAAAATGGAACTCCATCCATACTCCCAAAAAAAGAATTTTTGGGTATTTGCCTCTTGTGGGTGGGGGGGAATGTTAGGTAAGAAGTCAGATATGTGTGTGTGACAAAGGCCTAGTCTATGTCCAGCATATGCATCTGCATCTCAAAGTCATCCCCATAACGTTTCAGGGGTAGTCCAGTGTTCGCATCCTGCCCTGCCCCCTCCTACCCGATAACCTGTCAGGTGGGGGGTCCCCCGCACCTTCTGCCTGACAAATCTTCCACAATCAGCCAGTATCTGCATTTCAAATACCCTGCTCTGGATTCCCATTCTCCAGGGGGTCTTGCTCACCCTTCCTCTAAACTCAGGATGGCGCCCGCTAGCCTTCCTCCTGTCTGGTACCTTCAGGGGAAAACTCAGATAGAAGTTTTTCTATTTACATCCAAAAAGCCCTTTGTTCCAAGAGGAGCAGAGGTGGGGAAGCAAGACCCATCTCCTTAAAAACCTGGCCTCAACCGGACTGTGCGCTCAGCCCTCTGCCTCTATGCTAAGCCACTTACCTGGCCTGGTCAGGTGTAATCTCTCTACTCAACCATGTAACCTCACTCCCCAGCCCAGTCCAAGCGACTGGGCACTCTCAGGTCCTGTCTGGAGAGGTGCCCATCCATCCTTACAAATGTCCCTACCCTAATTAACTTTCCTACTTCTACTTTCCACTAAAAAAAAAAAAGAAAGAAAGAAAGAAAGAAAAACAAAAACTGTTGAGGGCATGGTGCTATGGTGTAGAAAGCTAAGCCTCTGCCTGAGGTGCTGGCATCCCATATAGGTGCTGGTTAGTGTCCCGGCCACTCCTCTTCTGATTCAGCTCTCTGCTAGAGCCTGGGAAAGCAGTGGAAGATGGCCCAAGTGCTTGGGCCCCTGAACCCGTGTGGGAGACTCAGATGAAACTACTGACTCCTGGATTCAGTCTGGCCCAGCCCCAGCCATTGCAGCCATTTGGGGAGTAAACTAGTGGATGGAAGATCTCTCTCTCTCTGTCTTTGTCTCTCTATGTCTCTGTCTCTGCTTCTCTCTCTCTCTCTCTCTCTCTCTATATATATATATATATATATACACATCTCTCTGTATAGCTCTGAGTTTCAAATAAATGAATATATCTTTTTAAAAAAAGAGCTCAGTCTCCTTACATGTATTTTTTTAAGATTATTTATTTTAAATAAATAAGATTATTTATTTTAAAGGTAGAGTTACAAAGAGGCAGAGGCAGAGAGAGAGAGAAAGAGTAAGAGGTCTTCTATCTGCTGGTTCACTCCCCAGATGGCTGCAATGGCTGGAGCTGTGCTGATCAGAAACCAGGAGCCAGGAGCTTCTTCTGGGTCTCCAGCACAGGTGCAGGGGCCAAAGGACTTGGGCCATCTTCTACTACTTTCCCAGGCCATGGCAGAGAGCTGGATCAGAAGTGGAGCAGCCAGGACTCGAACTGGCACCCATATGGGATGTCGGCACAGCAGCGGATTTACCCGTTATACCACAGCGCCAATCGCAATGTATTTCTTAAATAAAAGAAGCCGCTTGTTTTTCCTGCCATTGAAAACAGAGACTGGGTCTCATTCTAGCTGGCTTTTTTTTTCTTCTGATGAAATGGAGGTCAGAATACTGCTGCCGTCCACACTGTCCTTGGATGCTCTGAGGAAATGTGTTTGGCTACTACCTACAAATAGGAGTGTCTGTAATCTGAAACTGGTTACCAACACTGAGCAGACAGGCCCAGCAGAGCACTTGGGTAGTGTGAATGTCCATGGTGCAGACGGGGAGGATCTGGGACTGGGTTCCTCGGAGCTGGTCCTGAACAAGAGTCGGTCAGGAATTTATTACAAAAGTGCTCCCAGGAGAAGCTGCTAATAGAGCAGAGAGGCAAATGGGAGAAGAGGAGAAAGCTGAGCCAGGGTGCAACTTCAGGCAACTTCAGTGTCCCTCACTGTGATAGCTCTGAATTTGTCCTGACAGCGTGACAATGGAGCTGGCCTTTCATGTTCCCATACTCATCAATTTTGTTCAGGGTCACTCAAAAGGGTCTCAATCCCAAAGGCACTTTGCATCCTACAGTTGTGAGCAAAGTGGCCCCAAAAGTCCAAGGAAGGGTCCAAAGAGAGTCAGCATCAAGGCATTAAAAGAAAAATCACACAGAGACAAAGAATGGAAATATGACAAAGGGATCAAAGAGACATGGGCACAGTCTCAAAACCATTTTTTTTAAGATTTATTCATTTATTTGAAAGTCAGAGTTACACAAAGAGAGGAGAGGCAGAGAGAGAGAGAGAGAGGTCTTCCATTTGCTAGTTCACTCCCCAATTGACCACAACAGCCAGAGCTGCGCTAATCCAAAGCCAGGAGCCTGGAGCTTCTTCCAGGTTTCCCACATGGGGCAAGGGCCCAAGGACTTGGGCCATCTTCTACTGCCTTCCCAGACCACAGCAGAGAGCTGGATCAGAAGTGGAGCAGCTGGGACTTGAACCGGCGCACATATGGGATGCTGGCACTGCAGACGGTGGCTTTACTCACTATGCCACAGCACAGTCCCCCTAAACCATCTTTCTTATAAAAAGGTTATGTAGAGGCCCTCGTGGACTCAACTAGGTTAAGCGCCAGGCCTGTAGGCTGTGGAGATCTAACTCAATTTTTGTCCTCTTTCGTTCACTTTCAATCATGTCCTTAACTTCCCAATGCAATTGAGTTTGCTATAATCAAAGGGAACCCTTCCTCCCCTTAAAGGGGCAAACCCTTAGCTTGGTTGCTTGGTTTCTTCCTTTGCTTCTGGATGAGAGAGCTCCTTTGCAGCAACCCCCTTCTGTATCTTATTTCTAACTGAAGCTATGGTTGCATTGTGCAGAGATGGGTCAGACTTCTGTGGAGAGGTTAGTGAAGCGGAGGTGCGACTCTAGCTGCCTGGGGACCACTGGGCTGTCACTTGCTCTGCATCGGAGAGATGAGTGAGCCTCACTTTCCTCCAGTGGAAGTACCATCTGCTCGCCCTCTGAAAAGTAGCACTGATAGATGATTCATTAGCTTATGTATATTCGAATATGATCCTGAGCATTAAAAATCATTTTTTTCAGACCTTGGTGGATCTTATGACTCATGTTAGAATATTTCTCTCTTATTTCCATTTTATTATTTGGCTCCAGAATCAAAATTAGAAGCTTAAGTGAATATTTTATGGCCCACACTATCTCTTCATTCCCTTATGCATAACACTAAGTATTTGCATTTAATGAAAGCAAATGAGGGATTTCACAAAGTTACACCATTCAACTAAAGGTTGAATTTCCAGCCCAGGGAGTCTTTATTCATACATAACGCCTGCTTTTGTTTAGAACCAGGAAAACTATTTCTGCCCTGGCTCTCACGTCATCCAGTTGCAGACACTCTGATGTCCTAGGAAACAACCCCACACGAACTTCTGAGTGTGCTGCACGCTTGCTTGCATACAAATATTGGTAGAACTACATGGCTCCCTCTATCATTTTCCTCTCCATTTCTTCCCCAGAGGTGTCTGCTAAGGCTTCGAAAGTTGGGGAAGCCCCAGAAAAGTGTCAGTTGCTTCTGGAATCCCCTTCTGTTCCACTCCTGTTGAAGGCTTTTTGGCTAAAGTTCAGGAATCTTTCCTCATGCTGAACCTGAGAAGTAGGAAGGCGGAGCCAGGACTTCTGAGCCCTCAAATCTCTGAAGTTACCTTGTGTTTCAAAGAGAAGTAAGGAGGTGAGATTTCAAATTTTGTATTACGTGCTGTTATTTAAGTAATATGAGGGCCCATCAAAAAGTCTATGGAAAAATGGGGTTAAGATACATTTGCATAGTTTTTTTCCATAGTGTGTATTTTTAATGAACTTTCTGAAGGCCTCTCATATATACTATTTCAAAAAATGCACTAAAAAGGGACCCATCTTTTAGTTCCATTTTCCAGGAACTTTTTATTAAATGCTGGAGCTTTGGTATTTATTTTAGTGTTTATTATAAAGTTCTTTCTTCCTAGGACAAAAACATATGGAAGAATTTGGATATACTTGTATGCACAGATTCCAAAACTTCTTTGCACTGAAATAAGCTTATCTTTTAATTCCATTTTCTGTGAAAGTTTTGAGGTATTCTTGTACCAGAAAAGATGAAAGAAAGGTTCATGGAATTTTTGCAAAGTGATGGGTAATATGAATTCACTCTCTCTTTCCCCCGCAAAATCTTTACTAATTCCTAAACATTTTAGTGTGACTTTAGGGCTTTGATGGATGAAAGGAAAGAATCTAAAAAGGATATTATGATGTGTTCCAGGCATGAAGAGAACCTGCAAAGGGAATCAGCCATCTATGTGCTTTATGAGTATGTATTCATGGGAAGAAAGAAGTCTTCCTCTGAATATATTATTAAAATGGTCTAGGGGAAGATGAGCTATTGCAGCTCCAACTCATATATCAAGTGCTATGAAAACTATAGATGCATCCCTTTGTGTAAAAATATATTTAAAACAACCTCTGCCAATCAGCGTCTTCCCGCCCACTGTGTGTTTCTCCATCTCCCATCCTGGCTTGAAAAATGTCAAAGAAAACTTATTTTAAGCTGTCAGAGTAATAAAATACTTTTGTTGCTGGCGGCACTGTCATAACAAACTCTCGTTAAAAAAGGGTGAAAGGGAGCAGGAAACTTACTGAGGGGTTATCAGATTCAGCCATTTGCTTCCATATTTGGCTAATGGCAAAAAGTGCATCTGATTCCTTGCAGGATGGAAGGAGAGAGAAGTCAAGAGAATAAAAACATTGGAATCCTGGGAATTCTTGAGCCTGGAGGAAACTCTTGGCAGGGAGTAAATATGCAGTGCCGGAAAGTGAGTGGCAGTGTTACAGTATAACTACCTCACACCATCATAGTCCTCTCTGATACAACTCCTCAAAGCTCAGTTACAACAAAAGCCTAGACCACAGCATTTCAGAAAGTTCATGGGAAAAGGAATTAAAAGATAAATGTATGTTGGTGAAAAATTGTTTTTAAAATCCAAGCATACTTTTCCATAATACACATTTTTCATGAGCTTTTTAAAGGACTCCTTGGGCTTCTTCAAAGTTCAGTGACTTCAAACAATGAACAGGAATCCGTGTGTTGGCAGCTTGTGCTAGGGTCTGAGGGGCTCTTCTGCTCCCAGCTGGGCTCTTCTCATGTTTGGGGACTGGTTGCTGTTGGCTACCGTGACTGGGTGACGTGACTGTGATCTACAAGTCTGCCATACTCCAACAAACCAACCAAGGTGGTAATGGCATTGACAGAGATGCAAAAGAAGGCAAGGACCAATGTACAAACCACTTCAAGCATCTGCTTGCATCATGTCTGCCAATATCCTATGGGGAAAAGCGAGTCACACGGCTGAACCCGGAGTCAAGAGGCAGGAGCAGGTTTCCCATGGTGGGACGTTCCATACTGCCTAGTCACTCGGCAAAGGAGTGGGTACAAGGAGGGAGGATCACTAGGCTCATAATTTGCTATCTACTACAACAGTCACTCAGGGCTTATGCTGGTTTGTCATTTCTGTCATCAGAACTTCAGAAGGAAAACCGACCAGGAACTGCTCATGATCAGAATAAAGATGAAAATTTAGGAAACCTATGAGATGAAAGGAGTTTTTAAATCACTGCCACGCAGTAAAAAAAAAAAAATAATGCCAATTCCAAGCACTAATACTCTTTAATCTGTTTTCTTGGGGTACTCTTAAATAGAATATTCCATGTTTGTTATTTAACATTTGCATAACACTTCCATATGTGACATGAGCCTCCCAAAAATATTTAAGAATTATCTTCACAACAGCCGGAGGAGAGAAGTGCTGATTATTTCAGTTTATTATGGAGGTGGCTGAGATGACAGATGTGTCCCAGCAACACTCAACCAAGTAACTCAAGTGTGGAAAGTTTCAACAGTCCCCTGGGTATTCAGCCTGTACAAGCAAACATGTTTCTGGTTGAATTGACTGATTATTGGACTGAAGTAAATAAGCCAAACAGATGTTTTAGCAACATGGTTTCTCAGCTTCAAAGCATATTAAGGATTTTAAAAAAATTCATTTGCCTTAGATTGCAATGGGTATTGTAGCTGATGACTTGTAGGTTGTAGATATGGTAAATCTTTCTGCGGTCTAAAATATATAATCCTGGGGAACTTGGGAGTATCAGACTCTCTCAAATTGAGATCCCCCGGAAGCATATCCTGGAACAATGATTCCAATGAAGGTATTTTATTTGGAAGATTATCTTGAGAGACACTGAAAGTGAGAAAGGGAAGAGAAAGGGTCAAAGGAGTGTTGTTCCTCCAGCTACCACCGGGACAAGTGGCGCTCGTGCTATGGAGAACTCTGTGGAGCCATGTAGGACCTGAGGCGCAAGGGAGTTGGGAGGTTGCTCCCTGAATCTTGTGGGCCATGGGCTGACACCTACTCTGGGGATATATTAATTTCCTGGCACGTACAGTCCCCTATAAGCTTGAGTAGAGCAACTCCCTGCAGCCTCAGAGAAATCCCCATAAGAAGATACGTGTGGGCAGTTAGAAGTAGGGAGTTGCTCTGAGATGCTGAGGACCAGAGGCTAGGAAAAGAGCATGACAAAGCTTGCTGCTTATACTTCCTAACACCATAGCAAATGTGCTTAAGTGTGGAATGGAGGTATCTTTGCCCAAATGCTCTTCCTTAAATCGAAGAAGGCAACAGGAACAAGAATAACAGAAGGGGGAGCGGATACTATCCATCAATGTCCAATAAGGAAACAAAAACCTCCTGTTATTTCACAGGAAAAAATGAATTCAAAGAATTCTTAACCAGCAGAAGATGATTAGCCACCAAAAGAGGAGACAAAACTCTGAGGCATCCAACAGCAAAACTCAGTCCAAGAACAAAACTTAGCTACTATCTCTAGGCTGAGGGAGAGTGGCCAATGCAGTATCTTTGGATAAGAAGAGGGGGATCCCTCAATTCCCAAGGCAGGGATTCAGGCAAGGAGGCCCTGTGACATTGGGATTTATAGTAAGATGTGTGTATCCTCACACTTAGTCTCCATTTCCTGGCATAAAACTCTTCAAACCCTTGGAATCTCCAGAGTGATGAATGTCTTCTGTAGGCTAAGGGGATGACTGGTGGTTGTGGGCCCCTAGAGAGCTTCAGGGTGGAGTTGGTCACCAGAAAGACCAAGGCAAGAGGGTCAAGTTTTCAACCTCTGTGGAGGAGGGAAGAGGAGAGGAGGGATATGAGGATCACCACTGGTAAATGATGAAATGAATTACTTCTATGCAATTACATTGCTATAATAAACCGAAAGGATTGGGTTTGAGATCTTCCAGGCAGCTGAACACCTGAGGGTTCCTGAAGCTCTGTGTTCTTTCCCATGTGCCTTGCCATGGGCATCTCCTCATCGCTTATTGATAAAGTGGTAACACTACATCCTCCTGAGTACTGTGAACCACTCCAGCAAATTAATAGAAATCCAGGAGAGAGTCTTGGGAACCCTGATTTTCATTCAGTTCATCATAAGTGTAGGTGACAACCTACCACTTACAACTGGCCTCTGGAATGGGGACATTCTTGTGAGAGTGAGCCCTCAACCTAAGGGACCTGATGCTATCTCCAGGTAGACGGAGTCAGAATTGAGTTAAATTGGAATCCACCTAGCTGGTGTTCACGGCAAAATGCTTGATGTGGGAGGAACCTTGCCCAGTATACATCGAGTCACAGAAACATTCTGTGTTGTACTAAGTGACAGTATGAGAGGACAGTAGGATTGCAGTAGGATTGTTCTTTCAATAATAACAACCCCGAAGAAGGTTCCCTAGGTGACCTCTGATATGAGACAGTGGTTAGTGAATGAAAGGTCAGAGCTGGGACCCTTAAGCTGTGAGTCCAAGCCCCAACAAACTGCCCAGCTTGGACTGTGGTAGCTCAGTCTGGAATAGCAGGAATTCAGGGAGGAAGAATTCTGTTCCCATGAACATCCCCCAACTGTCCAACCTGATGAAAGTGTTACTTGGAGCATTCTTTGTGTCTCATCATTAAA